>NC_080435.1:56147180-56784216 GCF_028018845.1 Melospiza georgiana | reverse complement strand
TATAGTTTTGTTAATTTTCTGTTAAGATGGCGCCTTTGGTGTGAGTTCATGTACTGGACCTGGCTGCCTTCTGCAAGCACACCTTTCAGGCCACCCAGACAGGGCTTGGGTCCATTAGACTGCAGCAGCTGCAGGCAGCTATCATACTGGATCAGCCAAAAAGCATACTTAATCTTAATCTAATATGAAAATAGCAGTAAGTGAAAATGTGCCATTTGTTTGACAAGAGCATCTCCCAGTCTGGGGGAGCACTCCCCTTGATGGCCACGTTTCGTGCAGAAGAGAAGCCAGAGCAGGCAGAGAAACTCTGAAATGTGCTATGTGCTTGATATGAAAAGCATGTGAGGCTTTTTTCCCTGTCTTCTGGAAGGAATTAATATAATGGAGCTGCCACCTTTCATCAGTCAGATTTGGTGGCAGCTGAGCTCAGGGACGGTAGCGGAGAGGAGGGCGTGTGAAAGGTGTGGAGAGAACTGGAATTTGCATTGCAGAGGAAGGGATTTTTCTGTGCATCTCCAGGAGAAGTGAAGGGCTGTTCTTTGGTGTTTGCTTCTGTCAGAGGCTCTGACAGATTTTGGGCTGGGCTGAGCCTGCTGGGGTGGGCACAGGAAGCATCTGGGTGTGCAGCAGACGCTGCTGCCAAAGAAAACCAAATCCTTTTATTCTGAGAGCCTGTCAGGGTTATTTAGAGGTGGGTTTAAAATGCACTGCTGTTTTCCCTGCAGTGAGGAATACCTCTCTCTGAACTCTTCCCTGAGGATAGGCTACACTGCCGCGTAGGAGGGAAACATCCCAGCCTGAGCTTGCATCTGAGTGTGTCTGAAACACAGTGGAGCTGACACATTTCAGCAATCTAAGGGGAACTCTAGTGCAGAATTAGGTATTCTATGTACTTAATGTCCTATATACAGTTTTACAACCTATATATTCATTTTTTTTAATTGAAGATGTTGATGTACAGTGTCTAGCACACTAACATTTGCTCTTACTTGCTACAGCCAGAATTGTTCTGGATACTGAGTGTCCCTGCTCCTGCTTGCCCAAGTCTTGGCCTTCCCAGTATACAAGAACCCCCTGGGCAGGGATAAGGATCTGGAGGTCTCACCAGGGGCCACACAAGCAACTCACCAGAGATTACACATCCTCAGATCTTGTCCCACAGGACATTTGAATAGGTCCTGAATGGGATTTTGATTTGATGGCTTCCCTGCTTGCCCCTGTGGAGCTCACAGCACTGGAGCTGCTGCTCTGAGACGCATTTCTATTGAGCAGATTTTTATATTGGCTCAGTCTTGGCATGTCTGAGGCTCCTGGGATGGAGCTGCCACAGCTTGCTGTAGGCATGAACCTGCTGTTCTCCTGTGGCTGCCCCCACGATTTTTGGCTGTGTGGTAACTGCAGTCTCAGGACACATCAAGCCCCTTTCTGTCCCTTTACAAGAGTTTCTCTTACCCACAGAGCAGGAGAGCTGAGCCACCTCAGGAAAACACATGACTGATTTGAATTAAGAAGAAAGTGGAGAAAGAAACATTTTGTTTTCTTCCTAAAGTTTTTTGGAAGATGTCTGAAACATGGGGATATTCCACCAGTGAGTGATAAAATTAACAAGAGTCGAACTCAGGTCTCGCTGTCAGCGTACACCTTGAGAAGGAGCTTGAACAATTCTGTAGAACTGCACCACTGCAGATGGAGCTAAATACAGGGAGCTGGGTCTGCCCATTTGTGTGTGCCACAAGTTTCTGTCATCCCTAGGACACATCCTGAGGTCCTTGGCTTTTTAAAAGGAAGCATTTACGTATGCCAAATCCCAAGTTTTTTTCCAGAGAGGGTTGTACAGGGAGAATCAGAATGAAAATCAGGTGCAGACCTGGGGATGTGTTTTCTCTCTCCCAAGCACTTTGAGTGATCTGATATGATGGGGAAAGGGTCTCTTTGTCAGCCTCAAACAGGATAACTGGTTTCACCTGGCACATGGGGCTAAAGAAAGGAGAGAGGTGAGAGATAAAGGTTTTGGTGTGAGGGTGATTGGGTGGGACTGTCTCACTCCTGATAGCAAACCCAAGGTACTGACCCGTGTTTGCCTTTCCTCTCCTTGCTACTTAATGACAGCATCTTAAAAACACTCTCCAAGTGTTTTGGGGTATGGGCTGGTTTTATGTATCCTGTTGTAATCTGCACAGTGCCTGGCACAGAGGGGCTCAGATCCTGATAAATCCTGGGGCCCCCAGGGTGGATGTCCAAGATTTCCACCTTTGGCATGGGGACTGTCAGATGGAAGGTGCTACCTGATTTTTCACTGTTGAATCTCTTGTCCCTGTATTTTTGATTGTTCATTTGCCTGGACAGTATAAAAATGAGGAGATTCTCTGTTCTCTCCTCCCAGTGTAAAACATTATTCACAAGCTCCCATTCCCTCCTCCCAGTGCAAAACATCATTGACAAAGAGGTGAACATTGCAATTACCCAATTTCCCACCTCTAAAACAACCAGTTTTGACTGAGTATTTGCTTGGCCTTCACACACTGAACAAGAAAATATCATGGTCTGTAAGCTCTTGTTTGAGTGAATCACCTTGTGAGTAAGGGCCACTGGGTCTCAGACTGCAGCTGGCAATTCTCCTGACAGAAAAATCTCATTTTAGTGAAAAACCTCAAATATGGGGATCTTCTTATTTGAAGCCTATCAGCATCCCATCCTTCCACCCCCTGCAATTTTGAGCAGAGATAAGCCAGGTCTCTGGAGTGTATTGTGTTCAGTGACCTTCAGTGCTCCGGCGCCGTGACCTCGGTGCCGAGCCCCGAGCAGATCTCTCTGCACCTGCCAATATCTCCAGGAGCCTGCTCTGCACAGCACAAGGTGCTGCTTCTTGGTGGACCTGGCAATCGGCTTGAAACCTCCTGTTCAGTCTGAATTTCAATCTGGCATTGAATGTGGTTTTTTTTTTTTTTTTTTTTTTTTTTTTTTTTTTTCTGGTTTCTAAATGGATCAAATCCTTCATTTTCTTATTTTGTCTGGTAGGCATTTTTGTACTGTGTACATTTGTGAAGACTGGCTTTCTTATAGATTGCCCTTCTCTTGCTATCTCATCACTGCACTTACTGCAGGCCTAGTCAGTATTTTTGATTCATGGTTGAATAAAAAAAATATACGTTATTCAGGACAGGACACTGGCAGAACTTGTGACATGATTTAGGAGCATTTGATGATTTCTTAGTTATTTAACCTGAAGAAAGTGTTAAGCCTGTCCTCCCACCACTGTACATGACATAAATGAAAAATTAGGGGGGGAAAGCAGCTAGAGAGCCACTCTTCCACAGATGGCTAACATACATGAAGAGTATTTTCTATTATGTCTTTGCTTAATTTAAGTAAAGATAGCATTACTAGCAGGTAGTACCTGGCTGGCATTTACATCTGTCAAGCCTAAATGAGAGTAGGGTGTTTGTGAAGTTGAATGATTTAACATACCAGTCTTTTCTCAGCTGTCATCTATTTCAGGAATTTCAAATCTTTCTAAATTCAACTTTTCTTCTTCTTGTTTGGCTTCAGAGTGGGGGAAAATTTTACTGGAATAAACAAGTAAGTAAAATTTACAAATTTTAGTAAAATCATGCTGGTGGCAGGGGGAAAAGGTGAAGGAGAATAGAGTAACTGCTTTAACTCAATGAAATATTGACATGGATAAGTGAAAGAAGGAATAAAAGGGAGAGAGAACATGTGATTATTCAGCATCCCAAATGTGCAGTGTTAACAAAACTTTTCATGTCAAGAGAGATGGTTAGCAATTGGCTTGGTATGTCAGGATTAAGAGCAATTGCTCAGCCTGCTGGGAAGCCTCACTGCTCAGGTGATGGAGTGAGAATTTCCTATTTGTTCAGCAGCTTCTCTGTGGGCCAGGGAATCAGGTCCTCGTGTCAGGCTTGGGCAGGGAGAGTGGCAAGTTGTCTCCCCAAAGTCTGAAAGAGAATTTTTTCTAAAAGCTGATTCTGCATGGTGGAAGCCAGGGTGAGTGTGCTGCCCTTGCACACAGTTCCTTTTCCATGGGTCCCTTAGGAGGGAATGACAACTCACAGCCATTTGGAAGAATGTTCTCATGACTATTCCAGATGTTTCCCTCTCATATTGAGCTCTTACCAGTTTCCACTACTCTCTCCTTGTTTTCTCCTTTTCTTCTTCCCTTTTCTGCCTTGTCCTGAACATTAAGTAGCAATTAGTGTGATCTGAGCTCTTTGCAGTGGCACAATACCAGGAAACTGGAGAGTGTGCAATTCCCACTGGTGGATTTACTGCAGTCACTTGGTGTGGGGAGATGGGGATAGGAGTGAGCTGTTGGTGACTAATCACATTTCCTCAAGGGCCTGGACTTTTCTTGAAGCTCTTTCTCAAGGCTAGACTCATCTAAGGAACTCCTGATAGCTTCTTGACAGATCACCTGTCTGGCTGCTTATCTGCTGCTGAGCTGGGAATCCCAGGTGGGATTAAGCACCCTACAAGGCAGAGTCACCAAAATTCAAAGACATTGATTCACACTTGTGGATTGTAATGTGCTTTTCAGAGGTACAAGCCTTTGAAGAAGCAGCAACAATGGATTTTGAACTGTTTTCAAGGAATAGGTGAGAGAGGAACCATGCCAGTTTTAATCCACAGCAGCTACGGTTTTACTGTTGGGTGCTAGACTAGCAGCTGGAGAATGCTGGGGAGCACGTTAAGCTTTGATGTTTCCAAATTGTGGTCCTGGGGGATTTCACTGTAACCAAAAATGTTTGAAGTGCTGGCCTCTTGCCACAGCTCAGGATGAGGAATGTTTCTGAAAACCTTCACAGATCTGTGTGGAACTGGAGTGCATTTTTCCCATGCAATCCCAGGCAGGACTGAGACGGATGTACCATGGAATTGTATTACTGTCTTAGGACATCTCTAATTCACAACCCCAGGGCAACAGAAAAGTACTAAGGACCAGATTTTCAGGACATAACTCCAGCTGAATACCTCATTCTTATTTTCTTGGGAAAAAGGAATATCCAATAGTTCATATTTCTAAAGTGCAATATGATTTCCAATCCCTAGATTTTTATAGAGTGACACGAGTTTGGTGTGTGTATATGCATCTCTGCATCTTTACATGCAAAATCTACTGCAGAAAGCAATGTTTGGTTTTTTTTTGAAATTTGTTTGTTTTGTTTTGTTTTTGTTTTGTTTTGTTTTTAATAAGGCAGTGATGTGTCTCCTGTTAAGGTGGCTGTAAAGGTAAAACACAGAATGCAAGCCATTAGATTAGTTGTAATTAACGTGATTCTAATTTTGGCCTGAAAGAAATTAGTGTAACAGCTGAGGGAAAAATAGGGGTCCTGTTTTGTTGTTCTTCAGTGATGATTAGACAGAAATTGCTCACTGATATCCATTAGGAAACTGTGAGTTCTGTAACTCATGAAATACTACCAGAGAAGAAACTGTCACCCATTGATGTTGGAATGTCTTTAATCAGCAAGGTTCAGTGGGACATTGCCCATATACTTTAGAAAGAAGCCCTATGGATGGAGATATTTTCCCTCTCTCCCTTCACAGCCCTTCACCATGCTTTTCCCTTCCCAGCTTCATTTCAGGTCTGTGCCTGCGTTTGGCTCGCAGAGCTCTCACACAGGTCACTGGGAAGCTTTTCAGCCAAGAAACGGGTTAAAGAGCCAGTTTTGCAGTAGACAATTAGTCTCTTCTGGCAATATCCTAATTAATCCTGTTATTAGGCCTTGCCACTAATTGCTGTAGGAGAGGTCTGGCCCCGATGAGAGCCACCCCCTTTGGCGCGGTGCCCCCAGCGCAGCCTGACCCGGCGCTCCCATGGAATTCTGTGTGCAGGAATTCACCAGGGAGGATGGCAAAGGGAAATGTGGTGTGACCCTTCCTGGGCTACAAGGGGAAGTGTGGTGTGACCCTTCCTGCATGTCTGGGCAGTCCAATCTGGGGGCCACCACCACGCCGTGTGTGCTCGGTGATGCATCCCAGCCTTCAGGTGCACGATGCGCCACCGAACCCTGCTGTGGATGAAAGGCTACAGATTAAAAGCCTTGATCACCTCCCGTTAATGCTTCACGCCAACGGGGCTTTTAAAAGATTGTCTCGATGATAAAATGAGTGACCTTCAGATCAGAGGGTTTCAGAAGTGCCAGCTATGCCCTCCCATTAGATTGTTATTAGCGGTTATAATGTCCTGCTATAAATTGGATGAGACTGGGTGTAACAGTGAGGCTGGGTTCATTCGTTCTCCCCAGTCCCCATCTCACTGGGACTGTGTTTCTCTTTGTGCTCACTGAACAGCAGCTCACACCTTCACAGCTTCCTGCACTTCTCCCTGAATTTTGCTCCTCGGCATTTTTAATGTTGTGTAGAGTGCTCCACCATCCAAGGACCTGCTTGAGTGCTCACTAAAAGCAGCACTCCAGCCTCGTGTGAGTGGTTTTGGGTGCCCCTGGCCCATCAGCCAGGTGCAGTGTTTCCCCTGATGTGGCAAAAAATGGGAGAGCATTCTCTAAACAAGGGCAGGAGGCAGGGAAGAGGACAGACAAGTGTAACAGTGCTCTTGTGTTGCAAACTGCATGCCAAACAGGAACCTCTTGTTTTTCAGGAGCTTTGTGTCCTTGGATTTACTGTGCTCACCTCTCTTGCTGAGCCCTTCCTGCTGAATCACACAACCTCACCTGGATGTGCTGTGTGTGTGAGATGCAGCAGGGAGGAACAATGCTGGGTTCAAGGGGGTCTCTGAAAGTGCAATGAAACTTTTCTGAACTAAACAGAGTGCCAGGCAAGTCTGAAAACCCTGTTTGTTGTTTCTGATGTGGGAACGTTTGGATGATGAGTTGTTACTAATAATTTTAATAAGGTGTCTGTAAACAGTAACAGAATAGATGCACAGAGGGTGAAAATCCTCACAGAAATGGCTTTTCAGCGGGAGGGAGTGACTCTTCCCACTCCTACTCACTGATTAACACTGTGTTGGTGAGTGTGCTACAGACCAGAGGACAGAAACTCCTCATGAGATGAGTCTGGCAGGGTTTGGTCCAGCTCGTGCATCCCATCTCTCTGCTGGCCTTTGCAGCTCACCTTTCTGCATTTACTGCTGAGCTTTATGGGCTTGCAGAATGATTTCTGGAGCTCTTTCAGATCAATACACAGTAGAGGTCCCTCTCTGGAGGGCATGTTCTGACATGATATTACCCTGTCAGTGGTTCTTTTCTCAGTTTATAGCGTTCCTTAATATTTAAATGGGTTTCTTGCTGCAGCGCTTGTGCCCCGTTTACCCAAATAATCTATAACTCAATGACTTCTAAATCCACTTCACAAGTTGTTATATTCATTATAAATGAGTTGTAGTGCAACCTGCATCTCAAGTAGATACTCTCATCTGGAGGTCTGTGCTGAGATCCAGCAGGAGCAGCGAATATATTAAACCCATAAAACCCCCAAGACATCCCATACCATACAAAATGAGCTCTAACTACAGACTTTATTCTTCCTTATCACTTCTACTCGCCAGCCATTCAATGGAAATGTATCAAACACACACACTCCTGTCAGGTAGCTGTTCCTGCAGCCACGGCACCTCACCAAGGTTTTGCAAGTGGCTGCATTTCCAGCAAGGCTGTGTGGAGGTGGCTGACACTGCAAATCTGTTATCTGTGTGAGCCTTCAGAGCTTGTGCAGCAAGGACCCAGCCCAGCAGCATCTCCTGTTGGGCTCCAAGCCTGGTCTCACTGATTTCAGCGGCACCAGGCTCCCTGGCTGCTTTTTCCCAGCTGAAGAGGCAGCTTGGTGTTGACTGGCCAAGGATTCAGACATGCCCCTGTGTCTTTGGGGGGTTTATTATTGTCACAGTCAGCTTTATCTGTGCAAAGGCTTTGTCTGGGAGGGTCTTAGCTACTTAATAATCTCAAATCCTGGCTGATTGCTGTGCTAAAGCCAGCTTCTCTCCCAAAACATTGTTTATCTGAGAATCCTGCATAGATGCTGCTTTCAAGATTTAACTTCCCTTTTAACTCCGGTTTTGTGTTGCTGTGTGGGTTTTTTTGTTTTCTTTTTTTTTTTTTTGGTTGGTTTTTTGTTGTTGTTGTTGTAGTTTTTGGGTTTTTTAAGCACCGTGGAGTAGCAGCTTTAAAAGGGATTTTTAGAAGAGGAAATCTGGAGTTTGGAAGAGACTCCATACCCCATTCTGACACTGAACACAGGAGAAATATTAGAACTTGGCAATATTCCTTTGCTTGTAAAATCTGATAGATTTGGATTTGACTGGTTTGCCTTGGATTGAGTGAGAATGTTAATAGTGTATGAAATTCAATGAGCTCTAATGCTATTTAAAAAGTCCTAATGAGAAGGCTGCTTTTGTGTCAAATTCTATTGTTTTTTTTATTTTCTTTTCTGCCTTCCGTATTTGAAGAGCACTAAAAATATTTTTAACAGCTAAGGAGGGAAATAGACTTTTGTCTGAAGGACCTGTGGGAGCAGAGGAGTCTGGGGGAAGGCAATGGAATTTATTTGGTTGGTAGCTTTTGCTGTATGGATGTATTCCTCTGTGAACCATTAAACTGGGGAGTTTGCTTGGCTCAAAGCTGGAGCTAATTGGGATCTGAGTTACTGACTGGCTTCCTTCTCTTCCCAATCAAGAGCCATTGTCTTTCCTGCCTGTTGAGACTTTTGTGTGATTTACTGGAAAGTATCAGCTTAAAGGACAAAGAATTGAGATTATAATTTTGTACAGTGGTGGCTTTTAAAGTGATCCTTAGATTAAACGCAATATTCCTGTCCATTACAAATGGTAAAATCTTGTGCATTTTGGTTTTGTTTGGACACGCAGTTTCTTTAAAAAAAAATCCATGAGGGAAAAAAGACCCCTAAAATGGTATTTTTTCTATCCAAATAAATATATTTAGTTTGTTGAACTGAACTGAAGCTTCTTGTTTTGAACATTATTAGATGGGGTCTGTCTGTGTCCTAAAATCACTGCCCACAGCACAGACTTGGCTCCTTTACTGATCTTTCTGCTTTGACTGGGTTTTGTTCCTATAGAGGCATCATAGGAGATATATGCTTGGTATGGAGCCCAACCCACAAAAAGGATAAGAGCAATGAACTCACAAACATCCACTTGTAGCAGGCACCAAGACCATGAGCTGATGCAGTCGTGCCAAGCAGCCTCAAAGCAAGCTGTTCCTAATGATGTTAAAATAAGATCTTTCATAGTTTAAATAATCTTTGAAATTAAATTCTGAAAAGAACTTTGATATTTTAGCTTTTTCTCCAGCCTGGAGAGGAAAACATACATCCAGTGATCAGAATTCGCTGTGGAATATTAAATCTGATTTTATTGTTTTGTTTTAATACTACACATATAAGCAAAATTGATCAAGATCTGATGCTTCTGAGTTATATCTTATACAATTTTATGACTTTTCAAAACATATTTTGAAACTTTTCTGCTCCAAAAGCTTGACAGGTCCCTGCACAGAAAGCCTTAGGACACGGAACTCTAAATATACTGTTTCATTCATTCTCACTAGGCTCTTAAAACCTAGTACTCATTTTATGCCAACAGACAGAAGAGCCTTTTTCTAACTGCAATAAATCTGATGACAATTTACTTTTTATTAAGTCTTATGTAATGCACTGTTTATCTCATGGATAGAATTTCTTTTTGACTTCTGACTTAGTTGGAAGCAGAAACAATTACTCCTGCAGCAGGGGAAGCTGCTCCTTCTGCAAGTGCTCCCAGCCCCTGTGCTTGCCTCTGCTGCTCTGTGTGGACGGGAGATAAGCTCTGGTCTCAAAGGTTTCTACACCAGCCAAAAGCTGGGCTTTAAGGTGTGCTGGGTCTGGTGTGCAGATTTAGCCAAACCACCCAGAAATTCCAGTTTGCACCTTCCCAAAGGCTGCCTGGGCTGAGTCCCAGGGCAAGGAGATGCTCTGCTTCAGCTGCAGCTGGAAACTTCACCTTGTGGCCCTGAAGATGTTTGCTCAGCTAAATCTTTCCTAGAATAAAGCAAAAATGGATCTGAGTCACATCTGAGCAGAGCCCAGCCAGGTCACTGTGGCACTGGTGTGGCCTCACCTGTATCTCCAGAAGGGAAGGAGGCTCAGCATCTTGCACAAGGGAACCATCAGAAAACCTCCTGTGGCACTGCTCACAGCATCATACAAAGTACCAGCCATCAGCAAATAATCTTTGCTAATTGTGTCCAATAGTGGTTTCAAATCCATTGCTTATTTTCTCTTTTCAGATGCTCTGCTCTGGTTTCCCAAAGCAGAAGTTGTAAAAAACCTTGCAAAAGGCAGATTTTGCAGTACAGTGTCTCTTCCTCTTTGAAAAGGATCAAGTCCCATAAATCCTGCACAAGAGCTTGGTCTTTGCAATCATCTAGCCCAGGCTACAGACCTAAGAAACAATAAATAATCAGCTCAGGCTGTGGATGCCTCTTCCCCAGAATTAATTGTTCATGTTTTTGTCATTATCTCCTGGCTCTTTCACAGATATTTTTTTCCAAGTTCATTTAAAAGAAATCTAAAAAAAGAAGCTTTCATTGCAGTATCAAACATATTTCTGTATACATTACAAAAATACCTCTCTGTACAGTTCAAGGATCTATCATTGTTCTATTAGCTGTGTGACATCTGCATATTGGCACAGGTTTCATGCCCTGGCTGCTCTCGAGGGACTGTGCCCCTGTTCTATTGCTGGCACAGCCATGATTCCAGGGTAACTGGTGCACAAGGGCAGTGTTATATTAAGTGCAACATATGCTAGAAATCAGAAATGGAAATGCCTCATCATTGCAATGAGAGCACTAAGCCAAGGCTTAGTTAGCAGCTGGGACTCAATATAAAAATAGTAAACCTGGGTGAGGAGGTTTCTCCTATGAGAAGGGCTCATAGGAGAAAAAAAAAAAGGCAATAAAAGAAGAAGGAACTTCTAATTTTAATTTTTAAAACCCACTGGGGAAAGCATTCTTGCTTGATTTTTCATCAACATAGAAACAATGATAACAAGAGTCCTGAAATCTTCAATGAAAAATCTCAAGGGTTTTGGCCGAATGCTCTTGTTCTCTTCTGAAGTGGTTGTTAATTTCTGCCTTTCATCAAACCTCAAGTTTGAGCTAAAAAGGGAAAACATCTGAGATGAAACTTCTACATATTTTCAAGTTTTGTTAGTATTTTGTTTGTTGTTGTTTTTTGTTAATTTTTGCCATAGTTGTTTGCAGAGCATATCATTATTACTGTTAGCTTTTTTTTTTCCTCCTGGGTGAAAAAGATAAATATATTCCAGAAGAATATCTTATAAATCTGTGTTACATCACAAAGGAAAACATCTTCACTAAAAAAAGTAAATACATTCCAGAAGAATATCTTATAAATCAGTATCATATCACAAAGGAAAATATATCTTCATTGGTCTTGAAATACCTCAGGAAACCTAGAGGCAGGGACCCAACTGCACTGCCACCAGACTGGGTGTGGAGCAGGGCTCTGGCATGGTGAGCACAGCAAAAATCTCCTTTGCTCTGTAGGGAGGCACCCAGCTTCATAACTTGGTGATTTTAAAGGTGTTTTCCAACCTTAGTGATTCCATGATTCCCATAAGGCTCTAGGAGCAGAGTGCTGTGTGCTCTGCTGCTCCACCTGGGGCCCCTTTCTGTGAGTCCCCATCCAGACTGGATGAACTTCTGACCTTCAATCCTTGAGAGATCAATGATGATCCTTTTGGGACTGCGTGGAGAAGCTGCAAACCTGCAAGGCTGAAGGTGTCTAGGTGGTTTTTGTGTAGACACTTTTGTAGAAAATTGTCAGTTTTATTAAACTGTTCGGTCAAGGGACCAAAGTAAGCCAGTGGTTCTTTGCTTAAGTTTTAGGTGTTTCTTGAATCTCTGTGCTTCTCAGATGTGCACCCTCCTTTTCAACACTTGAATCTCCTCACAAATCCTCTCCCAGAGCTTTGATGCTCTATGGGAAATCAGACACATTTGAGGATCTGGTGCTGTAGACAAATGAACAGGGGAAAAAAAAGTGAACTAGAGTTTCTATCAGGATCTAAAACTTCTATTTTTTTGCCAAAAAACTTTTTTTTTTTTAAGTTTTTAGGGGAAAAGTTGTCATTCGCTGTAAAATTCTAATGAGTGGTAGTGCCATTAACAGTTTCCACTTGAAATTCTGTTTATCTGTTTTTGCCAGCCTGCTGCTCTCTTTACACTGATATAAAAGGATAGATATTCCATGGCTGGTGAGCAAACTCAGACACCTGACTCTAGTGCTGGCCCTTTCCACTGGTCTCAGGAGTCACTGGTGTTTCCATGTTGGGATATTCATCTGTCTGTTCATTCTAAAACCTTCAAGTCTGATCAACAGTGCAACTTTTCTTATAGGTTTGGAAGTGATGCTTCACTGCAGCACCAGTTTGTGGGCCCAGATATTATTGCTATAGCTGTTCTTGTGCAAGCTAAAGGGGCTGATGATACTGTTTGGTTTCCTTTCCTCCCTTGTGTCTTCAGCATTCACACTCTTTTCACAGCACTACTGCTTCTTCCAAGACATATCTAACAAAAAAAATGTCCATAGGCTTGCTGGATCTTACCAGAGCTGTGTGGACAGTGTTGTTCTGGCCCCTGCCAGCCTGAGCAGTGTCACTGTAAGAAACCAGGTGTTCACTGAGGGTAGGAAGGAAAATCTTTCCTATGCAAGCTGGAAAAGCTGCCTTGACAAATTTCTGGTCAGAAATGTGGCTGGAAGCACTGATTTACTGCTCCAGATGGTACCTGCAGCCCACACACCTCATCTGGAGCCTCCTCAGGCAGGTCTGTCCCCAGTGTCCCCCAGGGCCTGTAGCCTGAGGAGGGCTGAGAGCACAAGCACCCCTGCGTGCCTTGTGAACCTCCCTGCAGCCTCTGAGAGAGGCACTGGGGCAGCACTGCCTTCTGAGGCTGGTGGGGCTGTCACAGATGTGCACTGCTCTGGATCCTTCTACTACAGGGCTTTCACAGAATCACAGAATCACAGAATAATGAGGTTGGAAGAGACCTCTAAGATCACTGAGTCCAACCTATGCCCTCACACCTCCACTAGACTACAGCACCAAGTGCCATGTCCAGTCTTTTATAAACACATCCAGAGATGGTGATTCTACCACCTCCCTGGGAAGAGCATTCCAGTACTTTATTATTCTTTCAGTGAAATTTTTTTTCCTAATATCCAACCTATACCTTCCCTGACGTAGCTGGAGACTGTGATCTCTGGTTCTGTGCTGTGGGGATCCCATAAAAGCACTGCTTGAGGGGGCTCCTGTGGCAGCAGAGGGCAGTAACTTTGGGAATTACTTCAAGGATGCCCAAAAAATCTTCCACCATCCTGCTGTGTGGTACCAGCACAAAGAGCAGCCAATGATCTGTCTTGCTCCATCCTGATTTTGCAGACAACTCTGTTTTATCAGTCTGGTGCTGCCAGGCCTTTGAGGAGCTGATGGCTGAGGGAGGAAATGAGGCACACCAAGACTGTGCTATTGTGGTGAAGTCATGACCTTGCTGACCTCTGGCCCCCCCAGCTCACACAAACAATGCTGTGACCAAATAAAACTACAGCCTTCAACAGATGGAGAGTCAATACAACATCACTGAAGGATAATATATTGATTTCGTTTAAACAGCCAGGAAAAGCCAGAATACACCAGTTATAAAGAACATGTTCTGCCCTCTAAGTTGACCTCTTAGAAAATTTGAACAGAGCTATGTAAAAAGTGAGAGAGAGACAGAGGAGATGCTCATCAAATTAGGAGAAGAAATTGCCTGAAAATGGTATTTGGGAGACCGAGCTAGACAATTTTTAAATAATAGAGTTGGAAATACAATGAAAATAGCCCTATCAAAATAGAATGTATGTGACAGAATTTTTATAAAGCTTCACAAGGCTTCTGCAAATATAATATGCAAGCTGGGAATATTGGATTCCAAATAATGAAAAGCTCCCAGTCAAGCTCCATCTCATTGCAATGAGCTGTAGTGGCTTTAGGCAGATGCTAAGAGGTTGCAAGAAAGTGCTTAAGCAGTCTTACATAAGAGATAAATGTGATGGATCCACATGTAATAGAAACACTTTTGGGATAAAAAGAATTTCTCATAAAATCACAGCAGAGGCAAAGGTGGAAGCTGTGCTGGATTCATCTGTGTCTGCTGCATGAACTACAGCATAAGAAAACAATCTCAGGCTAGATAGTGAGTAGATTAGAGGATCAAGGATGTTTTGCATTTGAAAACCAAATGCAAGGTTAGAACTGAAAAGTTAGAACTGAAAAAGGAAGATTCTTGCAGAAAATATGCTGTGGGCATAGGATCCAGCTGCTCTGCACAGCTGTACCTGTGACCTTTCCCCGTGCTGAAGGAGCATTTGCAGGTGCAGTCCTACAAAAGGTGAGATGCTGCTGCACACACAAGGCCTGATTCTCATCCTGGGTATGCAGGCATGGGCTGCAGTGCACCCACAGTGAGCTCTGGATCTCCACATCACACACAGTTTGCTGCAAGGAGAATTTTGGGCAGAGAGCAGCACCAGAGCAGCTCTGTAATGGTCCTCCTGGTGTGTGCACACACACAGGCACACTCACACACTCCTGTGATGAATAGGGACCTACACAGGCTGCCCCTCCCTCTGACTGCTCAGTTACCCATTCCTAGCCCAGCACAACATGTGGTGCATTCTACTTTTTCATAGAATACTTCCCAAAAATAAAATGGAAAGTTTAATCCTCCCTCTCAACACTTTTTTTTTTTAAACCTTTCCAAATGATGTTTCTTTCTGCTGTAATTTAGGATCTGTATAAATATATTCTGCTGCAAAGGGTGATAATTACCACACCCACACAATTTTATAATACACACATCTAATTGTAGTACAGTTATTTGTGGCAGCCAGGCACTGAAAATATACTTTTAGTGTATGCCTCTAAGCCATGACAAAAAAGTCTTTTTACTGCTACCTGAATTTATACTTCCAGGGCATTTCTGTTTCACCTCACTAATCTGCTTTTAGATTCTGCTCTTTGTGTGGCTTTCAAAACTACCCTTCTGCAATTAAAAATATAGGTAATTAGTAGGGACATAAAAAGCCTCTTTAGAAATGTCTTGTCAGTGTGTCACAGTGCCTTGTGCAGATGCCCAAGCTGAATCCAAAAAAGGTGAAGGACTTTCCCATTGGTACAGCAGAAGGAAATATAGATATTGCTATTTCTTGTGGGTCAGCCTGGTCAGGGCACGGTTTTGACCAAGGCAGGGGGATGGTCATGGTCTATTTTCATCCTTTTATAGATGTCTTGCCAAAGGAAAAGCCAGGTCTTTCACTCCCTTTCTTTCCTAAGAAGCAACAGCATTGTCCTCCACTCACCCTACTCCCAGAGGTTTTATCTGCCCTGTCCAACAAACCAGTGCCATGGTTTGCTCTCACATCCTCATCTCTTGATTGCCAGCACCCCATGAATGTCAAAAAGGCCCTCTGGAGGCAATCAGCTATTTCTCTTTGAATGTAAATCCCAGTATTGTTCCAGGAGCCCTTGCTCCGGGGGCTGTTCCCTACAGGCAGTCCCTGTAGTTACCTTGTCTCTGAATTCACTCCTGATCTACCCAGCCTCTCCCTGCATGTGCCCTTGAGGGGCAGCTCATTCCTGAATCGCTTCCCTAAGCCTGGATTTATCAGAACTTGAACCGGGATTTGCTGGAGAGAGAGGCTGAGCCTGAAGCTCTCACTTCCTCGTGTAGTTTTAGCTCCCCAGATTTAGGATGCCTGAAAGGATTATGTGCTGGTGCCAGAGGCCTCCACCATCCAAAAAGTGTGATATCTCTGCTGCTCACCTTTTCCAGGGAAGAGCACACCCAGTGCACTCAGAGAGAGCTTTGGGTCAGATCTCCAGGGGTCCTGCCTCTGGCAATTTTAAAGTCCAGACAGAAAACCAATCCCAAACATAATTAAACAAAGTCCTTAATGAGTCACAAAGTCAGGACTTGCCTCTGCTTGATGGAGGAGACAGAAGGAAATGTTTGTGACACCGAGGGTGAGACATCTGAGGGATGTGAGCAGGGTCAGGGATGCTGTGGGGTGACTCAGGCTGGGTTTAGCAGGCACAGCAGCGCCTCTCTGCTTCTTTGGGACATTCACCCTCTTGAAGTTAAGCTGCAGCAATTTTTACTGCAGAGGGGGAAAACCACAGTGCAAAGGCAGTTTCAAAGCTGGTCTCGTATGTGGGATTATGGCAGAAGGAGTAGGGCTGGGGCAGAGGCTAGAAGGGGGCAGGGACAAAGCTGGCATGGAAATTGTTTGCGGCAGCAGGCAGCAGCACAGGCTCCACATGGTGCCAGGATGTCAGAGCATGCCCTGAGCCTTATCTGTGGATCCCTGCATCTCAGCTTAGTGGGTTGGAGCAGACTTTTGCCAGTCTGCAGCCCCTTCTGTCCTTGGGGTGCTCCCTTTCACCCTGTGGAAAGAACTCTCCTTGAAAGCAATGCAAAAGCCCTTGGTTCTCAAAGCTAGTGAAATGGTTTGAATGTACCCTGCTCCCTGTGAGCGGACTCCTGTGATTACACCCTCTGGCAGGGCAGAAACCCTCTGCCCTCTGCCCTGCAGCACCTCTGGCACCTACAGGAGCCCTGGAACTTCCCAGTGTGGTGGCATTGTCAGGAGCCCACTGCCCTTGTGCACCATGCTGCTCCCTGAAGGGCACCCTGCACCTCTCCAAGGCTAAAGCAGGGGCAGGACCAGGCTGCCAAGGTTCCAGGGGCACAGCTGCAGCCTCCTGTAACAGCTTGCTGTCAGGACGCAATTAGTCTAATTGTCTAATTTGAGGGACCAGGTGGAGATGCCCCTTGGGACCTCTGACCCTCTCTAGACTGGATTTCACCCCGAATTGTCCATGTCCTCCTGTCCTCATTTCTTCTCTTCCTCATTTCTCCTCTCTCTGGGTTTCTAGAACAAATCCCAGCATCAACCCCTCCAGTCCCTTCACCCCTTCATTCTTCCAGCACTTCCTGAAACCAATTTTCAAATCAGCTCTAAATGTGAATCTCTTCTCCTGGATCTCCACTGCCTATCTTATCTATCCCATGACTGTGAGCATTAGGAATTTATGGAGGTATCACTAAAGCCCAGCCCTGAGGACTTTTGTTGTACAGTCACACAACAAATTCCCAAAACACCAGCCTGGCCCAGCATCCCCCACCGTCTCTCCCATACAATGACAGTAATAACTTTGTAGTCTAGCTGTCTTCATTGATTCATTTGGATCATTTTTGAATAATCTTGCTCAGCACCTTTTTCAAGTCCTGGCTGATATTGATTAGAAAATCTGGAAAACATTAGTTCATTGGAGGTAAACAAATATGAGAGAAGTCTTGAAGAAAAATATGTCAGAGACATATAAAGATAGGTCAGGTATTGATTTTTGTCTGTCTCCATGCCAAGGTGAGCCAGGCCACACTGAATGAAGAGCTGGAGACGTGAGGAGACTGCAGAAAGTCCCTGCTCTAGGGGCTGTTACCCTGGGAGCAGTGCCACAGCACAGATTGCAGCAGGGGCTGAGTCTGGGATGCTGTGGCTGCTGCTCAGGGAGAAAGGTGGCACAGCCCTTGGGGAATACAAGCAGATGGTTTCAAGGCAACTTTCCTACAAAACTCAGCTGGAATTTTTTTCTCTTTGAGAAGATGCTGCTCCTCCTCCTTTGGGTCTGATCTGACAGATGAACTTGGGGAATGCCAGTTACCCAAATGTGGTGCCAAGTACCACTGACCCCTATGCAGTGCAAGTTCAGAGCTGCCCAGTGCTGGGAGGGTTTAATCTCAGCAAGGATAAGTCTGAAGCAGGCTGGAAAATCTTCCTGGGCAGATATGCAGCACATTCACTTGGAGTTACATTGCTGTGCTTGTGCTCCGAGACACAGGACCCCAGGTGTCCTGGCTTTCGTGTCTGCTCTGCATTCCTTATAAGTTATTGAGTGATTGGGAATTAAAAATATGCCTGTGAATATTCTGATTTGACAAGTAGGAGTACGTGCACAGATAATAACAGAAAGCTTTTATTATGGAAATAGTGATAAAGTTAAAAATCCAGAGCCCAGTTTATTAAAGCTTGGGTTGCACTGTGATGTGTTACACTTGGTGACTCACCCTGGTGTCACTGGGACCTGCATGCTAATGCTGCAGGGCAGGAGGCTGGGCCATGAGCAGGCAAAGATCATTCCAGTTAGGAAGATGACCAAAAGCAGCTCTGCTCATCCACTACCTGCATCTGTGCCATGAATAATGTGCAGAGCACCTTATCTGTATCCCTAATCAGTTTAAAGGCATGACTCACACATAAGGCTGTGCCAAAAGATGACGAAGGCAGATCTGAATGCCGGGGCTGAGAAATCCCCTCTGAGCAATGGTGGCCCCTGGTCCTAGGGCTGAGCCTCTGGGCCAGTGGTGATGCTGCAGCCCCAGTGCTCGGGGCATCTCTGCTGCAATGGCAGGGCAGCACTGTGGTGAGGTCACTGTCACTGTCACTGTCTCCTGGTGGGTGACTGGGAGGCCTGGAGCCGGGAGGGAGAATTCCAGCTGCCAACTGCAGTGTGCTTTGGAAATGCAACTGCATTTAGAGCATGTAACAGGCTGAGAGATCCCTTTCCTGCTCTAGGCTGAGCTTTGTTAGTTTGAAGGAGCAGGTCCAAGCAGCTGAGAGGCTCCCAGTGAATGCAATCTGTAACAGGGCCATTTCTGTCTGCACAGCCCTGGCTATTGCAAGGTGCAAGGATTTGCTCCTCATCATCTTCAGGAGTGGGGAATTGCTGGAACTCTCTTCAGACTCCTTTCAAATAGTTCAAACCTGCCAAATCACTGGGGCTACTGAGCTCCTGTAAGAAATCAAATGAACACTCACTCTTGAAATGGCAAAGTACCAAAGCTGGTCACTGACAGGAGGGTTCAGGGATCCTTCACTCAGACAGTTGCATGGGGAAGATGGAGCAGCAGAGGTGACAGGAGCAAGGGACACAAGTGGACTCACAGACTGGGACCTGTTATTGAACTGCTGGATAACCACAGGAGTATACTCAGACATCTTGAGGTGGTGCAGGCTCACTGTGGAATATCTTGGCTCCCTCCCTTGTGGCTGCTGTTGCTTTTAACTCCGAAGCTTGCCTCTCTGAGGGATGTCTGTGTGGATTGGGGCTGGGTGATGCTGATGGAGTGTTGCAATATCTTTCCCACTGAGTGACAGGCAGCATATGAATCATCAACTGGTACTGAAGTGAGCTGGGGAGGGGTGTGTGGGGTGGGCAACCATCTCTTTCAGTCTCATTTCTCTTTTGACAGGTCTCCCAGGGCTTGTCACACAAGGCTTGTATAGCCAGGGCCTCACTCTTGGTTCTATCCTGGGAGCAGTAACAGAATAATTGCCTGTATAGGATGAGGAAATAAACACCTTGATGGCTCTTGGGAAAAGATTCAAAGAAGACCCCTAAAAAATATTTAAAAAAGGGCTTCTAAAAGCCAGGCATTGCAGCATCTAAATAAGAGGAGCTTGGCCTCTGTTGCCATTGAGCATTTGGTGAGAGCAGGCTGTGGGGCCTGAGGCAGGTCAGCCCCTGGGGCTCAGCCAGGAGATGTCTCCCACCTGCTGTCAGAGCCTGCAAGGGAAATACTGAGGCCTTTGGTGCTTAAGTGCTTTTCTGGATCTGCCTCTTGGCAAAACTTCTGCCTATTTTAGAGCACTTGGGAATTCATCTGCACTTTTCATTAGTTTCCATTTTGGGCTCCTGCCTTCACCCTGCAGTGGGCAGAGGCAGCCAGGTGAAATGGCTGAACTGAATCCATCTGGACCAGGAATTTGTAGGAGTCTCTCATGAAACAAATTGGTTCTCACAAGCTGTTCAGACCTTCCAGCAGTGCTGTATTGGACACACAAGTTGTGACACACATGTTCTTACAGGGCTGCTGTGCCACTGGTCTAGAAACCCCCCAGGAGCTGCTGTACCCTCAGCAGCTTCACCCAGCAGGGGTGAGAGCAAAGATTGTGACTGCCATTGCCTGTGCAGAAATGGTAAATACACAGCTCTCTCCCACTCCTCTTTAGTGACTGATCCTCTCCCCCCACTGTCAACAGGGGGTGGGCCAGGGCAGGGTTGGAAGTGCTGCTGCAAGGCCTGTCCCTTGTTTATTCCTCAAATAAACCCTTTCATTTATCAGCTGGCATTTTGGCCCAGCTGTCTTTCCTTAGAGTTTGCCAGAAACTGAGATAGAAATTTTAGCTTGAAAGAAGGGCTCTGCAGGAAGAGGAGTTTGGTGCTGCTGAGGGGTGGTGGGGATTCCCTTTGCAGGCAAAGAAACCCTCACAACACATCAGCCTGCTCCCAGTGTAGGAAAACACACCTGCTAAAAATATTTGTATAACTTTAGTCAAGGGGTTTTGTTTGCCTTTGCCCTGGGGAAAAATAATTTTAAGTTTCTTTCCAGGGCCTTGTTCCACCAGGTGGGGTCTGATGAGATCAACACATCAACGGACTGGGAGCAGCCCAAAAGATAAAGGGACACCAGTGACCATCTATGAACATCTGCCCTAGACTCTGCTGCTGGCAGAGTTGGGCACATCTCCTCTGGAAGTGACTGATAAGAAAATCAAGGAATGAAGATCTAACTAACATCAGCAGCAAAGAAATCCAGGTCTAATAGGAGACCAAACACGAAGAACTACACAACTTGGGACCAACAAACACTGACCCAATTAGTTTCTATGAGTTTTGACTGTAAAAAGATCTGAAAAATCTAGTAAAATCATGTGTCATGGAATGATTCTCTCTGCATACTCAGGCTATATATGGACGAGATGATTTCTGTGGTATATCCTGGCCCAGATAATAAAGTAATGCCTTGGCTCTCTAACTTTAAAAATGTTGTTGGAGGGTTTTTGTTTTTCCTGCAGCGTCAGTGACACTAACAGTTACCTCCTGATGTTCATCTGCTTAGACTTCAGCCTCTTCAGTGGTCAAATGGGAGTAATTTAGTCATTATTTCCAGCAGCAAATTGACTCCATTAGAGTTCAGCTGACCCATGCTCCAGCTGCTAAAGGGGTGGGAGTGGTGCTGTCTGGCTGCTGTAAATGCAGCATCATCTGGAGTCTTGGTTTGCCTTTACATCCCTGCTTTCCCTCTCTGCATCCCTTGGTCTGATGTGTTTCTAACCTTTCCTCTACCCCTGGTGTCCCTTTCATTGCCATGAGCACTGCCAGGCTGGCAGTTCTGTCAGCTTTGCTGTGTGCCCCTGAGCCCTCTGTCTTTGGGATGTTCTCCTTTCTGGCGGTGTGACATGGGCACTGCAGACATGTAATTCCATGTGCCCCCTTTGACTTGTACCCTGCAGCTTGCAGCTCCCCTTTGTGTTCACAGCAAGTGGTGAGCCTGGGGGAAGGGGCAAAACCCCCCTGCCCTCATAGCAATTCATGCATGGGCACAGCTCCCACCAGGGCTTTGTGTCCAGGAGCAGAAACTCCAGTGACCCTACTGTGTTATATTGACCATTTGTTAAATCTTTAAACTCCATCTGTTTAGGCTGAAATCCTTTTGATGGCTGGGCAAGAACAATTTAGTGTTGATGTTCTGGGATAAAATTGGCTCATTTTGAACTTTGGTGCCCACTGTTCCAGCTGGTAAAGCTTGGACACTGGGTTAGTGACATGTACAGAGCTTTGCTAGGGATCATTAAGGGCTGGTGGCCAGCACCATCAGGAGAGTCCAACAGATGTGATTTTCTTATCTCTGGCACCCCAAGGCTCTCCCTCTCCATTTGCCTCTCCCTGTGCTGGGAGAGAAGCTGTTTGTTCTGCTGATTGTTTCATTAGGAAATTACAATTCTGCTGTTAAACACTTGTATTTTTCCATCCCTCTCCACATTCATCTGTGTTTAGAGTTCAAGTTTTTTCCATCCATTTTTTGTCTAAACTGCTTCCCTTTATAGCATATGTTGATGCACAGAAGGGTCAGAGCCACAGGGATCTGATCTTTGAGATGAAACAGTTCAAACAGAATGGCCCTCAAACACCTCTGCTCTGAGTGGTTCTGAACAACCTGTGGGTTCAGGAGTGGAAAAGAAACAAACCAGGGAACAAGAAATCACACCAAGCAAAAAAACCAAAACAACCAAAAGTCCTGCTAGAGCTAAACATTTTAATAGAGGTTATTTGGGAGATAAAAGCCCTTCCCATTTCACTCTGTATCTGCAAGGTACAAGTGCCAGCAAACAGGAATGTGGCAGAAGGTGACCTGATTTTGATAACAGCTTTTCCTCAAGCATTTGATGTTTTCACTAGTTGTGTTGGGTTTTTTTGGTTTTTTGTTTGGTTGGTTTTGGGTTTTTGTTTGTTTGCTTTTTATCTTTTCCCTGTAACTCAGGAGGGTAAAAATGAAGCACAGAAATTGGAGATCTGGAGTTTGTGGCAGATCTGGTACTGATCTGGGACTTAACTGTTTTAGCAGAAGGATTAGTCTTTGGATCCTCACTGTATCCTCACTGAGGCATGGGGCCAAAATAACCTGAAAAACATTAAACAGTGAAAATTGGCATTTCACAAGCAAAAGGAGTTATCAAGCCTAAAATGAAATACATAAAGCACACAGAAATCCAGAACTCTATAGGAAAGGAGACTGAGAAAGAAAAGGGATGTTCAAAGTGATGCACCACAAAAGGTGACACACTAAGCTGAATATGCTGCAGATCATAACACTGTCCTACTAGAAGATCAGCAAAGTCTGAGATGAGTCCTGTCACATCTACTTCCAATAGTCATATTAGCTCTGACAGTGATCCAGAATTTCATGGCATAAATTTAAGCAGTCTGCAGTGAGTGCATATTGCCACTAATTTCAATTATCTGTAATTCAGTGGAGTGGAAAGGACCAATGCCAGTCCTGTGAATGATCTGCTAAGGAGGGTTACAGGATGGGTTTCTGGCCTGGTTGTAGTTTGGTGAAACACCACTAGTGCAGCACAAGCTGTCACCTGCTGAAAACAGGAATGTTAGGCACTGAAAGTCAGTGGCATCTGTGTGAAGTGCCAGGTATAGCAAGGGAGATAAAGCTCTGCATTACACTCAGTGCAGTGTAGAGCCATGCTCATGGAGTGCTTTATGAAAATGAGGCTTTGAGTGTCTCAAATTTGAAACAACTGCAAACAACAGCAGTGTTATGAAACTGTCCCTGTATCTGGGTGTCATTGCCATTTAGAAAGGCACACATTCAGAGTAATGGGAAACATCTCCAAATCCCAGGAAGAGTGGTGAAAAGGAGCACTGAGAAAGTGTCAAATCCAACAGCCGTGGCAAGCTGGAGTGGCTGGAGCTCAGCCATGGCATGGGCAGAACTGATGGATTTACTGCTGCTGGGAAGCACTTGTGCTGACAGTACAGGCTGATCTGTGGGCACATGAGAGAGGGGCCAGAGAGAGTAATTTAATGCTGTCTGAGGAAGGCAGAATTGAGGTGTGTTTCTGAGTGCCTCCCTGCCCCCAGAGCTGCTTACAAACCTGTGTTGTGCTCTGCCTTTGGGGACATAGAGCTGGTGAGTCTGTGAGACTGAGGATGCCATGGTCAGCAGCTGGCACAGCTTTCAGTGACTCCCTCCCTCTTCTGTGCTGCATCACTTCCCACCAATGGTACAGACACCAGCACTTGAGAAAACACCTCAGAAATAGCACTTCGGGAAAGAATTTGGACTTCAAGTGATGGCCGATCTCCCGTGTTGCTGGTAGGTGTTATTTTTGTAAAACAGCAGCAGCAAAGGACTATTCAGTGCTTATTTTCTGGCAGAGCTTATGTATCACTAGCTCTCCTCATGTTGGAGTCTTCTGAGCTGGATGAAAAGAAATCTTTATATCACATGAAGATATTGAAGGCAGCCTTCAGTTGCATTGGGTGTTGCATTTCTCTGTCAAGAATTCTTACTGCAGGGGCATCCAGGCAATTTGAGATGGGGTGGGCTTTTTCCTGAATTTGTTTTAAAGGAAAAACTGAGGGATGATATCCCAATAGTTCAGGTGTAGACCTCTGGAAAGATGCATTCAGTCACCATCTCTACTTTGGATGCAGCCTCTGGAGGGAAATGGCAATTTCTTTATTTCTTCTCTATACTTGACTTTGGCTGTTTAGGGCTTCTGATATGTCAGCAGAGCAGAGGTAATACCTGTGGAATTGGAGGCTCTTATGCTTTTCAGCAGGCCCTCCTGTTTGTGCACAAACCAAGGTGCTTTGGGGTTTTCCCTGGGGAAATCATGGCTGGGTGACCCTGAAATCAAAACTCCTCCATGAGACCTTTCTCTGTGTCAGAAACTGGTTAAATGCTGACCAGCAATTTCTGATTTTCTCATCACGGGTTTCATTTTCACAAAATAAAGGCCCTCACAGACTGTTCTGAACTGACCACCCCCTACACCTTCCTTCTGCACTTCCTCAGCTTTCATTAAACTTTAAGGAAATCAAACTTTCAGTATCCCTATAAATAGGCAACTTTTCATTACTGATTAAGAGGGTGAAATGCAACCTTTTGCTGCAATTCACACTTCTAGGGATGTGGCATACACAACTTCTCCTGAGCAACCTGTTCCACTGTCTCGCCACACACACAATCAAGAAAATACTTCAAGTATAGGAAGATGCTTGATGAAAAAAGAAGTACTGGGAAAGAGTATCTTTCACTGTATCCCATACATTCTCATGCTGCTTTTGATCCTCTCTGTGTCTTCTGTTCTGTCACATCCATCTCCCTCAACCTGGGGTCTCCTCTTCCCTGCTGCAAGCACCACTCTCACCTTGTCCTTGCTACTCCAGAAAGAATGAGTTTATCCCTGAGTTCTCTTTGCTCCTGGCCTTTGGCAGCTCTTCCTCACTTTCAGGCTTTGCTCTCATGTTTCAAGTGAGAGACCTCTGCTTTTTTTAAGTGTGAAGGCACTGGCAAAGTTAGACACATCAATCCTCTGTTTATTTACAGGTCAGGTACAGGACAGGCAACAGCAATCTCAGATTTCCTGTGCTGCTTTACACATCCCTGACCTCTGCAATGACCCAAACTTCCATGAAGGGAAAGAGTTAGTTCAAACTCTACATCAGATCAGCTCTTAGCCCACAGAATATCATGTGGGATGGCTCAAATATGCCAAATTTTGTGTTGTGATTAAGTGGAATTGTCCATGATCTATTAAGATCTGAGCAAATTACAGCCACATTAATTAAACATAGGCACTCTGGTTGAGCCTAAGCCACAGATGGCATCCCACAGATGGAATGCCACTCTTGATATTCACAGAGCCACTCAGCCCTTTAACTTCAGCTTGTGCTGATTAGTAGAGCAATTTATTTTAGGTGCAGCTATTGGCCTTTGCTGAGGAGAGTGCTGTTAAATGGATATCACTGACAAGGGCCCAGTATACACAAAAAAGGGGCAATGGAGAGCACGGATAATGGAAACTCTAAGAGCTCTCAGCTGTTCTTCCACCCCAGCCTTTCAGAGCAGCAGGAAGGTGTTGGGAAATTTAGGTGACTAGAGAATGGAAAAGTACAAAGCCGTGGCTAATTCCAAGTTCTGCACCTGCTAGATAGTGTGTCCTTGGGCCTAGCTGTAGTAGGATAACAAATAGTGAAAGAGACATGAGAAAAGAGAGATGTAATCCCTAAGGAATGAGGAAGAGTTAATGGTATAGTTTAACCAATAGATTGCTTGGCTTACAGAATATTCATAAGCTTATTATTTGCTGTATAAGTGTTTGATGCTTTCTTCAATAAATTGGACCTGTGATGAACCACCTGGTGTCCTGGTCCCCTTCCTATGACAGGAAGGGAATTGGACACTGAGTTCCAACTGATATTCAGCAGCATTTGGCCATTTTACTACTTTAGGTGCTGTTTTTTAACTGATTGTAGCAGTGATCTGTTGGAGGACCTTATAATTAGGTCTTCTAGTACTCAGTGTGGAGCTCTTTTATAAGAGAAACACCCTTTGAAGCTGAGTCCTAAAATCATCCTCATCTCTCCCTCCAGAAGGCTCAAGGTATGGCTCCCTTGGTTTTGTGTTGGCTTTTTGGCAGTGCTTGTGGGAAAGGTGCACAGCAGGGTTTATTTAGCAGGAATGGCCATTGGTGATAACCTGGAGTGAGGCCCCATTCTCTTAAGCACTGTGCATCTTCTGTGCCAGAGAGGGGAAGGATTATACAAAATAAAACTTCTTACATCCCTACATGTGGAAGCCGATGCATGGGTGTTAAATGAGTTTTCCAAGGTCATACAAAATATCTGTGGCAAAGCTAAGGCCTAGCACAAGACAGCCTGAGTTCTAGGGCAGCACAATAATGTCAGTTATATTCATTAATGTCAAAGGAGGAGGAGGAGGGAAGAATACAGGAAAGATATTTCTGCAAGGAAGAGGATGGTGGGGAAGTATTTAACACTTTAGGGCATCCCAGCACTGTGTGTAAAGATGTGTGAGATTCTAAAATCAAAAGACATTTCTCTTCAAATGCACCATTTATTTCAAATAATAATTTTTAGTTAAAGAGGTGGGAGGGAATTTGCTATTACTGTCTTTAAAAAAAAGCCAGCCTGTTAAATTGGTAATTAATGGTGCTGGAAAGGCTTGTGAGCTTTTACTTCATCTGCTACAGGGCCTCTGCTTTTACTCTAAGTGGCCAGGTTTTCCTGAAAATACAGTGTTTGTCCTGATAAACATTCATCTTCAGCAATAAGTTGCAGGTAGTTTGGAGGTTCTGGTGTGGGTTCTGTCAAGGTGGATCAGAGCTGGCTCATGTCTTTCAGGCCCTTCTTGCTAAAGGCGCCACAGGCCAATAACCACCACCATGGAATGGCACAGCTCCTGGAAGAGTGGGGAGCATGATACTGCCAGGCCCTGGAAAAGCTGGAAGCTCACCTTTTGGAAGAACAAGAGAAGAGCAATCCAGTGCTTTGGCAGCTGATGATGCACATATCTCCTTTCAGGCAGCAGTGAGGCAAGAAATACCCAGGAACAAGTTGCCCTCATCTCATGAGAGAGGCATGGACTGAGTGTTTTGGGGCAAGGCATGGACTACAGAGCTTGGAGGGCAGAACACTGGAAAGACAATGTTCCCCACCTTCTCAGCAGTCCCTTCTCTCCACTGACATCTCCAGATGTCATCTGCACCCTGTAATAGAAAGTCAGGACCCACCAGTTTGGAGCTGTGACGACACAAGGGCGATTCGCTCTGGACTCCTCTCCTCTGCAGCTGAAGCACATTTAGGTTCTTTCATGTGGGCTGTGGCTGTCCTGTCTCTGCAAACAGCTGTGGGGAGCAGGAGTTTTCTTTGGTGCAGCATCTGCAGCTGCTTCTTGCTTGGCCAGCAATAGAAGGCTGTGGCTGTGTGTCTGTCTGTCGTTGTGCGAACTGGCTCCAAGCCCAGACCTTTGGCCAGCACTGCTCCCACTTTGCTCCTCAGCACTGAAGTTTGTGATGAACCTCCTGTGCTTTCCATATTTCAGTGGACTTGACTGAAACAGAGGTGAGGTTGTCTTGGGCAGGAGCTTCTTGTGCACCTGGAGGGACTCACCCAGAGCACTCAATATCAACAGCACCAGTGTGCAGAGCTGCACTGGGGCCAAAGCTGCAGATCTGAATGCTGGGCTGAAAGAAAAACTCTCATGGTGGCATGTAGGCACACAGTGTGTGGTGATTGGGAGTGGGGCTATGGCCCAGCCTCATCCCCAGTGGGTACAGCTGTGAGCAGCAGGTGAGCAGCACTGACAGCAATGAGCAATGGAGTGCCCAGGGGCACTGACCAACCACCAAAGGGAATAGAGGGCACACAGCTGCAGGGCATCAACATGGGCAGACACCTGAAGTCTTCTGAAGTGGTTTGGTGTTACTCTAGGTTGAAGCTTTCTGAAACAGTATGGTGATACTCTGTGTATCATCACCATCTCAGCTGTGACAGTGGGAGATGTCTTGATATCAGTGGACAATTTAGTTCTCTCTCAATTTTCTGGCTGTTTGGAGGATTTCTGGGAGTCAGGGCAACAAACTTTTTCATCTGGTCTGGAGAAAAAAAAAAGGTGAGAAATATGTTTCAGAAAAAAATAACTAAAATATTTTTCTTCCTATAAGAAACTAAAATGTCAAGTTTTCATTTATACTCTGTATAAAATCTGTGAAATGTTGGGCTTGCCAATAGGAGAGAAATTCTAAGTTATGAACAGTTCTGACTGGAACTATGCTTTTCTTTTCTGCTTTGGCCTTGTCTTCCTTGTTAATTCTCATTTTCATCCTGAATATTTTAGGTCAAAATTAGCTGAACTTGACCAGGTGATTTTGCCTGCTTTACTAGATACCTACAGCCTTCTGAGGATCCATTAATCTCATGACTTTAGAAAGACCTATTTTTTTTGTCAGTTTGTTTCTTTGATAAGATGTTGGGGTGCTCTGCTGGGCTTAATGTTCTCAGTGAGTCCTTGATCCTGGTGAGCCTGAAGCTCTGTCATTGTTAGTTAGCCACCAGAGTTTTGCCCAGAGACATATTGAAGCCTTTGGAAGGCTTCTCCTGGTTTTATTTTTTATGTAATTAGAACTAAGTTCCTTGTTTTCAAACTAGGGAACATCCCTATTGTTTTTCTGCTCTCCATCACATCTGAATGTACAGTTTTCAATACAAACATCAGCAAAAATTTATTCCAGGGTGTAATTAGTTTTACCATCAGGAATATTTTATATAAATTCTAATTATATAAATTCCAATATAAGGCTTAGCCATCTTTTCCTTTGGAAAACATTTATCTTTGCTTTCTTCCCCAGCTTGACAATGTTGGGTGATCTATACCTTCCCAAAAGTGTGCTGTTGGTAAATATGGCTGTTTCTGATATTTACAGACTTCTTTGGGTTGTGCGCTAAAAAAATCACTGGATAAAGAGTGGTGAAATGGAGAATGCTGAAAATTATCCTTTAAAAATACTGTTGAAAGTTTTTATTATCTGCTTACCTTGATATGATAAGGGGCAATATAAGGACAATAGGGGAAAAACAGGTTATTCAGAAAGAGATAAAGATAAGAAATGGAGAGTTCCAGTATTTAATCAGAAAGCTCCTGAACACTGAGAAAACCAGTCCTTTTCATTTTGAAGTAACTGTTTCATAAAATATTCCCCAGTCTGTCCCATCTGTGTTGGTAGCAAAGCTTATTGATTATCTCCCTGTATCCATGTTGCCCTTCCTGACCCTATTTAATTTAGCTCCTGTGTGGGCACTTATCTTTGTGGTCACTGTGGTTTAATGTTAGTGACTGGAAATTGATACACAGGGCTGGAGTCTTCAGCACTGGCTCTCAGCCTCAGAAGCCATTAGGCCCTGTCACCTTTGGTCACCATCTCTCCTGTCCTACCTCAGGACTGATAAGCTTCCTGTTGATATGATGATATCCAACAGAATATCATTATGCTGTTGGGAAGAGGCTTTCTGTCATTTCTTATCTGGCTGTTTAAATTGTTGTGCCCATGGGCACAGAGTGATAGGAAAAGTGAGAATGGCTTTAAACTAGGAGAGGTTTGGGGTTGATATCAGCAAGAAAGTGTTCAAGGCCAAGTTGGATGGGGCCCTGAGCAACTTGATCCAGTGGGTGGCAACTTCATATAGGTAATTAAGGCTTTTTAAGGTAATTTCCAGCCCAAACCATTCTAGGATTCTGTGTTCTATGATGTGATGGAACACAGGGGGCCTTCATCACTGGAGCCTCACAGCCGATGTCTGTGGGGTGTTTTCCTCTCTTCCAGCATGCTGCTGCACAGCCGCGTTTACTTTAGGGACTGGAGAGAGTAAACTCAGCTCCACACACACAAAAGCCCCATGCATCCAGCTCTGGGCTGGGGAGGATAAAGCCCTGGATTGTGCTGCCCATGCCCAGAAGCACTGAGGCGCAGCCAGGCATCCAGGGGAGCTCCGGATTGCTTTAAGGCAGTGGGTTTGGCCAGCGGTGGCAGGAAGCAATGCTGAGGTGCAGGACAGTGCCAGGAGAACAAGGAGCCTGTTATAAAACAGGCCCCAGCACAGAAAAGGTGGTGCTGGGAGACTCCAGAGGGGAGGTTGTTTCATGGAGAAGCCAGCCTGTGGGAGGTGAATGCACTGTCAGAGAAGTGGGGATGAAGGGAGCTGTGAAGGAAGCGAGGCTACGTGGTCGCTGGTTTGGAAGTGTCCCCTACAATGTGGGTCTCCTGAGGAGCATGTGCCCGTGGGGGCTACACAGCCCCCAGCAATACCTGGGCTGGATGCTGTTAAATAAGGTTTTAAGAGTCAGAAGACAAAGCATTATAGGCTGGAGGGGCTGGGACTGCAAGGCTGCAGCAAAGGACTCTTTCTTGCCCTGCCTGCAGGCTGCTGAGCCCAGCAGGGCCCCGCTCTGTCATTAGAGCTTACTCAGAGCCACTTCAGCCCAAATCACCAATATGATGGTTGACTGGCAGGGGCTTTGGAGGGGGAAAACGGCAATTACAAACTAAATGGAAAGGAGGAAATAATGGAAAAATGGAAGTTACAGAACAGAACTGACCACAGAGTGGAAAGGGACTTTGTGGAAACTAATAAAGCATCATTACCTTTGCTAGAAGTACATGGAGCACTGCAGCTGTAGAATGTGAATCATAAAAAGTCATGCCTGCCCCATGCTGGCCATAGACCTTGGACCAGATCATGCTGGCCTTTTCTAGCAGCCTTTTCTCTGTTCTTCCACAAAAGTACAGAGGGAAATTTATTGCTGTTCCCATATTCTGCCCATTCCCCTCCTTCCACTTGATAGCATCATCATGCAAATACATCTAATTCAATTTTTCTACCACTTGCTGAAGAAAGGTAGTCTCTATAAACTCTGAATCCCCATGGCTGTCAGAGAGTTGAGGACAGGGGACAAAGTTAATTCATTTTCACTTCTCTCTAGGTAGTTTTTTTATTTCAATTTTCCTTAACAATATGTATTCAGTGACCCTTCTTGCTTTTCCACCAGGGATCTGATTACCTTGTAGCAGTCCAACATAGTTTTCTATGGGTATTAACCAAGCCATAAGAACTAGTGATAGAAATAAATCTACTTTAAACTACTTCAGCTGTAACAATGTACAGAAGCCCTTATTTACTGTGAAATTAAACAAGGACAGATACCTGTTTACAATCCTTGGTGTGAAGCCAGCAAATGTGTTTCATTACTATGGCTAGAAAGAAAAACATCCTCTATAGACTTTTTTTTTACTTAAGGAAAAGAATTAAAAGAAGTGGAATGACCTGACTTCTTGTGTTAGACTAAAAACTTGAAGCAGGGAAAATAGGATGACTTGGTTAAAAAAAAGGTCTTGAATAATGTTCAGAAACAAATTTCTCAACAAGCACTAAGTTGTTCCATGTACCTGCATTTTTACTGAATATTTGGGAAGAAAAGCTTGAAATGCCAACAATCATCCCTTTAAAAGAGGGAAAAGAAAGAAGAAATAAAAAAGCCATTAGCTAACTGCTGTGTGTCAGCTGGTGAGCTTGATCAGTGGTGCATTTTACAGGGTTGTGCACTGTCATTATAGCAGTTGATTGTCCCTCAGAAATAAAATATTAGCATGCATCTGACTGCAGAAGTTCAATAATAATAATAATAGCAGATAGTGGTAATACATTGCAACCAGGGACAGTCAGCAGCAGCAGCAAAGTACTGACTAATTGTCTGTTTGAGGCCCATCTTGTCCCTCTTAATTTAGCCAGCTGCCAAGAATTGCTTTTATGTTCTGTTCCAGATATCTGGGTTGGAATGGATGCTCTGACTTCCTCCACTCTGTCCATGTCTTCCTTGGAATAGATAATTGTGACTTTTAATTCCAACCTAAGGAAGTCTTGCCCACTATGCAAACTACTTATTCAAAAGCAGATGGTAAGCCAAGGGTATTGCTTTAGGGTGGTGCTAGTGGGATGACCAAAAGCCCTAAAGCCCTAAAGGTCTGATGCACATCTATATTGTAAACTCAGAGTAGAGATGGTTTTGTGGTTGTGGGCTCGTTGTTGTGAGACATGGGATTTCTAGATGAAAAAAACCCCAGATAAGCAGTGCAGGGTGTGCCAGCAAACAATTAGTGTCCTGAAACCACAGAATCATGGAGTGGCTGGAAGGGCCCTTAAAGACTTTATTCCAACCTCACTGCTGTGGGGAGGGACGCCTTGCCCCAGTCCAGGTTGCTCAAGACATTGAATCCTGCATTTCTGATTGACATCCTGCATTTCTGATTGACAGCCTGCATTTCTGATTGACAGCCTGCTTACCTTTCCTTCCACTTGCCTGCACATTCTTGGTCTCTCTAGCCCCTGTGATTTTCTGCTTTGGTCTCCTGAGGGTTGGCAGTGCAGCTGGGCTCAGGGGTGCAGGTCAGCTCTGCCCCTCTCTCAGCCATCAGCTGCCCCTGTTTAAACCCCTGTAATGGGGGAGCCCTGCTGCAGGACAGGACTCATTATCACCAAAACACTGTGTGCTAATGACTCTAAAAGCTTCTGGAGGGAGCTCGTGGTTTTCCAGCTCCCAGGGTGGGTGGAGTGCTGTATCTCACGGTATCAGTGTCCCCTTTGCTGGGCTGGGCTTGCTGAAGTGCACGTTTCAGTGGGAAAGGGAAGACAAATGGATAGATTTCTAATTTCTTGCCTGTTCCTTCCACAAACAACCCTTCCCTCGAGCCTGCAGATTTATCACAGCTGAGAGGGAATTCTGTGGCAGCTTCTTATTAAAATATTGGCAGCCTATTACTGCTCCTTACAAATGATGCAGATGGATCACTGACTGAAGCAGTGCTGAAAGGCAGCTCTGTCTGAGGTGAAGTGCTCTTTGTCCATCATGGCTACCTGCACTTTCCCTTGCTGCAAAGCAGATTTTATTTTTTGTTTTTTAGATACTTTTCCTACCTCAGCAAATCAACATCTTAAAAGTTATTCCAAAGGCTCCCTTATCTTTTAACAAATATCTATGGTCTGTGGCTCTCCTGACCTTGAATTGGTTACCCGTGCATTTCTCACATCAAGATTAGATTATTGCCACTGCCTCCTGACAGCCTGGCCTGATAAGACCCTGCACAATTTCCAGCTGGTGCTGAATGCTGCTGCCAGGCTCCTGTAATAGAGAGATGAGCTCCACATTTCACCCCTGTCCAAAGCTCTGTGTTATTTGCCAGTTAAGCAATATATTGACTTGAAGAATTCCCCATTAAAGACAAACTGCCCTTTTTATCCACATTTACACACGTGACTGCTTTGAAAAGTGAGGTGGAACAGGGAGAGGTGCTGGGAAGGGCACCTGACACATGGCCTCACATTACCTGCATTAGTGACAGATTATTTGTGGCTCACCTCTAAACAGGTTGGCATGGGTCCTGCCTGTTTTCTCCTATATATTTTTAATTTCCTCACCTGAAATTGGTACCAGCGATGTCTGTAGTGTCCTGGCTGCCCTGCCCAGTGGTGTGTCCTGTGTTTTGCAGAAGGGGATGCAGGAGGTGCTCTGTGGCTCAGGCAGCAGCTCTGAGCCCTGCACTCCAGAGCTCAGCTCGCTCCAGCCTGCTGGAGGTGGATCAGGGAGCATCACACACCCTGCACCACTGTTACTGCAGAGCCTGCAGGAAACTGCATGGTGCCAGCTGAAAAATGAGTGGCAGGGGGCTTAGCAGGAGAAAGAGGTGCAGGGAATGGTTGAAATGTGTTAAAGTGCATCAACTAATGAAAACCAAGGTGGGTGAATGACTTTTTGACTTCTTAGCTGGAGATGTTCCTTTTTTATTCTGTATTTAAAAATATTTTCAGTTTCTGTGATTGGTTATAAAAAGGAAACTAGGTTTGGCATTAAAGCTGTTGATGTACTTTCTTGTGATTGGTTGTAAAAAGGAAACTAGGTTTGGCATTAAAGCTGTTATGTTCTTTCTTGTTTCTTTCTTTTTTTTTTTTTTTTTTTTTTTTTTTTTTAGAACGATAAAGTTTTACATCCTTGATATCTGGGACATACTGAGAGAGAGGAGGAACTGCAAGTTTTAACAAATAATTATCTTCCCTACTTCCCCTGGACTGACCTCTTTCCTTTCTGTTCCAAATAGGATAAATGAGCCTTTCTCCCCCAAAAAGGGATTAACCTCTCTTCCAGTCTCCAAGGGCTGGGGGATTTTCCATCACCAGAACTGTCAAATATTTTCCTAAAAGACAAGTTGTGGATTAAATCAATGTTTTGTTTGTTTTCTGTGTGTGTGTTTATCCCCCAGTGGTCAGACTTACAGCAAAAAGTGGATGCTCCAGGCCTTTTAATGTTTGACAATAAAATAGGAGTGATTGAGACAAGGTGGATGCTTCTCCTCTGTCCCTTGCTGGATCCTGAGGACACTCAGCCCTCACAACACTGAGCCTGGGGCTGTGTAAGATTCAGCACTGCTACTCCAGGATTGTACAGACACAGGCAGAATGGGTCTTCATAGAAAGTGAATTTTGCTGTCGCATCCAAGTGGGGTTTTATGTTGTTCACTAATTTTGTATTATCTGGGAACTTTTTACCTGCTATTAGCTGCACAAGCAAAAGTGAAATATCACAGACTTGGTAGAGTTACTTCTGCCTTTTCAAAGTCGTAATTCTGCAAGGGAGGAAGGATTTTGTGTTACTTTTATTATTTGAAACTGAAGAGTGGAGAAAGTGGTCAGTGAAATACAAATGTGTGTCACTGGTGAGAATCCTTTGGGGTTATATTAGTGAGCAATAGGGTAGGGAGAAGTTAGTAAAAATTATGTGGAGGTGCTTTGCTTTAACTTCCTCTGCACATCTTTTGCCAGTTTTTGTAGCTTTCTAAATCTCAATCCAAAGACTTCTCTTAAATATTACAAAGCAAAAAAAAAAAAAGAGAAATGTTTCTAAGCAGAGGAGCTCAATCTGTTTCAAGAAATATCATGTTCACCCAGCATATGCACAGTGCTCAAATTAGCTAATTTCTTATAAGCAATGATAGCTCTAGAATGCCCTTGACCTTCCAAGGAGGAGAAATTTGTACTACTGCAGTATACAGGATTTTAATATTAAAAGAGGTTAAATAGCAAAAAAGTCAAAAGCTCTTTGCTTCCTCTTTGGTAAGAAGTGAGCTAATGCCAGCAATTTCCATGGCAACTGCAAACAGACTGTCCTGTTCACTTCCATGTTATAAATAAAACAAAAATATTCTCTAAATTACATGCTGTGCCTACATGTATTTGCTATCACCATGTTCAGCAGACACTGGGAAATATTTCTGTACACATTTGTAAGAAAAAAATTACAAGATTTATGCATACTGCGTAGCCTTGGTGGGCTGTGTTCCTTTGATGAAATAATAAAAATAACCTCAAAACAATGCCACCCTTTTTATTGCTGATACTCTCTGAGTTTCACAAATAATTACAAGTCCAGAACCTATATATTTCCAGCAGCTAGTATACACAATAATAAACTTGCAAAGTTTTAAACAGGAGGAAAAAATAATTTTAAAAAGGGCAGGTGATGATTGGAACTTTTGCCTTTTATTTCTGTTGGGGTGCACACAATGGAAGGACAGTTGTTTTGTGTTCTAATTTTGTACATATTCCAGTAGACCAGACCTGCATTGTCTGCTTTCACTGCACCTTGTATTCTGTTCTGTTTCCCATAAAATAGCGCTATTTGAGTTCACAGTGATTCTTTAGGTGTGGACAAGCCTTCATCCTGCTCTTCTTTACGTCCAGGTGTCCTTCCCATGTGTACAGATACAGAGCTCTGATAAAGCTTTAGAGTGGGGGATAAAGCACATGAGCTTCTTGTGCAAGAGCAGCTCAAGAACTTTTCTGGAGGTTCCTCAGTCCCAGAGGGTGCTCAGGCAGAAGGCAGCGCCTGCAGAACATCCTGGTGCTGCTCACTGCCTGCTCTGGGAAGGGAGGTCTATTTTTTGTGGGGTGACCATCCCAAATGCCACTTCCCAGCCATAGGAGAAGGACTGGGGGATGTGAGACAAGCTCTGAGGCAGCTGCTGCTGTTATCCCAAGGCTGAGGTGACCTTGGAGGAATGTCCTGCTTTAGGGCAAATTTGGTAGAGAATTTCCAAAGGGACCCCTCCAGAAAGCAAACCCACATGGCCCCTCTCCCGAACTGGTTCGAGAAGGATTCCTCAGAGAGCAGTGGAAAGAACCTGTTTATTTAACAGGCACAGCACCCCCAGCACACAAAATGAACAATACTGGGTGACACCACTCTGAAAAAGATGACAAATTCAGAAAGTCTCTCTGGGGGTGCTCGCTCTGTTCTCAGTCCCTCAGCGCTGGGGCAGCTGCTGCCCAGAGTAGGCCCCGCTGGGCCACAAGGTGCAAACTCTCGGGGTTTGCCAGGGCCCAGCCCCGAGCAGGTTTGATTAATTCCAAAAAAAGGAAAGGAGAAACAGTCTGGGAAGAAATTTGGACTATTTAGCTAAACTAACTAATGAGCAGAAGCAAGAGCAAGGGATGGAGCAAAGCAAAACACAAAAGCAAGAAAGCAAAAGCAGCACTAAGTACTGCCCATCTGTGTCCCACCAGGCTGATAACAAAACCCAAACAAAACTTTCACTCTTCAGAGCCAGTCTTAAAGGCACAGAACATAACATCCAGTATAAACAGAACACATGAATGGGGATACAAGCATCATAACATCACCCTAGGACAGGGAATCACCAGTGCTGCTAAAAGCAGAGAGGGGCATTAGGCTGAACCTGTCACTCTCCATAAGGTCTTTGCTGGGACTGCCCTGCCCATTTGCTGCTTGTTGGGGATTCAGCAGTGCAATTGCTCACTGGCCAGAGATGCTGACACCTCACTGTGCTTCCAGGCTGCTGGCTGAGCCTGGCTGAGTAGATCACTTGACATTATGGGTTTTTAAAGCACTTTTGAACACTGAACTTGTCTCTTTTCACACACAGGTTCTTGGGCTTTACTACATCATCAAATATGTGTGCTCACATGTTGAGTTACTGTGAGATGTAAATACAGCAAAGGAGACCAGTTTCTTCTAGTGCCATTGAATTATATCTATCTCCTAACTTAAACTAGAAAATTCTGACCTGTCCTATTGCTTTCAGGGAGAAATGTCCAAAAATGTATTATTCTTCCCATGCAAAGGAATGCTTCTTGGTTTTTCACCCTCTTTATTATAAGAAAATATTAAGTCAGGTTTGCTGCTGAGTTAGTCACATTTTACTGTGCTTGTGTGTGTAAAGAAGGACACAAGTAGATATGGATTTATTTTTGTCTCATGGATGTATTTTCACTCTTGCTAAAGCTTCCACAAGTTGAAGAGAGACAGCAAATACAGCATAACAAACACCTTGGCACAGCAGTGAGGATATAATAGATTCTGTTTATCAGATATGAATTTTTTTTTCAATTAGAATTGCAGGCAAGGTTTCTAATTAGAGTACAAATTATTTCAAGTGTATTTTGCACCATTAAAAATCTGTGTAGAGGACAGTGCTACACTTGAGTCAGAGCTGGGAATCCAGCCAGGAATGTGACCCCCTTGATCCCTTCACTCTGGGATATTTAAAAGCACAATTGAGGGTGAGGCAGAGGAGGAAATGTCTCCATTTTCTGTTATTCAGTGTTGAATCCTGCCTCATGCCAGGCTTGACTCAGCTGCCTCAGGTTCCACCTTCCCCTTGCTTGCATTGGAGATCCCTGCTATTTACACTAAAGATCCCTGCAAAGCTCTTGAAATTATGCTGACAAATTTAACTGTTTTTGTGGTGTCAGACACACCATATGCTAGTCTGTGAGTTTACACTGTTTTTTAGCTTTAAGGGAATAGGGAGATGGTGAGGGCCTCTGTTAGTGCTGTACCTGCAGCAGGGAAGGAGCTTCCCATGTTGTTACCTGGGCCATATGAAGTGAAGGCTGGTGAGGATGCTCATGGTTTGGCCAAACTGGGGTTATTTTGTGAGTCAATTAGGGATTCCATCCTGTTACTCAGTGCAGAAGATGCTCTGTGGCACACCTCTCAGTGGTTTGTGTGAGGTGGGTGCTCTCCTCATGCCACAAACTGCCTGTGAAGAAGAGGGAACAATATGACCTGGATGGTGCTGCAGGGTGTTATTCAGCAGAGAGGTGTTCATGGAGGAGGAAATTTCAAATATTGTCCATAACTTATTTCTACTGTCCATACCCCAGTGCTTCCAGACACATTGTCAAGGCTCTGAGGGAATAAATGAATCTTAATGGCTCTGTTCAGCCTCACCTGGAACTCAACCCCTGCCAGAGACTCTGTTTAAACTCAAGTTTATGCCTTCAGTCTCTGCATGAGCTCTGCTGTAGGTGAACCCTCCTCCTTGGTGCTGGGCTGTAGGGATCTCCTCTCAGGGTTGGACATCCTGAATGTTCCTTGTAGGCTGTTTCTAGTCTTGCATTTCACCTCTGTTTCTGGATGGGCTTTGGACCCATGTTGTAGCCTGTCACAGACATGTTTTATGAAAAATCCTTTCCTTAGGATTTTTTCTCCTGAGAAGCTGAAAACCTCAGGAACAAAATGTAAACATTGATTATCTGCTGCTGTGGAATGCAACAGGTGCATCTGTGATTGGTCTCCTGTGGATGTTTGTAATTAATGGCCAATCACAGCACAGCTGTCCGGACTGTCTTGGTTAGTCACAAGCCTTGTTCCTTTTCTATTCTTAGCCAGCCTTCTGATGAAATCCTTTTTTCTATTCTTTTAGTATAGTTTTAATGTAATATGTATCATAAAATAATAAATCAAACCTTCTGAAACATGGAATCAACATTCTTGTCTCTTCCCTCATCCTGGGACCCCTGCAAACACCACCACAGCAGCCCTGCTTCCAGCCCTCCCTATGGCTTTATTCCATTTATTCCTGACTAGACTCCCTGCTTTTCCCCTGGATTGCTGCACCAGTTGCCTGGACTTGGACTGTGGAGAGACACCGGGATCCATCTCTGCTCACCACGTCCAGACTCTTTGGGGCTGTGCTTGGTGAGAGCACTGCCAGGGCTGGATCCCCCTTGCTCCTGGCTGTTCCTGCCTGGGGAGCAGCCATCCCTGGCCCTGCAGAGCTCTCTGCTCCTGTGACCTTCCCAGCTGCTTCCCAAAACCACCAGTGGGGCTGTGACAGCTCCATACAGCTTACTCTGGACCTCAGGGGGGATGGAGGGCAATGTGGGAACCAAGCACTGGCTGGACTGGTGAGCCACATTTCTTGCTGTTTACCAATATCTCTATAATTTAACCTTCTTACTCCATGAATAGCTGAGAGCCCAGAGCCTCTTGAGCTCTCCTGCACAGCAGTAGGCTGCACACCAGATCCCCTCTTGAGGGGACACCTCTCTCCTTGAGGATGAGAGGTTTCCTGCCACAGCAGATTCTTGGTAAGTGATTATTAGCATGATAAACTTTGAAATCTTAGCTAAAATATATAAAGGATTGATTGTGTACAAATAATCCCTTAGTCTTAGACTATTGATCAAGTCTAGGATTGAGTCTGGATCCAGCTGCACCTGAACTGTCCTTTGTAAAGCTGTTTAGGACATAAGGGATTCTTTTCTGAACCTCATGACTTTTCTGATCTCATAACAGGAGCGTCTTCCTGACAGTTTTGTTCCACCTATGAAGGAAAAACTTGCCATCAAATCTTGGTAAACAACTGCCTCATTTGCTATCACACTTTATTAAGTTGGTTGTTTACATCAATGAATATATTTCTCCTCCCCAATGGGTAGTGTGGCACTCCATCTGGACCCTTCCCAGTGCCCATGTCCTCACCAAAGTGCTGTTCCTTCCAGCCCTGATTTGTCTCCTGAGGAACATCTACCACAGAGCAGGACGTCTGTGCTTTAGTGCCCAGACCATCTCCATCAGATCTAGAGGGATTGTGAGTCTCAATATCAGCACATGGTTTGTCCCTTCTCTCCTGGCATTGCCACTTCTCCAAAAGACCAAGCACCTGTGGGTATCACTTGCCCTGGACTCTTGTCACCAACAGTAGGATACAGACTGGCTTGTTCCTTCTTTTCTAGGTAATGGTGTTTTGTTAACCCCTTTATGGAGTTCTCTTCTTTGCATTGTGTGGTTGGGATGGGGAGTGTGATGAGGACATCTGGTCCTTTATCTTAATTTGGGGAGATTTAAATAATTGACGTATCTCAGTGGGGATCAAGGGAAAGGGAAAAAAAAAGATCCTTCAAGCCTCTTCAGTTGCTAAGAGACGAATGCTTCAACTTTGAAAGCCTCCATCCATGCAGGGGATATTATCCTGGCGAATTGGACTTTCAAATCTGGCAGCAAGGGAAAAAAGGTGATGCCCAAAAAATACAGGTTGCTGAGGTGATCTCATTTCAGAGACATCTGTTCTCCTGCTCTAGGAGGGCACAGGGCTGCTCTGGCTAGTGACATATGTGACCACATTATATGTAATAAGTTTCCTTGTGAGCGTTTTGCTCCTGTGCTCACAGCTTGGCCAGGTGACCTCCTTTCTTCCCTTCTTTCCGGCGCAGTTAATTTTTAACTCCTCTTTTGTGTACAAAGGCTGATTGTGCAGTCAGGCCGTGTGTAGCCCTTGCTTTGAAGCCTGGAGCAGGTTTGTATGCAGATGGAGTAGCAGTTTAAAGTTTAAATCCTGCAAGGTGCTGGATTTAAACTAAATCACCTCCCCTGGCTGGCACAGGAGGGTGAAGCCCAGAGCCTGCTCATCTGTGGTGTTTGTGTCTGCAATGGAATAGCAGCTGCCTCACTTCATAACTCCTCTGGCCCTGCAACTCCCTTCAAAAGCACTGCTGTTGATTGCCCATCAAGTGAAGCTTTAGGGAGGATGATTTAAAGGCTATGACCTCTTCTCTTTTTGATGTTCAGACTCTCTGCATCACACATGGCAGGGGAGTAAATACTAACACTATTGCACTGCTCCTCTCTCCAGCCCTGGGATGCTCACAGCATGTTTTGCAGAGGGTTGCAAGCAAACCTCTGAGCCCCTTCTGCTCTCCCCAGCCTGTAAAATGGGCTGGGGGGTTGCTGTGTGTCCAGATTGATGCTGGTCATGGTGCTCTCATTACCATTTCTGTGCTGCAGGATGTCCTACTTACAACACTGCTCTGCTGAGCCACAGTTACCCATCTGCAAAGTTTGTGTTTGCAGAGCAGAGTGGGGCAGGGTTGGGATCTGGGTCTTCCGAGTCCTGCACTGCCCTGGGGAAAGGCTTTTGCTGCCCTGGGGCTTTCAGGGTCTCTGACAAATGATGCCCCTGCAGAGACAAACATCTAGAGCTGTAGTCGCTCCTGCCTGGACACAAAGCAGTAGCAGCTTTATTTTGCAAGCATGGCTTTATGGCTTTCAGTCTCAGCCACAGTTCACCAAGAGGTGCACTTGCACATGCTTGTTTTTAAAGCATGGAAGGACTCAGAGTCTCAGAATGTAGATTCTGCCACTTGTGCCATATTAAACATCTACATCAGGTATGGGTTTGAGTGCAAACCTTCACCTTGCTGAGTTCACCTTCAGACTTTTTCTTAAAGGCAGAAGAAATGACAAAACCAAATATATTTGCAATATAAAATATATAGAATACAAAAGGCCACAGAATCCTAAAATTTTTAAGGCCAGAAAAGGCCTTTAAGATGACCAAGTCCAAGTACCAACCCAGCACCACAACCATGTCCATGATTAAATCATGTCTTCAAGTGCTGTGTCCAGATGTTGCCTGCATCTCCCAAACTCACAGTAGCTTTGGAGAATGACCAGTAGTGGCCATCTAAACTAGATGTTTTTTATTTTATTTGCTAAATAGAACAAAAAAGAAAAGCTAGAAAACACATTAAAAGTGAAAACAAGAAGATGCATGGAAAAAGGGAATAAAAAGGGGGGGTTTTGATCTTTAGCTCTGTGTCAACTTTACTCACAAACACTAGCTAATGTCAGAGGCTCTTCCCAAGACAGTTTCTTTTCAACAAGAGGACAAAGGGTCAGCCTTGCCATGGTGGCCTAGAGACTAAAGGAGGATGCAAACATCATAGGCTGTGTGTTAGAGTTCATGCTGTCCAGGTCACCTGTCCTCTGGGACTTGTGTTGGATGAGGCATCCTGCGCAGCAGTGACAGACCCATCCTGTTGCTATTTTGCTCTCTGGTTTCAGCATACCCAGTCTGGGCTTGTCACACTGGTCCCTGCCCTTCCTGTTTACCAGGTGTGATCCAAACTCAGCCATCCTCGAGCAGAGTCCCTGACCTTCCTGCTTGGGTGAAGTAAATCAGTCAATAAGTTTCATTGACTTCTCTGTGCAAAGTCACACGAGAGGCTGATTTTTATTTCTCTTGGACAATAGTGCTTGGCCATGTGGCCAGCCTCATTCTTGCTGCTTTTCTTACTGTGCAGAAAGCTCTGCATTTTCACCTGGAGAAGAACCAGCCCAAAGCATTGTAGTTTTCCAGGAAATTAAGACTCAAAGCCAAACTTTTGCAGTCTTTTTTCCAGCCTTTTTCCCCCCCTTTCCTCTGCTGCTTAATTGGAATCTCCTGACAGTGTGCATTCTTAATAGACTTTTGTGAACACAGGTCCTGAACCCTACATGGTAATGTAAAACCATTGCTCTGTGCTTTCTATAACAGATGGGAAATGTAATCTTCTGGGTCCTGTGACAGGGTCTGCTCATTATTATATGAACAATGAGAGGAGAAACATAAAAGGTGCAATGTACATTTATTTCCTGACACCTTGTTTAAAAAAGGCAATGGGCCCAATTCTTACTCCCTGTAAGAGCTGCTGAGAATACTTTGCTGTAAGAGACCTCCAACCCAAAAGGAGGATTGCTCAATATGACTGAGATATATTTTTTTAATACTCTAAATTTCTCTCATCTTCCACCTTTTTATACACCTTGTTATTCAGGCAGCTTTGAGTATTGTTGTGCATTTATCAAAAGTGGGTGGCAAGGCAAATCGTACAATTAAGTGAATCTTGGGATATTTGTCTCAGAATCTTCTTAGCCTGAAGTTTTTTGCTTCTGTCTCAGACCTGAAGATGAGCTGCAGGGCCTTTTCCAGCTGCAGCTCTGTCTGTGACATTTATTAACTTAATTTTATTTTTAAAAGACATCTCTTCCTGAAAATCTGCCTCATTCTCCCACCTCTGAGGCTGTAACAGGGGAAGATCTCTACAGGATACTTTTACTGGGGGGAACATCTTCAGAATCCATCTTTTGACTGAGAATCTGGAATCTGCTGGGATGCAAACAAATCTTCTAATGAAAGTGGATGGTGTATGGTTGCTTTGATACAGTTTGTGTGCAGCTATCCCACAGTCACAGAATTGGCAGTGCTGGAAGAGACCTTCAAGATTATTCAGTCCAACCATATCAGGTCTGTGGTGTTAAAAGCACTGAGGATTCAGACCAGACTTACTAAATATCAGGGAAAGGAACCTTAGCTATGGCTAGACTAACCAAACAACCAAAACAGTGATGGCACCTTTTCTTTTGCATTCTGCAGATATTGAAGCAGCTTGAATGACAGCCTCCAGAGAACAGAAAGAACCCAATAATGCATTTTCCTGTTGGACAATGCCTTCCCTCTTCTCCTTTACTGTGTCCTTTTCAGCCTCTGACCTGTCTGCTGGCAGCAGGCCAGCTATAAAGCCCCTGGTATCTGATCCTCTGCTATCCTCTTACCTTTCCTGCAGATCCCTGTGCTATCTGACCCTGTTTGAAGTCTCACTGTGATGGACTCCATTTCCCATATCAGCCCTGCCAGTCTGGCTGGTTTCAGCGTTTCAGCAATCTTCTGTGTGGGTTGGTGCATGACCCATAAGGAGTGCAGTTTCATGCTGGAATTGTTGTGCCCTACTTATTTCTAATCCCTCTCCACCATCAGCACCTTTCCCAAAAAGGGGAGTCGGGTTTTGCAAGCATTGCTTTGATCTGGCTTGTACCCCAGGTAACATCTGTATCAGGGTTTGCACATTGATTCCTGGTGGAAGGGTTCACAAGTCAGATTGCCTTTAAAAAGCAAGAGCTTTTTCCAATAATAATTCCTTGGTCTACTAATAAACACGCAGACACACAAACAGGCACACCTGGGTTTGGACGTGCTTACAGCAGTTCCCTCCAATCCTGCTGATTCTCTTTGTTTTAAGGGAAAATGAATGACACTGGATTCTGATCAGGAGAAGGTAATTCATCCCAGTTTTATTTGAAGATCTTTCTAAAACAAACATGGCTAATTTGAAAGTCTAAGCGCTTCAGCTATCAGAAGTGTTTAGCTCATCATATTTCATAAGTCCTAGCTAAATCCCACATAATAAAGGTTCTGTGTAGGTATTACCCTTTCCCTTTGCTATTTCACCCAGGATGAAGCCAAAACCATTGTTCCTTTGAATCCTATTTCCAGAGGGAGGTAACATCTATTGTGAAAACTGCTCTTTTAGGGTGGTGCTGTCTGGAGACAGATGTATATTACAGTGCCACCACAGCTGTGCTGTGACATGTGACATCCTGTACTGGTAATTAAGGAGTAGCATGTTGGGTCACCTTGGTGCAGTAAATCCACTTAGCAAGTTTTCCCTGAGAGGGTTTGGTACTACCCTAACCAGCCCCTCCATGCAGGAATCAGTAGATCATTTTTAAAGCCTTCCCTTCCCCCATTTTCCTCATGTTGCTGTATGTTTATTTCTAGTTACTAGTGTAGGAGTGTTGGGGAGGAAGGGAGGATGAACACTATAAAACCCTGGCTGTTTGTATTTCACAGATCTAATTACTGCATCTTGACATGGGAATGTATACAGGCACGTGAATGTATATTAGAATTGGGCAAATACAGCACAAATATATCCATGTGTGTCCTTCCAAATGAGCTAAACCAACTGAAATGTCAGTGATTGATTTTCTAGTGGCTGCAATTGCAGCCTTGCTTATTGGTTTGTTTGTGAACAGATGAGAAAGTGAGATTTTATCCCTCCGTAATTTCTGCAGAAAGCAGAAATATAGAGTAAATAATTATCCATGAAAAGTGTTTGTACAACAAATGATGCCATGTCCTTTCTGAAATTTACTTGTAATAAGGAAAATGTAAGACCACGGATCTACCCATGGGCAGTGACAAAGCTGGGATCATGCAGTGTCCCTCACCTTTGACAGTGTGTTATTTCTACTGCTCTGGCAAAGAAACAATAACCTTTTCTATTCAAGAGTCTGAAATATTTCCCAAGACTTTTTAAGGCCTTGTCTGCTCACATCCTGTGTGGGTGTTGATGTGGCAAAAGTCAGTGTCTTCTGTGCCATGGTGTGAAGCTGAGGAACTCCTTGATGCAGGATTCTGGTTGTTGGGAGTCCATATGGGATTATGGGGAGTTAATGGACAAGTTAATGGAGAAGAATTCATGCAGATTTAGCAAACACCAGCAGAGAACCTCCAGCCCCTCTGCTGCTGGAAGTCTGAGCCTCAGGCTGTGGGTGATCAGGGAGTGTTCCTGAAGCGTTTCAATACCCTGTTTTAGAGCCCTCCCCTACATATCAGCTGTAGTCCATTGATGGAGACAAGTCACCTCTCTGCTCTGTACAGCCTTCCCATCCTTGGACCCTCTGAGGGAACTGTGAGGTCTGTTAGTGAAGCTGGGATGAGTGAATTGTTGTGTGCAGCCAGCACACACAGGTCACTATGCAAGGAAATATTTTAAATCTTTGTAAACCCTTCTGGGGACAGGTTTAAGTTCTCTCTTGGATCAAGGCAGACATGAGCAGGCTATTTGTGAGATAGTTACAAAATGCAGCTTGCATTCCTAAACTGATCCATTGCACGTTTAGGAAAAATAGAATAAAAGTGATGAAAACCACTGCCTTGGCTGGTAATTTGTGATCAGACAAAAAGTTTAGGATCCTGGAATGATGACTTCTTCATCCAGCTGCAGTGCATATGCAGACACACATAAAAAATGTCACTGAATATTTTATTCCTATTAAGTTATCAATAAACTCCATGTGTTGCACAGATAACAGAAGAGACCAACGTGCTGAACAGAGGTGCCTTGTCGTCACTCTCTAGCTTTGATTCTACCCCATTCAAATCAGTAAGAATTTTGCTACTGACTTTGGCAAAATCAGGATTTTCGTCCTGAATTATCAAACTGCAGGAATTTAGGCCCATGAATTATTTTCACATGGTCCAGATTGGAACCAGAATGTTTCTTTCAGTCATAAAAAGAGGTGATACATTCCTACTGGCTCATCAGCTTAAATTTCCTCTCACGTATTCTAACAGCTAGGAAAGGGGAAGAAAAAGAACAATGAAGCAGAAGTAGTATGTTGAATTAATAATACAATTTATACACTTAAAGGAATTAAAAAAATATATTTCCATAGAAATTGCTTCAGAAATACATCAGAGGCACAAATTAGGCCCTCTGAGGTATGAGTAAATGTGAGGATGTAACACATGGTAATCGAATCATGTCATTTCATAGACACAGAGGTGATCAAAGCATTAATAAAAACTGCAGGTCACCTTGAATCAAGGATTCAGTTTTGAGTGTCAAACATTTCTTTCCAACATTTATTTTTGGCTTGTGGGGCTTGCAATGACTAGGGGAAATTTTGTCCCTGTGCATGAGTCACCAGCAGTTCAGAGGAGCACAAGGCTGAGGATGTGACTGCACATCCCCCTTGGTGGAGCTGACCCGGCCTACACCAGGCTCTGAGCAGCCCCAGACAGAGGGATAATAAGGCACAGCAAAGGGATGGGTCAGGCTGATCCTGCAGGATTCTCAGCCCAATCCTTTCCCTTCATCAGACATAAACTGTGCCAAATATAGACAGCTAAACCCCTAGGGTTTCCAGGTGGCAGAAAACTGTGGCGGGTTTTTTCCCCCTCTCAGTCTAAAACAAGCCTTCCTCTTTACTTCACACGAACCAGAAAACCCAAGGAAAGACTGTTTTTGTCACATCAACACACAGCGTTTCCGAAATGAAATCTGCTCCCCAGATGCTGCAGCTTCTCAGAGAAATAGATGATCTTGTCAGTTTTGCACTGGTAGCAGCTGCTCTGTGTCTCAGCAATTGTGGCTGGGCTGGTGCCAGTGCCAGCCAGGCTCTCACAGCCCCAGCTCTCTGTCAGAGACCAATCCCCTGGCACTGCTGCTCGTCTGTCCCAGCACCACTGACCTGGGGCAACCTGCAGAGGGATCTGGGCTGGTCCAGCAGCCTGTGAGGCTGTTTGGAACCTCCAAAGGTCCCAAGACTCATCCCATGGCCAAGAGTTGGAGACCAAGGCTGGAACCTCTGAAGGTCCCAAGTCCCATCCCATGGCCAAGAGTTGGAGACCAAGGCTGGAACCTCCAAAGGTCCCAAGTCCCATCCCATGGCCAAGAGTTGGAGACCAAGGCTGGAACCTCCAAAGGTCCCAAGTCCCATTCCATGGCCAAGAGTTGGAGACCAAGGCTCTTCTGCCCTGGAGTGATGTGCTGGATGCCATGCCCCAGATCCAGAGCCTCAGGACATCCCATCCTCAGCCCTGCACCGCCCATCTCATGGGTCCTTCCCAAACCTAGAACTCCACAGTTCCCCAAACTCTTCAGTTCCCCAAACTGCAGTTCCCCAAACTCAGGTGTATTTCCTCAGTTCTTGGGCCACAGGGTTTCCATTGCATCAGATTCCTTGGTTTCTGCAGAGGATATTTTTGGCAAAACGTGAAGGGTTTCCTCAGATGTAGTTACAGCCTCTTGGCTGTGGTGTGGTTCCTGATTTATGTGGGGAAGAGTAAGACAAACCAGCCCCTGAAAATGCTTCAGTAGACCTAGTTAGGAGAGGCCTTGTTTTCATGTTGCAAGAGTTGAGGAAAGTAGTAAATGTAATTTTTATAGACAGAATTTGGTGAAGAACTTTTCCTGGGAAGTTACAAGGACTTTTTGTTTTGAAGATTTGGATTTTTTGATGAGAACCCCTTGAAAACATTGAATCAAAATCTGCTCTGGGAAAACTGATTTAGAATCAGAAGACCTTCTGAAACAATCTGGTTTCCTTGAAGAGATTTTAAGCTTAGTAGAAAATCCAATTTTCTGTTGAGAAGAAAACATTGTCAATTGTTCTCAATTCTGGTGCAGCTCTTCAGTTCCCCTGGGGTGGAATAGTATAAAGTAATCTTAATAGTTATCTGAAAAATGAATTGAGTCTTTCCCAAGGACCAGGAGGTCATCTGGCCAAGAAATGAAGGAGAGAAGGCTGGAGTAGGAGACTGCTGAATCCTGCCTGGGAAGATGGTGTCTCAGTGACTGTAGCTTGTGTTACAGTCTGTGTGGTAAAACTCCAGGCTGATGAATTGCAACTTAAATATGCCCCCAGTGGATCGTTACTAAGTGTGGAAACATTATTTATATTTTCCAAATAATTTCAAACAAAACAACTCCTACCTAATGAAAAATTCGTCACCAAATCCCCTCGGTGCTATTAAGTGTTCCTGCTCGAGGAATAGCATGAGCTGCACAAGAACGTGGTCCTTGTAAGAAGCAGAATAAAGTGCCTTCATGCTGCTAGTGACCTCAGCTGGAATTCCTGGTTGCTGGAGAAATATTGGTCTGTGCCTACAGGGGAGGCTGTTATGTGCCCAGCCTGCTCTCCTGACACAGGACTAATGGTTGTTTGTAAACACCTCCAGCCTTAGTGGCACAGAGGGTGCAGAACCATGTCAGGTATTAATTACCCTGTGAATAAATACAGAGGTAGAAGCTCTGGCTTTATCACTAGCTAGGCAGTGGATATTTGCTCTGCTTTCCTCAGTGCTGCTTCTCATCTTGGCACCATTGCATCAATAAGTGCATTCAATAAGTGTTTCTGCAGCCTCCTCACAGGCTGAGCTCTCTTCCATGATTCAATCACTGGTGTAGCTTATAAACAAAACAATTAAAGTAGATATTACCAATAAAAGAACATTTGGGGCATTCCTTCATTTCCAAAGTCTTTCCAGAACTCATCTTTGCCCTCACATGGATTATGTGTGTGGATGAAATGAAATGTGCTGCTGTACTGCTGTGCATATAGAATGCATATTCACTCCTCCTTTATGCCATCGATTTTTATAGTTGTTAAATTTCCTTTTCATTATATTTGATTTGCTAAAATGAAGGCTTGTTTTATCAAAACTAATTACGTGTTATGTATTTAATGTTCTGTCCCTAAGGTTTTTGTAGTAATAAAATTGATTGTTACTGATTAAAATGGTTCTATTACATCAGCTTAATGTCACTTGAGGTGAATGCAGTATTAGAAAAAAGGCCATTAAAAATGTTGAATAGGGAACACAGAGGTAAGGATTAAAGAAAGAAAAAAGATTTTTTTGAATGGGCACATTTAAAAAAAAAAGGTCAAGAATTTAAAAACATTTGACATGGCAAGGACAGATATTTGAGATGTGTATAAAATCTTAGTGTTGTTATTGGTTGCATGCAATTTGTTGGATTACCACTCTCCAGCTCCTAAGTAAATGTTCAATATATAACCTTAAAAAGAGAGTTTACATTAATTTATTGTGTAATTACAGGCCTGCCAAATACAGATAAAGCTGTCAATAGGACAAAGCCAATATTTGGAAATTATTTATAATTATGGGGATCCCTGATTTCTCTGTCAAAATAAACTCAAAAGGTCATTAAATTGTATTATATGGAGAGGAAGGTTAAGGGCACAGCCACAAGCTGTACCAGGGTTGTTGGGAATGTCTGGTAATGGCAGCAGGAATTGTCCTTGGCTCCCTGGGATGGGCCCTGGGGCAGAGGGAGAGCAGGGAAAGCAGCATGTTTGAACTTGGAGTGGGATCTCTGAGAAAAGAGGAAGAAACAAAGAAATTAAGAAAGGAATCAAAAGAGGGAAGATGCAAGACTGAGAAAGAGAGAACAGCTTAAAGAACAAGTAATTTTTGAGGGGAAAAGTTCTGGGGCTTCCTCCACTCCTTTTCAGGTTAGAAAACATGAAGAGCAGGATAATTTTCTTTGCTTAACTGCTGTTAGAGTGCAGCTCTTTGAGAGCTCTGCATGGCTGCACTTCCAGTGAGTCATGGAATCACAGAATCACAGAATGGTTGGGATATCAGCCCTGTAGATCCAGGCTTTCCCCACCATGGTCAGGAACATCTCCACCACCCACTAGATCAGGTTGCTCACGGGGAGCATTTAACCTTGAGCCAGTACCCACATGATGTGTCAAAATATCTAACATATTTTTTATTGAATCCCAGCTTCCTGGGGTTGTGTGACCAGCCAAGAGTCTGATTTCTTTCTCTGTCTCAAAACCTGGAAACAGAATCTGTATTTAGCTACTCAAAAGGCAAGGAAGAGGAACTAGAACTGTAAGGACAAGTAAGAGGAACTAGAATTACAAAATCTGCACGATTTTTAAGCTGCTCCTGCAGGTCAGTATCTCACTTCAGAGCAGCTGCCCAGAACATGTCCTATCCTCTCCTGTGATTTTTAACAAATTAGGAACTCTCTGTCATCCATGCCTCCTCCCTCTCTGATCTCTGGCAAATTTACTATAATTCCATATTCTTTTATATTTTTTTTTCAGATGCAGCTGCTGAATGGCAGTTCCTGATGTCACTTGCAGCTGACTGTCTTGCAAGAAGGTCAAAATATCCCACTTCCATTGGATCAAATTAAAGACCTTCAGAAGAGCTAAATTCAGTTGTATGGTTCAAATTAAAATTACTTTACTTTGAGGCTTAGAAACACAGCAGAGTAGGAATGTGTTATGGAAACCAGGACTGGAAAGTGGCATGATGCAAAACCAGAGGAAAAATCTCTGTGGGAAGAGGAGGAGGGAAGGAGGAAAAGTCCTGAAAATGGGAATCTTCCAGGGGAAATAAAAAACCAGTAACAATGAGATAATAACAACCAAAGTTGTCTGATATTTCAGTGACATTTTCCTAGAGAAGTAAATTCATCCTCCCATCAACTACCCAGGAAACACTCCAGACAAAAGTTATTCTTGACAAAAAAAGGCATTTTCTTGGGCTTAACCTCTCTGTGGGAGACAATGACCAATAACTGGGGAAAGAGTCTTAGACCCCAATATTGTGAGATGACAACTGCTGCACAAATACATAAGGAAGGAATAAACTTCATCTGAGGGAAAACGAACCTTTTCATACGGAACTATGCTTTTTAAAAGTTCTAAGTAGTGTGTGCACTTTTATTTCCTTCTGCAGTCAGTTTTAATCCATCCTTCACATTCCATTAAATTGAAAATATGTTTAATTACCAGAAAGGAGGGCTTTGTATCCATGGAGAGTATGATTCTTGTTATTTTCCAGGAAAGAGAGGCTGGTATTAGGCCCTTGAGGGTAGGAAGATAGAAGAGGAAACAAGGAAACAGGAGAATCTGAGGCATCGTAGCTTGCAAAGTGTGTGTGCAAGGAGAAATTATTACACCTTTCCTGTAGCCAAGTCACAGCCTGTCCCAGTAAAGGAAGTATTTTTATACTAGAGCCTACATGTGACTGTGTTCCATACTTAGACAGTCAAGAATATAAAAAAGGTATGAAAAGGTGACAGATTATGAATTTTGCCATTCTCTGTTAAATCAGCTTTTCTTCTGAGGGGCATTTGCCTGGGTTATAGAGAAACTTGGTTCTTCAAAGTAGTCCTTAGAGGACCAGTAGTTGGTAGGAAATCATCCTTATTTGTGCACAGATTAAAGATAAGATTCTGGTACATTCATGAGTGTATTTTTCACTGATACACAAATCAGAGTGGCATGTTTTTCTTTTAAACATCCTGTTTATTTACTGAAAATGAATTGTCAGTAAAATTCATTCAGAGGAAACTAGACATGTTAGAGCTGGGTTGAGTTTCATACTTTCAGATAAAAAATGAGTCATAAGAGAACTCTTTTTAAGCTAAAATGCTACATTTTTGAGTTAAACCTTAGAACATTGTGACAAATTGTAGGAAAATGTAAATTCAAAACAACATTGGAGAGAAATCCTTTGTTTCAGGCTGAAAAAAGTATTTAAAATAGCCAATTTCACTGAGACATTCAAACTTCCATTTTAGATCAGTCTGAAACCACTGCAATTTGCCTGGGAAATGTGAAGTCCGTGATTTACGTAATTCCACCCAAAATACAGTTTTGGTGCTGGGCAGCAGGACCTGATGCTGAACAGCTGTGCAAATCTCAAGGCATTCATATTTTAAGAGAATCCTGGACTGAGCAAAGTTCCTCACTTTGTCTGATTCGTGTTGTCAGGCGATAAAAAGAGTTCAGGGGGGAAATAGATCTTACAGGTATTTTGAGAATATTCATGCCATCTTAAGGCTTTCTAATAAAGGCACCTAATTTATGAGCTTAGGCATGTTATATGTTCCATGGGGAGAGGTAAACTCCTGGTTTGGCTCTTAAATTGTCTCTGAAGTCTCCACTGGCTGTAAAGCAGCCTAAGCACACCACTGAGATTGGGCACCTAGGAGTCATGGATGCCTTCCTGGATTCCTCAAAAGGCCCTATTTGTGTGTTTCAGATAATATTTTCAATGTTTAACGAGCAGTGGCTCATCCAGGATCTGGGAGGAACCAGCACGTTGTTTTCCAGCAACATCTGGCACTGCAGCCTGTGGGAGGACCACGGTGTCTTGCTGCACGTTTCACAGTTTGCTGGATTTAAGCATCTTGTAGAATTCAAACCTGGGATACACATGTGATATCCAGCAAAATTATAGTTATTCCTGTGTTTACAGGTTTAGGGAAAACAGGCAGGGAGATGGAGCTGGGAAGTGGGAAGGCTGGCTGCTAGCAATAATTGCCAGCTGTGCATGCACAGGAAAGGGCAAGAACCTTGTGCCTTTATAAAAAACCTACTTTTTAGAGCTGTTAAATAAAGGGGAGAGGCAGGAAGGGGAAGGAGTGGCTCCAGCAATTCTTAGCTGGATCTTTATAGCAAAGAAAGGGTAATTGTAACCACAGATTGAACTGCAACAAAACAGAGCTAATTATAGTTGGCTGCCAGTCTATATCTTGCATTTGTGATATACCCATTACAGGAGTTAGTTGGAGATGTAAGAACAGAGAATGGCTCCTTTTCTTCTCTTTATATGGAATTTCCTCTAATGAAGATGCTTCAGAAGAGTCTGGCTCAAAGTGAAACGCTAGCTCCTCAGCTGATGTAAATCACTGTAATCCCACTGAAGTCAACACTGGAGATTTAACATCGCACTAATTGAAGTCAATGGAGCCAGGCTGATATTCACCAGCTGAGGTAAATTCCCCAGAGCATTCTGTCTAGCTCTGAGGAGTGTTTGGAGCCTGCTCTCTGGTTTGAGTCACAGAGAGACCCCAGCTGTGCACTTCTAACCAGGCTCCTTATTTAGAGCTGACCTTTCCTAAATTTCTGCTATAGTGTTGAGGCTGGTGGTTTCAATCCAGGTTCATCTCTTCGCTTAATTTGCAGGGTTTCTTTCATCTCCCTGGCCCTTGTGGTTGCATTCCCTTGTGTTTGAAGATTTTTGCTTTTTGGCCTGTGTTATCTAATTAGGCCTGATATATTTAGCTGTCACAGAGTACAACAATCTGTAGCTAGGCTTCTGTTATTATTGATGGTAATATTGTATGGAAGGATCCCCAGATGGTGTTAAACATAGTCTTATGAGCTCCTTTTCTGGTGTGTAAGCAAATGCTCAGTTTATGGAAGACCTGCTGTCTGATTTGGTCTCTCTCTTCATTATGCAGTGATCTTTGAGCAAAAGATGTAACAAATTGTGGATGGTCTTTTCTCACTCTCTATAGCTGATGATAACTCATAGGGCAAGTATTTCTGGAGGAAGCAAAACTGGTGGGTTGAATTTCTGAAGGAGAAACTTTGCTTCAGGATGCTCATGCTCCCTTCCAAGAGGAATGTTTGATATGTTCAGAAAACTCAAGCTATTTAACCTTCTGACTTTTCTACCAATGAGAGGCCAATGCCAGAGAACCTTCTTCTCCCGTGTATTGGGGAAAATGCTGAAGCAAAAGCCAAGATTACACACATTTTCTTCAATGGGTCCTTTAGAGTGTGTGCAATTGTACAGATGAATTGGTTTGAAATGACAGCAAAGACAGCTTCTAGTGCTGAAGAGGTGTAATCTGAGCATCAAAGGGTCTCTTTGCTACTGATATGAATGGTGTCAGGGATGGCAGGGCTTCTTTGTTATTCTTGTGGGTTCTGGCAAGACAGGTAACATGTAGATAGCCAGGAAGAAACACCAGCTTAATGGAGAAGAGACTCACTTAAAGAGAGGAACTGACTTTGTAGTCTCAGGCTGTAGAGAACCTCAAACCTAGAAGTTCTGTTCTGAAGTGAGTATTTTAATGAGTAGTTTTTGTTTGGAAAACATATGATTTGTAATGTATCCACCTTTGTCTCTCTTCAAAGGAGATCATATGAAGACAGAGGCTCCAATGAACCTTTGGCTAAGATAAGGAGAGGACAAATGACTTCTTGCTGGGTGGGAAGGACACACAAGTCACAGTTTTGGGCACATGCAGAAATTAACCACCTGATGTAGACATTTGAAGTCTCTGTTATATTTGGCTTTTCACAGAATCATGGAATGGTTTGGGTGCAAAGGGACCTTAAAGATCATCTTGTTTCAACCCCCCTTGTCCCCTTTCACTAGAAAATAGATTTTAAATCTTTTGCTGTGGAAACAGTCAAACTTTGCACCTTCTGTGCAGAGGCAGGTGCATTAAGAACAGTTCTGAGGGTTGCATTAAATGTGCTCACAAAACACAGACATGCAGTCAAACACAGGAGAGATTTGGGTTTCTTCCTTTTTGTGCAGTAGGTGAGACTGCTGCTGTAGATTTTAGAGTCACATGCAAGAAGTGTTCTGTGTCACCACTGCCTGTATTTTTGCACTTTCTTTCAGGACATAAATGCTCAGGACATCAGTGCAACTGATGCACAGAGCCCCTGCTGCGCAGTGCCTTGTGCTGCTAATGAGACCCTGTGTGATCTCTGATGGCTGCAGGGGATGCCAGATGCCACTAGGAAGAGTCCCAGGGAACTGGTGATGAACATAAGGCTTGAGAGAAGCAGTTTGCTGAGAGCAGGAGCTCCACAAGAAACTTTGGGTTTAGCAGTCACTGCCTTCCAGATGGACAGTACCTCTGTGAGCAGCTGCAGATGAAATCTTCAGGCTGGAGATGAGGGGAAGGGAGGAGAAAATTCTGCAAGCTGCTGAGACAATGAGAGGCCAGTCATTAAAGTCATAAAATGGTTGAAAGAATGGTGAGAGTGCTCCTGCCTAAAATCATGACAAATGTTTTCTTCCTTGCTCCTTGGGAGAATTCCTGCTCTGCTACATCCTGATATTTTTTTTTCTCTCCTCAGGGGATGGTAGTCATCCTGCAATTACATTCTGGTCTTTGTGCTACCAGAGGGACTGATTTTATCTGCTGAAAGCCTTGGGAAAGGTCTTACAGCCTCTCATCAGCACAGGATCAACTCCTGAAAATAGTATTCTGAAGTAGAAGTCTGGTTGGTGTCTTCCTAACTAGTTAGAAATGGAGTTTTGCTAGGCTGAGCACAAGTTATCTGAAAGCCAAAGGATTTACCTGGGCAGTCATTCCTGATGTTGGGAATGGGAATGTAGATGGGGTTTAGATTTTTCATTTTATGTGGAAGAATTTTACCAGCAGCAAAGGCTGCCTCTATTGTCCCAAGAGAGAGCCAGCCATGGGTGACTGCAAGAGGGCTGCAGTGCATAAAACCCTGTGTGAGTGAAGGGAAACTATTTTCCCAGGAACTCTTGTGATTAGTTTTGCCTCTGGCAGGGTAAAATGAGGAGCAATAATCTGCTCTGTGCACTGCAGGCCCTTTAGAGCCATGAGGGTCCCCCTTTGTCACAGCCCTGCCTGTGAATGAGGGGACAGCACAGTGCAGCTCAGGGATGCCATGTGTCATTGTGCCAGGCCAACCAGCCCAACCAACAGCCCATTGATGCAAATAGGTGTTGATGAACAGTGTGCAGCTGATCACCAGGTTTATCTGATCATTTCTTTAGTGTACTGAACCCTGGAGCCTTCTCTGTTGGATTATGATTTTATGGAGCCCACTGCACGATGCTGCAGGCCAGCAGTGTGTGTCTAGATGGGCAAATTTGCAGATATTTCAGGGCATTTGAGGTGAGCTGGTACCAGATGAAGGAAATCCTGGGTCTCTGCTCCTGGGCTGGCAGATAACACCTCCCAAAAAGGGAGTCTGCCAATGTTTGTTTGTACACTTCTTTCTTGGCTGTATAAAGCCCCTCACAGGGCCTGCACAGCCCTTAAAGGCAAGGAGAAAGAGATCTGAGGTTTACTCAGCAAGGCTAGGAGATAGAGTTGGAAAGAGAATTTGCCTCACTGGCACATCTGGTGCCTGACAAAACCCTGATTTAGCTGATTTAGCACTTTGCAATATGAGAGTTTCCACTCTGTTGGCCTATTTGGAGCAGCTCTGGGAAGGGGGACAGGATTCAGTCTCTTCCTTTGTAACTATGTATATTGTGGGCAAAGAGAAGTGCCTGCAAAGTCTGCTCTGTTCACTATGGGTTTGTCCTCCCACTGTGTTGTGACAGCCTGGCTTGGAGACAGATTTTGCTTTTATTACGTGGAGTCTAAAATTTTCTTTAACAGGCTGGAATATAGTTCTGCATTTAAGCAATTCAAAGCTTCCAGCTGGAAGAAATATGTCCAAGGCTGTGCTTTGCTGCAGACCTTTCTGCCTCTGTCCCTGCCTTTGCAGTCACAAATGCACATGGGTCTGCAAGTTATATCCATGGTCTAACTCAGAGAGCTGTCTGAAATGGTTGGCCTTGTTCCCTTCAGCAGAAACTAAATAAAATATATGAATGTCTGCTGTCCTATTGTAAAATTTTCACATTGACTGTGGTTTTACTCTGATCCACTCTGTGCTAAGAACCTTGGCTGGTTACAGAACACCTGAGTGAGTGGATGTCAAGTGCCCATTACCCACCAAACCTGAACACTTCTCTCCATTTCTTCTTTAGCTGATTTGAAAATAAAAGAAAGTCTGTCTGATTGCTAGAGCAGCAACTGGCAAAAATGAATGTTGAAAACATAAATCTCCAGTACAGAGCAAACCTTCATGCTGTTATCCATCCTGGTGTGGCAAGACATGGAATTGCTGAGCCCCTCAGATGAGCAGACAGGCGGTATTTAACCCAACATGGGCCTTGCATTCAGAACAGATTTATTTTGTGGATGATGCTCTACTCACTCACATCACCAGAGAAACCTTCAGCATTTTGACTGTTCAGGCCTGCTATATCCTCTTGCTGAGGCTCTGGAAGTGCTTGGGCAGCACAAGAACTGTGGATAACGTGTCCTTTTGGATAACGTGTCCTTTTTGGCAGAGACAAAAGGTCTCAAGGTTCATATGGGCTCAGTTGGAGGGGTTCCCCTCATGCAGGTGAGCACTGTCATCCCTTGAAAACATTCCTAAGGAGAGATGATGAAAGCATCTCCTTGTCCATCTTGGCTGGTCCAGAGAGCTGCCACGTGTCCCTAGGCACCCCAAAGTCCCTGCCCCTGTTCCCACACACGCTGGGTAGGATGGATCAGAGACAAGCAAAAATCACTCTGAGCTCCCTCTTGTGCATTCAGTCCCACGCTCAGGCACAGCTCAAATCCGTGCCAAGAGGCAGTTCAGGTTAGGGAAGGGATATGCCATTTTTCTCTACCTCTGCTTCTTGTCACATTTTGTTAAACGCGGTCATGTAGCATGTAATGAAGACATCTGTTCGTTTTGTAGGAAACTGTGAAAAAGTGCCTGCGTTTGCCTTGTGCCATCTGTTGCCATTCTGATAAACACTCGAAAACTCTGGCAAACATAAACAAAAACAGTGTGCTCTGGTGCTGTAACTGCACCATTTTCCTTCTTGGTGTTCTGTGTTTGAACCTTCCCTTGTGATGCTTTGAATATTTGGGCCTCTGGTCTGCTGTGAGGAGATGTGATGCTCACAAACACTGCAGTTCTGCTTCTGTCCGTGTCCCTCCCCTGAACCTGAGACAGTGAGGGGAAGCAGGAGGGCCTGAGCTGCTGGAATGATGTGAAATGCTGTCTGTGCCACCTGGACGGCTCAACTTTCTCCCCTCCAGATTTTTGTGCCTCTGAGTGGAAACTTGGCTGAATCAAGGAAATTATTCGAGAATATGCTACTGATCAGGAGGGATTTAGATGTATTATACAGGATTATTATTTTTCCAGAAGTCTGTCTTGTGAGCAAAGGTTCTGTGTTACAGAATGTGTTGAAAATAAGTAGCTTATATTGGATTTCTGTGATGATGAACTATTACTGCATGGAAAGACAAAATAAAAGGGCACTTTTATTTTGGCTCATGCTGTCAGAGAAACATGAATAAGACAATGCTGGAGAGGAGAGGATGGTGGCCAGCTAAAAGCAGACAGTGGAGAAAGAACACATGCAAACTTTTCATTGTGGCTTTCAAGGCAAGACAATGTAGAAGATCTCAAATATTACTATATAAACAAATTTTTCAAAAAAACAACCAGAAGTACTTGCACGGGAGTCTTTAGCATGTGTTACTTTGCATTTACCAGATCCAATCTACAGAAATAGTTTCCATGAAGGGGAAAAAAGACCTCTTTTTAACTCCTTCTGCTACATAGCTACTAAATATAATGTTTTCTAGTGACAGTGCACTTTTGCTGGCATATATAGACTGTGCCAGTTAACAGCTAAATTACCTTTTGTAGATTTCTGCCTGAGTTGCATATAAAGTGAGATACACTGCAGGTTAAAAATAAAATGTACTGTTCTAACAATCATTAAAATTCATGTCTTATAAAGTTCTTTAAGCAAAGAAGTTGAATGCAGAATGTCTAAGCCTATATTGCAGTCTTGGGACTGCTCTGACACAGAAAACAATATTAATACAGAGTGGTAAAAATATAAAGAAGCTAGGAAAAGATCACAGGAGAAATAGCAGGTTTTCTTTTGAGACAAGCCACGGAAATGTGAAATTAAGAAGTGCTGTAATGCATACTGACAGGGAGCAGAGGCACAGCTCACATTGCAGCTACAGCTGGTTATTTTTAGGCTGGTTTCCTTAGGAAGGCTCTTGTGAGCACAGGGGGGATGTCTGTGTGTGTACATGCATGCACCTGCCTGCCATGACTTCTAAACCTGCTGGTCTCCTGTAGCTGAGTTTGACAGAAAATGTAATTTACATCCTGATGGTTTCCTGAAAGTGGATGGGGAGGGAAGATCGACTCCATCTCTTGTTAGGTGAGAAGGAATTCAGGTGGGCAAGGACTGGAATAACACCCCAGATACAGGAAAACCTTGGGAGGGAAGGTCTAGCACCTTGTTAGGCCCAGGAGAATCTGGCTGCAGGGTACCAAACCATAGGAAAAACAGGTTTCAATAGTTCCACTGCTTATGGAACAACTTTTGAGGAGGTGGGACTTCTGGCAAAAGCTCCTTTTTGGCAGTTCCAGCAGACTCTCCTCCTCTGTGGGCCAGACAGGGCAGAGAGCATGGAGCACAGACATAGCATGGGGTTACAGCAACTCCTGGGAATAGAGCTGACAATTTCTATTTCTAATAGGGGCTGCAATTTCTATTTCCGAGAAGATGCTGTAACTTTTTAAATTTAACTTTACAGCGTAAGTGTAGTGTAAGTATATTAAAAAAAAATACTGAACTTTCATTCTGACTAACATTTTGACAGTCAGAATGCTATTGAAATAATTTTCTTCAGAAAAATTTTCAGTAGAAATTTGTGCTCCTCCAAAAGATTCACTTTGTGAAACGACATACTTTTTTGTTACAAAAAAAAGAACCTTGCCAGAAAGAGTTTATTTCTTGGAGTCTAACCAATTTCAGTATCAAATGATAAATCAATCTGTACAATTACAGCTCTAATGGGGATTAGGTCACAGTAAAGCTCATGAGTACTCAAGACTTAATTAGCTCACTGAAATCAGTGTGACTCTACATTGACTTGGTTAGTCCTGAATCAGACTCAGAAAGCTTGATGAGCAGAAGGACTCAGTGCTGTGGTGCCTAAATTTCAGTGATGTCTCCCCAGCAGGGGCTCACTGTCATCACTCTGAGGAGTCTGAGGAGGGTCAGCTGCTGTGCTCTCTAAGCTGTGATCAGATGTGTAATTCACTTCTGTTTTCCCCTTCTCCCATCTCCCATTTTGTAACAATCTTAGGACCTTGGACTGAGATATTATTCACATCTTCTCTCTACCTGGGGGATGGAGAATGGCCACAGCCAGGTCAGAGAGTGAGAAAATGGGCTTTGTTTTCTCACAGGGACTTGTGAGACTTTTTAGAGTCTTTGTAGAAACCATGATAACTTGTTAGCATAAGCAACCTGCAGGTGGTGTTTTCCTACTCTGTTTTTCTGTTCTTCTCAAGGACTGTTTGTGAGAAGGATGTTTTTCTTAATCAGCCAATCAAGTAGAATGTGTCAAATCTGTCTATAAAAGAGAAGATTTTCATATTAAAGTTCCCTTCTCCTGCAAACCAGCCTTTGAGTGAATTTGCGTCATTTCTGGCTCAAGGGTGACGGGAGAACCCTGATTTCCCACTTGAACCCCACTGGGTTTGGAGATTCTTCTAAGACAGGAGGTACTGGGCTCCTTTTCTTAGGGCTCTTTGTTTTGCATGGGGGATATTTACATTGGTACAGACAGTAACTCCTGAGATTTGTGGTCAGGGTACTTCTAGGACTGAGCATCTTTTAGAGTCCTTGACAAACTGGTTTGCAACACCTTTATATGAGGCAGGAGCTCCTGGCTTTGGCTGAATTCCAGCCTTGTCCCCTCTCTTCTGTCATGATCCTACTTGAGAGACCAAGCAAGGGTATGTGAGGTTTCTGTGCTTCCAGCTGGGTCAAAGAGATGTTTTTCTTTCTTGTTGTTTGACCTTGTCCATGGACAGATGGCCCTGCTGCATGTCTGCACATTTAGATGAAGGAGATATGAGTTGCAAGCTGTTTTGTTTTTTTTTTTTTTGTTACTGAGCTCTGATAAGAGATTCTTTGATATGAGACAGAAGAAGTTCAGCCTCTGGGATAGAAGAGGAATTCAAATCCTGTCTTCCTGCATTCTAGCCAAAGACATTTATCCGTAGGCTAGAAGTTAAAACTTGGGAGCTTGGACCTTCGTGTTTTGGTCAGGGCCTGGTGCAGGTCTGTTCTTTGCTTTATTTCTCAAATGCTTTCTTAATTGAAGAATACTTTCATACTATTAAAGCCCCTATAAATAAATTCACAAGTTGTATTTTTACACCGTTGCCTAACTGGGTTTTTATTTGCCTCCTTTTTGTTGTGTCCCTGTCCCCATGTGTGGGACTCCCTGTTTTTGTTCAGTGACTTTTCAAGTCCTCCTCTGATGTGTTGTGTGCTGCTATCATACTCTGTCTGTCTGTCTGTCTGTCTGTCTGTCTGAGAAACACATCTGGAGGGGCACTGGGCTCTGCAGGTGTGAGTTAGGCTGGGAAACACCTGGTTTGAGAATCACAGTAGGGCAAATGAGATGATGGTGTCAATCTGCTCCACAACATAAAGACTTGTCAGCTCCAGTAGTGCCCCAAACTGCTAACTTCATATCCCCAAAGTTTAGCTAAATTTATCATCACCATATTGAGGAACTTTGTGTCTTGAGGTGCCCAAGGGTTAAGTTGCAGCACTCTGGGAGTGTTTCCTCTAAACTATTTTTATAAAAATAAAAATGACAGCTCTAGGCTTTAGACAAGAACAAGCTCCTAATCATGTTGGCAGCGAGAGACAATCACTACCTTGAAGTGATGACTGTCTTGCTAGGCAGCAAATGAAAAAAGAATGAGTACAGGGAGTGAGGTGAAGTAATTGGTGTATCACATTTATCAGCAGAGATGGGATTCTTGAAGCCACTGCCTTGTGCTCTTGCCTGTACTCCTTAAGAGCCATTTTATGTTTGGATCGATGTCTAGATGTGCTGGTAACTGCTGTTTGTCTCTGGGATCAAATGAGGTTCTCAGATGAGTTTACCCATCTATAACTTGCTGTTAATCATACAGCAGCTCTACAGGAGTGGTCAGTAAGTGAGGGGCTGTGTAAACAGGATAATTTTTCTCCTCATCTCTTTATTATGTCTCATGTTGTTGGTGAAGAGATATTTGTCTTCTAGTCTGCCTTATATATAAGAGGACAAGTCTGTAGAAATAACCATCTGTCCCCTTAATAAAGACCTTGAGGCACAGATTGCTTACAAAAAGAGGCACTGCAAGTAAGACAACAAGGTCATCATCTGAGATAGTGGGATCACTTATGATCTCCCAGTCCAATCACTATTCAGATAAAGAGTTTACAGGTGACTACAGCTGACTTTGTACTCAAAACTTTTGGACTTATAAATTATCTTAATTTTTTCTTTCTTTCTTTCACTTATATTTGTATTTCCTTATTTTGCCCATAATTAGTGGAGCCTCACTGTGTTTTGATCCTTGAGTGTGTTTTGATCCTTAATGAAGTATGTTTATTTATTATAGAAAAGTACTTGTACTTTCTGTGGAAATAGATCTTACTTCACACAAGGAAAAAAAAGTAAGCTGCTTGCTTATCTCCTGATTCTGGCTAAGGTGGTCACACCTCAGGTTAGGAAAACAAAATGTATGTTGGCTGTATTAATGGCTTTGTTGGAATTGAAGGGGGCATGTGGGACATAGTATCTGCTGTTTGTGGAAGTGAAACCTTTTGAGATGGTGGTAGTAGAGGGCAGGAGCTCACAACACTTAGGACCAGCAGCTCAGGCAGTTTTCTGTCCACCTCATAGCACCTTTATGGAGTCTGTACTTCATCAATTTGTCCAGGAGGATGTTATGGCAGACAAGTTAAGGCAAAAGCCTTAGTGAAGTCAAAATAAGCAACATCTGCTGCTCTTCCCTCATCCATCAAGCCTATCATTTCATTGCAAAAGGCTGTCAGCTTGGTCAGGCATGATTTATCCTTCTAAAATCCATCCTGGCCACTCCAAATCACCCTCTTGTCCTTCAAATACTTGGAAATGGTTTCCAGGAAGGTTTGTTCCAGGGAAGACTGATGGGCCTGTTGTTTCCTGGAACCTCTTCCTTGCCCTCCTTGAAGGTAGGAACAACATTTGCTTCCATGCAGTCTGCAGGAACCTCCCATCTCCCTGTGATTATTGCAAGTGTCCTTCTAGTGACATTGGCCCCCAGCATTCATGGGTGCCTCCATTAAGTCCCAAGGACTTTGTTGTCCAGTTTGTTTGAATATTCCCATAATTGATCATCCTCCACATGGGTAAGTCTTGCCCCAGACTTTCCCACTGGCCTCAGGGGATTCCTCAATCTTTGCAGTAAGACCCAAGTGAAGAATGCATCAGCGGTCCCAGGCTGGGATTCCATGTTCCCGCTGCTGGGATCTTCTGTTCCCACCTATGTGAGCTGTGTCTTTGTTGCTGACAGGAAACAGAGTGGAGCTTAGTTCTGTACCTTAAAAGGTGTTTAACTGCAAAAAAATAGGCCACGGTCTTTTGATCTTTTTTGGGTTTTTTTTTGTAAATGTGAAATCTTTTATGTTGTGTTGCCGACACCTGCGAGCGCAAGTGACAGAAGACCAAAATGTCTGTGAGCTGAGTTATGTCCTACATCCAGAAAAGCAGCTATTAACACAAAAGGAAAAACAGGACCCCCCATGGCCTGTCTTTTGCATTCAGTTCCTCATCCCCACAAACAGCATGGGAAAGTTGTACCAGGTAACTTTGCTTCTGAGGCAACAAATCACAGCGAGCAGATTGATTGTGAGTTAGCAACTGGGGAGAGGGGGGAGAAAAACAACACCCTTCAGCTATAATGTTTTCCAAAGTTAACACATCACACAGGAGGTGTAAATGATATGAGGACTGAGGGCTTCTGAATTTCCAAATGCCTTCCTGCAATATCTTGGTCTGGCAATTAATCAATTTTCTGTGCCTTTCAGAGTTTTCCTCTGAACAATGTTCTTCCTATGAAGCTCATTAGCCATCAAAACCTGTCATGTCTACACATGTTTTTCTTGCACCTCATTAAGAGATTATTGATTGTTGGCTTCTGCCTCTTTTAGAATTTGCTTCAGAAAATTAATTTCAACCACGAGTGCAATTTAACTGAATGCTTTTGCCAATGCTTGATAATGACTTCCTTTGTTTAAAAGTGTTTAAAAATTTTCATCATGTTTATTTTGTCCCGAGCAAAATGCGAATCATCTTCAGCTGAAGCAAAAAAGGGAGAAAATGTACCTTGATAAAAATGTATGATGTTGTCTTAAGATAGATTGAAGCCTGAAGCAGTTTTAGAAATGCAAGAAAACTTCATAATTGCTATTGATCCATTTGTAACAAGTGTATCTTGTGGCCACCAGATTTTTCTTCCTGTATGAGGTTTGTCAATATAGTCATTCCATTGAGGGAGGAACATAGGCCAAGCAATTAACATTTTTTTGGGGGGATTGCTTTGGTAATTAGACCAATTTTTCACTGGTAGGTTATTAATTATTCAGGTCTCATGAGGTTTTTTCTTTAATAGGAAACATTGGCAAGTTCTTTCTGCACTCATGAACAAACTTCTCCTGAGTCATCAGCCAGCAGAGTCAGTCAGATATTCTTTTGCTCAGGAAGAAGGAATGAGAAAAAATGCTTTTTACTGTAACATTTCCTGGATGTTACATCCATTCTGGTTAGTGCAAAGGATAGGCTCTTTTAAAGCTGCTGGGGCAGGGAAAGCAATAGCACAGGGAAACAGCTGAATAGAGAGAGGTGAGGGACCAGATTTGTCCAAGGTTTCTGACTGCTCTTGAGGCTAATGAGAGTCTCAGAAGGGCCCTCATAGTGGAGGCATCGAGTTGCTGTTGTTGCCCTGCTGAAATCAAGCAGAAGTGGGGTATCAAATCTTTCTGTGCTCTTTTGACATTGCAATGAGATGATTACAGCAGCTCATCCTGGAAGATGCAGCACTAAGGGTCCTCCTTCCTAGGGATTCTCTCTTGACTGACAAAGCTGTGTCCAGAGGTGTTCCTTGTTTACCCAGCCTCAGTGCCTGTGTGCTCCTGCCTCCTGCTTTTATCACACAGGTTTCACAGACTCCTTCATGTCAAAATGGTCTGTTTTGGCAACAGTGGAAAATGGGAAGATGAACCACTATGACTCAAAATCAGCCCAAAAGATCTGTGCTGTACAGCTAGACAGCAGTGGTTTGTGGAAGAGAATCTTAGGATCATCGAGGTTGGAAGGCAGCTCTGGAAATTGTCTCGTTCAAGCCCCTTGCACACAGCAGGTTCAGCCAGAGGAGTTTTCTCAGTGCCATATCCAGCTGGGTTTGAATATCATAAAGAATGGAGACTCCACAACTATGCTGTGCAACCAGTTCTCACATTCAACTCCCTTTGCAATTAATTCTTGGGTTCGGGGGAATTTCTTGTGTTTAATTTGTGCCTGTTGAGTTTACTGGGTACCACTGAGGTTTATCAGTCATCTCTATTTTTCCTGGACAAGTATTTATACACATTGACAAATTCTCCTTTCCCCTGAGTATTTTTTTTTCTCATCTAGGCTAAGCAGTCTTGGCTTTCTCAACCTCACCTCAAATGTAGGTAAGCAGCAGTGACATTTGGATCTGGCTTCACTGTCAGGAGTAAGCTTGTGATTGTCACTCTAAGGATATCTATTAACAGGAGCATTGGCTTCTGGCATCCCAGAGCATTCTGTTCAAGCCTTGCTGGTAGTTTTTGACCTTTGGTGCCTCTAGGTAGAAAGACTAAGAATGGACTTGTTGTGCCTTCTGGTCTTCAAATCCTTCAATGGAGAAATTTTCCTCTCCATGGTGTTGGTTGAGGTGCACTCCATGCTTTATGTGGTTTCCTCCTCCCATCCTCCCACAGTTAATGATACCTCTCCACTCTCCTGGCAAGAATGACTGGGTTGACCCATCTGTCTCACTTAAATAATTAGGGATTGGTTGGGTGTGATTCAGACTTTCAGTTTATTTCAAACCAGGCAGGTTAACCTGCAATCTGTGGTCTCCCATAGTGTACTGAAAAACAACATTTTAAATTTCAAGTAAAAAATACAAATCCAAATTCAACCACCAGTAATATGAAAACAAAACCTACAGATGCTTGTGCTCTGGTAATTGTTCTGCATATCAGAGGGGAGGCATTTAAATGGCTTTCTGTTAGGGAGTATGTTATCTATACAGTTTTAAAGACAAGTAAAATGAAAATAAATTAAAAAAAATAACATGGGAAAATGTTTTGTTTCATGGAACAGACGGGCCAGTTAGTCACCTGATTTTGTATTCTAACCCCTTGCACGATGAGCTTCTCCCACTAATTCCTGCACACAAGTCTCTTGTCATGTGGCTGGGTACTCAGGGAGTCACAGCCCATTGCCAAACCCTGTGTCCACTTGCCTGAGGATAACAAATCATCTGTTGTGGTCCCATGGTGGCCTTTGCCTTGACAGAGTGCTCTCCAAGCAGGAACAGCAGCCATCAGCTGCTCCCTCCTGTTGGCTCTGTTCTCGCTGTCCTGGCTCCTGCTCAGCTCATACCAGTGCTCTTAATCAAATTGCCACCTGTCAGTTCTGTGTTTCTGGGCTGCACAAGCCAGCAGGAGACAGCCAAGGTCAATCCCAGTCCTGCTGCAGCCGATGGCAAAGCTGCCATCAGCCTGGGGGAGATGAGATACTCCCTGGGTGTTCCATGAGATCCTACATGGCTATGGAGATCCCTGTCTGCAAGGGGCTGGGCAGGCAGTGCCCTGTGCCACAAGGAAAGTCAGTTTGGACTCTCTCAGAGGCCTTGAAGGATAACAATGTTGACTTTTAGCGCTACTGAATTAAGTGAAATAGGTAGATAAGGACTTTGGGTGAAATCCCCCTTTCTTTGTACACGTGCCAGGCTTGAAAAGCATTCAGGGTACACAATTCTTACTGCAGCTGGGGGGACTCTGCTACCATAAACACCTGGATGGACCAAGCCACTGCTAACAGTCTTGTGCAGAATAAAGCAGATTTTGTGTCTGTGGGCAGGTTGGACATAAAGTACCCATTGCTATGACCATGAACAGCCATGGACCAATGTGCTCTGCCTTGAGAGCTCTGTTCCCAAGTCCAGGCAGCACTCTCTAAGCTCTTCAGAAGGTGTTCAGTTTTGTCTTAAAAGCAGCTGAACTCATTCTGCTCTGCTGTTCCCACTGGCAGGCTGTTTCAGACCCTAATTGCTGCAGTGATTAGGAAACCTCTTTTAATTTCCAACCTAAATGTATCCATGGCCAATTTCTATTAATTTGTTCTGGTGCCAGTATTGGCCATTAAGTCAAATAGCTCTTTTGTCTTCTGGTGTTTATCCCCAAGATAGATTTGTAGAGAGAAATCTCCCTTTCACCAGCTATTTTGCTAGTCTAAACAAGCTAAGCCCCTTCAGTCTCCTCTTGTAAAACTGATTCTTCATCCTGAGTGATCTCCCTTCTCCAATTTGAAGTCAGCAGTATCACACAGACAGAAAACCAGAAATCTTTTCTACCTTTAGTGGTTATATCTTAAATAAGTGCATTTACTCTGTGGATTAATTGGCCAAGCATTACCATTCCCCTCATGTAACCAGTTCTTCATATGTCTCTGTGCAGAAAATAGCTGAATAGTCTGGTTCCATCATTAGAAAGATTTGTGAAGGACACCAGCAGTATGTCCTGCTGTAGTAAAACTGCTGTATTTCATCTGTGTTGGTCAATGGATAATGCTGAGACTTTAGGCTGTTTTTTCTCATGTGGTGTTCTTGATCTCTCCCTCCTGTCTCCTCTCCTGTTTTTTTGGCAGGGGGAGACCCTTAAGAGGGTAGTCCATGGGGTGGTGTGTAAGAGCAAGCCCTGCTTTCTTCCTGAGTTTTCTTCCTGTCTGCCAGCACAGTTGTGCTCAGCTGGAGGATCATACTGAGTATTTCCAGCTGCTCAGACATCTCTTTGCTTTTCAGAAGTCTGAATTTCCTCTTCTCTGGCACAGATTTAAATGCCTTTCATTAGGCCTTGGTCTTCATCACACACAATATCAGCGGTACATTCAGTTTTCATGGTGAAGAGTGATCCTACTGGGAGAACATTAGTGAACTTCTGAGCTAAAACTGGTAAGCTTTGAGGGTTTTGTTCACTGGGGTTGGCAAGACTCTGGAACAGTTCCCTGCAGGTCTAATTATTTTTACCAGACAATCTCCCATTGCAATGAATGGGAAGTTTGGACTGTACCATGATTTCAATGGACTTTATGTTGCCAGGCTGTCGTGTTGGATAACACAACATGCCTTGAGAAGGGACTGCACTGGGAGAGGAACATGCTTGCTGCTGTGCCTCATGCAAGCAGGGCTATGATCTAGCAATAGTTCAAGGTCACATTTTGACTGTGTATATTGTTTTAATTTGCAGTGTCTTGGCAGTGCAAGCAGTGACATTTGTTAGTTTTTGAAAAGAACAAGGGAAATTAAATATGCAAGAGCATTAGAGTACGTTTCAGCATTTGACATAAACACACAAAATTAAAGCAATCCAGACATATGCCTGCTTCTCTGCTGCTCTGCATCAACATGCCCTCAGCTTCAGCTCTGTGACACCTACCCCTTTGAAGGGACAGTTCTGTGAGCTTGTGATGACTTAGAGTAATTTAAAAGTGATACAAGAATGAACTGTGGTGACAGTCTTATGCTTTGACACTGTTTCTTCCATTTTCTTTTTTTTTTTTTCCTTTTGAAATCCGTCATAGCATCAGAGCCATGTGTAGGACTGGCTTTATTCACAGAGCCTGACTTCCAGGAGATCCATGTGTCTGTTGGGTTCAGGGTTAAAACTGTATAGACTAGGAGAGAGCTTATTCTTGGTTCTGACAGTGGTTTTTCTTGATTAGCCTTAAGTTCCTTCACACTTTCTTTTTTTCCTGTGCATTTGACCTGGTAGGGGTGTGTGGGAGTGGGGTGCTCCCAAAATATTGCCTGCCATTTGGTAGCCCATGCAACAGTTGGTATATTTGTGTCACAAGTACTGCTGCTTCCTTACATATTCCTGAAGCTTATGTATTCCTGGACCTCATCTTCAGAAAGGTGTTTTATTTTTTTTTCTCATCCTGCCAAAAATGTAGGATAAGATGAGTTAGGGTTGTTTGTTTTTTTCTGAGAGCTGATACAGAAGGGAATTTCAATTTCCATGCTGCTGCTAACTTTTCATCAAAACCTCCTAAATTTCTGTGTTCACAAAGAAGTTCTTTGTGAATTTGTTCAAACTCAAAATGTTTTGCACCTCAAAAACTTAGTGAAGAAGATGTTTAACCAGCTCTCCAATATGTTCTTCTAGGAGCCAGTACAAGAAAACCTCTTCATATCCATGATTTGTATTCCTGGAGCTGCTACACTCCCTCCTTGGAGATAAGTCCTGATGCTGTGGGGGCAGCACAGTGTTCTCCTGTAATATGTGCTACACCTGAGCTGTGGGTCAAGGAGGACATTTGATTTTCAGAGCTCAGATCTGCTCTGTCTCATCTGCTGTCAATGAAGGCCGCAGTATCTTGGAGCTGAACCTTGAGAAAGAAGTGAAACCCTGCAAGTCAGGGCTGGCCACAACACCTTTTCCTGCTTTAAGCTCCCAATTTAGAGAAAGAGGCAGCATAGCACTCCCTTTTTTTCTGCCTGAGTCTGTCCTATCAGTTTGGATTGCTGGATCTTTGGGACCCCAGTTATTCCTGCACACAGACTGGCATCATGGGAACACAAAAATTGCAGGGTGGCCCAGATATGATGACAATAAAATATTGAATGGTGATAGTAGGGAGATTGTTTGTTAAAGTCAGAGCCCTTAGACTACAATTTGATCCAGACTGTGGAGATGCAGCTGGACCTTTCATTCAGATACAATGTTGGTAGTCCCAGCACTACATTGCCCCAGTTCTGATGATTGGTGAAAGATCCACAAACAGAATAACAAAACACAGAACCTTGGAGGTTGTATCAGGGGAGTGCTCTGGAGAAGCAAAAAGGTGCCCTGTGCTTTTGTTTCTGTGGACACCCTCCAGTTATTGTTATGAAGCTGAACTTACTGGCTCAATAATTAATTCATTGATTTACGAATAAAGGGTGAAAAGCATCAGGGGGCATTTTTTTTTTGTGTGAGAAATGCTACATTATAACTTTCAGATTATTTTGTACTAAGTGTACAAAGTTAAGGTATTTTCACTTTGGTCTGTCAGTCAATAACTTCAATGAGCAGAGGCTGTGGAGAAGAGAGAGAAATAAAAGTAAACTTCCTACTGACTGATCCTCTGCTTAGGAGGATCTTGAAAAAGCCAAAGGAGAATAGTCTGCTTGCAGAGAGAGCATCTAACAGGGCTGTTGACAACCAGGATCGTGAGAAAATAGCAATGGGTTGCTTTAATCAATTCAGAAGGAGAGGCAATCGATTTTAGGGATAGCAAGGGGTTACTCAGCCAATAATTAACCACCTTATCAAAGTTTTCTGCTAAAACCATGGATTATGTTGAACTCAGAGTCCTGGCTCTTTGAGGAGAGTTCAGATCTGGATTTTCCTCTTCCCCAGTGCTCTTTGCTGCTGACACGCTGCCACAGTCAGTGCCCTTTGTTCTTTTTCACAGGCAAAGGGATTCTCTTGTGATACAGCATCTGCACAGAGGATCTGGGGAGAGCTGCCATGCCAGTGTGGGGTGGGAGACAGAGTCAAAGCTGCCCAGGAAATGCTTCTGTTGAGCCTCTTTTACACTGAGATTCTCTACATTAAAAGGGAGCAGGGGAATTGCAATATCCTCCAGTCTCCAGTCCTTCAGAATTATTTAAAGGGCTCTTGTTGTTAATGGTGCCCCTTCTCAAGGCACAAATATTCAGTGGTGCAATTGTGACTGATGCAGTTGGTGAGATGAAGCAGGTGGAAATCCTATTGCCAGAGTTTGAGGGTTCTGGAGTGCTGTCTTTATTCCTGTGATTAACCTTCTCTGCAGACACTTGACCATTCAGCTCAGAGTGCAAAATAATTTGTGGGATGTCCTTTCTTTGTAATATCTGCCACTGCCATTTCTGACTCATTACTGTGCCAAACAAAGAACTGTGTTTAGAAAAAATATTTTGTTTCTTAAGGTAATGAGTTCATTCCATTCCACTGATGCTCTGAATGAGATTAATATGTACTCTACTAGGATCAGTTTGTTTCTGCTACAGTACTGTGCAGAGCCTCAGAAAAGACCAAGACCCTTTCAGACTTTGATAAACCCAGATAATGAGAAAGTTTCTTCCCCATTTATGGCTGGCTGAACATTTTTGATCAGTCTTTTTCAGCAAAAAGTGGTTTTGCCAAACGAAATATATATGGGGAAAAAACTGAAGAGGCAAAGAGACGCTCTGCATTTGTGAGAAAGAAAATGTATTTAATCTTGTTTTACAATAAGTGGACTCAAATATGACAGGGCTAAATGAAACACTCAGTATCTCTTAGTCAGTCTGTGACAGAATTAGGATCTCAGTTTTGCTGCTCTAAGCCCTAATTCCAGAGTTTTAAACACAGAATCATCTCGTTCCTTCTTTATGCCTTTAAACATAGCTTGATCCTTCTATTTCCATGGACTCTGTGTAATAGGTGAGCAGCCACAAAAATGTTAATTGTATGCCTGGCTTTCCTGTTGCTGATGAATATCACTCAAGCCTTGTGCCTTGGTTTCTTTAATTATAACATAAAGTTAATGATGCCACCTCAGTTTTGCATAATTCTGGAAGTATTTAATGTTGTTATTTTTCTTGCTGAGCGGTCAGGACCAAGACCTGTGGTTGTTACTTGTTAAAATCAAAGGGTTGTTTGCAAGTTAATGCATTACCTTTGTGGGGACAAGCCAGTGTCATCTGGTCTGTGAGAGCTGTGCTTAGGTCCTGCCCTAGCACAGTTTTCACATGCTGCTTCTCCTGCCTTCAGACAAGTTCTTCTTTTGCACAGTGTTTGGCACGCACTGAAATTTCTACATGAATTGGAAGGTAAGAACAGAGGATGTGACACCAGCCTTTTGTTGTGTGCCTTGCAATACTCTCCTTGAGGGCTGCACAAGAAATTGTGGGCATTAACATTCAGATCCAAGGAAGATGTGTTTGGAATTCTAATGCTGTTGTTTATGCTCAGACAAGTCAAACTGTTCTCTGGGTATTTCAGTATAAAGCATAAAAGTTTCTAATTAAACTTATAAATCAAGAACATATGCATTGAAAATATTTCCCACTGCTGGATGCAAAGAATATTTATGGGATTTGCCAAAGAGCAAAAGGTGTGTGTAAGAAGCCAGTAGTTGTTGCAGATTGCATATTGAAATACTGAAGGCATGCAATGCAGTTGGTAAAACAATCTTGTCCATATTGATAAGCCTGGTCGCAGACATGTATTTATTTTTACTTTGGAGTGCATGTGTGTCTTTGCCTAATGTAAGGAAGAGAACTCTTTATATCTGGTATCTCTCCTCAATTATTAGGTGTCCCTCTATTGGGAAAAACATTGCCATTGAGCTGAAATTCAAAGTCACCATTCTCAGACAAAAAACAGGGAAGGAGTAGTCAGAATAACTTGTCACAATGTGTTTGTAATCCCCAGTTGCCTTCTTTGATTCAGATCAAAATATAGGCTGTCAGGCTTTGTTATGCTGTATTAAAACATTTTATTGGACATCAGACTAGAATCAGTACCATGAGGATGGCACATAAACTTGTAATTTTCTACTGCTTAACTTGAGAAAGAGACAGTTCTGCAAACAGATCCGTCTGAATATCTCTGTGTGTTTCCTTAGAGGACCAATCCATGCACCCAGAAGGATCAGACTGATATTAAGCATTTGGATTTTGTGTGTTTGTATGTTTTTGTTACTTGGTTTGGTTTTTGTTTGTTTGTTTTTAAGTGTATGTGTGTGGAGGGGGTGGGTTCATTGCTGTTTATGGTTTCTTTGGTGGTGGTTTTTTGTGTTTTGGGTTTTTTTTTCTAAATCAGGAGGGTGTCATTGGACTTGCTGGTTGGTGGATCCTGTTGCTAGGAGTAAACCTGACCCTCAACAATTAGTGCTAGAGAGCTTCTTTTGGCCTCCAGCTCTGTGAGGAAAGGTTAAAGTGCTGTGATGCTGCTCAAAATCCATTAACCAAACAGAGTCTTAAGGAGCCTTTGGACCTCCTGACCTTGTGCAATCTCGAACAAACAAATTCTCTAAGCTAATCAATGAAACAGAATAACTTTGTGGTCTTTACATCCACCTACTCTTCAGTGGCTCTAATCCAAAGCCCTAACAGGAGGGTTTTCCTTATATTATTAACACAGAGGCTGATAACCCTCTGAGCTGTGTTTTGACCACCTTGCCCCCAGATATTATTTTTAAGACCCCAGGGATATGAAGTTCTGCTAGCAGCACTGACAAACACATCCAGCCTTTTGGAGCCTAGAAGTGCTTGCCTGGCCTGGCATTAGGTGAGGTTTTCACAAGCTCAGCTGCAACAACACAAAACCTCTCTGAGAGCAGCACATGCCATCTTCCTGCAATGCATGAGCAAAAGGAACATGAATTATGTGTAAATACTGATGGGCTTGAAGCCCAGGAGGAGGGGTGAGTGCATCCTGTCTCTGCCATAGATGCAGACATAATGAAAAATCTCAGGTTTCTTGGGGACACAGAGAAGATCCCAGTGGTCTTGGCATTACGAGGAGGCCCATCAAACAGCATTAGCAGACTAATTAAATGTGCAGCTTAAACTTAATTTTCCTGGTAGCATTAAGAGGGATTAAACATTATTCATTTGGTGATGTCCTTGGTTCTCAGTATTTTTCACTCCCCTTCCCACCTTGTCACTTTGTTTCAATCAGTGATATTACTGGGTTTAGTTTGGGAAATGCGCCTGAGCAGGATTTGGAAATAGGATTTTCTAAGCAAATCTTCATAACTTACAGCACCTGGGTTCCTGTTTTGCATAAGAAAAATACTCCTTCTTTTAATGAAAAAGGTTAATTATGCAAAGTGTGAACATAGTGGCTAAGTGGAGAAAATTTGCTAATCTGTAAATGAGGAGGAGGATCTGCTCTATAAATTGCACTTTCTGTATTTCTCTGTTTCTCTTCCTGCCATGTGAACTTGGTGAGACTCTGTATCAGCACCAGTATGAAACTGTAGGGTGCCAAGTGTTTAGATTAAAGGAAGAAAATCATCATTAGGTGGGTGGTGAGACACTGACATAAGTTTCCCAGAGAAGCTGTGGATGCCCCATCCCTGGGAGCATTCAAGGCAAGACAGGAAAGGGCTTGGAGCAGCCTGGTCTGTTGGAATATGTCCCTGTCTGTGAAAGGGAAGGAACAAGATGATCTTTAAGGTCCTCTTCCAACTAAAACCATACAATGATAAATATTCTGACTTGTGTTTTCTGCTTTATTTTCTGACACCTCTTGCTCTACAGACAAATCCAGCTCCTACAAATCAATGCCCAGCTGCTGATTGCACATGTGGGGAGAGCTTGACAGACATGATTGTTAATTGATTATGTGGGATCTGTTCTTTTGGACTTGAATTCTAGCATTCTGTCCCAAGGATTTGGTGGTGTCTTCAGCCTATCAGGAGGTGAAATTCTATACATCATATTAAAACCTGTATGTTCAGTGACAGAAAGAGTTCAGACTTTGACTCCTGGGCATCTGCATGCTGACATGATCTTTAATCACATAATTATGTACTGCCTTTCCACCTGAGTCTCTAGGTAGATTAGCAACTGTAAAATCTCTGAAAGAGAACAAATTATAGAGTGACCTGAAAAAGATGGTTGTGATTATTTCCATTTTGTGAAATGAAGGCTCTGATACAGGGTAGGGTACTGGGGCACCTCCAAGCTAAGTAATAGGCTACATTTTAATTCCTTTTACATGTCCTTGAAATGTGCCATTAGTCCTTGCTGCATGCATCAGGAATCCCCAAACATGTCATTCTCTGACCTACTGAATATAGCCAGCAAAATTTTCTGGAAGGTGATGAAAATCAGCATGCATGGGAGGACTTTCTCCATAGATTTTCTTTTAATGTCTATTGTAGCCTTATTTTTCTGATATTTTATTTTCCTTACCCAGCTCAGCCTGCTGGATCTGAAAGGCTGCTCTCCTGCTCCTACACCTTCTTCACTGCTGTAATCACACTGTAATAATACAGAGGGAGTCGGTCAAGAGAGGCAATTTCTGTGATTGCTGCTTTTGCCTTATTTGCATTGAACTTTTATTTCTTAGTGGAAGCTCTCAGAGGTGTTTTGTGTTTCACAGTTGTAGAGGAAGGGACAGCTCCACCTTGAATAAACACACAGACTGCTAGGTGGAGTAAGAAAAAAAGGAGAAAATATAAGTGTTTTTCTGTCCAAATCAACAAAATTCATAAAGATCAGCAGAACAAGAGGGTATTTTTAACCATGCTTCAGCATGGGATAGGTGCAGGCTCACAGCTGTGGTCACACAAGGGGCATGGAGTGAATTGGGGGGTTGGAAATTCTTCTCCATGGGTTTGGTTGGAGCAGCTTCTCTCCAGTCACCTCTCCAGGGCACTGTTCAAACCTTCCCTTTGTAACTTGAGGGACTGTGAACAGGGGAAGATGAATGCTTGCAGGGAGGTGGTGATTGATGCAGGTGTGTGGCTGGACTTGCAGGAGTCTTGTGCAGCTCTTGGAATGTTTCTGCCTTTGAAACCTTGCTCCTGTAATGACAGTGTGAAAAATGAAAACTTTCCTGGTACCCCTGCCTTTCAGTGCTCACAAATGCCATTCACAAGCCTGAGAGTAGTAAGGTAATGTGTCTGATTTCAAAGAGGTGGACAACTTAATTGGTATATAAATTTAGCTCTAATAATGCATATTTTTCTTTGTAATATATTCTGTATACTTTGTGTGTTAGCTGGGTAATTTGTTTCTGCCTTCTACCTTAGGAGGCAGTGGGATGGTGCTATTTATCTTATTTCTTGTGGGAGACTTTTGCAAAATGTTTGTTGGGCTGTTAACTGAGTGCATAAGAAAACAGTCATTGCAATTTTTACTAATCTAAAGCCATTTTCCTTAAGAAGCACAGAATGCAGAACATCCCTTGAACAGACAAAGTACATTTAGTTTGGGACTGGTGTATGAATTTTCCAAAGAGAAGAGCTAATCAAAGAGTGATGTTTATAGAATAATAATGTGATTAAAACTGTCTGATTTATTTACTGATAGAGGTAATGTTGAAAATGAGATTTTGAAAAGCAAATTGTCTGTGTGCAAAATTCTGCTTCCATACCTCCGAAGTATAACTTGTATACTGGTTATTGTAAGGACTCTGAAGGGGCTTAACAGGTGGAAAATAATTGTAGGGTCCATTAGATGAAGAACACTGTGACCCCAGGAGGAAGGAACAGAGAAGATGTGGGGGCTGATCTGAAGTTGTGGTTTGACTCCCTCTCCTTCCCACCAAAACAAAGGCACTGCTATGAAACTCATCTCTCCCTACCCAAGTGTCAGACATGTTCCTTTGGTTTTGCCTCCTCATGCATGCACATGTACTTGCATATGTTTATATGTAAATAAAACCTAATTGCTTATCACTAGGAGACTCTGCTGTGCCTGCTGAGAGCACAGTTTATCTGAGTGACAAGTACAAGTCAGGCTATTTGAAGTGCTCCTGGAACATGCTCATTTTTCTTCAACAAGAAGCAAGGTACAAAAGGTGTTAAACTTGGAATGAAGTGTCAGCTTCATGCTTTGCCACAGAGACAACTTTTTAATTTTTTTTTTTTAAAGTTAGGAAGTAATCAAAAAGCCTTGCCTACCCAGCACCCTTTGTTCAGCATGAACCACAGATGGAGGATGGGTCTGTGCCTGACAGAGCTCTGCTTTCCTGCAGTGTTTTCTGTCTTGTTGAACAAACAAAAGGTTTTGTTGTGTTACCATCATTGCTTTTTACTTCATTTAATGGATTCCCAGTGTCCTCCTCTCTGCAACACAGCCTGTCTGTGTCAGCACTGTTAACTATTAAGTTGTTTATTATTTATTATGTGTTAAATGTTGACAATGTGACGTGCAAAGGATGTAGGCTGAAAGAGAGGCATTTATGCAGATGTGATTTATGCTTTCTGCAAGCTGTCTTTGAAAGAATTCTGAGGTTTCATATTTGCAAATCTCAGGTTGGTGGGTTTTACAGGCTATTCAGCTAATTCAGTCCCATCTTTCAAACATCTGTCGACTCTGAAAAGTTCCCAGTGTAAAGAGGAAACTGTTATTTATAAGAAGAAGCTGTCAAAGATCAGCTATGTTCAACAATCTAAAGCATCACTTACGTACATCAGCACTAAACTATGCTCATTTGGATAGCATGAATGACTAATTTTAGCTTAAAATTGGAAGCAATTACGGGTTCAGGAAGAAAAGTAGGGCTGTATGTCATTAATTGATTTCTTTTGTGGAAGAGCTTGAAACGAACATTAAAAAAGAAAAACATTCTTCAGTGATGTAACCTGTGGCACACAATACACAGATGTTTCACAGATTTGTGTGTGTGTGTCTCAGGTGGATGGATATTTCTGTTGTCATTCTCCCTTGTCCCTACAGCTCCCTAAAAATTCTGCTTTCCCTCCCTGTGCCTTTCAGCTTTTGTGAGACTCAAGCTGATGATAGCTCACACTGGGAACATTGTGCAACTGCTGTACAAAGAGGAGAGGGGTGCAGGAAGCTCTGATATGCTTGGAAAGATGCTGGGGGCAGTTTTCAATATTTGAAGGTCTTATAAGCAAATAATTGCTCCACCTGTGCATCTTGTGGTGAACTGCAGCAGGGGAGTCTCAGAGCAGTGGTGCTCTGAACGCTGATGAAGGACAGGGAGAAGCATGAACACAATATCTGTTGGACAGGAACTGACTGTGGCAATGCATTCCTTCTGCTTCTTCCCTTCCCTGCTTCCTGGAACAGCATTTGGTCTTCCAAGGGAGTGGTCCTTGGCAATCTGGGGAACAGCTACTGGGTCAGGAATCCTGACCTCTCCCAAATGAGTCAGGTCAAAGAAATTGCCCTGCACTTATTTCTCACTGGAGCTTGCCTTCTATGGCAAGGAGTCAGCAAAATGGTCAGGCCAGATGCTGGGACCAAGCTGTCATTCTTTCTGCTGCCAGTGCTGCAGTCCCTCCTAGGGAATTTAAGGGCCAAGAAAAGCAAGTAAGAACATTGCCCACAGGACTGATGCTATGAAGGATGCCTTAGTTGGTGACCAGCTCTAGGAATGCTTTGGGCTAGTAAAATAAATCATATTTTCCTGCGTGGAGCCAGCAAGTGGGAAGAGGAATGATGAACTGATTTATATGTCTGGAAATCAGAATCTCAAGGACTTTGTTGGATCTCTTCTCTGTGAGAAGTTACATTTACATTGTCTTTTGCAGACAGATGTGATCTGTGAGTCTGGGTTGATGGCTTTAAACTCAGTGTTGTGTTCATAGGATAATGTGGCTTTTGGATTAGTCTAGATCATGTCCAGTTATTTCGGGGTGTGGATGAGGTGAGTATCTGCACAAAATCACATCAGCCTGCTGGGTGGGATCCAGCTCCTCAAGCATGATACAATTTGAGTCCTTTTGATATGCAGGCTGAAGTAGAATTTGTAGTCCCTTTCTCCAAGAGAAATCTGTATAGAAACCAACAGGCCTGCATGTGTCCAGGAAACTTAAAAGTCAGAGGTGTTCTGTGGAGTTCTAGTTTAAAAGATAAATACATGCTGAGAAGTTGGCTAAAAAAAAGAAGAATTTCTAGTTTTCTGAATACTTTATATTTGGTTTGGCTTCAAAGCTGGCAGGATTGCTAATTTCATGAGCTGCAGAGGGATGAAAAGACCCTTACTTCAAATCTTGGAGGATATCTGCCAAGTACATCTGCCTTGGGACTAGCACACCTTGCTAGCCAAGGCAGCAAGACTGTGAGGAGTACGGGGTTCACTCAAGAGTCTTTTGTGGATTAGAACAACATTTGTCAAGACATTTTTAATCTTTTTTTATTTTTTTTTTTTTTTACTCAGCAAGCCATTTTTGATGACCTTGTTTCAGCCAAAAATTTCTAAGAATCTCTGCTTGCAGAGTCTGACCCACACACAGGAGACATTTGCCACGACTGTTTCTTTCCTTAGGACTCTTTATAGCAAGAAAAATTACACAAATATTCCATTTGTCTCATTTTTGAAATTCATAGGTAAGATTTATGAATTCCTCTGACAGGTTGTGGGCTGATCTCCAATCACTTTACCTCACATTCCCAAAGACAGAAAAGATCTGTGCAAAATTCTTATGGAAGACAAAATACATGTTTCAGGCACTCAACTTTCTCTGGCTATATGTTAAAACTTAGCCTAAAGACTCAGTTGTGTTAAAATTAACTTCTTTGGTGTCTCAGTCTCTTATGACTTTCTGGCTACCTCATGGTGTTTGGTTTCTATTTCTACAACTATTTATGTAGTGTACAGCTTCTGACCATACCTAATCATGCCAAAATTTAGATCTAGTTTAAAAAAATAATACCTCTGCATATTAAAAAATATTGTATGATATTTAATATTAAAAAAATGGAAAATATAATCTCGCTTACTACTCTTTCCCCCCTCCCAGGACCCTACATCTGAATTGTAGGCACTTCAATTTTCAACCTTGCTGGAAAAAAATCTCCAATTCCTTCTATTTTTGTTTCCCAGGGGAATGAGACTTGTGATCCTATTCTGCCTGCCTGTCAGTCATTCTCTTAATAACTTTTGAGTCCATTGGCTGGTCTGAGCCACCTTTGACCCAGGGCAGCCACCTCTCAGATATTACATTCCTACACACGGTGCAAATCAAGACCTGGGTCAAGGAGAAAAACTTTATTAGGAATTTATCCCTCCCACAGGTGAGCAGCCCCCCAAGCAGTCAGCAAGCTGGTGTGGGCCTAGGCTGGCTGTCAAGCTGGGTGTGACATGGGGGACTTGGAGATGTGAATCCAGGGTGGATGGGACAAAGTCTGGAATTGTGGCAAGGGGAGAGGGTTGGAATCACATAGGATAGAAAACAGAGAACCACGGAATGGTTTGTGTTGGAAGGGACCTGAAAGCTCACCTTGTTCCATCCCCCTGCTCTGGGCAGGGACTTCTCCCACCAGTCCAGGTGGTTCAGCATCCCAGGGGAGACTGGATGAAGGGACACCAAGGAAGGTGACTCTATTGCAGGAGTGTGCCTGAAATGAGGATGTTAAAACCAAATCAATAAGGATATATTGCTCAATATTAATAAGGATTCAGGCTTCTACCAGCTCGCAGAGGGGAAGGTGAGATGCATTTACAATTCTGTTTGTATGTTTTGCATTCCAGCTACCTTGGTGGGTGACAATGAATAGTCAGACAACTGATTATTGAGTGTTTGATGATGATCTGTTTAATCTCAGTCCAGAGTGAATATATTTAATGTCTTGATTTTTCTATTGAATATGTTGTGGCATTGGTTGCATACAATGCTTTCTAACATCTTATTAACTAAACAAAATCACAGAGTACTTTCAACAATGAGTGGTTTGTTTGGCTGCATTAATATAAATTCAAATTCTTTTTACTGTCACTGCATGCGTATGAACTATCTCTTTCAGAAAAAGAGATTGATTCTCTTCACGAAAAAAATTTAAGAGACACTCCCATTATCCAACATACTCTTCTACCTGAGAAAATGTCTAAATTTCAGCAGCTTTTGCAGTAAATAAATACAGCTCTTGGAATATTTCATAGTGTGTTATGGATCTGACTTGCCAGGTTTTCAAACCCTCTGCAGCAATTCAAAGAAATTATTGGATATTTTGCTTATGTTCTTAGTGTTTTGGGAGAGGAATATTTGCAAGGATTCACTGTAAGAGAGCACCAAGCTGGGTGTCATTTTGGCTTGGATTATTTCCATTAATTATGCTCTGTTTGTTAATCTGTTTTATGGTGTGGTGTGTTTATATCAGGAGGATTCTGCAAGCAGAATAAAATTGAGAGTATGAGACAGATCAACCAGCAACTGCTATTTGACATGCTCTGTCCACTGGCCTGGTTTATTACACCTGGAGTGAAACAACTAAAGCACTAGGAATGAATATGTCTCAGTTTTCTGTAAAATGAACTCCTGGGTTTTGCTGGTAGTGGCTGTTGGTTTTCATATGAAATTAGTAGTGTCTCATTAAATGAAAGGCAATTATATGTATTAGCAATAATGATAGAATCATGCAAAAAAAAAAGTCAACCAAAAAAATATCCCCTATGGATGTAATTTTAGAAATGCATTATGCAAGGGTTAATTTGTGAGCTGGGTTTTTTTTTTCTTTCCCCACGTTTTGAAAGCTTTGCTGTAATTTTGTATGAAATTTGAGATCAGTGAGTCTATAATATCTAATGAATAATTTACTACGCCAACAGTCTTTCTGTGGAAGAATACTAAATTAATTAAGGCCTGGAGGAATTTCCATGTGTTTAAGCCACATTATATCTTCAAGGTTTTACTGCTTCAAAGTCACTGAGATGAACTCCTGGCTTTTCAGGTGCTAACAGTCCCAGGAAAACAAGATTGATGCCCTTGCTTTAGCCTAGGAAAACTAAAGGTCTTGAGCGTGTGTTTTGAGTGAATCTATTAAAAGGATAATTCCTTGCACTCACTTTGCTCCCTTATTTTTTTTTGGATGATGTATTTATAAGAAGTGCCCTACCATTTCCCACACCCAGAGGTATTTCGCTGGATTGGATGTCACACTCTGAGCCAGCTTATTAGGGTGGGTCATTCCTCTGGGTTAAAGGAGGAGGGGACCCTCTCCCAACAAGACAAGCTGTAGCTGAGCTTTCCTCTTCCCTGAAAAGCACAGAACTTACTTCTAACCACACCAGCCTGTGCAGAAAGGGATTGGATTTGGACCTGTTGGTCAAACTTGAGAAAATCAGTCAGGAACCTTTTCATTTTTTGAATCTCAAGCTATAAGCATCTCTCATAGCTGATGGTACAGGGAAAGCTGAATATGGTGAGAATGCCAACCTGCCACACACACATTATTTGTTTAAACAGGACAAAATAGCTGCTTTCCAGCTGCTCTGGATGCCCTTGAGTTGAAATGCAAATACAGGAAGGACATGTGCCACTGTAACCAGATGACAGCCGTTCCCCTTCCCTGGAAACCAGTCAAGCACAGAAAAGAGGAAGTCAGTCCCTCTCTCCCATGGCTAACCACACTCATCATTCTCTCCTTGCTTCCTGCTGCTGACCAACCACCCTAGGCAGGATAATTTGACTCTCTGTGAGAAACCCTTCAGTGGTCCCTCGTTTAGGCTTTCATCTGGTACACAATTTATTGAACCAGCCTGCTGCTTACATGTGTTCTGGTCTGGGCTCACAGGCGCTGTGTTCTTCTGACACCACTTCTGTGCTATCCTCACTTTAGGGTTAATGAAGTGGAGTGCAGAGAGTGCTTGGACCAAGGTTCATTAGGACATCTGTGACACATTGCCATGGGTTATTCTTGCTGAGGTGCTGTAACACACCATGTGTCTGTCCCAAGAGCATGATGGCATTTGAAATGAAGGGGAAACAGCCCTAGAAAATACAGCAGATGCTCAGCTGCATTCTCACAGGTAAGCTTATGTTGCAGACATCTTTTATGAAAAAATCCTTTCCTTAGGATTTTGAGGCCTCAGTACCAAAATGTAAACAATGATTATCTGCTGCTGTGGAATGCAACAGGTGCATCTGGGATTGGCCCATGTTGGATGTTTCTAATGAATGGCCAATCACAGTCAGCAGGCTCAGACAGAGAGTCTGAGACAGAGCCTTTGTTATCATCATTTCCTATTCTATTCTTAGCTAGCCTTCTGATGAAATCCTTTCTTCTATTCTTTTAGTATAGTTGTAATATAATATAATCATAAAATAATAAATCAAGCCTTGTGAAACATGGAGTCAGATCCTCATATTTTCCCTCAACCTGAGACCCCTGTGAACACGGTCAAAAGCTTAGATCTGAGCTCCCTTCAAGACCAAGTTTTAAACTTGGTTCCTTCCAAACACTGGGTGGATTGTTTGGATCTAGAGTGCTGCTGCTGCTGCTGCAGAGCCCTTGGGCCATAAAGAGTGTTGGGCTTAAACCCTCTCCTGGCTTTGCAGTGGGGTTTGGGGAATCTGCTCCCTCCTCAGCACAGAGCTCTGTCCCTTTCTTAAAGCCACGTGCCAAAACACTTCGCTGCATCAGGACCTCTTTGGCACCATGACCAGTTTGTACATCCAGTAAATCAGAAGGGAATCAGGGCAGAGACTCGGGATACAGAAAGCTGCAGTGTCTGATTAAACGTGGTCAAATTACTGACTGTGTATGTTCAGTCTACTTCAACAAATTAAAAGTGGGGGCTGGAGGAAGGATAGTCAATGAGGCCTGTATGATTGTGGAAGGTGGGGGGAAGTCAGGCTAGGGGTGCTCAGCAATACCCAAATTGTCCTGTTTGCCAATACCCAGGGATAATTTACACATCAAAAGGAGAGGGCGGAAATGGACATGAAAAGTGACAGCGATTGCCAAGTTAAATAAAAGCCCCTCAGTGAACATGAAGAGCAATAAGAGCCGTTCGGAAAGTTGGCTGGAGAAGAAGAGGTTATGTGAGAGCTTATACCCGACCGCCTTCTTGGCCCCTTGGGAACCAATACAGACATGGAATTCACTTGACCTGCAGGGCTGAGCAAAATATGGCCACACATCAGTAAAGCCTGATGCTTAAGTCATAGGCAACAAAAGCAGGACTGTGCCAGATGCCAGACGAGTGGGATCAGGTAGCAGGAGCCACAGCCTGACTTCAAAACGCCTGAGTAAATCTGGGCTGCTAAATTTCCACTGGACTGAATCTGAAGAAAATACAGGAGAAGGAGAATGCTGTTTTTTTCTTCTCTAGCCGGATACTAGAGGAAGAATATAGGATGAATTTGAATAAGCAAGAAGCAATATTTCTAAGACAGGGTGTTTTTTGAAATATGAGGCTTTATAGGTTTAGTGTTAAAGCAATTTCTCTTCTTGTCATGAATCACTGAAGGACGGACACCGTGTTTAGGTGGGATATGAAGACCCAAATGCTTCCTTGCCTCTCTGCCCTTGATTATATATTTTTTAAAACTCCTTTGCTTTGAGCAAATTCAGCAACAGTCTTGATTTTGCCCATCACATCCCAGTCTCACTTTTTACTGCTGAATAGCTGCTTAAGATACCTTGTCAAACAGAGTCCTCCTGGCTCACTTTGCTGAGAGATGGTGTGAGTGATCTGGGCTTCCCAGAGCAAGCACAGGGAGAGCAAAACTAATTGCTGCCCCAAGCAAGAATCTTCCGATGAAAAGCTGATCTATTTTACACAAGTCCAAACCTGAAATAACTCCACAGACGTCAGTGCAATCACTCTAGATGTGCAAGAGAGGCGAATCTGCCCTCGAGCCCTCTGTCTTCTTTCCCGGGGGAGGGCAGCCTGGCTCAGGAGCTGGGGAAGGGGGAGAGCATTGCTGCCTTTTTACACAATCTGCATCACTTTTGTGATCAAAGGCTACAAGTGACCAGAACAGGCAGAGTCCTGGGCTTTCCCATTCACACGGCTCAGGCAGGCTTAACCCTGCCCGCTTAGGGCCGGGCTTTGATGCGGAGAGTCATGTGCGGCTGCACCGCTGGCACTCTTTGTTCCAGGGGGAGAAGCAGAGGGGGTTTAAAACCTTGGCTTTTTGGGTTCATTAGGGCTCGAATCAGCCCAGGGTGCGGGGGTCTGTGCCTGTACACCCCTAATCTGAGGAGGGATGAAGCCTCTAGCTGCCTTCCTCTGCTCTCCAGGGAAGCGCCAAATTCCTCTCAGGGTGGCTCTATCTTTGGCTGCCGTACGGCGCGGATTGGATTACAAGCAGCTTCATGCTGACAAGGCTTTGGAGGAATAATAATATCTTGAATATTATGGAATTTGAGGAATAATAATATTGGGGAGATAATAACATCCTCTAGGGAATGAGGTTGTCTTTCTCCCTTACAGCCCTTGGCACAGAGAGGCTACAGATTCTTACATGAACTGGGAATTAGCCATTTCTTTAAGACATATGTGCCAGTTCCAGTTAAAATGTTCCCAGCATGTGTGCTGGCACAGCTGGGATGGGAATCTCCCTGCAAAATAAAACAACTGGGGCTTCCAGAGCTGCTGGAAATCACTCTGCTTCCTCTGCCTGCAAGGCAATAGCATTTCCCTTGGCACCTGCTCTTCTTTTCTTCCAGTGAATTAAGGGCCAGGTAGAGTTTTGCTCCATTGTATTATCTTTAAGACCCAGACTCCCATTTGCTGTCCTTGTGCATTGCTCCATCAGTGCAAAGGAGCTATGCCAGTAATCCAGCTGTGTACCATACAGATGGTTTGGGGTACTGAACTCTGAATTCAGGACAATGATGCTGAAAAGAAATAACCTGTTTTTTCTCACTAGAATACAGTGCATTTCTGATGTAACTGATTTGCACTGTCTTCACAAACCCTGATTACTAGGACCAGATTTAATACCTGAGGCAAAAGGAGAAAGGTTATTTTTAACAGAAAGAGGACATTGCAGCAACACGTCTGTAGGATGGAGGGTTCTGAGGCTTTGTCACAGGGCAAGGAAAGTCCCTGGGATGAAAACCCTCCTGCGTACAGAGGGGCGAGCGTGTTTTGGCATTTGTCCTGGTTGGGGAGCCCTCCGAGACTGGGAGGAGTACCAGGCTGCCGAGCCCTGGGGCAGTGTGAGAGCACCGTGCGTTGTGGGGCCAAAGATCTGTCACCCCTGGGAGGGCCGGGACGGCGTGGCTGCTGTCACTGCTGTCACCGCCGTCACCGCCCGCTCCAGACGGGGAGATGCCACCAACTCAAGAGGCAGAAAAACTCAGCGAAGCAGCACTCAGCTCTGTGCCTGCAGAGCACCAGGGGGATTTGCTGCATAATCCAGAGGGATCAGCGGGCTCAGAGCGCGGCTGAGACTGGGACGGAGGCTGGGACTGAGGCTGGGACTGAGGCTGGGACGAGCTGGAGGGAAGTGCAGGCTGGCAGTGCAGGCTGGCAGGGGCACATCCGAGCTCTCCGCGGCAGCGCACAGCGCTGGCTCCGTGCTGCCTGAGGTCAGCCGCTGCCTCGCCTGCCCCGGGCCCAGCGAGGCGCGGCGGCGGCTCCGGGCTCCGCACGGCAGCTCCGAGCCGGGGCAGCCGCAGCGCCGGGACCCGCTCGGGCAGGGCCGGGGCGGCAGCACCCCAGGGACCCGCTCGGGCAGGGCCCGGATGGCAGCACCGCACGGACCCGCTCGGGCAGGGCCGGGGCGGCAGCACCCCAGGGACCCGCTCGGGCAGGGCCCGGATGGCAGCACCGCACGGACCCGCACGGGCAGGTCCCGGATGGCAGCACGGGGACCCGCTCGGGCAGGGCCCGGATGGCAGCACCGCACGGACCCGCACGGGCAGGGCCCGGATGGCAGCACCGCACGGACCCGCTCGGGCAGGTCCCGGATGGCAGCACCCCAGGGACCCGCTCGGGCAGGGCCCGCATGGCAGCACCGCACGGACCCGCACGGGCAGGGCCCGGATGGCAGCACGGGGACCCGCTCGGGCAGGGCCCGGATGGCAGCACCGCACGGACCCGCACGGGCAAGGCCCGGATGGCAGCACGGGGACCCGCTCGGGCAGGGCCCGCATGGCAGCACCTTAGGGACCCGCTCGGGCAGGGCCCGGATGGCAGCACCGCAGGGACCCGCACGGGCAGGGCCCGCATGGCAGCACCTTAGGGACCCGCTCGGGCAGGGCCCGGATGGCAGCACCTTAGGGACCCGCACGGGCAGGGCCCGGATGGCAGCACCGCACGGACCCGCTCGGGCAGGGCCCGGATGGCAGCACGGGGACCCGCACGGGCAGGGCCGGCCCCGCTGCCCTCACAGCCGCTCCGCACGGGCAAAGCACCATCTGTGAAAGGAGAGCGCTCTGGAGCAGGAAGAACCAGGGTGGCTCCTCACAGATCAGACATTGTTGGTTGGGGGCTATGTACAAATCACAAATCACCAATGGGATGGGACTGCTAGGAACGCTCCTTGAGCTGCTTTATTTTCCAGCATCAGTCTCATTACATGGTTATGACAATGGGAAGATGCCACCAGCTCATGTCCCAGGCAGCAGATCGAGAACTTAATGTTACAACTTACTTTAAAAGTTTTTTGACTAATTGCACAAAGCAAAAGCATAATAATGGTAGTTCCATTCACCCACTGTAAGCACATGTAGCTTCAGTTAAAACAATGCTTGCTTATTTTGAATGCAATACCTACTTGTAAGCCTTAAAAAAATACACAAAACTCCATTATTAAGCTTAGAACTTCCTATTATCTTATTAAATATACTTTTTTACAACTTAAGGAGTTATTCTAGACAAGCATTCATACACAGACCATTGTTCTATTTGTCCTTTTCTATTTCTTACACAATTTTTCTGCTAACTAATCTTATAGCTACTGCTTAACTCTAATCACAATTCTACTATCTCTAAAGCCTGTCTTTTACAACTTTCCCAAAACCCTCTAATTTTAAAAATTTCCACAAGACAGACTGGCAGTTATTTATTTTTCCTAGCTCAGTTGGATTGTTAAGAAAAAAACCCCATACATAGGCTGTACAAAATCACATTGTTAGCTACAGATGTGCACATCTAATGTACAAAGCTAATGGGGAACAGCGACCAAACTAATCTGAAAATCTTCTGAGCTGTTCCTGAAAGAAACAACCCCATAAGGGAGCAACCAAGCCATGCTGCCCAGATCTCTTTGTCACAGGTCTCAGGAGAAGGTAGACAAATTAAATCAAGCTCAGTGGGCTTTTAGCTGCCTTTGGAAGAAGTTTCTGCCTGGCATGAAAGCCACAGCCATGGCAGGAGCTCGGAGGTGCCTTTCAGATGATTGCATTAGCTGTTGCTCCAGGTGTCCAAGGCAGACAGCTGACAATTACACCTTTTGTTTTCTTTTTCATGTTTGACAGCCAGCTGCCTTTTTGATCTGCAGTGTGCATGTGTGTGTACGTGTGTATTTATATATAACCTCGGTTCTATCACTCTGACAGAGTCACAAATTACTTATCTGAGCATTTTAACAAATACAGGGCTGATTTGCACACTAGACCATCAAATGAAAGGGTCCCTTTTGGCACTTGTCTTCCGCTGCAGTTTTACAAAACATGTTCTTTACCGTGACACTAAAATTATAAGGCTGTTGTGCGGATTTCACTGGATAAAAGCTGATCCTGTAGCTGGTTTCCCAAATAATTGCAGAGTTATGTGGCAAAATTTTATAGCTGGACTCTGGGTTTTCGAGTCCCACAAGAAGGCCTGCTGTGACTGCATGCATGTTGTGCAGGATGCCTATCAGGAAGTGAGAGATGGCTCAGGAGCTGAGGGAGCTCAGTGATGGAAAAGAAAAGCCTGAGCAAAATCACAGAGCAGGAGCTTTTTCTGCAGCTCTGGAAGTCAGAAAAACCAAGTAACTCCTAGTGACTGCATGTTGTACAGCCCTTGCCAGAAACATGAGGAAAATATTTGTATTAGTTCAGGTATTGTGAATTATTTCTCCTTGCCAAAGAAGAGTTAAAATTCAAAACCCCCAAGCCCCTCTCTTCCCTGAGTGTTTACTACTGGTCACCGCGGGAGACAGAGTATTGCCTTGGAAGGCCTCTTATTGACCTTATTACAATCTTATAAAAAGCAACTTGTTTTCTGGTTTAGAGAAGAGATTTTCTGCTCAGAGAAAAAATACCAAAAAACTCTCTGCTGGTTATTTCTGTCTCTGGAGCCAAGGCCACCGCAGGAGCTCTGTCCTCCCAGGTAATGGTGCAGCCTGTGGGAGACCATTAAGTGGTGCTCTGAGGGCACTTCCAGGCTGGAGTTACAACAGAGGGGTTTAAAACCACCGTGCTCACCACAGCACTCACAGCCTGCAGTCAGAATTGCTTCAGAATAAGGCAGCAAAAACATTCGAGCAAACCGTTGTTGTGAACAAGAAAAAGTCTGGCTGAAGAAGGGGATTGGGCTAATTAATGAGTGACCTTATGGTTCAAGCCAAAACCAAGACTTGCTCAGACTGCAAAATTATGGACTGTCATTATGTAAAAGAAGGCTTGTTCCAGCAATTCCTTCTCTTTCCAGGGACTATTGGCTGGGGAATGAGAAGCCTGGGGTGAAAAATTTATTTGCCGCTTGGGTTGATATGGGCAGTGAGGGACAGTGTTGCAAAATAAAAATTTTCAATCTTTTTTTCTTTACAATCTTTTTTTTCTTTTCAGTTGATGAATTGGAGGGGAAAAGAGTATAATTAGCAATAAAATGCTGTCCCTGCAATGGAAGGCAAATCCTAGATGCTTTAGAGGTAACAAGTGATACAGAGCTCTTCTGGTAACAAAACATCTGAGAATACCTGGTCCTACAGATGAGCCAAAGTGAAAGCCAGGAGCTTATATTTCATAATATAGATGGTATTGCTTATATATATTATATTAATATACTATATATTATATTATATTATATTATATTATATTATATTATATTATATTATATTACATTACATTACATTACATTACATTACATTACATTACATTATTATATTATATTATATTATATTATATTATATTATATTATATTATATTATATTATATTATATTATATTATATTATATTATGATATTATATATTCATTATATAATATAAATTATATTTCAGCTCTGAGAGCTGAGTTGGCCTTGAAGGGAAGTTAACAGTGGCAGTGCTCAGGGTGCCATATATCCCTGCTCACCTTCCTAAGCCTGCCTCTGCACTCTCTGCCTGGGCAGGATGTGAGAATAGTGATGTGGAGAGCCACGTGAAGTCTCTGAGGAAGACCAAAGTAATGCTCCTGCCTAAGTCTATTGTGGTTGCAGTAAGTTCCTCATTTAATATTTATCACATTCAGAATTCACAGGAAATCGCTGTAAGTTGTAGTTTTAATAGAAGCTGACCCTGTAAACCAACTGATCAAATCTTGGGTCAAGATGACCTGACATATGCAAATCATATGCAAAGCTCATGTACAGCTGCATGTACAAAGATCACACTTCACCACGAGCAAACCTCCACTGACTTCAATTAAAGTTTTGACCAAGTCAGCTTGAGCTTTGTACATAGAGCTGTATGGGGGCTTTGCATATGATTTGCATATGTCATGTAATGTACAATGTGGTATTGTGTTCTGGCTGTCTCCTCCTAATTAATACATGATAGAAAAACTCTTAGAGAATAATGATTAAGAAAAAAAATTGTGCATAAGGAAATTGCTTGCAAATGACCACACTGGTAAAATTATAACCCAGTAATACTGCAGTCCCATTTATTTTCTGTTAGGTTTAATCACCACTAATAATTCAGTCGAGGGTAATTAATCTTTGCTGATCAAAGTACAGGAAAGGGCTGAAGGACTGTAGCTGCATCATAATGACATGTAGTGCTGATGGCACACAATTGCCTGTTTGCAGAGAGATGTGAAGATGTCCTCATCGGCACACGGTCAATGAATGGGAGTTCATTATCACTCAGCACAGGAGAGAGGCTCAAATAATAAAGGAAAAAGCCCAAAAGTACATACAGAGGCAGGTGCTTGCAACTGGAGCTCAGCCTGTTCCCTGGGTTGGAGGGGTGTGGGCAGGGGAGCTGTGGCAGAGACCAGTGAGGGAAAGGACATTCAGTATTGATTTTTTAAAATCACTTTATCAGTGATTATAAGTGATATAAGTGATATATCACTTATATCAGTGATATAAGGTTCAGCTAATGCTGCACTGAAGGAAAAAGGGAGTTTCAATTCCCAAAACTCCAGTTCCCCAGCAGAGAGTGACTTTCTCCAAGTTCTTTGTATTCGTCACTATCAACTTGTTACCTTCATGGGACTAGCTGGTACTTTCTTGGAAGGGACACCTTCTCTGGGTGACTTGCTGAGGCCTAAGTGACTTGTGCTCCTTCCCTTGAGGGAGGTGGTTAATGAACAAAGGGAGATGGACTGTGGGCAAAAGATCCTGCAATGGAAATAGCACATACCTAGGAGCTCAAGAGAGTAGATAACTAAGGTTAATCTTTGTTTTTCCTCTGCCAGTTTTTCAAGAACATTTTCAGATCATGATTGTGCTGCTGGTCTGGGCTAGGCAAAAATCCAGCAGGACGATTTCCATCTGCATGGCCAGAGAAAATTCAGGGGCAGGTTGCCTCCTGAATTGCTTTATGAATATATAACATGCTTGAACTTAGAAGGCTTGAAGTCAATGCTGTGCTATGTTGAGTTTTGCAGGTGACATTTAAAAATCCCAACACCTAATTTATTTAGTCAGGGTTCATTTATTTTAATCTTCCAGCCAAACCCTTGTTTGGGAACTTTGATCTGAAAGCAGTGTTTCTTTTCAAAGTCACAAACCCCCCCCACCCCCTTCCATGCTTGAATATTCTATTTAAAATTCTTTTGATATTCCCTTCTATTGAAACTGCCACCAAACATCAGTGGTGTTAAAAAAACCAACACCTATTACCAAAAAGACAGACAGTATTTAGAGCTACAATGCTCCTGCAGTACAGTGAAACAAAACTGGAAATCCATCAGTTCTTTGGCTGCTAAATGATTTCCATGCTGGGCTGGCATTTATCTTCTAGAATAGAGAAGCCTTTCAGAGAACAGCAAATATCTGGCAGGGGGCCAGAGGCCTTGGATATAAGACAATTAGCACAACAGGGAAAAGAAGGGCTTCCGGAATTAGAGATGAATAAGAAATATTTGTAAAGTGCACTTTAAGTTATTGGTTTGATCACAGCAAATGTTTGTCACTTATTCCTCATGGCTGCAAATGTGCTGCATTAGGTTGTCTGGTTCTGCTTTCTTCTGTAATTAGTTTCACCACTGAGTGGTAGGACTGGTACAAACCACACTTGTTTTCCTCTACTTCATCTTTAAAAGACCACTTTGTTTGTTTCAAAAATAGGGAAAACAGCAAGTTGCTAGTTGTTGCAAAGATGGACTGCTCCCTCCTAGTCTGCTGGCTTCCTCTCCATGCACAGCTTTAATTAGATGTGGGGATTTAAGCCTTTACATTCTGAGGCATGTAACAGTCAGGCTAATAATTAAGAGGATATATTTAGATGGTTTAAAAAACCCACTCTACTTCCAAGAGTAAATCTCGAGGATTAAAAGTGCCAAAGGGTTTCCAGGCTCCTCTCAGTATCGTGAGCTGTAAATTTGCTCATCTTATTGACAAAGAAAAATATTCCAATCACAGAACATAAACAGACTGTCAAATCTTGAATATTAAGAGGTTTTAGCCATCTTGTGCTGCTCTGTTAGAAAGACAAAGTGCATTTTCATTGATTAAGGTCACACCATCTGAGCTTCTGGAATTACTTGAGGATTTATCTTATATAGATGAAGAATTAATGATAATATCATAATCTTGGCTAGTGTTAGGGGCTGAAACAAGAACTTACTTGAAAACTAACAGAGGTGAGACATTCTTCTTCATAAGAAAGCCCAGTTTAAGCCTCAGGTGGGATATCTGGTTTTGGACACTACACTCCATGAAAAATGTAGATCAACAGAAGCAAGGTAGGTCAAAAAACTGAAAACATGACTCTGAAAAAAATTTGGGTATGCTTAGTTCAGAGAAGAGCAGATTGGTGCGTGATTCAGTGATCTTCAGATGTGCAACAAGCAGCTGCAGAGCAGAACAGGCAGCCTGTTCTCCATAGCAGGCAGAAAAGGAGGTGATGGGCTTAAAGTTTAGCAAGGGAAATTTCATTAAGGCATTAGGAAAAACTTCCTGATGTAAAGGTAGTTAAGGACTGGGTTAGATTGTCTGGATTAACTGTGGAGGTTTTTCATTGAAGGTTTTTCATTGCAAGCTAAACCAGTATCTGCTCAAAACTGTTGAAGTTGCTGTCCTTGCTGATATGAGTGGCTCTTGATGTGGCTTTAAGTATTGCAAGACTGAAAAGACTGAGCCTTTTCTTCTCCAGACTGAACAACCCCACCCCTCTCAGCCTATCCATATAGAAGAGGTGATCCATCCCTTGATCATTTCTTGGGCCTTCTCTGGACCAGCTCCAGCAGGTCCAAACCCTTGCTGTGCTGAAGAGGCAGTGCCCTGTGTGGGGTCTCATGAGTGCAGAGCAGAAGGGCAGAATCACCTCCCTACACCTCCCATGCTGCTCTGGATGATGCCCAGGATATGATTGGCTTTCTGGGCTGTGAGTACCCACTCTTGACTGTGTGCAGCTTTCATCTACCAGCAACCCAAAGTCACTCTGTGCAGGGCTCTTTTCAACCCCTCCATCCCCAAATCCTGCATTGATACAGGAGCTTCCGTGTCCCAGTGCAGCACCTTGCACTTGGTCTGGTTCCAACCTGATGGAATTCCCATGGAATTCTCAAGCTTGTCCAGGTCCCTCTGGATGGCATCCTGTCCTTCAGCTGTGCCAACAGCACCACTCAGCTTGGTGTCACCTGTAAACTTGCTGAGAGTGTCCTTGATCCCACTGTCCATGTGTTTGAGGATGTTAGGTGGTGCTGGTCCCAGTATGGACTCCTGAGGGACACCTCTTGTCACTGGTCTGCATGTGGACATTGAGCTGGTGACCATGACTCTCTGAATGTGGCCATCTGACCAATTCTTTCTCCACCAGACACCCCATCCATCACATCCATGTCTTTTCAATATAGAGATGTGGGTATTGTGTGGGACCATGCCAAAGGCTTTACAGAAGTCCAGATAAATTACATCTGTAACTCTTCCCTGTAGGAATGTGCCCCCAGTTGACGGAGTGACAAAACTGTCCTTTGCCCCCTCAAAATGGAAATAAACCCAGAAGTTTCTCTCCTCAATTAGGTGAAAAAGGCATCTTATAGGCCCGAGGGACTTCACCCCAAACTTAAGGGACAGGAGCCAAAAAGTCTCACCTGGGCAATTTACTAGAGAAAGAAGAGAACAAATAAACTAATGGCTTTTGTGAGGTGTTTTACCAGGAGCAAGAACCTCTTGCACCTGGCTCAGTTTTTCTCTGCAAAGAGTTTGTTATTTTGCCTTTTATTAAATTTTTTTTGTTTCCAACACTGCAATAGAAGCCATCCTGCTGATTTTATGCCTCCAAAGGTAGCTGAGCTATCTTGGGTGTGAAATAGAGCTTATGAGACCTGGTACCTTGAGGAGGTTCCTATTTCACTGCCCATCCTAGAAGGGCCCTGGGCTGGTGGGATCTGCCCTTGGTGAAGCTGTGCTGGCAGTCCCAGGTCACCCCCCAGTTCTCCATGTCCTTAGCACAGTTTTGGGATCTGTTCCATGGCCTTCCCAGGCCCAGAAGTGAGGCTGACAGGTCAGAGTTCCCAGAGTCTTCCTTTCCACCCTTTTTTAAGATGAGTACAATGATGTTTCCCCCTTTCCCATTCACCAGGGACTTCACCTGAGTGCTGTGACTTTTCAAATATCACAGAGAGAGTCTTGGTAACTACATCAGCCAATTCCTCCAGGACTTTGGGATTCATCCCATCAGATCCCACGGGCTTATGTGTGTTCATATTCCTCAGGTGGCCTTGAACCTGATCTTCTCCTGCAGTGGGAGGGACTTTGCTCCCTGAGGCCCTGCCCTGAGGTCCATTCCCTTGAAAGGTGTGGGAAGACAGGTTGCCAGTGTATCTGTTTATTTATCATGATGAAAATGTAAATGAGAATGAAAATATTTTTCTCTTTAAAGGTTGCCATGGGATACTATCGACTACTGAAAACCTTAAAAGTCTTTTTTTTTCCCTGAAAATCAAAGTTCCCTAAGAACCAAAATCAAAATATTTCATTTGGAGTTGAGCCAAACCAAGCCAAAAGTTGTGCTTTGGCAACTCAGTGGAGATTGTCTGCTCACATGGGGGCTTATAAGAGTTACAGCTTTGTCTCAGGCCATGCCATGGTCTCTGTTCTTTGGCCTTTTCCTGATGTTTCATTGAGTTTCCTCAGTGGGAAGCTGCAAGACCTCCAGGAGGAGACAGTGCAGCCTGGTTTAGGACACCTCTGTGGATCTGAGGAGCTCACATTACAGTTCCCATGGGCACAGCAGTGGCTTGAGGTGGGCTGTTCTTGTTTCCAAATTCTGAGATAATTTCACTTTGAAATGCCAGAAAATGTTGAATGTCGCTCTTTGCACCCTTTTTTCCCCTCTCTTTTTATTGATTTTTCAGGAGATTTTTTTTGAGAGTTTCTATGTCTGACAAAAAGCAGCATTTTGCTCTGAGAAGAGTAATTTTTCATATTAGAAAACACAGGAAAACAGAACATTCCACAGAAAATTAGGCTTTCAATGAAAATAAGCAAATAACCACCCCTCTCTTGTCCCTTTGCTGACTCTTACTCTGACCGCACACAGAGGGAATACCTAAAATTAAAACTCTTTTTATGGTGCCCACCAGAGAATGAAGTTCTGGGATGTAGTTAGGAGCTGCAGCAGCATCCACCCCTCCATGGAAGCACCCTGGGGAGACAAGTTCCTAACTGGAGTGTGAACAGTGGTAATGGGAATGACCTGTGGGTCATGATCCCAATTACTGTGGGGGAGGACAGGGCAAAGCTCTTTCCTGAGTGACTTTTCCTTGCAAACCTCTCTAAGAGGGAGGCCTCTGTGCAGGTCCCTTGGTCAGGGTATTATCAGATCCTCCTGCACTGCTCTGTCAGGTGAGTTGGGTCCATCTCCTTGAGGGGACACCTTCCTTGTGATAATTCTGCTCTCTGCTCTGTTAGGAGCCCAAGGCTGGGATTCCCAAAGGAGTTTTGCTCCTTGGGTTTCATTCATGGCTGCTTTTTTTTTTTTTTTGGCACCAGTTAATTTCAGCCCCTTAATTTTTGCACCAGTTAATTTTAGTCTTTTTGCCCTCTCTGAGACTTTGGCCTACCTTTTTCCTCTTGTTCAAATGACCCCAAAGTGCTTTGAAGATCTGGATTAAAGGGCTTCCTTCCCTGCACTGCTACTAGTCCAGAATAACTGCACCGCAGGACATCCCCCATTTTCTTCCATGTCAAGAAAAACAAAATAGCTCAGAGCTGTGCAAGAAAAGTCTTCCCCTGATGATGTTTTAAGCTCAGCTGGAGATGAAACACCACACAGCTTTTTGCTCAACCTCCCCCCTCTCCTCTCCCCCACCCTACTGAAATGGAGGGGAAAATCAAAGTAAAACATGTATGTTGAGATAAGAACATTGAAAATAAAGTAAAATAAAATAACAATGGTAAATGATAATAATAAGGGAAAAAACAAGTGACATACAATGCAGTGGCTCACCACCCACTGGTCAGTGTCAGATCCCTCTTGCCGAACCCAGATTGGCTCTGTCAGGGTAACTCCCCCCAGTTTGTGTTCTGGGGTGTGGAATGTCCCTCTGGTCAGTTCAGGTCGCCTGCCCCACCCAGGCTCCCTCTCAGTTTCTTTTGGGAACCTCCTCACTGGCAGAGCATGGGAAAGGAAGAAGGAAAGGAGTCCTTGACTTCAGATAAACCTGACTTAGCAAAAACCAAAACATTGGTGTGTTATCAGCACCATTCTCATTCTGACTCCAAAACATAGCACTGCAACCACTACTGACAAAAATTAACTCTGCCCTTCCTGAAATCAGGACTTTTCTCTTTTCCTGTCCTGGTATTTCTTTTGGCTGTTTCCCAGCCCTTTACAGGTGGCACGTAGGAATTCTGTGCAGGGCTGGAGTACCAGCTCCTGGATTTTCATTGCAATAAAGCCTTGTGACATTAATGCAGCTGCTGGAGCATAACTGAAGTCTTTAAACTGCACTTTCCTTTGAATGGGGACAGGTAATTAACAGGGTCTGCTATTTGATTACTGGTAAATGTAAAGCTGTATGGAAACCAGGTGTCTGTGCACAGAGCAGTTCCACTAGGAAGAAAAGTGGTGTTAGAATAAAATCCCTGCTGAGCTGAAATTGTTCCATAGCTCTGGAGTGACCTGTGTCCCAGCCCTGTTTCTTACAGAGATCTGGCTGGGACATTCTGAGGATCTGACAAAACTTTCTTCTCTCCTGGCTGTAACATTAGTTGGTGTTTTTGTGTCACTCCTGTGAAAGCTGCTTGAGGCATCAGGCAAATCCATGGTGAACTGTGCTGGGCCAAACCTTCCCCCATCCAAACCAGCTGCAGGTTGGTGATAAATGCCAGCTCCAGGCTGAGCCTCGTGCCCTGAGTTTGGGTTGAACCATCCCTGTGTGTTATGGCACACACAGACTGTGCCTGGCCCCATAAGGGCAGCTTGAAAAACCAGCAGATACCAGGGTACTCTGTACAATGCCATGGGCTGGGAGGGGAGGCCAGGCAGCCCATCCTGCTGGGAATTTCACTGGGGAGCCCTTTGGGCATGACTCACTCTGTTGTTCTGGGTTGTAGTTCTGGGGAAGATCTGTCATGTCAGAACATGCAGGGTGGTGACATCCCTGTCATTCCTTGGGAAAAATAAAGAGAAGCTCAAGCCAAAGGCTTTAACTGAGCTTCATACTACTGTGCTGTATATTGGTACATCTTAAGCAATGCAATAAAGAATGCATTAAACCAAATAAAGGACAAAATAAAGAGAGATGCATGTTAGAGACAAGGAGGAACATTTTCCCAGCTGTGTGCCTTGATCACCAGCTGTGCATGGGTGTCCTCCTCCTGTCCCTTGTCCTCTCTCTACTGCTAGCTCTGGCACCAGCATTGTACTCTGACACCAGAACTCTAAAAGGAAAGGGAAAAAGAATACAGGAGATTCATCTCCTTCCTTCTTGTACATTGAGCATTCATGTTCTGGCTGTCAGCATTTCTAGGAGTGGCTCCTTTTCAGAAAAGGGAATCAGGGCCCTGCAGTGCCCCTTCCCCTGGATGTGACCCTGTGCCTGCTGTTCCTGTAGAGCACAGGCAATCTCCAGCCCAGAACTGGGAAGCTGCTTGGGCAAGGAGCTTCTGACTGGTCAAAGTGACACACATTCCTGCCATTCCTGTGATTCTTGTCACTCACACCAGAGCTCTTTTCACCAGAGTGGAATCCTTTGCCTGCTCCAGCTGATCTTAACTGCTGCTGAGCTCAGACTTCCATGACTGGAAATCAGCTGTTATCCACCCTTCTCACAGCATTTTAACTGCATGTGGGATATTAATTACAGGTTGTCATTTTCAGACCTATACTTCTGCATTACTTGTTGCTTTAGGAGCTGAGAAAATGCCACAAGAGACAATGGCTCTACAGTGGCTTTTAGCCTCTGAGGACAAATCCCAGAGCTGACATCATCTGCAATTATGGTGCACAGATTCAAGCACTCTGACATAAGGTGGTAAATTATTCATGATTTGGCAGCCACCATAACTGGAGAATGTGCTTTAAGTAACCTCACAGCTGCAAGCCTGGTTTGTCACCACAGTCATGTTAGGCCAGTGGCCCAGCTCTAAAAACAGTATTTGGGTGACAGTGGTAGAGCCTTGGTGTAGATGTATGTGGGATAAATAATTTCCTCTTGATTTCATGTGAGTTTCTTGGCTAATATAGGCAGAAGGATTAAAATCCTTCCTGGATGGGGCCATGTGGCTTCTGCCCCAAAGACTTTGCAGTTGAAACCAAAATAATGCTAAGTGTGGGTTGAACACACAATTGCAGCAGATTTGGTGGGCTAGTGCAGGGCAAAAAGGGAGTGAATTAATAACCTAGGACAGGCAATTTTCCCATCTTGTTTGATCAAACTTGTGATCACTTCTGTCCTAGCCAAAGATGAGGGACAGAGACCTGGGCCCCTTGGACTGATGGGAGAAACAACAACAATGACAGAAACAGGTGGGGACTGCAATTAAGACTTGCAAGCTTTTAAAATTTAAAGAAGTCAGGTGAGCAATGAAAATATACATAATTCCAGCTATGGTTATATATTAAGGACAATCCTCTCCCTACACATTGATATCAGTCCTAGCATGGAAAGTTAAAGCTGCTGTAAGCAACCAGTGTGACCCTTGTAGGTGATTCTGCATCATTACACAGAGAATTCAGGTAAGACTGAGGCCACCATGGGGGACAGAAGAGCAGGGAATGCTCTTTGTCATTGGTGTTTGCCCCTGTGGAGACTGGGGACAGGCAGAAGGTGACTTCCTGGCTGCTTGTCAGGACAGGAGAATGGCTGGAGAGGAAACCCAGCCCTGCAGCATGCTGTGGCTCCTGGAGGTTTTCTTTTCTTCCAGGAGAGAGATACCAGCAATCTGTGTCTCACTTCAGCACATCACTGCTGAGGGCCAGAAACCACTGTCCAATCCTGAGAGGCAATTCCTGATTTCTGATAAAATGCATTTTCTTTTTGCTGTTTGTCCTGATACTTTGCCATACAGCACTGTCATCATCCCTGTAATAAGAACACATTCATTAATGCAGGAACCCTGGGGAAAGCAGCCATGCTCTTGTTTCCATTGTGAGAAATGTATCTTGTTACTCCCAGGAACCCCTTTGCATCAACTACTCTATTGATTACTCTGTTCATTGAAGACTTTTTTCACTCATAATCAGTCATGTTACCTAGATGTAAAGTAGAAGCTGGAATAAATTTTTCAGAGAATGCTGAAAACTGCAAATGACCATATACTCACAGATTTTCACAGCCACTGGGGGTTATTATGTTCTTTGCCTTGACCTCTTGTAAAGCTGAGGCCAGAGAATATGACCAAATAACTTATTTATATGGCTTTAGAGGAAACATGTTCTTTTTAAACTGCATTTTAACTACTTATTTCTCAAGGAATGTGTGTTTGTTAGATTGCTTTTATGTTGTGCTGGAAATATAGCTTCTTCCCATTCTCATTTAAAATTTCAGTGTCTGCATTTCCTGCATTTCCATGGAGCTGGCTCTGCTGGTACCTGACAATGCCAGAGACCCCAGCAGCTTTCTGCAGTGCTGATGCAATGGCCTGGGCTCAGGCATCTGTTTGGAGTGTACCCAACTCCTCCTCATGAAGGGGACAGAAAGAGAAATTGCATGGACAAGAATTAAATGTCCTTCCCTGAGCTGAATACTGAAAAAAGGGTGTGTTGCCCATTTTGAAATGATTTCTTCCTGCTAATGGATGAAATGTGTGGTGGTTGCCTAGGAAAAAAAAAAAAACAACAAAATTTGATTTTTTTTGGAGGTGATGTAGAGTCCTATTCATAATCCAAGAGGAGATAATGGAGGGGGACATGTTAGAGTTTCTGCAGGATATCACCCTGCATTGCTGAAGTGCAACAACAGCTTGGACACTGCTGTGTTCATGACCAAAATCTCCTCAATGAACTGGAAAGTCCTTTCTAAATCTGTGACAAGGCTGGTTAATTGCAATGATAGTGCCTCACTGCGGGCAGTGGGGGAACCCTTGGAGAAAAAGGTGAGTGCTTGGGAAAGGAGACTTGGCAGATTTTCCTTAAGGAGTCCTGTCTCTTCTGGGGAAAATCTCTCCCACAGAAAATAAATTGAAAGGAGGTAAAAGTGACTGATTTTAGAAGCTGGAGGAGTAAAATCTGACAAGGCAAGTTTTAAAGTGCTGTTTGGCACATTAAAATGATTGTTGCAGCTATACTTGGAATGTGGTGCACAGGCTGACTTCAAAGGGAAATGGTGCTATAGTTAATATCTCCTGAGATGCTGAGAAGAGGAGTGTCCATCAAAGGACAGATAGTGGACTCAGAGAATGAGAGTTACATATATTAAAATACATCTGGGTAATAACTTGAATGCACAATGTCTTAATGAAGGATAAATAAAGGCCAAACACTAATGCCCCTTCCTATTAAACAAGATACACCAGTGACAGCTGAAAATAGAGCCCTTTGCAGGCAGGCCCTTTGGATTTCCGCACCTTTGGAGAAAAGGCTGCACAGAGATTGGTGAGTGCATTGCCCCTTTTCAGCTCTGCAGGAGAACCAAAACACGGCAGCACTGCTAGCTGCAGTCTGCCAAATCCAAATCCCTCTGCAAAACAAAATCCCAATAAAACACGAAATTGCAAGAAGTCTATAATTGTATCCAATTAGGCAGGATAAGTGAGCTGAGCCAATCTGATCTCTCACACTTGAGCAGGGTAGACACAAGTGCAGTGGGATGCTGGTGACAATTTTTCCTCCAGCAATATGAGATGAACATAATTCTTCTTATGAGTGGGACATTTCCATGGAAGTTGGTAGTCCCTTACCCTGCAATTCAAAAGAAATGGTTTTGAATTTTTTTTTTTTTTTTTTTTTTTTTGGCATCTCCTCACACCTGAGTCGGTGTGATTGCTCAAAGGTGGGAGACTTGGATATGAAGCAAGCAGATTCCTCTCCTCCTGCTGGAGCCATAAATCAGCATTAGCATGTTCCTGGCCTGGAGCCTGTGTCCTGCCCCCACCTTCTGCACCAGAGGAGCTGGGAATGTCACATCCACACATCCTGTACCTGAGCAGTTCTCCAGAATCCTGTCACCCCTTTGACTTTCTCATCCAAGCATGCTGCCAGGAGATGGCCGCTGAAGGAGACCTGTTCTCTGCAGCTCACAGCCTGTCCTGGAGAGCAGAAACATGCTCAGTGCTGAGCACTGCAGAAGGGCAACACATTTTCTGAGCTTGCTGGTGAGCTCACACAAGCAGAGCCAGTAGTGTTTGCACATATATGGGTTATTTTGCCTAAAAAAAAAAAAAGGTCCTTCAACCAAAAAGCCACCCAGAATTCTAAAAAAGCAGAAGACCAAATTTGATGTTTAAACCTGTGTAAGTTCCTGCTGGGTTTAGAGATAATCAGTGCCAGGGAGTGGCACCCTTGGAGGAAGAGCCAGTGCCTGCAGCAAAAATCTGTTTGGGGGAAGCTGTAGTGATGCCTGTCACTGTTGAAGAATCTGATTTATGGAGGAGAGTCACAAGCTTTATGGAAGGGAATTGTGAGACGGGGCAGACAGCATGGAGAAGATGCGGGGGTCTAACAATACTCAGCAGTGCTTCTTAAGAGACAGAAATAACAACATGGATCAGCAGCAGGTAATCAGCAAATTGCCCAATTTGTAAGGCCCTCATCACCTTTTTCCATTTGCCCCTTTATACTTTGGAAGCCTGGTGTGTCTGAAAGCCAGAGCACAGCCAGCCCAGAGTCCCTTCTGACTCACTGCAGTGAGTTTTAATGAGAACTGGAGTGGTGCTGGTGGCAGAAATGTTGCTGCCAGAGTGACATTGACTCCTGAGCCTTGGTTTTGGTAAGAGGGGTGCCTGCTTCAGCTTACATTCCTGAATATTTTAAACCTGACATTCATACCCTGTGTTTTACTACCTGCAGGTTTGGCATGCTTAATGTACTTTGAAAAAAGCACACCACTGCACAGAAACCCCTGCAACAAGTGTTGTGTATTAACCATGTATATATGACAGAAAAATGTGTATCCAACTAAAGCCTCTGTTACACACACACACACGTGCCAGCAACACCTTTAATGTTCTCAGCATTTGGTTTCAGTGCTTAAAATTCAACGATGCTCATGCTTCAAAAACTGGAAGGATAACAAGAAGACATGAGGTGCCTCAGGGCATTGAAAGTTACTTCTTAGAGGTATTTGTGACATATGATTTGAAATAGGATGCTTAGCTTTTATTACTCCAAATCATTTCTGTTAGCCATAGATATACAGGAATAGAGTAAATCCATTCCTAGACTGGTTACTTCTTCTCCCTCACTTCCAAGAAATCAAATTTTCATTTTAAAAAATGTACATGTAATTAAAGGACATGTAATTCAGCAGAAAGTCTTTAAAATGCATAACTGATTATCTACTTCCTGTAATTGCTGGTTTGTATATTGAAACTTAGATTGAGTTGGCAGACAATAAAAGATTATTTTTTAATTAGATATACTCATCCCTATCATTTGGGAATTGGGGATATTTTCCACCACTACTATTCTTCCTATCTGGGAACACGCACTAATCTCTTGCTTGCTATCAATGTCATTTTTTTCCTAAATGAGAAATAAACAGAAGCTCCCTCTCTTGCAGAAATAGCACAGCTAGGCTGTGTTTTCAGTCTGATAGGATGCTGGTAGCAGGATAGTTTATGTGTATAATACGACAAACAGCAAGACTATGTACCCTGCTCAGTTCAAAGATCTGAGATTCATTTGCAATCCCCAAGAAATATTTATATTCATTCTTAATTAGAAATTCTGCTATTGCATCAGAGGATTGTCAGCACAGAATTGTCACCCCCAAACTATTCTATTATAGGCTCCCAATAACTAAATTTTTTTTCCTTGTGACAAATGAAGCAATTGTTAGCTGTGTTAAAAGAGATCTCATGTAACCTCTTGCCCTGTAAGCTCCATCTAAAATGACAACAACACCTCTAGAGATCTTTCTTTCCTTGATAATGAGCTCTCAATTTATAAATCTTTTCTCACATGGGGACAACATTGCAAAGCCATCAGCAGGGTCCCCACAGCTCTCCCTGCCCTGCTCCAGCTGCATGGCTGCCATGTGGTGACCAGAACAGTGGGTTTCATGGCAGTGATGGGTGGGTTTGGGTTTACTTTTAGTTGTCTTTTTCATGTAATTCAGAAGCCAGAAGATGAGGTGGTGGAAGCAGTGGCCACCCTTCCCAAGCCTCCTGAAGAAGCTGCCATGAACCCATGTGTGAGGCACAGCCAGCCCTGGGCTCACATTTCTAGATAGAAAATGATGTTTTGATTGGGGTATGTTGTGATTTGGGGTATGTTTTGATGTTGTGATTTGGGGTATGTGGCAAAGCTGTCCCTCTAACTCAAGCTACATAAAATTTTGCTTGCCCCTAATTTTTTATTAACCTTCTTTGCACATCTGCTTCCTCTTCCAGACTGTGCCTTGTCACAGCACTGCCTGTGCAATTCCTGCCATCCCTGATAGCTTTCCCTCTTGACTACTGCAAATCTCCTTCTATTGCATTTTTTTTCCCTGCAGGCCTCTCTCTCTAAACAAAAAGGATGTGATTCTTCTCTCACTCCCACTGGCTTTAACCTGTTGTAGTTTTCCATGTCATTATTCATGGTTTAAACGAGGCTAAGTGAGAGAAGAATGGTGCACAGAGATTTTCATTATGCCAAAGCCATGCTATTCTCTGCACGCAGCCTATGGTATTATATGCCCCTGTCCCTTTACCACTTTCAAAGGCTTCCTTTTCTCCTGATCAAGCTCAATAGAATGCTAAAGACTTCCACAGCTTGTTTTTTGAGCTTGCCTGACCCTGCTCCTCTGATCTCATTTCCACTCCCACACACATTTACTTAGATTTTTCTAATCTGGCTATCTCCTGTGGCTGCCCAGCTCTGAGCATCTGGGTGTTTGTGGTTATTTATGCTTGCCATTTGTCTGATGTGTCAAACCTGTGAGTCATTTTCCCTCTCAGGCTCACCTTTGCAGCTTCCCTCACCCTCCCAGCTGCCGAGCAGGCGCCGCTGCCTCCCTCCCTCTGCACCTCCTCAGGGCTGCCCTGTGATGCCTCACTGCACAGCCCTGCTTGGGGTGACCTGACTCTTCTTTCTCTTTATGATTTCACAAGACCTGGTGGCTTTTCTTGCTTGCACCAAGTGTCCAGAGACCCCTGGACACACAACCCCTGGGACATGATGCTCTTCCCTCGACGTCTTCCTCCAACAGAGCTGCCACACTGCCCTGTCAGACACTTCACAACAGACTCCTTGCTCCAGCACCCTCCACCCAGCTGATTCCCACCTCTTCTCTGCCCCAAGGGTGTCTGAGGAAGATGATGGGCTGTCCCCTGAAGGCTCATGTCCCCTAGGCACAGCAGGATCCTGGGGTGTCTCTAACTGTGGGTCTTGGGTGTGATTTAGCTACTGGTGGCACCACACAGGTTTTCCCAGTCAGGTGTGCACCCAGGCAGCTTCCTGTGATTAAATAGTGCTAATAAAGTAAGCTTTGTCAAAGTTGGTGTTTTTCAGGCTGCATTTTAATGACATTGACTCAGGATTTATGTTCCTGTAATAGGATCCTCACATGTGCAGGCATAGGCTGCTCCTTCCTTTCCTTCAGTAATTGCTCTGCTGCCCTTTATGAGGAGAAGAGAAAGTGAGAGGTGGAGAGCAGCAGAGTAACCTCTAGCTGCTGCTGCATCTTCAGGAGGCCTTTCAGGCTGGCAGGTGTAACCTTTGGAGAAGACATATGCTATCATCACTCTTCCTCTCCACCCAGCGAGCTACAGCTGAGGTGATTTGTGATCAGATGATTCAGAGAAGAACCCCAGGGCAGGACTGCCTGAAATATCCAGGTGTCAAGTATACCATCATCTCTATATAGCTTCCTTTCTATCAGGGAACATACAGTGTCATGTGGGAGCCCTGCTGCCCAGAGCATCAATTTTCATGTGCATACATAACCCTGGAGAGGTTTGTGCATCTTCCCAAGGCTGGAGCAGGTTCTGTATAACTTTTTTCATTTGCAATAGGTCCAGCAATGTCTTTTGTCTCAATATGACAAAAATATTTGAGATTACCTAGACAAAAAGGAAGAAAATACTTACATTTCTGTATAAGTAACAGCATCACTGCTATAAATTATCTTAGGGATCTTTCAGTATCCCAGAAGGTTTGATCACAGTGACTTGGAGTGACAGCAGAGAAGCTGAGCCTTCTTCTGAGGCTCACCTGCATTTTAAGGCTGACTGGTCAGCAGGTACCATCCTCTGATCATACATCCCTCACCCAGCACCTGTTTTGCAAAAGTTTGTGAGAGAGCTGTTGAAAGTGGACCTTTTGTGGAGTTTGAAACTGTTCTATACTTCCTTATGCAGGAATCAATCCAGGGAAATGTGAGGCAGTCACCCCAATTGTCTTTGATGGGAGTGAGTATGGCTGGGAAGAAACAAGGTTGTATTCCTGAAATCTCAAGGCAGTTCCCTGGAGCTGCCAAGTTTTCTCACAAAATCAGTTTATCACAACTCCATCCAGCATTTCTGGCTCTTAAGGCTGAGCTTCATTGTGCTGACTGTTTGATTAGAGAGTTCTGAGCCATTCTGGAGTGTGGAGAGGTCCTGGTTCCCTTCCAGTGGGATCCTTTAACCAGTGTTCTGCACACTACAGAGCAGGCAGCACTCTAAGATCCTTCCTATCCAGTGAAAATGAGTCTTTTGATCTGTTCTACACTGAGAACATACACTTTCTTCCCCTACAGTATTTTAAGTTAAGCTATTCATTACTTCTGTCCAGGATTTCAGAGACTGTTCAGGCAGAGTAAAAAATGCAGAATGTGCATTTTCTGCACGTGCCCAGATTTGCTCTGGAGCACATGTGATGTGTCCAGCATTTCCAGGGGCCTTTGGTCTGCACACTGGCCAGATGGTCTGTACATGCACAATAAATGCCATGTGTTTCTAAGCACAGACCATCTGCAGAACGTGGGCTGAGCATGACTGATGCTTCCTGAAAACCTGGGACAGAAATATGGCAGCCCTGTGGCTGATGCTCTGCGCTGTGACTGAGACCAGGATTTTCAAAGGGCTTTGGCCTTTCTGCTGCTGATTTCAGCAAATCTCTCAGGGCAGATGCTGAGCAGGGCTTGGGTCATTTGATGGGACAGATGTTGCACATGCTGGATGTGTGAGTGCTGCAAGGAAGGGCAAGGAAATGCTTCACTGGGAGGCTGCTTGAAAGCTGTGGTGCAGTGTGGAAGGCTGCAGAGTGCAGCTGAGGTCAGGAAGATATTTTAACATTAATTCAGGATGATGAAAGGGCCGTGTGGCTCTTTTAATGGAGTTCTACAGATAACAAAAAAAATGCACCTACTCGTATTGAAGGCTGTTTTATTTATTCACTTATTAATCACCCTTGAAATTACACTTTATTGTAAAAGTATCACTATTTTCTTCTCCAATGGATAACTGATTAATGTCTTGTATGCCATGTATGCCCTGGCAAATGACAGTGATGTGTTTCCCAGCTGATAGCTAAATAATTCTCTAAATGAGTTATTGTCTCAGTACCTCTGGTAGGCTGTTCTGCCCACTTGATGAGCCCTCCCCAAGCAGAACCAAATTTACCTTATTTTGCACTAATTTAGAATGGTGTAAACCTAAACATTCGGCAGTGAGAAATTTCCCAAAAGCTTTTCTGTTGAGTTTTCCCAGATGGTACAACTCGTGTTTTAAACTCTCCCAAATGAAAAAGTCATCCCATTTATTCCAAACCTCATTTTAGACCTTCCCATAGCCAATATTTATATAGGAGAGTACTCTCATTAGCCCAGTACTGCTGCCTCTCAGGAGTATTTTGTAGATTTTTCAAATTTGCAGCTCTCCCATATTAAGGAAGGAAGAGGTTTTGGGGCAGGCAGCCTGTTCTCAGAGGAGCAAAACACAAGTTTTGGGAATGAAAATTCCCATCATCCTACTGTGGCCTTCACTGTCTCTGGAGTTTCTGGCTCCTGGGGATAATTCAACAGCACATCACAAGAAGTTAATTTTAACCTCTTGTCTTGGCTTACCTCATTACTCTCATTTCCCATTCCCTTTCCCTTTCTCTCCCCTTTCTCCAAATCCTCCCCTATACCAACTCTCTGTTTGGATGTGCAGGGTCACTGTGGTCTGCAACACCAAGAAAATGGAGATTCTTCTGAAGGCATTACACATTTTGAGCTTAGCTTTTCTCTCAGGTGTGGTCCTTGCCATACTTTTGAGACTGTTAGCTATCCTGCCATTCTTTAGCACTATTATCTTCACTGAAAAATCAGTATGTATAAAGTAACCATCTAAGTTTGCAGCTGGAACCATCAAGTCTTTCAGCTGTTGCCTGTCTGCTCCACTCCTTTTCACTCTGTTTATTTTATTAATAGGGCTGAACAGCCCATTTCTATTTACTTCTGTATCCTTTGCAACGTCTCGCTCAGTTTGAGTTTTGGCATTTCAGTCTCAAGCTTCTTGGCCTCTGAAGTACTGTTCTCTTTGCTGATTGCCATTTTTCCATTCTTTGCTGGCCCTTTGTTGATTGCCATTACACTTTGTTGAGGTAGTTTACCCATTCACTTACATTAACAGTAATTTTTACAGGCTTTATTTTTCCCTGGCTTGGGACATGTGCTGGAGGTAGTTTCTGTACTTTTCACTGAAAGGAATCAGAGGCCTTTCCCACATTCATGCTTTTCAGCTTTTTAGTCCAGCTGAGTTCACTAATTAGTCCCCTTAATTTCTCAAATTTCGCCCATTCGAAATGTAGAACCTTAATTACAGACCTATTTTTGTTTACCCTTCATTTAATTTAAGCTGAATCAACTTGTGATCTCTCAGTCAAAGGTTATTTTCTTTGATCACTTCTTCTGTAATGTGCTTTCTATTTACCAAAATGAAGCCTAAAATAGCATCAGTGGTTCAGCTCTCTTTGGTGAATTAATTTGTTGGCAATTACATCTAAGACTGTCTGGGCCATGCTGCCAGTAGGAGCTTCTGTGTCCATGAAAATGTATTTATTTTCCTCAAATCTCATTCCTTAATGATGTGGTGCATCATCTGTGATATTGATAAAGAAATAAATAAAATGCTAAAAAATCTAGAGAGGGACACAGAACACAACAGGAAGCATTTTTATGTCACTCTGTAATTTTTTTAATGCTGTATGCATTTCTGGTACATCCCATCTCATAAAGAATATAGAATACATGGAAAAGGTTCAGAGATGGGCAGCAAGAATGTAATATGGAAGAGCTTCTGTCTGAGGAACAACTGACTGAGATAACAGGCTTCAAGCTGCAGGTAATTGGAGATATCAATACTGACAGCTGGATGCCATAAAAATAGTAAATAAGCAGGGATTGGTCACTGTACTCCCCTAGATAAGGGAATATAAGAGGTATGAGGGAAACCTAGCAGATGGTTAGGTCAAAGGAGGAAGAAATAAATATTTTTTCTTATGGTGTGCGGTTCTGTGAAACTTCTTCTTGCCACAGGTTGCTGTGCCTGTTTTATAGGGTTCAAAACAAACAAAAAGCAAACCAGCCCTAGGCAGATTGATGGAAGAAAGAAAAAAATCTAGTGAAGACTTTTGCCAGTATCTCTGACTCAGAAAGCCTGTGTAGGCAAGGTGTTTATCCTGAGGAAGTATCACCACAGACTTTCTGTCTTATAATCTGCCCTGGACATCTGTCTTTGACAATTTTTTGGAATCAGATGGATTTCTAATGTGTAGGAATGCTTCTATAACCCCACATACAGTGATAAGCAAAGGACTTTAGCACACTGAGATTTTAACAACTCCAAAATGATTCCCACTTCGTGACTAGGGAAAACACAGGAAGATTATAGGGTGGTGAGGCACTTGAACAGGTTGCCCAGAGACATGGATGACCCATCCATGCCTGGAAGTGTTCAAGAACAGTTTGGACTGGGCTCTGAGCAATCTGGTCTAGCAGGGAGGTGGGACTAGATGGTCTTTGAGGTCCCTTTCAACCAAAATAATTCTATGATTATTATCAATTTATTTTTGATTTTCCTCTCTCTGGATATTGGTACAGGCCTGGGTTGTGCTCAGTTCTGTGTGGTATGTTCTTGCCATTTCTGCTTAATTTCCAGTCACCTTTTTAGTTGGAAACGATCTCAGTGCTTTCTCCATTCCCTGGTAGGCAGCGTGTCACTGAGCAAAATGCCAGGGAAGCATGGAATTCTGCTCCAGGTCTTCTAAGGAATAAAGGCAGGTGAGGCCAAACAGTTAAGAAAATGTGATTGACTAATTATTATGACCAAGTTAATGGCCTCATGTATTGCATACTTGTGCCACAGTGTTCTTAGGTGTCAGAAATTCTGCGAGTCCACTGAGACCACTCTGCTACCAACACTTATCCTTCTCTGTCTCACCTCTCTGTTTGCAGAAAATGCTGCCAAAACTGAGTTCATATCATGCAAACCTTTAACAGCTGCCTGATGTTCCTTTAATCTTTTACATATGCTGCATTCAGCCTCCTTCCAGTAAAAAGCACATGTTTTTTAAATGCTGCAGCCTCCTATAGGAGGTCTAAGTTTTGACTTATGACCTGCAAACCAAAGGTAACCAGGAGTGTGCAGTTGTTGTACGAACTTTGGAGCTGCTCAGACAATAGGATTGTGTTCAAAGGACTGGGATCCTCCACCCTGCTTTTGGTAACTGGCTCTTGCTTACACAAAGACATAGATCTGTCTTGGCACATGTGGGGAGAATAGTCTGTCTTTCCTGGATTGTTTCCTTCTCCAACTTTTGTCTTGTCTGTTAAGGTCATTAGTTCCTCGGGCAAACTCTGTGCGCTGTTTGTTCAGAGCTTAGAACAAAGAGATCATAGCCAGGCCCCCAGACACCACCGTGAGGCTGCTGTGAATGATCCCTTTTCAAACTGCACAGATCATACCAGGGAACTCCCACTTGGATGTTTCCAGACTGGTCATATGCACATCATTCTGACGATTGATTTTTTGTGGTTGCTTTGAAAATCAACAGTTTACTATGGGTTCAATACGAACAGAAAAATAAAGAAGCAGTGTTCTTACCATGTCTCTCATGAGATAATCCTCTTTGGATATTTTCCAAGCTTTCTTCTTCCTGAGGATTTTTTTTTAGAGTTTTTGTCCCTAAAAATCTTTGATCATTGTGCCTACATTAGTCTACTTTTGGAGCATCTTAAATTAAAGCTCATCAAAAGTTGCTAATTTTTAAAAATTCACAGATGCATTTAAAGCTTCTTTTGAATACCTTCCTACTCCTTCACCTCCCAGAGTTCCTATTTTTCATTAACACATTCTTTTAAAAAACCTTTTAATCTTCTTCACCTTCACTGTATGTCAGTCTATGGCTGATTGATTCAGCGTGTCCTCAAAGCTAGGACTGGAATCCTTCCTGTTTTCTTCAGCACTTCCAACTACCTTCCTGGCACTGTCCTACCCTTATTCTGACTTTGTCATAGGTATTTTGTCCTTTCATTTGTACTTGCAACTTCAGGAAGCACTCCCTTAATTTTTTTTCTGTGAGAGGGCCACCAGGAGCTTGCTGTGTTCATGTGGCCTCCCAGTTCCTGTCTCATTTAGTGGCTCCTGAGCCTGGTTAATAGAGTGATTCACCAAAATATTTTGCTTCTCATTGTATCAGTTGAAGGAGTCCTTTTGCATCAGCATGAATTTCTGTATAAATATGGATGTGCCATCCTGCTAACTTGGGGTTCTATTTACCTGCTCATGTGTCTGTCTATCAAGCACTGCTCTCGATGGAAATTGCATCAATGTCTCTTCGTTACTTTGGAGTGATTTCTAGACAGCCACTTATCAAAGAATATTAACATTGATGGCATATCTATTTCCCTATTCCTGCAATTAAACATTCTATCCATTGAAACAGTTCTTATGGGCCCATGACTGAAGCAAAAAAACCGAGGAAATTCTGCCTGGGAATGCAGTAATACTTTGTGTAGCAGAGGGCAGTAGGACCAAACACAATCAATGTGGTATTCCAAAAAGCACACAGGGAGAGAGGAATTGAGCTCCACTGATTTCAGCTAGCTATTAACTTCAGTGAGGCAAAGAGTCCTCCTCCCACTTCTCCCTTGCACAACTCTCACACAACCAGAGACCCTGAGAGCTGGTCCTGACAAAAGGTTCTGTGTCAGCTGGGGTAGACTTAAATACAAGGGGCTTTTTTCCTTCTGTTCCCCTTTGATGTGTTACTGCTTTATACATTCTGAAGTTTAGGAACTATCAGGATTTCTGGACTTGATGCTTTTACTTTGTGGATCAGGAGTATTATGGGGTGCTGTAAGACAGGCTGATTTCAGCAGACCTGTTATTTGACAAGGGCTATTTACTCTCTCTGGTTTGGGGCATAAAATATAGATAGCTGAATAAGGCATCAAGGCCCACTGTTCAGTCACAGGACTTAATCTGGCCTGTTTCACATGAAAGCTCATCCAAATATCATTCTTGAACTATTTTGGAAAATTATGGGATGCACCCACCTCCTGGAAAATTACACAGGGACCTAGTTTGCATGGGGCACACAGTACAGTATTTTTCCTTTCTCATGATTCCCAGAATAGGCAGGCACTAAATCAAGCTCTGCACAGCAGGGCTCACTGCTGCAGCTGGTATCAGTGTGACTGTCACTGTGCTCTCACCACAGCAATCCTTTCATATGATACATGAGATGTTCCTGGCCAGGATTCAAAGGGCAAAGGGGAGAAGGATAACAGTATAGGCCCTGGATTTGTGCATTTTGTTTGTTGGAACATCCTTTTAACCATTCAACAGTGTACACTGCTGGGTTAGGCAAAAGTCATTAATGTTGTCCTTGGTAAGAGGATCAAGTAATAGTGCCATATGCTCCCATGCAGTGACATGCAATCACTGTCTAGAGGAATTTCAAAACTGAAAACCAGATTAGACTCATTTATGCTTATTTTGCTTTACTCTAAGAGTATTCATCATCACTTCACCAGTGTCACTGAAGTATCTTCTGTGCAAAGCAGAGATGTAGAAGAACCAGCAAATCAGTTTTTTTCCTCAAATAACTATTTTTCTGTAGCCTGAATTTGTTTTAAAGAAAAGTCTACTTGTCCCCTTATTCATGGAGTCAGGGCTCTGTGCCATCACTCCTTGCTCTGGAGAGCTGCTTATCATTACTTCATCTCTGTGAGCTGAGATGTTCCCTAAAGACACTGCCAGGCTGGGTCCTCACAGCCATCTGAAGAGGTGAAGAGCTCCCTGAATAGGTATGAAGAGTTTTCAGCTCTGTGAAGTCATAAAAAAATAAAAGGGGGGGAAAATTAAGCAATGAGCAAATTGGTGACATTGAACGTGGTGTGTTCTTTGCAAGACACTCAGATCTGTGCTGGCTCCCACCTTAATCCACCCCTGCTGACATGCATCAAGACTAAATCAGCACAGAGCCTGGCCCCTGTACTGCGTAAACATTAACTAATTAATCCTCCTTACAGCCTTCAGAGGCTGCAAAGGGGTTATTATTATACTTCTCTTCATAGACTGTGTAACTGCAGCAGCATGGATAAAAGATTAAAGGACACAGACATAATGACTGCTGAACTTGGGTGCAGAAGAACTCTTGGACCTCTCTTGAGCACTTTTTGCATAATTTTTTAGCAGTCCCAATTGAATAATAAACAGGTGGGGCTGTATAATCTATTTCAAAACAAGCTTCAGGGCCTTATCCTTATCTGTCTTACGCCTCCAAATCCACAGAAATTCTGTTTGCTCCTTGGAGGGGTTTACAGCAATGCTGAAAATCAGAATCTTTCCTATCGTATTAATATAAAATGTGAGGAAAAAATACCCAACAACAAACAAAGGGCAATGCTGAATATAAGTTTGTTACAAGCAAACTGGTAATGTTTGTTTTTTTCTGCATTAATGCTGTCCAGCAGTCCCCTGTGTATTCTCAAGGAAATGACTTCGTTATATCAGTGAAGTATATTGGAAATGAAATCAGTGGCAACACCAAATGTGCCCAGACATGACAAGACTTTTAAATAACAACAGAAGAATTCTATCTCCTTTCCTGTTTGTTCCATGTTAACTTAAGGAGATTGGTGCTGACTTTCTGGAATGGGTGCAGCAAGCTGTAAATGATGTATGAAAATTAAATGAAAAGTCTCTGCCCGGGACACTGTGCACAGCAATCACTGCTGAGGCAAGTTAATAGCTCTTTGCTCCTGTACACTCTGACATGAGACAGAGCCAGAGAAGCCAGCAAAGCAGAAATTGGAACAACTACCCAAAAATATCCTGGACAGGACGTCTGCTGATTCTTCACTCAACCTCATTTTGGGTGGCAGTGTCCTTCAACAGGGTTGAAAGGAAAGAGACCCAAATGTTTATTACCCTTCCTGTCCAAGCCAGGTGGTTTGCTCACAGGTAAGGAACAAGTCAGCCCATGATGCCAACTTTCAGGTCCTGTTTCTTCCTGCCTCTCTTTCACAACTTTGTTTACTGTCCTCCTGTGTTGCAACATGGGCCCCTGGGGCTGTGCAGTTGAAAGAGAAAAATAGGCATCAAAAGGGCAGAGTGAAGCTGCTCCACGAGTGTGGGTGCAGTTGGCACCTGGTGGCTGTGTCAGCAGGGCTGGGCACGGTGACAGAGGGCAGCTCTGTGACCCAGTTACTGGAAGGCTCCCTGGCGGTCCCACTGCAGTGCAGCACCACAAACTGCCATTATTAATACCATTAAAAATTCAGGCAAGCCCAGGTTCTGCAAAGGCTCTGCCATGTGAACAGCCTCTGTGGAGGTGAAGAGGGCACTGCAGCAAGAGTAACAAGCTGTTATCTGGGTACTGATACACTGGTTAGAAGTTGCCCTTCAGAGCTTTGGGCTTGACCTACTCTGTGTCCTCAGGTGAGGGACTGACCAGATGTTTCAGCAAACATCCCTCATCTGACGTCCCCTTTTGGACATTTGCTATGTAGCTCTCTGCACCACTTCCTTTTTGCATAAGTAACTGGTGCAAGTGGAAACAAAATTCAACAGAAATTAAAAAATAGTACAAATTAAGCAAGACGCCATTTGTGTGGTACTCCTTCACAGCTCAGAAGCAGAGGGAGATGGGATTTAATTTCGGCCAGTCCTCTGCTGCATTTCAGATAAAGGATTTTTAATCTAGTTGTAGGTTGATAAAAATACCCCTCTCTGATCCTGCAGGCAACTTTTTCTGCCAATTTTCTTTGCACAGAGGAAGAGAGGGGAAGAAATAATTGAAAGAACACTGCCGCATAGAAAATGACACTGACGGAGTAATGCACTTTGGAACTGCGTGCTCTGCCAAATCCTTGTTTTCTACTCTTTTTTCCTTCCTTTTTTCCTCAGAAATTTAAAGCTATTGGTATTCATCAGCATGATTAGGTGCTGTTTTTTTTCCCCTGAGCACTAGCCAGGTAGCAGTCTTTTAAATACAAAATTATGTGATTCCTCTATTCTGGAGTGTTATTTCAACTTTCAGAGTACAAGTTGTTCCCTTCCACCTCAAGCAGAAAATTTTCAGGGTTAATTTATTCATCTAATTGCTGGATGCACATGTGGTATTGCAGTCCACAGTGATTTTATGGACTTAGGGCTATGGTAATGACTTAATAAACATGCATGTGTACATGATTTGAAGGCAATGTATTCTCTTGAATGTAACATTTCTGAAAACACGGCATGAAAAATAAAAGGGTAGCCAGAGGCATATCTCAATGGAGGCGTGAAATGCTGAGCTTTTAGTATTTTTTCCAAATTAAAGACTCTGTTTAGAAAAGGTACTACCTGTCCAGCTTTCTGACAATTCATGGGCATTTGAATGATCAAAAAAACCTCACAATTCAACACCTTTTTTTTTTTTTTTTCGGCCTCCTTTGCCTCAATGCTTTTTTAAGCCGTGGTCCAGGGTCATGAAATTAGTGTGCAAGTATCCACAGAAAAGCAGAGCTCAGCTGAGTGGGGAAAAGGAACAGGACAAGTTTGATGGACAGCTTTCAGGAAGGGCATGTTAGAAAATCTCTGTTGTGGTCTGTGAAAGGGTGAGGGAGGCCAGGAGGGAGGGACAAGTTTCAGGAGCTGATGATTGAGGGGCTGGTTAATTACGCCGTGCCAGCTGAAACAAAACCCAACACAAATGCACCTCTGTTAAAGTGTATGAATTTACTCTGCTGGACTGTTGAAAGGAGGAAAGGTTGGGCTCTGTAAACGTTGGCCAATTTATTATGCTTGAAATTTAAAACTATTTTTGATTCTCCCATTGTCAATTATTAAACCTGGTGGTCTGGATGCAGATTCCCACTTGGGAATGAACCCAGCACATGCCTGGAATGCTCACCCTCTGCAGGGCTCCTTCTGTTCTCCTCCCCTGCTCACTGCCCAGACCAGGATGGGGCTTTGACTGACCCCATATGGCAGCTCCTTAGCTCTTCTCCAGTCTAACAGAGCCATGATATGTGCTGGCAATGCTGCATGAAGTGCTAAGAGGTTTTTTTTTTTCTGATGAGGCCAATTTCTACAAGCAAGCAAGCATCTTCTTGAGTGGTCCCTTAATAAATGTCTGGTGAAAAGGTTGTTTCTCTGATAACTGGGGGAAAGGAGGTGCTTGCAATGAGAGTAGTTTGTGTACTCAGTTATATTGGGTGGGAGGACTCTAGTTCTTTAAACCTTGCTTTCCCAAATATATACCCTTTTTCTTCATATATCTAGTGGAATGGTTTGTAATGACATCCAGATCATTAAAACTTGAGACCAGGTGCCAAGTGGTTGGCCAATAACAGATGTAAAAATCTTTGAGTCTTGGAAAGTTCTGGATAAGTGTTTTAGCCATTGCCTAGGCCTGATACCTGCAATACTTCAGGATATTTTTTTCCTGGAACGGGACAGGTCACAAAGCTTCCACATGTTTTAGCTCAATTTTGAACAGCATTTGGCTCAGTTTTTAGTATAGCTCTGGTTTGGATGCCAGAGGCTCACCTGCACTCTGAGATCTCTGCTTCCCTTGAGCTGTGACCAGAAAAAGTCTCACTGGCAGCACTTAGCTGTCACTTGAGATGGAAAAGCCCTCACTGAACAGTCACAGTGAATAAAGCTCCTGCCTCAATGGCTACTTTTGCCCTTGATCAGATGAGTCCCCTGGGATTCCTGTAAGCATTTCAGCATGCTGTGGATTTGGATGCCACCTCAGCCTGCTCTGCTCAGGAGGCTCTTCTGGGACATGACTAGTTTAGGGTCTGAAGGAAGACATAAGGAAGGCCCAGAACCTTCAGAGAAACCTGTGGTTGATGGGAAGGAGCATCCTGCATCCCACTGTCCTTGACTTTGTAGTATGTATTTGCCCATCCAACCCTGCTCCTGAAAATTGTCTTTCTGCTGGAACTGACTTTCATGTTTTGTGGAGGTAAATGGTGATGGATTGTTCTTCTTGAGCCATGGCATTTCTCCTCCAAAAAAGTCACACTTCTTGGAGAAAGATCTGGTGAAGGACATGACTTTTTGTCTTGCCCTGCTGTGATTCTGAGGCACAGTTGAGGTTTTCTCTTGCTGCTTCCCTGCTCCCAAGAAGCCAAGTTTAACTCATCTTTCTATTAAAGGAAGGAGCTAATGTTGAAAAATGAGCCACAGAAGTGCAAGTCTTTTGAAGCCTGTGGTGGTTACAGCTGTTGGCTGCCTTGGTGAGAGCCACATCTCTCTCCCCTGTGCCTAAAGCAAAAACAACAAGAGTTACTATGGATTTTAGTTGGGTTTATTCAGTCTGGAAGATGTGATGAATTGATCTCCCACTTTCACGTTTGCTGTTCTGGATATTTAAAAGCAGGAGAACTGTCTGTGCAACTGTCCATCCCTACAACTGCTGTAGGTCCTTGCTCATGCTGCTTGGTGTCTACTCAACCATAACAGCCAATAACACCCAAAAAGGCCACAAGTTCCCTCTGCCCTTGGTGCCTCCATTCTGACTGCAGTTCTTGTGCTCCCTGCTGCTCCCTACACCCATTATATTTCATTTTCCCACTGCTAGTTTTAGAAGTGATGTGCCATTTGTCACAACTGCTTTATTGGAGCAGGGGAGAGATTGGGCTGGGGGTTGAGCATGCACAGCTTCACAAGTTACTGCCACAGCACCAGATCCCATCAGCAGGGAGCTGAAGGTGACTGCAAGCACATCCTGGAGAGTGTCATTCATTACTCCCACGTACAAGCAAGACAAAGCTATTCTTCTTTGCCCTCTTGGGAGGAGCTATTTAAAGGAGAAAAAGGCAGGTCTCTCTTCAAAGAGCATACAAGCTAACCAAACTAGGCAAGGGTGGGAGAAAATAAATATTATCCTGACTACTGAGATCAAAAGCAAGGCTTGGAGGTGCTAAATGATTTGCCTGAGTTGGTATAAGCAGTCTGTAAAAGAGCAGAGGTGGGAAGTGAAGCCAGAGCTCTTGCCCAGCAAACAGTGTCCTCTGAAATACAATGTGGTCAAGAAAATGGCAGTTTCATCAAAATCCAGCAGTTGCCTGTGAACTCTGACACCTTAAAACAAGTGACATAATTAAAACAAAGAAATGATTCTTGTTTATTTTTCTGATAGTATTTTTCTCAGAAAAAAACTGTTTGCTTTATTCCCCCATTGTTTTAATTTTTATTTTTTGTTATTACTGTATTTAATAACTAATCATTAATTATTTTTCATAGCAACATACATCAAAATTCCTGAGTCTAAATGTTCCAGAATTCCTGCTCTCAGAAATATTTACAAGTTAATTCCTTCCTCTGGCTTTGAACTAAAAGGTGTTGGAATATATTGGCGTTTGTCAAAAGACAAGTCTCATTCTGGTGAAGGATGAAGAGCAATGTGTTTTGTACTATTTTTTAAAGATTGCCCCTTGATCATCATATTTTACCAGGTTAAAAATAGCAATGATGTTCATTGCATTGGGAAATATGCTTGCAATACACTTGTGTTGCTTTCAGAAAGACTGAGCTCTCAGTTACCTATAAAAAACTTCTGCCTCATACACTCAGACACTATGAATATAACCCCTTAATTAACCACTTAATTCCTCTAAATTAAAGAAATATAATTTAGAATATTAGCATGAAGACATTTGGGTCATTAACACCAGCTTTATCTTCTGCATCAAAAATGAGAAAAATATTTTATTCTTTCTTTGAGGTGGGGTGTCAGGTTTTATTTTCCTGGATGAGCAAAGGAGAGCTTGGTTCTTAATTCTTAATTCTGTATTTCTGATCAAAAAAGAAAACACCCTGCATTCATTTTTCCTCTTGTTGTCACAGGCTGCCTGGCTGTTCAGTTCAGGAGAAGGAAGTTAAGTTATTGCCCCCTTGACAGACATCTCTGTCAACTCTTCAGGATGTCAATGCTGGTTTGTTTGGTGGGAAAACACCAAAAATCAACACCAGGAGGGACTGGAAATAGCACTCAGATGGTCAGGGGACACACAGTGGGTCAGGTGGAAGCCCATGAGAGAGCTGAGCACAGTAAGGAACCATTTAATGGAACCATTTAATGACTGAGTAACTCCTGCTCCTCTTGGGCTACCAGGAACCCCCTGGAGCCCTTGCCCACCAGCCAGTAGTGAACACATCTGTTGTTGGTAGAGATTTTTCTGTTGATTTCTCCCAGGCCCATGTGTGAAACCCCTGCTTTGAGGTTGAGGGTAATTACTGCTGTACAGCACAGACATGTGGGGCTGATTAGTTCCAGGCCAGATAGGGAGAGGGTGCTGATGGTTCCCAGGTAGAAATGGAAACAGGACAGATGCTTTGCTCCTGGCAAGAGTGTGTTTAGGTTTAGACTCATTCCAGAGGAAGATTTGGGTTCCCAAAGAAGAACAGAGGTAAAGTTAGGTCTTGCAGACAAAACTGTAACATGAATCTGCTGCTGCCTAGCCCCCAGAGTGTCTGGGTTCAAAATCTGTTTAAGCATCTGCAGCAGCACTTCTGTGTGCCCAGGGCTGCCCTCATTGTGCCTCATTGTCATCTGGGGACTTCACTTGAAAGTGCTTTGAGCACCACTCAAAAATGCTCCTGAGGTGTGCAGGTGCCTGTTTCAGCTGCCTGAAGAGAGGCAAAGGCCATGTTGGTCATATCCAAGGAGAAGTGGCATCCACAAAGGTTTTTTGAGGACTGTGGCTCTGAGCTGAGGTAACCAAGTTCTGCCTCTCTCCTGCTTTTGTGCCTGAGGCTGATCTGGGTCTCATCTTCAGCCCAGGAGTGAGGAGCAACTGTCTGTGATGGTGGCAGGTGATTGAAGAGGGACCAAGGACCACAGTTACCAAGGATATTCCTGTCACAAAGAATTGGAAAATTTTTAGTGATAAGAGGGAAGCACACTAGGTTCCTTGGTGATGCTAAGTGCTAGGCTGCAGCTCTACCTGTGCATTAATGAAACACTAGTGAAGTTAAACTGAACTGAGTCTCACTGCAGAAGAGCTGGTTAACTTTTACTTTTTGTTTGTTTTGGTTTGGGTTTTTTTTGGTCTGCTTTTTTTGTTATTACTCTCTCTTCCCTTCTTTTTGGTTCACAGAGCTGTGCTTTTGTGCTTTTCCATTACACAGCTTTATGCCACTACTGTGGATGAATTAATCTTCTGAGAATGCTGTGGCTGTCCTTTACTGATGGGGGAGGAGGGCAGCAGGAATGACTTCAGTGCTTCTTTAATTACTGATCTCATTAATTACCCTCCAAACCAAGTGGGTTTTTTGCTCAGGGCTGTTTCCACAAGCCAGAATGTCCTTCTGGAACTGGTTTACACCTGAAAGGGTAATTGCTTCCTGACTCTATGCTTAAATATTTCCTAAACCCAAAAGCATCTCATACAGCTTCATCACACACCTCCTCCCTCTACAGCACTGGGCTTACCCCAGTTAGGAAAGTTCCTTATTTAGGCCCATCTTAAGACACCTGCCTGATAATAATCCAGACACAGCCTGTAGCAGTTTGAATTGTTTTTCCTCTGCATGCCTGATATGGTCAGGACCAGAATTTCCACCCTGTAGTTTATATCTTGAGATAAATGGGATTAGCAAAAACCACGCGGGCAGACTCAAAATGGGCAATGCTGTGCCTGAGCAGCCTCTCAGCAAACTCTCCCCCTGCAGCTCCTTCTGCTGAAATTGCTGAGTGCTGTGCCTTGGCCCACAGGATACACTGGGACAGCGCCAGAAAAGCAGTCAAAAAAGGAAAAAAACCCAACCCAACCTACCAGAAATCCGCTTTCCTCTGGAGGTCCCTGAGCAAATGTGGTTCTGGCAAGGAAGGAGGATAAAAATGATCCTCTTTGTGGGTGCACTGCACCAGCTCGGCGCTGCAGTGTTGCTGCTCCACAGGCACTTTATGAGTGATGTGACAGCTTCCCTGACTGAAGTAATTCCAAGTACTGTAACATGAAGTGTCAAGGCAGACAGTAGAAAACATTTCAATCCTTTTCGTTAGAACAAAGCACTATTCTCTTGACGGCTTTCAAATGCATATTGTTTAGCTATTATGTGCTAACCTTGACTGTTATATTCCAAGCACAATAGCAGTGGGAGCTTTCTGCTTTTTTTTGTTCATTTCTGATCATGGTAAGAGGATTTCTCTTTTTTGCAGGGTCAGTAAAATATTCAGTTATAAAGGGGGAAAAAAAAGTAAAAAGAAGTATTTATGTTGCAGAAGGAACTTTGAGGTGTTTCAGTTATCAGGTGGGTCAGATGGGTCCCAGTATGGATTTTTACCCCAGAGTGGTTTGTACTTCTCTTGACAGAAATCAAAGACTGCAAGTGCATCCTACCTAGACTGCTCAAGTGACAAGTGACAGGCTGATGCTAAAGTGACTGCAGTGTCAGCTGCTGAGAGCCTCGGGCAATGTGCAGCAGGTAAACGGTTAATTAAAATGATTCTTCAAGGATACCTTTAAGGGAACATGGAGCCTTTCCAAATCTCCACAGGGAGTTATTGATGGAAATTGCTGCTCCACTTTTTCTCTCAGGGATACACGCAGGGTGGGTTACCTTAACAGCTTCTGACATTTCATCCGCCTGACCATGAGGCTGCTGAGATTGGAAGATTAAATTGCTCCTGAAAGAATGAGATGTGACACAGGTGAAAGCCAAAGATAAAGATACCAAAATGTGTAAGCAACACATGAAAACCCCTGATAAAGCCTGAGCTCCTTTTCAGGGCCAGGTGGGCCATGAATGCTGGAGGACAGAAGTTCTCCTTGTTCTCTCAAAGGGCTTTGTGGCCTCTGCTTGCCCAAGGGCCTGATTGATTTTTTTGTCCCATTCTCTGGAGTTAACCTTTTCCAGTTTCCACAATCTCAGCTATTCCTCATACTTTTTTCTCTTATCTCATTCTTTATTTTTTAACAACCTCTTACAAAACTTCTTCTCAAAGTAAAGCATTTTCCATCCACATCCAAATCCTTCTTCCTGACCTCTTTATCTCTTCCCATCTCTTCCTACCTTCTCCCTTCCACCAACTCCCACTCTCATTTTTTCCTACCCCAAACTGGAACTCTAAAATTACCCTCTCCTGCTGCCATCCCTCCCTCTCCAGAGGATTCAGCTCTTCCCTTTCCGCTGTTTGATTTTTCCTCCTTCCTCAGTGCCAATGCCTGACAGAGGAGTCCCTGATTATATGTCTTCATTGTAATTAAACTGGGCCAGAGCCCATTTGCTGGCACTAGGAGCAAGTGGCACAGCCTGGCTCACATCCATACAGCTCAACTCTCTTCCTCCCATAACAGGATGGCTTTATCCTTTCTGCCTATTGGGAACAGCCCGTGGCAAGTGCTGCTCTCTGAACCCTGCCCAGACACAATCTCTCAGAGCACTCCTTAGGACAAGCCAAAGCTGTGCCAGGGAGCATGCTAATAATTAAACATTATAGACTGTGCTACAGGCCTTGCTGCTGTTTAATTTACTTGTAAAAGTGCAGCTGAGAGAGTGGGAGAGGCAGTGTCCTTGCCTTCAGCCCAGGTATCCATCCTGGTTTGGCCCCTGTGAGGACAGAGGTCCCTGAAGATTGAGCAAGAGCCTCTGGAAGCAGAAACCTCTTCCAAGCATAAACTTGGCTAAAACATGGGCAGGGTTTTTTAATCTAATAGGGGTGTGGGAAGCATGTCCTTGGTTAAACTTCTGTCCTCCAGCTACCACTGCCAGGTTCCTACCCCCAGATATAATCATCCAACTAAGGAATTCCTTGTGTTTTCCTTAGTATGAGTTAAGACCTAGTTTTTTTCTGCTCTGCCCCTGAGGTGGGGATAGTAAAATTCAGCTAAAGGGGACACCCACGTGGGAAATTCTAACTCCTTTATTTAACATTTAGCAAAATTTGTATCAGCTGAAAGCAGGGTCTTATTGTGTGTAGGTAGTGTAAAGTGTTTTTGTAGTGAGTGATAACAGCTTTATCTGCCACAGGTGAGTGTGGGTATGGACACCGGCTGGGAGGGTGCTGCTGGCACAACCCCTTTGACAAATCACATTTACCTGAGACCAAACACATGCCAAATCAAGAGGAAGGTCCTAAGCACTCAGGATAATGTTTGGGAATAATGTTCTGAACAGGGTTAGGGTGAAATTGTGCCAAGGTAGAAATAGTGTTGGTCCACTAGCTGCAAATCTGATTTTGCTCTGACCCAGGGGTAAATGCCATGTGGAAATCCTCTGTAACTAAACTGTCACCCCTCATGTTTTTATACCCTGAAAGGGTTTGAGATCATTAGCACGTTCACTTCCAGGTGTGTTACATGCCTGGTGCCTGTATAGATGTGTGTATATTTATAGCCAGCCAAAATCCAACACCACTACATATTGAAATGGTCAAAGTAGAGAGGTGGGTTATTGCTGTTTCCATGGCTTTGAAAGTCTCATAAGCAGCCAGGAATAAAAACAATAAATAATTACTGTGTTACTGAATGCTAATGTTATTTCTGAAATAGCCATGTATATTTTCTGAAGGTTTTGCTTGTCTTTTAAGCCTGAAATAACAGGCAAGCAACATCTGTAAGCCACTTTTTTCCTTTTTCCAAACATATATATATTTGTAGATTAGATCACTGATGGGTTCTCTGCATTAACAATGAATAAAAGGCTTGAAAGCAGCTTTTCAGTCAGTGAGTGCTGCCTGGAATTTGTCTTGGACTGCAATTTCAGGTTTGGCCCTGCAGACAGTAATATGTTCATCATCTCATTGTTCATGGAACCACCTCCTTGTGTACAGCATGAGTGAGGATGACTGAAACTCAGGGGTTGCCAAAAGCTCTGTATGCCATTCTGTCCTGGTTTTTCCTTGTTTCTTTTCCCCAGGCTGCCACCCTGGCAGTGTGTCCTTTCCCAATGCAATGGGGGCTGTGTGGGAGGCTGGAGCTGGGTTCTCAGCCCTGTGTCTGGTTGTGTGGTCTGAGGCCGAACATTTACCTCCTGCAATGCAGCCCATGTGCCAGGCTGCACACCTCACTCATCCTATCTAGCTCAGTGATGTTGCTTCCTACAATTATTTTTATTTTTTTACTCCCTCCTACTGTCTTTGTTTGAAGCTGAAACAGATGTTCACATTACATGCATATTATCACACAGTAAGTCCATCCAAGGCAATGGAAAGAATGCTGGTGGGACTGTCTTGTGTTAGAGAATCAGTAACAGTGACTTTGTGTGCTCTGTAGGAACTGACAGGACTCTCTTGCTGAGCAGAATGGCAGCAGAAGACCATTAGTGCACAGATAAAGGAACTGTGTTATCTGCTGGTGTTGTTCAAGTCGTTGAGAATTTCCCTTTGACTCCAGCAGAGATGGAGCTGAGCTGAGACACTTTGCCTTTTTTTGGACACATTTTTCTTTTCAGCTCAGAGATAAAGATTTTTGGAGGAGCAAGGCAGTGACTATCAAGACAGAAGATGGCTGTGAAAGCAGCAATTGCCTTGGCAGATCTGAGTGCTGCGGAACCCAAACAGAAATGCTTGTACAGGAGGGGAGAGATCTTGAAACTGGGACCCTCCTAGGAGAGAAATAGTGCAGAGCAAGTGAGGGGAAACACAGGGCAGCAGAGCAGAGGTGAGGGGTGGGAAAGCCAGGCAGGCCATGGGGCTCAGCACAGCACAGAGAGCACCCAAATCTCAGCCCTTTGGTCTCCCCTTGGTGTGGCACTTGAGTGGCTCAGCAGGCTCATGGAAGAATGGTTATCAAAAGCCTCTCTGAAAGAGGGATAAAACAGAAGCTGAAACACAGTCTATAATTAAAAACAGTCAATCTGGAATCTTGCTCAAATAGCTCTAATGTCTTCTGCTGATTTGTCACCCTTCACACCTTTCTAAGCTGCCCATGTGAGCACTGCAAGGCTGCACTTTGCTTCTGAGAGAAGCTGTGTTTTCTGCAAGTTCAGAGCTGCTCTGGGCTTTGTGATTTTGTAGTTTTTTGCAGAATCCATCCCATTTTCTTTCTCCTCCTGCCCTGTGTGGGTGGAAGCCCTGTGGGGAGGGGAGCAAGGTAAACAGAGCTGAGCAGGAGAGGTCCAGGGAGGTTTTCCACTGGGGAAATGGAGATCTTGTGTTGGGAGCCAAGTGTCCTCAGATGGACCCATTCCAGCTCCTTCTGCACTCAGGGAGGATTTAAACCTTTCCAATAGAAGCCAGTGGTAATAGCTGGGAGAGATCTTGGATTTCTGTGGATTTTGGCTCAGACCAGACTTCTTTCCACTTCCCAAGGAAAGTGCACTGATAGCCTGATTTATGCACCCACCTTTTGCTAGGACTTAATGAACAATTTTATGACACACAGCTTTTCCAGCAGTGTGTACTGGCCTCACTGCACAGCAGTAATTGCACAGCAGATGTGCATGGCCATGGGACATCCAGCTGATGACAAAAGATGTGGTGACAGGAGTGACTCTGCATTTCTCTCCTTTCTCTTCTTCCTAGGTTCTCCCAGACAGGAAATACTGCCAGTGACAGGGTGAAAGTTCACGTAGCTCTTCTGTGAATTGAACCTTCTTACTGACTGTGTTCTTACATTTCAGGGAAGTAAATCAGACCATGAGGGGCATTGCAGCTGGCAAAAGGCTGTGGCTCTGGGGGAACTCACTCATTTTGCTTGCTATTGAGTCGGCCCACCATGTCTCAAGTGTCTGTGTTGACTGCAAAACCTCTCTCCAACACTCCAACAGGGCAAGTAAAAAGAAGCTGCAGCATTTTCTGGCTTTATTTCAGCAGTTTAATATGCTACTTAACCTCTCTAGCATCCTTCTGTGAGCTTTGCTTGTGTGGGTGTTGGGGAACCTGCTTTCTGCTGTGTTCTGTGTTTTGCCTGCATTTTTTACCTCAGTTTGAGAAAGTTGCTATTTCCACCGGAGGATGTGGAAATCCTGGCACACTGAGCACTCAGTACCTGTCTTTGCTGGTCACCCTGGGGTACTGAAGTCTTCAGCCCCCCTCTCAGTGCTAAGGTTTGTTGAGCCAGGGCCTGTGAGGTCTCAGAAGTAATTTGTGAATGGCTCTGCTTAAGGGATAGGGATATTGTGAAGGAAATGCCTCAGTTCTGCTGGAGAACACTTTATCTTGGATATCCCCAACCAGCCAGCCCCATCCAATCAAGAGGAATTCCCCTCTGGTTTTTTAATTAACCATGTTCCATATCTGGTGTTTCCTTTTTCAGAGAATGTGAAGAAGGCACAAACCTAAATTTTCTGAACCTATTTCTCTGTGCAGACTCAGCAGCGGAGTGCTACACTGGGATTTGGAATAGATACCTGGATTCTCTGAAGAGAGATAGCTGATTTTCCCTCATTTACTATAGATCCTTGTTTTTGTCAGAAAACATGAGATTCACATCTGTCCTGGTTTAGGGCAAATTTGGTAGAGAATCTTCAAAGGGGGAGATTCAGTAAGCAAACCCACATGGCTCCTCCCCCCAACCAGTTCGGGAAGGATTCCTCAGAGAGAAGTGGAAAGAACCTCTTTATTTAACAGGCACAGCACCCCCAGCACACAGAATGAACAATACTGGGTGACACCACTCTGAAAAAGATGACAAATTCAGAAAGTCTCTCTGGGGGTGCTCGCTCTGTTCTCAGTCCCTCCGGCGCTGGGGCAGCTGCTGCCCAGAGTAGGCCCCGCTGGGCCACAAGGTGCAAACTCTCGGGGTTTGCCAGGGCCCAGCCCGGAGCAGGCTTGAGTGGTGCCAAAAAAGGGAAAGGAAAAACAGTCCAGGAAGAAATTTGGACTGCTTAGGTAAACTAGCTAACGAGCAGAAGCAAAAAGCAAGAGCAAAGCAGAAGCAAGAGCGAGAGCAAAGTGAAAAGCAAAAGCAAGAAAGCAAAAGCAGCACCATGTACTGCCTGTCTGTGTGTCCCGCCAGGCTGATAAGAAAACTTTCACTCTTCAGAGCCAGTCTTGAAGGCACAGAACATAATATCCAGCATAAACAGAACACATGAATGGGGATACAAGCATCATAACGTCACCCTAGGACAACCACACCAAAAAGTGTGTCCCACCACACCAAAAGGATCATCAAGCATGTACCTGTCATGGAAGCCACTGCAAACTGAAAAATGGGAGTGGTGGAAAGGAGAGGGATAATTCTGGCAGCATATTCCTAGGGATGCTGGAAGGAGGGAACTGAGCACACTGAGGTGACAGAACAGCTCATTGTCCTGGCGGTGAGGGACAGCCTCTCCCTGAGGGAGGACAGCTGGGGATGGGGGTGACCCCAGCCTGGGCAGGGAGGGGTGCAGCCCTGCAGGGTCCCTCAGAGCTCGATGGGTCCCTCAGCATCGCAGGGAAGGCAGGAGCTGCACCAGACCCACACAAAGGGTGCAGGCAGTAGGAAATGGATCCATGAGTCAGAGCTGGAGACAAGGCTCCAACATGGATCCAAACTCCATCCAAGATGTGTCGGGATCTCTTGCTGGTCAGAATGACCCCAAGAAAAGTTGGAAAGTTTCTTTTCCCAGTCCAGCGCTTGAAGAAGGAGTCAGAGACCTTCAGTTCTCGGTCTCAAGGTTGTTTATTCTTCCTTATCTATAAAAAATTTTCTCCTGTCCAGCTGAGGTCCATCCAGCAGGACAGTTCCAGGCACTCTGCCTGCCCCTGGGGAAGTGTTATGTCTTTATACTAAAAACTATGAGTACAATGTTTACAATTACTTCCTAATACCTATCACCTGTGTTAGACACTGAGCTTCTACTCTAAACCAATCCAAAAGTGCCAACATCACAGCAGAAGATGGAGGCCAAGAAGAAGAAGGAGAAAGGCTAGACACGCCCAGTTCCCTCCATCTTGCCCCCTGAACCCCCATACCAAAAACCCCAAAATCTATTTTTCCACCCCGTGATAACTTCACTATTCTTCTACTTAAACTGTTGTGGCCTGCTGATCTTCATATAAGGTTGGTAACTTGCTCCATGGGTCATAACCAAACCCACAGGTGTTTTGGGCTTCATGCCAGGGCTTCTGAGCCCCCTGGCAGGGGTTCTGGCCATCCTGGACAGCCAGAGGGATGTTCTGGGTTCCCACAAAGACGGGACTGGAGACATGCAGTGGGGTGGTGCAATGCCTATACAAGCCAATAATTTGTACTCACTTATTTTCTAACCAGAATGCCCTATGATTTTAATCTCTCCAGGGTACTCCTGAATCTCACTTTGTTTTGGATGCTGTATGACAGGAAAACAATGAGGACAACAGCATGGGGTCTTCCCTAAAATTCGCTTCTGATTAAAAGAGAGATTGAAATTTTAAAATGGAATTTCACAAAGCTTTTCAATCTATGTGTCCTCATTTAAAATAATTGATAACCATGCTGGAATTAGTAGGTTATGCATTTTATTCAGTGCACTACACAGGTCTTTGGGACAAACAGTTATACAATCTTTTTCAGATAAATGATATTATTAGAACAAATTTTTTATCCAGGCAGAGATGATCTCTTTCAAGTATTATCCAATACTTTTAAGATAAAAGTTGATATTCTTGTTATGATATATATTTTCCTAAAAACAGATTTATCCAGCAATAACAGACCAGCCTGTGTTGAGCTGTCTTAAGGACTGAAGCACGTGCATTTTTTTTTATTACAGTGTCCTTTTTATGATCAATTTTCGTATTTATTTTGGTCTGGTGCTTAGGGGAGCAAAATGCACCATTAGCAATTTAGAGATACTACAGAATATAGCAGGATGAGAAATAAAAATCAACTATTCACGAAGCTCAGCACATTTCCATAGTCACAGGTAGCATTCCTCCTTTTGCAAAACACTAAAAAGGCCAGCTTTGCAAGAGAAAGGCATAGTTATGGCTGCTTATTCTCATGTTATCTCTGTTCCACACCACTAATCATGTTTGATTTATCAGCCAAATTTTCCATTATTAATGGAGAATAAAATTCAAGGCTTAATTTCAGAAGAACAAACCCTCTGCTCTTAGCACAGCCATTAGATTGTCCCTCTAATTGTCTTGTTCACCTTTCCCCTTTGCATGGTAAATCACTTCTTCTAGGCTAGCATTTTCTTCATAAATATATGAAATTTTAATTTTTAAATGGACAAAATTTCCTAGAAAATGACTCAGTGCCAGCTCTCTAGCTTGTGTAAGAGCAAGGAGAATGCCTGCCTTCTGAAGCTGGCACCTGGGAGGGAGGGAGTCCTCTTGGTGAAAAGCAAGTAATGAAGTTGCTCTGTGAAGCAAAAATCATCTGAGAGCAGAAAGTAGGGCAATCTTTTGAATATGAAGTTGTGAGCCTCCAAGGAGAACCTGTGAGTTAATTATTGTTAGGTTTTCAGTCTCTGGGGCCTCTTGACCGTGTCTTCCTTGCCTTCCTCCTTGACCTGCCAGGGCCTGCCCTCATGGAATTCTCTGTCCTGCAGGTCCCTCAGCTTCTCACTGCAACTTTTCACTGGCAGATTTTCACCTGCCTGCCCTCAGCTTGGCAGGGATGAGCAGGCTTGTGATATGGCTTACACTAAATTAACTTGCTTGCTCCCTGCTCCCTTGGCTCTCCCATTAGAAGGCAGTGCAGACATCCCCCAGAGATGAGAGAGAGAGAGCTCTGGAAGACATCCTTGGAAACATGAGCTTAAAAAACAGACTGGATTTTAGAATAAGAATTTAGGATGTTTAAGTGATCAACTCCTCTCCAGTGTTATGTAGATTCCCTGGCTGGTTAAGAGTTTCAGGTGTGTGAAATCAGGGCATCCAACCAGTGACTGGTGACTCCAGGTGTCTTAGTACTGCAGTGCAGAAAAATGCTATACAGGGAATAAAGAGATTAGATGTAATATATGGAAATTAGACAGCTTTGACATGTCTTTAGGCACCTGACATGGCAGCAGCCAACCCTCTAATGACCCAAAATTTTGGCTCCCCAAGTACATAGGGAAGCTGAGAGTTGGGCTCTCCTTTTAGAAGAAAAATGATTTATATACTGTGACTCAACTGTATTTATATATATAAAATCAAGAGAAATTTTCCATCTGCTTTTAGTTTTGCATACAGAGCAACTTCAAAGGCTTCCTCACTGTTTATTTTTGTGAATGAACATGTAAAAACATATATACAACTGCACAAATACACAATCTTGAACAGAGGAGGGGTGTATGCACATGCACAGTTTGGTGGTGGATCCAAAACTGTGGTTTTTTGCAGCAAACAAGCCCCGTGTTTTAGCGTTGACAAAGGCACAGCCCCTCAGAGAGCACCATTGTGTTAAGAAATTGTATTTTTGAATAATGTGGGAAACTTCCCATGTTGGAAGGATGGGACAGGTCCCCTCCTGATGAGTCTCAGAGGTGAAAATCAGCTCTGGCCCCACAGGGGCAGCAGCCACCACCCTGCAAACCCCCCTGGGCGTCCTGCACACACTGCACAGTGCCTGTTTGGGTCTGCCAGCAGCAGCTTTCTGATTCCAAGCACCACATCACTGCCTGGCACACATATTTCCCTTGGATGAACCAGTCAGTGCCTTGGTGAGTGTTTGAAAAAGCTGTGCAAAGCCTGGCTGAACACAGAAACTTCTGCACCTTGTCTGTCTTGTGTGCAGGATGAGCCACAGCAAATCCCAAGTCATCTCGTTGCACTTGGAGGAGTGACAACTCTCTGGCACATGGAAAGGGGCCAGCTACCAGACCAGCTCAGTTTTCCTTGTTTAATCTCTTAAGCACATTTTCAGGCTTAACTGCTTGAGTGGCAGAACCCCCATCAGCAATTTAAAAAAGCAATTATTTTGAATCTCTGCAGAAAATATTTTTATCTGCATGATTCTGCTCAGTAGCTGCATATTAGAAATGGTATGAATCACTCCAAAATATTAATTGATAAGATTCAAGACTTTAAAAACATTATTAAGAGCAGGGTGTAAGGCATGCACAGTTCCGTTCTGGCCAGGGGGGACACAGCATTTTAATGAAAGAGTGTTAATTATCACAAGGATGAGAGAAAAATCTTTAGTTGAAAAGTTCCCTATATGATTGGTTGTGCTTTGTGCCCTCCACTTTACACAAAAAGACATGTGAGGCGAGTTATAACTGCAAATCCCTACTGAAAAAGTCACTTTTCCAGAAAAGTATTTTTTTCATACCACTGTGCTCTTCTGAGCCACCATAGCAAAGGCATGAGTGGCAGCTCTGTTCCCTCTGATCTTCCTGCTCCTAACAGTGCAGTTTCTGTAAGAGCCATCTATTGTCTGCAGTTATTGAATGACATTTAGGAAAATTTCCATTTGTGTTTTCCTGTGCATGCAGCGAGTCTTCCAACATCCTCCACTGGTTATCATGGAGTCAGAGATAAAAGAGACCCACTGGCTCGCTTAATTTGCTGTGCCTGCCTTTCTCCTGCTCAAGCTTGTCCTCTTTTCCAGAAGTGTTTACCTGATTAGCACATCCAGTCACTGATGTGTGCACAGGGCTCAGTCCAGGTTTCGAATGTTCCCTGAACCTTTCCCTCCAGATCAAAGCTCCCACGTCCTCCCTTGCCAGATCAGCCTCCTGCTGAAGCCAGTGTGACTTTGGCTGTTAACTTTGGCCCACGAGCACATTCCTGGAGTGCAGAATTAGGTGAGGGCTCCAGCATTTTGCTGCACCAGGACCTTTGCTGGAAGCAGAATCCGAGCCTCCGTGTTTTCACATTATCAGTCATTTGTGAATTCCTTATAATTTTTTTAATGACTTTTGCAGTGAGCAGTCAGATGCTATTAAAGTTTTACTGAATTAAATTGGAGAAACTAATTTTGCTCTTAGTATTTTATTTCAGTGTGTAACTTGATTTTTAAGGAGCGCTTTGTATCGCGTGGCCATTTGCGTTTGCTTTATAAGCAGAACATAAAGGTTTCCCTGGAGTCATGGAAAAATTGCCTTCCACGTCCCCTATCTAATTAACACCATGTATGTTGCCTAACTCCTTATAATTCACTCCTGAGCACAGTATATAGAATATGATTGGAAAAATAATTTGGAGCAATGAGGAAAAAAAATGCCTTTTGTAATATATGTGATATGGCCAAATGCACTTCCAATCAAATTATATTAAGAAAAAGAAAGGACAGCACACTGAGATATCTGATGTTGAAAAGAAACACCAAAGGCTTAATTAAAAAGTGTGCCTATGTTTTTAAAGGGCACTGTGTTTAAAGCATAGTAATGAAACCCTGCTTGCTGAATAGCTCGGTGACCTGTGTGTGTCTGGGCTGGGGCTGCTCAGCTCCCTGGTGAGAGCTCTGATCCTCCACCCTGTGGGTCACAGAGGAGCTGCTGAGCCCCCAGAGTGTTCTGGTGGGTCACAGCTTTCCAGGGGGGAGAGCAGTCAGCCAGGGCACAGTTAATTGCAGGGCTGGGGTCTGTGCTGAGGACACAGCAGATGAGCCTCTGCAGTCGAGTAAATCCAAGTATTGCCTTGCAGCTGAGGGGGGGTAAGACTTTAAACCATCCTTTAAACCATCCTAACCAGATTGTAAGCGCTGTCTGACCATGCTCTGGGGGTTTTTAATTCTTTTTTTATTTTTTTTTCTCCCTGTGGAGCCTGAAAAGCTAATATGATTTGGAGAGAGAGCACGTGTCAGTGGACTCAATTCTTGCTGGTGCATCAGCAGTGGAACCAAATTTCCAAATGAAGGAGTTAACCCCTTCCCCTCCATAGATTTATTGAGGTTAATCAGACCATGCATGCATAAGCCAGGGCACTGCTGAGGGCAGGAGGGTGGATATGCATCCTGCATAAATTAAATGTGGAGGCAGAGCTGGAGCACATGCAAAGGGCTGAATCCATCCACAGCCATGCAGTAACAGTGCTTGTCATATCAACCAAAGGCAGCCTGGGCTCATGCAGCAAATTTGGTACCTTTCCTCACAGCAGGGCTTGTTTCTAACCTGCTTCCTTCGTGTGAGGTGAACACTCCCTCCTCCACCTTTCCTGTGGACAGAGAGCTCATGTGAGGCCCCATACTCCTCTTGCTTTCAGATGTTTCCCACTGCTGGGCTCTCTGCTGAGCTTGGCCCCACTGGTTGTATCTGGGTGTTTTAAGGTCATGTTGCACTTCCTTACTAGAGGGAGGGAAGAAAAAGAAATAAATATATATTCATATTTTCTATACATTCACTCAAAAACCTCATTCCCTTCTAAAGCTTTTTAGCATATATGGTGCCATTTCCTGAAGGAGAAGCAGAGGCAGAAGAGGGTTGAGAAGAAAGGCAACTAGGAAAAAAATGCTTTTTATTTTTAAAGAATTAATGTAACATAAATACAGATTTAAGTGTTTATTTTGCCAGAAAAAGGAAAATGTCCACTCTTATTTGGTCCAGAACAGGGGATGTCCATGAGCACCACAATGGGTAGAACTATTCCAGACTGTGAAGAAGCACCAAGTCTGCTAGGCTTATAATTTCACTTGGAAAAGTGGACTTTGGAGGTGTGTGATAGATATCTCACATGGGGTAAGGAAAGAAGACACAACATTTGACATATTGGTAGGAGCTTTAAAAAGAAAGGTGTCAAGTGCACACTTGTGTCACAGTCATAATGTTCTAAGGGATACAAATCAGGTGTTTTGGGAGGAAGCATTTTGCATCAGAAGTCACTAACCTGGCTTTAGCAAAGGACAGCTACAACAAATGCACCTACTTAAGCCAAGGCTACCAAAATTCCTCCTCCCTGTATAAATTCAGACAGCCCCACAATGTATATTGCATGTAGGGCCTAAGATGACTTGACATCAAACTTAAAGTGGTCCCTGCCCTTTCATAAATGTAGATTTTTTTTCTTCAGGAGGAAATTTTGATTTTTTTTTCCTTCAGGAGTCCTGCCTCCCCTTTTGCTTTCTTATTTTCAGATGTGTAGGATTTGAGAGCTCCCTCTTCCCTTTCCAGCCCTGGCATCTTTGCGGCATGGATTTCAAGGCATCTGCATTGAGTGAGTTGGTCACTCTGCCGCTCACTTGTGAGGTGCTGGAGGATTCTGCTTTCAACTCAGAAATGCTGCAGACACTTGACACACCAAGGGAGTCAAGTGAGCAGTATGAGATGTTTATTAATTGGGAAATGCAGATCTCATATGCTGAAATGGAGTGTACAGAGTAATTGGTTTAGGAAGCAAATGTTTCACTGAAACACAGGCATTGCTGCCTTTTGCTAGGGGAAGGGATCACTTGCAAACCAAATTCTTTCCTCCATTAACCCAATTGCCTATTGCACTGGATAGATCTCTTATTAAGTCAAATCTCTTACAGCTCTAAACTGCAGCTGTCAGTTCCTGAATCAAAAATATTAACTATTAAACATGTCACCTGCAAAATGGCATCGATATTCTCTTCCAAATTTATAGTGGTTGTTTACAGATCCCTGAGCTGATGAAGAAGCTACAAATAAAGGCTACAATTGGGGATAACATAAAATGCACCAAGCACCTTCTCAGGTGAATTGAGATCTGCTTTCCTGGTCACTGCAAATGGAACTTTATGCCTGCACAGCTCCTCCTTTCAACTTCTCTTTTAGGGCCACTGGTATATGCTCCTGTAGTGTGGCACTAAAACTGTTTAAATGAGCTTTGCTTATGAGGATGGTAACAAATGGGCTGATTAGCAGAGCTCACTAGAAATTGAAGCTTCACAGGAAAAATCATGTAAAAGTGGGGCCAAGTTAGATTTCGAGGTTTCCCATAGAGTGGAAGTAGAAGTTAAAAGAAAGAGGGACTAGGATCTTGAAATATGTTCAAGATTTTCTTCTTTTTTGAGGCCCATTTATCTTCTGTACTTAAGAACATCCCTTGACCCTGGTTTTTTAATCTTCTAGATCAGGTGTGTATCTTGGCCTCAGTCCTGGATTTTCCTTCCATGGAAAGAGGAGTCTGGTAAGGATGTCTGTGTGTGTCCAAGCTGCTTTTTGGGACAGGGTAAGAAGTTGAGTGTTTGAAGTGTTCCCATCTCACTCTACAAACAGTCTAAATTCCTTGGGTTGCCCCAGAAAGTTTAGGGACTTTCAGGCTCCCTGTGTCTTGTAAGCCCAGTGAATCAAAGAGGCTTAGAAAGTACCCCCGAGCTTCTGTGGGTGACTTCTGTTTTCCAAAAATAACTTTTTTTTTTTTTTTTTACTTTTGAAAGGACCTCTCTTTTTATATGGAAAGGTTAAATCCCAAATGCTTGAACTCAAGTTAGCGTGCTGGAGAGCCAGTTCCAAATATTTTAACTTGATCTCCTTTCTGGTTAAGATCCATGGACAGCTTTTGAGCTCTGCACTCTCAGCAGGAACCACTGCTGCAGGAACAGTCAGGAGCTGGGCTCAGGCACAGAGTCAGGCTGGGGCTCAGCAGAGTGTGGTTTAATTCCTTGAGCTGACATGGCTTTCCTGTGTGATTCTTGGCACAGCACCAAATCTTCATGGGCCTCACTCCCTGTCTGCACAATCACACCTCTCGGACCTGCTGCCTCAAGAGAGAGCTGGGGAGAGGCCATTTATTGTTGTGCGTTTATAAATTGGGGGCTTTCCTTTTGCACAAGGCCCCCAGACAATCTCCTAACAGCAATCCTGAGATAAAGCAGGCAGATTATCTGAAATAGTCTGGCAGATGCTGGAGAGGCTCCAGCTATGGAGTGGTGGGGAGGTACAACACAAGCTGCTAGCGCAGCGTTGAAAAGACTCACTGTCCTTTTGTAGCTCACCCCTTGTGAGCAGCCCATGATTTATTTATTGAGGAGCAGTTTCTGAGTCACCTTCTTCTCCACATTATGGAAACACTGTGAAAGTGAGTCATTTTGAGGAACACAGCCTGCAGCACTCAGTTCTCACCCGGCAGCCTGGAACAGGAGGAGGAGAGCCCAGTGGGTTGGTTGGAAGGGAGAGAGAGAGTGGGAGATGCAGCTTCCTTCTCTGCAAGCCTTGTCATCTGACCTTGGGAAAGTCACGCAGGATTCAGGATTTAGACCATAAACAGAATGGTGGCCTGGCTTTGGCTTTCTCAGAAGGGTGTTTTTTATAGAGTGACACCGTTAGAGATGTGAGACTGCCAGCTTCTGTGGTAACAGGGTCCTTTCACAAGCCTTGGATAGGGAGAGTGATAAAAGTGGAGATGCAATAACTGACTCTGTAAGTATAAATGGTGACTGCAGAGACAGCCAGGGTCAGCTGTTCCCTGTGTTTGCAGGGGATTGGAGAAGAGTCTTGAAATTATGGCAAGGAAAAACAGAGCTTAAATGTTAGACAAAGCCTCCTCGAAGTGATGTGTGGAATGCTGAAATGGATTGTCTGGGGAGAGGGTGGACTCTCCAGCCCTGGGATTTTAACCCTGGTTAGATGCACATCTGTTTGGGATGGTTCAGGTGGAGCTGCTTCAGGCTGCATTTTTCTGGCTCTGTGCAGAAAGGAGTTGACTGCTTTCCCTGAGCAGGCTGACCTTTAGTGAGATCCTCTACTGCTAACTGCCTCAGCATATCATAATGCAGAGAAGACAAATATTTAATTTGCCTAATTATTTGCTTTGCTCCTTTCTGTCCTGCTGTTCTTTGATGTCTTCCCTTCCACTACTGGCCCAGCTAAGAAAGCTCTGCTCCTTCCCATCTGTGTAAAATTTGCCTCTCCACCCATCAAATTCTCCTGTGATTGTGAAGTTTTTCCTTGCTGCCCCCAGACCATCTCCAGCTGTGGAACTGCCTCCACCCTACAGGCATCAGGCAGCTGTTTTCAGCTGCACACATTTTCTAATTAAGGTATTCGATAAAGATTGGCCTTTAGAGCTTTCAGGCTTTCTGGATACTGCTGCCTGCTGTTTGGAAGAGGCATTAGCAGGCCTGGGACCCTGAAATCTTCCTGAAGATTTAATTTCACAAATGGGAGCTTCCTGCTAATGCAGAGCAAAGAACACAGCACCAAGATGAAATCCCTCTTCTGTAGCTGGCATTCTTTCACCATCCTCATGATGTGAGCTGGAGCAAGCGTCCCTTCTGTGTCCCCTGTGGCAGAGCTGTCCCTGCTCATTTCCAGCCCATTTATGCAGCAAAGCATCCATGCAAGGAGTTCCTTTCTCTCTTCTCCCACCTCTCCTCTGAGAGGTGGCTGCACTCTGGGTTTTGCATTCTGCTCCCATGCAGCAAACTTCCCTCCTGCCACATCTAAAGTTCCCTGTCCTGCTTTGTCCATGGCAGACCCATCCCTTCCCTGTCCTTCAGCCATGGGCTGGGGCTGCATGTCCCAAAAGATCTGAGAGACACTCAGGGAGAAGTGTGAGTAACTCTGGTGTGATGATGAGTCCCCTGTGAGGATTTTGGCTTTTCCACTCTTGCCTCTGACAGTGAGGTGATATCTCCAGCCAGCCTTGTCCCTTGTGATGGTCTCTCCATCCCTCTCCTTTCTGCTGGATGGCTTAGCAGGAGGAACACTGGAGCATTAGAAATCAGTGAGTTGGAGCTGAAGCCTCCTGTGCTGGAAAGCATTTATCCATGGTGCCCTCTGGGGAACAAACTGCTCCCCATGCAGGTGCTGGCAGCATCAGGTTGCTTGAAACCCCAGAGATGAAGGGTACCATCTGTGTTGTGTCCATGCCCCTGACAAAGTTGAGACATTAATCCCAGTCTGGATTGGGTCTGTTTGTGAAGGCAGTTGATAAATTTGGGTTCAGAGCATTTCTCACTCTGCTCTATGCACAGTCAGCTGTCACTGCATGGGAAGACACTTGTGAGTCTGTGTGGCATTTCCTGCACACTGGGCAAGGTTGGTTAGGAGAGCAAACAAAACTCAAGGATGTATAAACCAAAAGGTCTTTGGGATACCACCTTGTGAGTGTTTCAGCATTTCACAGACATCTTTCAACAAGAGAGGAGAAAAGCATCCCTTTCTTAGATTTGCAGAGTGTCTGGAGGATGCTGAGTGCCCTCTGCATCAGCCACAGGCAGAGCTGGGGGCTGGAAAACCTCTTGGATGATCACAAGGACACAAAAATGTGAGCTGGCCCAGGGTGAACGATCACCACACTGCAGCTGGGGCCTTCCACCCGTCAGAGGTGTGAGTGTCTGCAGCTGTGAGACAGTGAGAGCTGCAGACTAGTTTTACACACAGGTTGATGGATTTTTGAATAGTCTCCTGAGTCCTTCCAATCCTACATTTCTAAAAAATATACCAGAGAAAAAGAAGAACCTCAGAGGGGATAAGAGAAACGCAAGCCTTCTTTGAAAAGAGACTGTGAAAAATTAGAAGTGTGGGATGGAGAAATGAAAGATAACATGCTAAGAGTAAAAAAGGAAAAAAATACAATCCTCTGAAAAGCACCCACACCCTCTATCAAATGGAGCTGAGAAGGTAAATCAGGCTTTGCTGCTCCCCCTGCTTGTCACACAGGAGCTTCCAGTAATTCTGAAAGGTGATACATGGCACATTTATCCACTGAGCCCCTCAGAGATGCAGAGCACAAGGAAGCTGTGGGGAATGGCTGCCATAGGCATCCCCGAGCCAGAGAGCCCAGCAGGAAGGAATGGAAGTGGATAGAACTGGCAAGACTCTCTGTGGTTATATGTGAAAGGATAAAAATAAGCTTTATAAACTTGCATGCTTCCAGGCACAGGCAACCTCAAACTCCTCAGGGCGAAGAAACTTCCCTTATAAATAAGTTATTCCATAACTGTTCGTGGCATTAGCTACTGTCAGAGACAGGATACTGGACTAGATGGGCCCCTGGCAATTCCTCTGGAGAAGCTCTTTCCAAAATAAAGACCCTAAAAAAATTCCCTGTAACAAAGGAGAAACTATTGAGTTGTTTATTAAATAAATTAATTTGAATAGGGAGAACAGCAGTTCCTTTGTTCCCCCCTCAGTTTGAACTGTGGGTCTCAGAAGGGAAAATGAAACCACTGCTCCGAGAAGCAGAATAGCATCCTCAGCTCCTGCTTCTTCCAGAATAAAAGGCCTATATTTAGAGGATGCCAAGTATTAGAGATATACTGAGCTGGCAACTGGTTCTGGCAAATTTCCAAACCCATCTGATTTTCCACTTAAGTTAGACATTTCAGTAACACAAGAAGTTGCAAAGAGAGCTGAAAATAGTGCTCTGCTATCTTTGCAGCCCAACCTGCTGCAGTTAACACAGTTTGGGGAGGAAATGGGTAATAGTTTTTGTGTCAATCAGTATGAAGCAGCATCTGATTTTAGTATGGGTGTGTTTTCATGCACAATTAAGTGCATCACACATTTAGTGTGCATATATAGGCTGTATACAGGGTAGGGTATAGAGGCTTCTCCATCAGGTTCACTGCTTGCTTAATTAAGCATTCATTCATTGTCTTTTGACATCTATCTATCTATCTATCTATCTATCTATCTATCTATCTATCTATCTATCTATCTATCTATCTATCTATCCATCCATCCATCCATCCATCCATCCATCCTGGGGCTTACCTAGCACAAGCCTATTAGAACAAAAGTCAGGCTCTAAGTTTGTGCAGACTTCGGCCTTTTTGATTTATAAGGTCAAACAGCTGTTTTAAAGGACAAATACAGATGTCTCAGGCCATGATAAAGCATGGAAAATGCTATATCTGAATCTCTGTAACAGTTGCAGAGTTCTCTGGTCAATATTTTGCAGATACCTCACCCTGACACGACAACCATGCAAGGTGGAAATTGCATCTTTCTTGAAGAGAAGTAAGTGGGGTTTATAGCCACCTTCCCAAGCATCACAGAGGAAATAACAGCAATTTCTGTAGTGAGCCTTCCATCACTCTGTGTAATCCCCTGTTCCTTCTCTCTATTTTAAATTGATCATACATTTTGCATAGACTGTTTGGGTTGGTGATTCCTATGCTTGTTCTCCATCTGAGAATCAATCTTTTCACAGAGGAAAGTTACAGCTTAAGCTTTTATTTCTGCATTGGTCTGATGTGGTTCAGATGTATTTATCCTACCTCTTTAGCTCTCTTTAGGGGTTCTTTTATTATGATGTGGTCTTCCAGGTGCAAACTGCTGCCAGATTCATATCCTTCAGCATTTGTCCCTATGCCTTGTGTTTCATAATGGCTGCTTCAAATGTGTTTCAAAGGCTTAAAATCAGCAATGGAAAATTTTAAGCACAGAACCTTGATTGGAGTTTAGAATAAATCAGGGCTGAGTAGTTTCAATCTGCAATGAGAGGAACTCAGTGTACCTCAGATACTGCCTCATATCAATAAACATTTAAGGCTGGAAAAGCGAATCCAAGCAGACACAAAGTCAGAAATATCTAAGTGCAGTTCAAAATGCATCACAATGATTCATGTAGAAATCATGGCCTTCCTGGGTGGATTGCAGGTGCTATGACTTTATTTTGGTCACGCTGGAGTATTCCTGATTGCACACTTCCATCCTGGGCTGGTATCAGCCACCTTACCTGCATGTCAGGGCATGTGTGGGTGGCCTTCACTGCAAACCTGTTGTTAGGTGTGGGTGGAGAGACCTGAGCATAAGTCAGGTAGTCTGTCATCAGATATGATGCCAGGAGTGCCTCAAAGTCACTCATTGCTGAGTGGCAGGGCCCCTGACAGAGCCCTTGTCTGATCTGACAGCTCTGACAGCTCCAGGAGCGGCTCGGGGAGGAGCCGACCTGTCAGACCTGGGGAAACACAAAACCCAGCAATGCTCACTAGTCCAGGATGCCACAAAGTCAAAAGGGAGAGGGTGGGGATGTGTTTGAGAGATGTGGGTTTTTCCTGTACGATCTCTGAGCACCAGGGCATCTTGGATCTTATTCCAAGGGGTTTTTAAAAAGAAACATCCAGAAAAGCAAGTCTATTACCAGTGGCTCGTGTGTAAGGCAGCTATTATTGTTAATGTGCATGTGACAAAGATTTTACCCTCTCATTAGTAGGGAACAATTATGAGGTCATCGTTAGCTAAATATTATCCTCATTTTATCTTCCTCTTGGATATACAAGTTGACATTTCTAAACCATTTATCAATTTTAGTGCAGTGCATGAGCATAGCATAGGAAATATAGAAATGCTTCTTTTCTCCAAGCATTAATAAAAAGATTTGTTTCAGCCTATTTTTAAACATTTTGGTGGTGGTTTTTTAATATCATATATTAAAAAACCCTGGCAAATTGCTAGAAATGTCAGCTTAGATCAAAGCTGTATGGCCAAGTGATTTGAGCAAATATATAAATGAAGGCTTCTCTTTCAGACACGTCAGAGATTAAGATGTGACCTTCAAAACTGTTCAGTGGCAACTAGCTCAGCAGACTGAGGCTGTTAAAGCTAAGCAATTGCCTGTGTATTGACTCCTGTTTGAAGGGGATAGATAGAAGCCAGGATAGCTCCATCTCCCACTTAATCCCTCCTTTGGAAATTCCTTGCCCTATTCATCTTTGCTAGGGTTTGTTTTGTTGAATGTGTTCTTCTGGAATAAGGCCTTTTTGGCTCAGGAGAGGGTCCCCCAGTACAGCCATCTGCAGCATTGCTTTTAGAGTCTTTTGTGTTGTTTTATTTTCCTGTTTTCTGCTTCATTATCTTCCAGTTTTACTCCTATTATTTTTCTTAGGAAGGCACACATTCTCATTCAAGCACTTCGCATCCCTTGATATAAAATGACCATCCATTTAAAGACCTAGTTCTGTCATCTTAAACCATTCCATGAAAATTGTGTTCTTGTATGCCCCGTTTGCTGCTGAGTGATGTTGGAAACAAATTATACTGGCCACCAAATGAACCACTTGGTGTTGATTTCTTTTTATAAAATTAATACCTGAAATTTCAGCCTCACAAAATCAATCAGTGCTTGGAAAACTGGACAGTGACCTCTCTTTATTTTGCCCCCAATTAAGAAATCTGCTGTCATGACAATGATACTGAAGAGGCACGAATTGAACAGAAAGGCTCTTGCTATCTCACTGCAGGGCTGGGGGGAGTAAACATGTACAGGAGGCTGTAAATTGAACAGATGCTGTGCAGGGAGTGTGCACATGGATCACAATTCGGGATTTATAGAATCAGAGCGTGGTTGGGGTTGGAAGGGACCTTTAAAAGCCATCCAGCCCCCCTGCCATGGACAGAGGTACCTTCAACGAGACCAGGTTGCTCAGAGTCCAACCTGACCTTGAATGTTTCTGGGGATGAGGCATCAACAACCTTTTGTGCTGCAATTAAACTCAGGGGGAGGATCCCATCATGTGTCCCACACAGTGTTACTGTGAGGCAATTCAGCATATAGAACACAAAAATTAAACTTGGGAAACAGGTGTGTTGAGTCAGAAAGTGTTATTTTTCACAGGTGAGGGTTTTTTTTTTTGGTTAGTTTCTTTGTTTAACATTACACTTTGGCAACCCAAAGCACAGGGTTCCTTTTGAAGCTCTGACTTGCTCTTACTGCCTTATGACAAGGCAGGATTTGGGATAGGCAGGAGCCCCAGGATGTAAACAACATGCTAGAAAACACACTGCTCAGGGCTGGCTACTGAAAGGACTTTCTGTCTTCTTGCAGGGCTGAAAAAAAAGAATAACTTCCAGAGGAACCACAGCACAGCATGGAAAAACCTGCCAGTAATTGCACAGGATGCAGTCTGGGTCGATGCTGTATCTTTATGTGCTTGTCTGCCTGCTCAGTATGGACACATTACTGCATGCTGCACCAATTCCTGTGCATCTGTACCTCCTGAAGGGCACTGCCAGCAGGAATTCTCCTCCTTCAGTCCTTGTGCCTGCCTGTGCTCAGATCCTCTCACCCACAGTTGCTGCCAAGCCCTATCTGTGACCTCAGCCCAGCGAGCGCCTGCGTGGGCACAGCTTTGCACTTCTGGTGCTTCTGTGGCGTGTGATGCTCACTGCCTTATGCTCCAATGGCTGAGATCTCATCTCTGATATCCCCAGTCAGACTTGAAAAGGAGACAGTTTCCAGAAAGGGCTGCAGAGCACCAGGGAGCTGTGTCACAGCCGTTTCCCACAGGAAGGGAGGTGTCTGCACTGACCTTGTGCTGATGAAATCCTTGGCTGATCCCGACAAGGTTCAGCTCCTGGAATATTAGTGACAAAGCTGACATCCTCAGGACTCTGTGGAGCATGACTGGGAACAGCATGAACTGCAGAGCCCAGGACTGGGAAGCACAATTAAATAAATATCCCCTTTTCCTGTGCACAAAGGGAGAATTTATTCTCTGGTCAAAAAGCCAAGTGCTGTTCCAGCAGTTCTTCGTTATAGGCATGTGCTTATTGGCTGTAATAAAGTGTCAGAGAGGATGTCTATGCAGATTTGTGGAACAGATATTAAAACATCCTTTAAAATGATTTATGCTGTAGGGTTGAGGTAGCACAAGGAGTCCAGCGGCTCAAATAACAAATAGGAGCAAAGATGTGAAATGCATCTTTGGTGTTTTATATCACAGCAGATGACTTTGCTCCCTGTAAAAGGAGGATGTAATCACTTGGCAGATCTGGAAGATCTCTACAAGGCACTGTAGACCGCATCCTTAAGGGAGGAGAGCTCTTTTACAGGGATACACTTAATCCTTTAACCTGATGAGTGCTCAAACCATCACCTCTATTTATCTCAGGCCTCCAAAGGAATCCTTGGGATCTAGTTGGTGAACATGCCATTGCAAACACTGGGCCTGAACCTGAGCAGAGACTGTGAGCTTGTGAACTCTCTCTGAGAGCAGCAACATCAGGCTTTCTCCAAGCTGATTACAGGAATAGACTTCCCCTGACAAGATGAGAAACACAGGCCCTTGTGACTGCAACGTGAGACTGTGTGCTTGGGTTCACTCAGAACTCAAGGGAAGGAGTGATGGAAAACACCACCTCTGCTTCTGTGCTGACCTGGCTGCTTTTCTGGGCTGTATTTGATGGAGCAATCAGTTTGGTGCTGCTGCAAACATCAGTGGAAACAGCAAGTGTGGAAAATATTTTCTAATGACAGAAGAGCTAAGCTAATTTTACTGCAGAAATCTTTGTGGCTGCTGGGATGTAGGCACTAATCCTTTTAATTTTATTGTTTCAAGTACCTTGTATCTCATTGTGCATTTGATGAGCATTTGGGATCTGTGAGCAGGAAACCTCCCCAGCCCGAATGGTGGAGCAGTCAGTGCTTGCAGGACACAACTTTTTGTCTTGTGAAAAAAAAGTGCACAAAAAAATGTGCACAAAAAAAAAGTGCACACAAAGTGCACAAACCCACAGGCTCCCAGGTGTGCATCCTCCCTGCAGAATCTGCAATAAGCTCAGAGATCAATTATGTGTCAGACCCCTCCTGGCTGGTCAGATTTATCTCAGTCTTCACAGCTACTGAAAGGGGAATCAAAGAATTCCATAGAATTAGAGAATGGTTTGGGTTGGAAGAGAACATAATCCTGCTCCAACCCTCCATCTCCATGGACAGGGGTGATACCCACTAGATTTAGTTGCTCAGGACCTCATCCATCTTGGCCTTGAACACATCCAGGGATGGAAATGGGATCCTACTTCATCCCTTCAGACTCATCCCACTGACCCCACTGACACAATAACATGGTTGCTCCTTGGATGTCTCAAGCCTGTGAGCCAGCTCACCATCTGCTGAGTGCAGGGGAGGAGGCAGGAATGTGCAGCTGGAGGTGAAAAGGAAGACAGAACCAGCCTTGGTGGCAGCTGTGCAGATTAAATAATTTCAAAGTAAACTGTGACCATCCTAAATGAGCAGTGTGAGCTGCAGTGACTGGTACCTCTCAGCAGTGTGAGGTGAGGGCTGCTGCTTGCTCTTCAGCCAGCAGATGCTGACTGGCTGTGCCTGCTTTGAGAGCAGCACTCTGCTGCTCCAGCCATCCTGTCAGCTTTAGAGCCACACTAATTTCTCCACGGCACGCAAAGGCAGCCCTCAGTGAGGGATGTGGTCATGTCATGCTTCAAACATAAGCCAGTTTTGCTCTGGAAGAGAGATACTGCATTCTCTGGCACCCACACACTGAATGTCCTCTCCTTTGTGCTCACACACTGCCAGCTTTCTGCTTTGAATCCTCTGTGCTGAGAATAGTGACAGTCTAGTATTTTTTTCCCAAGATTTGTTCTCTGTAGGGGATCAGCCATTTCCAGTTTTTTTCAGAGACGAAACCTCTCCTTCCTTTAACTCTTTAGGGCTTATCACTTCCATTTGTGGAAGTGACAAATCAGTGGAAGATGGGAGCAAAAACCTGTGCTAGCTTTGGTGCAATAATTAAACTCTGGCTCCAAAAACCTTTCCCCAAAATGTATAGAGAAGGCACAAACAGCATTTGACTAGAGAGTATCTGTTCTACCTGGATCAGGAGAGGGGTCATGATGCACAGGCCAAAAAGGCTCGACTTTGAGCCAGGCTGGAGTTTCAGAGGTTTTACCTGAAATCTCATTTCTCTGCAGGAGAGAGAAGCTGGTACCTGAAATCTCATTTCTCCTTGCATGGGAAAAGGAGACCTGGTGCAGGCTGAGCCTGAGTGTTCCCTGCACTCTCACATGAAACTGCAGCTGCCCTGTAAAATTATGGAGAGGATGTTTGTCTGCATGGCCTGAGCAGAACATTTCCAGAGCAGAGGCAACTCTTACAGTAATGGACAGTAAGGCTAAAATGGTGACTGCTCCAGGACATGGCTGCTGTGTGAAGCAAAGCGGTGGTAATGAAAATTGTTTTGCTACTAATTAGAGCAGTCACTACTGGCAACCACTCCAGTCTTATCTAAGGAATTTTCAGGCAGTAACTGCATCTTGGTGAAAAGCAGCACTTCACTTTCTTTCGCTCTCTTTCTGAGCTATTTTGAGTGTAATTGTTTTTCTCCCAACAGAGGGATGGGAGTGTACCAATCCAAAACCATTCCTCAAGCTACACTTGCCTGGAAGGCATTTTGGTAAATAGAGTTTTCCACCGTGATTTCTACTGCATCAGGCTGAGCTGTTTTTCACTGATGGACTGATTTTGGCTGGTACATTTTATAGGGAAGGCAGAAGAATGGTGAATGGTGTGGCCATTGCTTTGGTTCCTATGGCACTGGTTGGGATGAAGGAGCTCTTGGTCTCTGATCCATCACTGTGGAGGTAAAAGAGAGTTGTCCATGTTAATTTAACTTTCTACAACCAGCACTGTTCAGGCTAATTTACCAACTCTGTACTACTTGGTAGTTTCTGGGACTTACATGAGCCATGGTATGTGGCACATATTCCACAGAAGAAAGAAAATACATTTCTTTCTTTGTCTCAGGAATAACTAGTGACTTGACCTTGGATTTTCTACATCATAGTGACATACAGTATGTGAACTCCATTGTAAAAAAAAAAAACCCACCAAACAATGATACTGCTCTCTGCTAGAAGCTAAATGTCTAAAGGCATCCCCTGGTCAGCAATCATGTTAAATCAATATTGAAAGAGAGAAGTAATTCATTGAAAACACCATTTATTAATTAGAGTGTGGCCTGGACCACAACAGCGTGTTCTCTGAGGACACAGATTTATTTATGTTTAGTTACTGAGGGATATGTGAAAAGACTAGTGACAATTGTTGATGATGGTTCATAAGGGAGGCTGCTTGCTGGTGCAAATGCATAAATTATTGAGACAAATTTAGCTGGCTGGAACACTGCATAAACCAGCAAATGATCTGAAACTTATGTGGAATTAATTGCATTTGCCTTTGCAGATGTCTGGTTTCTGAGCAGCAGAGCTTTGGAGCTAGCAGACATGCAGGCAGCCCTGAGAAGACCTGACTGCCCTCAGGTTCCTGCTCAGCCAGATTAGAGGAGTTAATTCCTCCTGCAACAAGGAAAATTCAGCAGGATGCCACTGTTAGAATTACCTGTTCCCCATATATTATTATTTTGTGAAGCTGTATTGCAGATACTGATAGAACCAGGACAGTCAAGCTTACCCTAACCCAAGCTGCATGACCAGCCTGACAAGAACTGAAAATCATTGTGTGATATCTACTGATGATTTATTACCATTGCAAAGTGGCTGCGTCTCTCATGATCTCACATTCCTCAGCTTTGTCAGGATCAAAGTAGAGCACTCCTGCTCTGGAAAGTTTTCTGAGACAGCTTCATGGCATTGTAGATGAAGTCTTCCATGATTTTTTTAACCTGAGTCTCAATACTGTGTTTAGTGATGAACCTTCTTGTAAAATAACCCAGGGCAGAAAAGTGAGGGCTAGCATATGGTCTGATGTGAAATTAAAGAGGTAAACATGTGGCCAGTACTAAGTCCCATTTTTTTGGGCTGGTGTGAAGATGAAACAAGGCTCTCTTGTGGCAATACTGTATTTGCACTTATGTTTTGGAAATCAAGCACAGGAATTAACTCTACTGTTACTGATTGACTGGTGATTTAATGTTTCCTGTGCTGTCCAAATCCTTTAACTAATGTGGCTTCAGCTGGTTAAGGAAGGCAAACATGGATGTTTGAGCTCAGTTCAGCAAAGTACTTTAGCATTCATCAAACATCCATAGCACAGGCACGCAGAATTTCAGGGGTCACATCTAAACACCCTCCAGAAAAGGAGATGGATATCTCTGTATTGATCTAAACAGCTCCCTCCCTTATAGAGAGTTTTTAATTCAGATCATTTTCTGTCAGATTCTTAATGAGATTTCCTGAGATTTCAGCTAAAGAGACACCCACATAACCCACAGGGGAACATGCCCATCTGGCAGAGGACCTGTGTGAGGCTGCCTCAGCTGCTCCTTAGCACAAACAGGCAGCCAAAGCTTTGGTTGAGGAAGTTCTCAATTAAACTGAGATTGCCTGGGGAGGTCAGGGACTCTGCCGTGTGGGGTCCTTAGGAATGACCTCCAGGAATGGCTCAGGTCAAGCTGATCCTGTGTCAGAGCAGAATGATGCACCAGATGACTGCCAGAGGTCCTTTCCCAGGGATTTCATGTTCCCAGCAGAGCTGTAATTGCACGAATGAAAGGTCAAACATTTTATACCTCATTGTGTGTGCCCCATAATGTATCAGTACTAGGTAACTGTTAAATCAGTTTCTATTCATAAAACACCAAATATCACTTAATATTTTAATGGGCTTCTCCCACTTACACTTCACCAGCCCTGTTCCCTTCTCTGGACTCACACGTCAGTGTGTTTCTTGTTGTGAAGGGCACAAAACTGAGCACAGGGTTTGAGGTGTGGCTGCACCACTGCCCAGCACAAGGGACAATTCCTGCCCTGGTCCTGCTGCCACACTATTGCTGATACAGGCCAGGTGCCATTGGCCTACTTGGCCATCTGGGCACAGGCTGAGTGCTCAGCCACTGCCAAGCAGCACCTCCAGGTCCTTTTCCACCAGGCAGTTTTCCAGCTGCTCTGTCTCAAGCTGGGAGTGCTGCCAAGGGTTGTTGTGACCCAGGAGCAGAGCTCAGCACCTGGCCTTACTGAACCTCATACAATTGGCCTCAGCCTGTCTGCTGAGCCTTCCCACCTTCCAGCAGATCAATATTCCCATCCAACCTGGTGTTTGCAAACTGGCTGAGGGGAAACTTGGTGCCCTCATCTGAATCATTGATGAAGATGTTAAGCCTGAGCCCTGCAGAACATCACTTGTGACCAGCCACCAACTGGACTTAACCCCATCCACTACCATCCCAGTTAATGATCTTCTGGCTCTTCCAGTGTTTTCCTTCATCATTCCCAGCATCTGAAAGGGTAGAGAAGAGCATGGCTTGTGCTCCTGATTCCTCAGCCAATCATCCCAATGATTTATGGTCTCTTTGAGCCAGGTCTCACAAGCTCTTGGAGATCTATATTACACCCTAGATAGCTCAGCTACCTTAGAAGGCATAAAATCAGCAGGATGGCTTCTGTGGTAGTGTTGGAAACAAAAGAGTTTTAATAAAAGGCAAAATAACAAAACTCTTTACAGAGCAAAACCGAGCCAGGTGCAAGAGGCTCTTACTCCTGGTAAAACACCTCACAAAAGCCATTAGTTCCTTTGTTCTCTTCTTTTTCTAGTAAATTGCTCAGATGGGACTTTTTGGCTCCTGTCCAATTGGCTATCCTTGTGTTTGAGGTGAAGTCCCCCAGGTCCTATGAGGTGTCTTTTTCGCTAATTGAGGAGAGAAACTTCTGGGCTTTTTTCCTTTTTAAGGAGACAAAGGATAGTTTTGTTTATAGGAATGTGTCCCCTCCATCAACAGGGGACACATTCCTATATCCCAAGGCTCTGAAATCTCTCTCGATTGCCTTTGGATGTCTTGTTGCAACTTCATTGTTGACTACCTGAAAAATCAGTAATAGATAAAAATCAATAATAGATAATCAATAATAATAATCTGAGGGCTGTGACAGGTTAGGGAACTTTCCCTTCACATCTGTAACCCAGGCTCTACGGAGGCAGCAAGCTTCCCTAGGAGGTGGCAGTTTCTTTCTCACTCTGTGTCTCAGATACTCAATCTCCTTGGAGAGCTTTATCACTAAATGAAGAAGTTCCTCTACCTGGGTGCATATGAAATAATGGAGCTGAGCTCTCACATGGGTGAAAGCTGCAGGTGAGCTGTGCAGCACAGCTGGGAATAAACCAGAGCTTGCCTGGTCCATAAGGGCATGGCTGGGAATGGCTCACAGCTGCCATGGTGTCCTGGAATCCATGAAGGGCAGGAATTCTGTCCCTGAGCATGAAGAGGATGCCTCAGCTCAGCCTGCTTGCAGAGTTGTTGTGAATATGGTGTTGGAGACATCACACCAAGACACACACAGGGCATGAAGTTTGTCTCAGACACATCCTTGACAACCTCCTGGAGTGAGGGACATCTCCTGAGGAAAGCCTAGGTGAGGTCATTAGGTGAATCAGGGAAAGGCAGTGACCAAGTGTGCGAGCACAAAGCATCATTGTCTGTGACTGGTAAGCTTCCTTCTTTCTTGGAATAGGATCTGAGAAACTAATGAAGTGATTTCCACCCCCTCTCACTTCTGGTGGTCTGACCTCAGAAGGGAGTGGTAGAGAAACCAGCTGGGAGTAAGTAGCTATTTAAAATGGATCAAGATTGTAGCTGGGAAACTTCCAGAAAGGACTACTGGGGAGGGAACAGGGAAACACCCAGGACATTCAGAACCAGCTAGCCAGTGAACTTGGAAAAGAAACAGTGAAGCAAAACGGTCTCTCCTCCACTAATCAAGAGAAATAAAGAACTGAAATACCCCCTGGAACTGATGGAAAATCAAGTCAGGAACAGAAATATTCATGCATTCACTCTAGTGGAGGGTAAAGAATTTCCAAACCCAATTTCTTTTGTGAAAACCTGGCTCCCTAAGGCTCTGAACGAGATGCAGAGAATGTCCCACTGCATGAGGTGTGCTGGTTCAGGATCCCTGCCAGGGCAATCACTCCCAATAACAAGCAAAGCAAAACTGAGCTGCCAAGTTTCAAATGTTCATGGGAGAGGGAGGCTCATGACTGTAGAAAGAGCAATGAGGAAGCAAGAGTTCATTTACTTCCAAATCAGTGTGAGTGTCCTCTCTTGTTGTGCTGTTGCCTCAGATAACATGGGTTCAAGATAAGTTTCTCATTGTTCTGGGAGCTGTACTGATTCACAGCCCAAGGAAAGTACAACTAAAATTGAAGATACAAGGAAGCAGACAGATATGGATGGTGGGTGAAACTCATGGAAACAGGGCACCATCTGGGGCATGGAGGCATGTGATGTCTCAGTGTTTGTAGACTCCAGAAGCAGACATGAGGCCCTTCCATGGAGGAAAGCCTTCAAGTCTATGCCATACATGTAATGGAAACAGATTTATATGAGTCTGTATTTGGATTAGAAGGCAGCTCTAAAGGTCACCCAGTCTAAACCCCATGCTTATTGCACATTGTCATCTAGGTCAGGTTTCTTATGTTCTTTTTCCCAAATTCTCTCTCTTTCCAATTCTTCACTTCCCAGGGCTTCCCTCGCCCTAGTCCTTCTATTTTTTATGATTACCCTTTTCCTGACAGTCTCTAGGCTAAAACCATCTTATATTGCAATAGTGTTGGTTCAAATGGAAGGTGGTGCTGGAGATCTCCGTGGTCTCTTCCAAGCAGCACTGCTTGGATTGTGATTTCGATTTTGTGATTTTGTGACATTGTGATTTTGGGGGAGTGCCAAACTCCACTCAGCCCCAGAGTTTCCCTCTAGATGTGCAATCTCCTGATGGTTTCAGTGATTTTCTGCAGAGACTGCTATTGTCTTTCAACTGCTCTCTGTCGCTAATTCATTGCAATGTATCACAACAGGCACCAAACTCCCTCATGCAACTCCCCAACAAATTTTTGGGTAATATTGGCACTTCCTCCATATCTTTGCCTCATTCCCGTGTCAGGTACACCTGAAGAAAAGAGAAGAAAGTTTTCTTATTTGTCTTGTTTGTCAGCCTGCAAGGCCAGTCCAGGGTTATTCACAAAGTTGTATAAAATACACGTAAATGTTTCAGGTACACTATCTGCTCTTTAAATGAAAAAAAAAACCTAAAAAAAAGATATGCTGGGAAAAAACCCAAGAAAAATAGAGCTGACTTTGTATTTTCTGCAGACTTTTTGCAAAGCAGCCTCTGTTTCAGGGACACCTGAGCTGCTGGGGCAGCCAGAGTGGTGTCCCTGATCTGTCAGCATGTGAGTACCTCAGCCCTTGTTAAACCTGAGGGAACATTTTGCTTTCCCAGCCAAGGCTCTCATTGCAGCACCAAGCATTGCTCCATCTCCCTTCAGGGTGAGACTCTCCCTGCCTGGGTGTCCTCCTGCTGCTGGGATGAGTCACTGTGAAGGTGCCAACCCCTCTCTGGTGAGTGCAGGGGCACTGGGGCCTCTGAGCTGGGAAAGGTTGTGACCTGGGAGGGGAGAATTTGTGAACACACACACATACACACATGGGCTTCCATGCCCCAGGACATAAAAAAGGATAGCAGCAAGTCACCAGCCTGGCAAACAGGACTTGTTTACAGCTCAGGGGCTCACACAGGGCATATTCCAAGGAGGCAGGCTGGGGCAGGAGCTGGGAGAGGTCTCCACAGCCCCACTGCACCCAAGGCAGACCAAGCTGTGACTCAGTGAGCAAACACAGCTGAGCCTTGACTGGACTTGCTGCAGTAATCCTGGAACTCCTGTTTGCTTTCCAAGGGGATTTAGCAGTGAGGGAACAGCCTACATAGGAAGGAGAATGGCAGATAATATTTGCTTCCTTTTGATATAAATATACTCCATTCCCACAAGAGGAAAAAAACAAACCAAGCTATCACAAGACAGCCAGTAAATGGTAACAGTAATAACAACAGCAGGAGCATCAACAACCCTTTTCAACTAATTCTTTATTTTCTTTTGTAAAAAGGGTTACTTTGACCTGACAGAAGAATGCACCAGAAATGATGTTGCATCATCTAAGGAAATGACACCTCTTGCATTTCCCCACTTCTCCTTTCTCTAGTGTTCCATCAGAATTTTGTGAGGCTATTGCAGGACACAAGAGGGGCAGGCACTGAAGAAATCACTCTGATCTCATGGTGCAACTTATTACTCTGGAAATCAATCCAGCCCCTGGGAACTGAGGGTGCTTTCTCTGAAAAGAAATTTCAACCTATTTTGTTGCTCAAGACATGCCATATAAACTTAGTATGCTCCTCTGGCACAAACTTTAAAATGCATATCATGTGGGCAAAGACACACAGAAATGACCCCTTGGTCCAGCTTATGTCAGTATTGTCATACAGAGGCAAAAACTCCCTGCCCTTCAAAAAGGCACTGCTTGAAAAATGCAGTCCTTGAGGTTGACATTATTTTATCTAAGTTCTGTTACTGCTCTTTGTGCATTAATTGCTACATGATGTGAAAACGAAATACAAGGACAAAAGGAAAATCTTGTACCATTTCATTTCTCACTTTAGACATTTAGCATAATTTCTTATTACTTTGTGCAGAAGTTCAGCATGAAATTGCTTGGCCTCCAGATACTGAGCATTACAGGTGTTGTAAATGTTAGAGGGTCCACCTGAGAGCCCTGACTATTTTTGCAGGGATAAATACAGGTGAAAGAATCATTTGTAATGAATATCATTCAACAAACCATATCTTCCATTTGTGAATTGTCCGTGAAGAGATTGTAATTTTCCCGAGCTGCTTGGTGAATCACTTCTGGAAATCATTCTTCACTAGCAGCTTCTTGGAGGGCAATTTGCTGGGAGCATTTCATATTCAAAGTTTGCAACTTGAGCTATTTTTATGAGGTGTGTCACTTCCCTGGAAGGATCCATTCCCTAGTTAGATGAGTGTAAGTCCTGAAGTTTGACTTTGTCTTCTCAGTGACAAATATGAATTTTGAAAGTTTATAAAGGTGTCCTGAATAATTTGTTTGATATCTGAAATAGATTTGCTTTTTGCAAACATTGGTAAAACATGGAAAACAAAACCAGCAAGGTTGAGGCAAATTCATTGCAGCATTCAAATGAACATCTTGGCTGCTCTAAACTCCTGAGGTCAGGCTCTGTGCTTTTGGTGTGGTGGCTGGTTTGCAATGAGTGATATATCATCTTGGGTCCAGCAGTTTTTTGGTAGATGGTGTTATTGAAAAGGCAGAGATAAAATAAAGCCCATCAGAGGTCAGGCATAAACAAAAAATGTTAACACTGGTGATGAGTGTTACTCGTGTGACTAATTCAGAATTACTGCCCCTGATCCTGCTCAAACACAGCCACTCTGCTGACTTGGGAAGAGCCTTTCCCCGTGTCCTTTATCTCTGCCGCAGCAAAACTAATTTTCCAATTTTCCTCAGCTGAAACAGTTGACAGGCAGGAGATTAGCTGGAAATTAGGTCATCTGGGAAGAACACCCCTCTCCTAAATACTCCCAGAGATACTGTTCAAACCTGGGCCTGCAGTGGAGGCCTTAATGGTGGATAAAAAGAGAAGAAAGCTCTTTAGACAAGGTTCATGTTTCTGTTGGCAGTGCTACACAAAACTGTTCCAAAACATGTGATAGTGCCAAGGGTTGTGTTCCTTCAGCCCAGGCTTGGCTTTTCCTCCTCATGTCCCACAATGACAGCTCGTGTTGAAGGTGAGGGAGGGTGGGGTGTGTGGGAACCTGCTGGAGGATCATTTTCTCCTCACAGCTCCTTGGAGCTGCTCCAGGCTGTGCTCTGGGAGCAGAGATGTCCCTGAGGAGCTGGGGCACGAACCTGAGGGCCAAGACAGTGCCCAGACAATGTCCCCCTCTCCTCTCTCCCTCCCAACATCAGACACAAGTGGCAGCCTATAAAAATTTGCCTTTTACACCAAGACAGCTGCAGGAAGGCAACTGGAAATGAGGCTTATGGGTTTGTTGAACTGGAAAGGAAACTAAGCCTTTTAATATTTGCCTCTACACTCTTCCAATCACACACAGAGAGAAGGCCTTATCTTTCGGTCACAAAAGAAGTATTGGCAAGGCCTCAGGTAATCCCAGCAAGACCTGCTCAAATAAAAGTTTGCAGAGCACAAAGCTGTGAAAATTAAGGGGTTCAGAGAGTCTATCACTCAGTCAGGAGGATGTGCTTCCTGAGAGCCCAGAGCCACTCTAATGAACCTGACAGAGACAAGGTGCCTCTGGCATCTCTCATCCACCTGGAGACGGACAGAAATTAGACAGGCACCTTCCCAGAAGGAACATGGAGTGGTTAACAGAAAATCCTTAATTATAAATGATCAGGATTCAGGGCTCCTACTAGTGGATGCACTCTTGGCCTTCCCCAACCCAAAGGTTTTAGTTAAAAAGGCAGACAAATGAACTACTTTAGCCCAGCAATGATTTCATAAATGCACGTGTCTAAGTAATGATTCCCTGAATTATGCCTTCCTCCCACTCCTATTAAGCCATCATGCCTGGATAATCTAACACTTTGAATCAAGCCCTCCTAGTTTACCCATTCTGTGCTGAGAAACTCAGCAAATTGCTGACCCCTATCAAGTCCCTACAAGTGCAAAATCATTCTTTTTATTTATACAAGTCATCCCACAGGCCAGATTTATAGGGCAGGAAAAGTAAATGCACCTGTGTTGATGCTGCAGTAATTTCATTCTGTTCTGCTGGGGAGTCTGCTTAAAAATGACACTTTGATGGTGCAGCTTGATGGGGTTTGGCTACAGAACAGCCCAGCTGGCCAGCGAGCAGGGGTGAGCAGAACAGGGCTGGAAATGAAGGTGGCTTTTGTGGCCCTTCTATTCCTAATAATGTATATTAAAAAAAAAAAAATAGAAAAAAGAATCATTATGAAGAAGAGGGGAAAATAACTACTCATCGGCTGCAAGAGGATTAACAAGGTAGTTTACCATAATATTAGAGGGGAAGAAGTCTTTTTATGGAAAATAGTGTGGGGAAGATGATTATTTTTACTTGCAGTTGTTTTCCTTGCCTCCCTGTTGTTCTTTTTTTCAGTTCTCTAGAACAGGCTCAGAAAGTGGTACAAATCATATTATTTGCTAATGTGCCAGCCTGGTGAGTGGAGAATTTTTAGTGGTCTGCAAAGAGAACAAGCACAATTCCTGTTATTTGTTAATCACCTCTGTGTGCTTAACTTTCAAAGGCTGTTTTAAATATTTATCTTCCTTTTTCTCCAAGGATTTGTGTTTTCTTCTAAGAAGAACATTAACTCTATCCCAGCCAAAACCAGGGCAGTAATGTTTCATTCCTTCCTGAGCCCAAACATGGTGGGTATAGAGAAGATAACACTCACAAAGAATGACTTAAGGTCTTTAACTTTACATTTGAAATCTGAAAACAAAACTCAAGGAGTTCTCTATCATGGTAAAGAAAAAATCCCAAACCAATCAAACAAAACCCACAGAAAAACAACAACCAAAAGCCACCCCAAAATTTTAAGTGAGTAGCTTCACACAAACTCACCTTTTAGCATTTCTAAGAAGTGTGGCAAGTTACAACTGCTGGAAACGGATCCATCACAGAATAAGCCCTGGCTTGTCACAAACTTTTGGTGAACCAATAAATGGCCAGTCTCAACACATTGTATTGCAGATATTGTGCAAGTCTACCAGTAAATGGACAGCCCCAGCTTGCCTGGGTCTTACTCACCTCATTTGTCTGCCCAGAAAATGGGAAACAGCTTAATGAAATTAAGTACAGTCAGACCAGTCAGACTTCAACTCCTTTTTTTTTCTGATATGTGACCTTAACTGCCTGCAATGTTGTCGAGCTCTTTTCAGTTTTTATGTGGTGCAAAGGGCCATTAAGTGACTCATTCTGCAGAGATAAGGGAAGACAGCAAAGCCCTATGAGGTTTGGGGTCCTGCTGGACCCTGGGTAGAAATCCCAGGATGGAGTAGGATTGCAAGGGATGTTTCTCTGTGGAATGAATCACAACCAGCACCACAATGATAACTTTTTTTTTAATTGAAAGCATTTCTTTCAGCTTGATAAATTGGTTACTCTTTCCCATGCAAACAACTCTGATTATTCATCATGGTATTTGTGTGTTCTTAATTTCCCACAAGAGTTATATGTGGGATGGAAGTTTTCTTTTAGTATTTGATAAGACATTGTTTTAAAATGCCCATCATCCAATCAGGGAGGATAAGCCTAGTGATTGAAGTCAGCAATTATAAAATCTGTATACTGAGTACCTAAAGGTTACAAACAGTCAGATGACAAGAAAATACTGTGTGATACTAATCACTAATCATAGCTTGCTTAAGAATGACATTTCCAGGAATCAGGATCAATCTGCCAATGATTCACTAACTGTAGAAAGAATTAAATTCCTAGCATGCATTATCTGAAGTGAGTGTTTTGATCAGTTCACTATCAAAACCTGATTCCCATTGGCTACAGAGGAAGGAGGCAATCAAAGTCACCTCTGTTTTTCACATAACTTGTTTTTTTCAGTTAAATACTGACATCAAAAGTTTGTCATGCAAAGGCAGAGCCTTGTCTCTAGCCCTGTGTTACACAGTGAAATGCCAGCCCCACTGATTTTGGTGACAAAATTCCCATTCATTTAGCCTCATGTCAGAGGATTGATTTTTATTGACACACTGGGGAGTAATTAATTATTTACCCACCAGCCTGAGAGACCATTTCAAAAGGATTTATTTAAGGTGCTGTTCTTTAAGAATCAGTTATCTTGAGGCATGTGATACCTCATACAGTTAACTCTGCCTAAACACCTTCCACTCAATTAGCTCATGTTTTTATTCAGGAGAGGAGATGGATCGGTCTCTACAGCTGGCAACGCTTTCAGAGTGTGTCAGACCAAAGGGAAGCTAATTACAGGGAGGAGAGAAAAATGTGGAAAATACTGTTTGCAGAGGGCACTGTAGAGAGGAAACTTTGTTGTGAGCAGCCCTCTCTCACATTACACATGCTGAAGCTGTACTCTTCTGACCATATGATTAATGATGCCAAGCCAAACATTATACCCACGTCTCAAGGGTCACCAGAAAACTTCTTTTTTTTATCATCTGTTTCTCATTTTGCTGGCCACAAAGGTATTTACTAAGGAATTAGTATATATCTAGGTTTAAGTAGATTAAAATAGAAACATGCCACTGTTTACTGGATACATCTGCTCTCATTAGTACAACTTGTTGCTGTTGGCATGAAGCAGTTTAATTACAGTGACAGCATAGTTTTCTGTGGAATCAGAGCCTGGTCCCAGTGGGGCTCCTCAGACAGATGTGAACAAGCAGTGCTGCAGTGGTGGCTGCAGAGAGAACCCAGGGCAGCGCTTCTCTCACCCCTTCAGACAATCCCTCCAGGAAAGGGCAAGGACAGAGCAGTTCTTCCACTTACATTAAACCTTTTTAATTTTCTTCCTCTTTCCCAGATATTCTTTATTTACTTTAGTCCAACTTTTCCCATTAATGCCCACAAATGTTGTATATTTATTAATAACTTAGGTGTAGGATGCATTGGTAGGTGAGGTCCTGAGAGCAGATACAGTGCCTGGGGTGATGCAGGTACCAGCTCTACAAGAAATAAAGTTGCATCTGCCAAATCCTGAAGGAAAGTCTGGAGGCACCATCTCCTCTGTTGCCCATGTGGCTGCCACAGAGGAGGACATTTCTCAGTACTGCTCTGCCCCAGGACACAGATGGGTTCCAGGAAATCCTGTGACGCTTTGGAAGTTATGAAAAAGTCAATTAACAGGGTAATTTGCCTTCTGTTGCTGTGTTTTGAAATTATATTCAGCCCATTAGGGGATTTAAATTATGGTACTTAGGAATCTTTTTCTGCAATGGTGGAGGTTAGAAACTGTGCTGGATCAGGAAACTACTCTGGCAGGTGAAAAAGGTGAGAGTTTGCAAAGTGCATGGTCAAAGAACACCCCACTGAAGTCAAAACTGGTGGCCAGGCCACTTTTCTGGGATTTTGAGATGAAGTGGGATTTGGGACATGCCCATCCTAACCAGTTTCCCTAGCCAGGAGCTAGTGTTTTCTTGTTCTCCTTGGGGAATCCACCCCAGGACTGAAATATAAACATCTGAACCACAGGTGTGGTTGCCCAAAACTTCCTGGGGTAGTCACCAGAGAGAGGAAGGTTTCTTCAGGGAGTCATTGAAAGACCTTGGAGATAATTTCCCCAGCATCTTTTCTGCTATAGTTTACTAAATAATACAAATCCTACATTTCAACAAGAGGATGACTCAGTTTTCTAATGGGATGGGAGGAACTGGATGATCCAAGTCCTGCCACATCTGCCTGACAAGATAATTTCTGCATCTCTGTCTCAGCTCCACCTTGGACCAGCCACTTGCTGAAATGACACTGTTTTGAAGGGAAAGATGCTGTCATCTCCCAACCACTTTTGTTAGGAGTGAAAATCAGCCACCTACTCCTCACCCAGCCAGCAGAGCAGTGTGGTTAAAACATTTAATAACATGAAGCTTCTGGTGAAATCTGAGGCCTCTGCTTTCTGTTCTTTCTGAGGCAAGAGCACAATTATGGAGTTGGGTGTTTTCTGAGGTGGTTTCAGGAAAGTGCCTGTCCTGCCCTCTCTCTGGGGAGGTGCCAGCAGACACAGAGACCTGTGCTGTGCAAACACCTGGGTGCAGCTCCTGCCCCATAGGACTTCAGTGCACATCTGGCATGGGGAAACCCTCTGCTCCAGGGTGGTCCAACAGCTGCTGAAGCACTTTGGGCTGTGTGGCCATCAAAGTGCAGTAGGGGTGGGCCTGAAAAGAGGGGAAGGAAGATGTCCTGGTACTGATCAGCTCTGTGAAGCTGTGGGGCGGAAGGTGCCTCTTCTCCCATCCAAATAGCCAAAAGCAAGAAAACAGATGTTGACAAACATATGAACTCCTGCTTGGAGTCTTAAGGGTGGGCACTGACAGACCTGGGCTTAAAACCATCAGCCCCTGGACTTAAAACCAGCAGCCCCAGAGGCCATGGGACGGAGCTTCACTTGCCTGTTCTACCCTGCTCTGTCTGCTTTTTGTTTCTAAGTAGCTCCTCCCTGCCTGCCCCTTGGTTAGCAGCATGGAGAAGCAGTGGAGGGGAGCCAAGAGTCTGCAGTGAGGATGTGTTTGTGTGGCTGAACACACTTTCCACATATAAAAGTAATAAAGGGAAAATGCTACATAAGTTCACTCACTGACTGTTTTGCTCCAGTGCCATGGCCCAAGAACAATCACCCAAGCTCATCCATGTGTGAAAATTGTAATATTGGAAAAGGCTCCTGTGTTTGCTATTAGTCATATTTCTTTATAACAACTTTCCTCTGTAAGTGGATACAGAAATAACTCTTCAGATTATGGCTCAGAGCAGGGAGCTGTATTTGCTTAGTGGTGTAGCTGCATTGATTGGCATCCCCCTGCTCAGGAGAAATGTTTTTAACCAGCCAGAACAACAAAAACTGTTGAAAAACCTCCATGGGTTTCACTGACAGCATTCAAATGTAAAAGCAACTAGGTGTTTCAGGAGCCAAAACATGATTATTTTTAATTCACCGCGCTTAGGAATGGTTATTATTTATTGTTTGAACACAGCAGCACCTACTGGCTCCAGCCAGAAATCTGGACTTCACAACAGTAGGTGTCAAAGGGAGTAAAAAAGAGGTTTCCACCCCCCTGAGTTGTCTGAGTCTGAGCAGAGTGTTTGGGTAGAAGCAGCATGAGGGAGGAGCAGAGGCAATGGGAACTGGTCTGACTGCCCTGGCTGTGCTGGGCTGGCTGAGCAGGGAGATTTATGGAGGGTGGGAGCTGCTGGGGATGAGCTGAGCTGGAAGGAAAATGAAATCTGGAGGTGTGGCAGGAGCTGGAGAGGTGTCAGTGCCTCAGTGGCACACTGCAGTTTGTAAGAGAGGAAGGTGAGGAGGACACAGGGGGAGAAAGAACTCACCAGCTGGCAGTACAGTGTGGGATGATGGCGTGGGCAGAGGTGGCAGGAGAGTGATGTACTGAACTGGAAGAAAAAACCCCCAGATTATCTACTCCTTTATGGTTTTTTTTCTTTTTTTTTTTTTTTTCATATTTTCTTTTTTTTTTTTTTTCCTTTCCTTTTTTTTAATTTTTTTTCCTTTAATGGGAAGGTTTTTTCCAGAAAACCCACCTTTGGAAAAGCTAAAGCTGAACTTTTTGGCTTGGCAGTTACCGAGCTGGGATGGTTGTGCCAATTTCACATCCTGCCTGCAGGATGCAGGATACCCTGACAGCACTTTTCCCCTGCTGGCAAAAGACACTCGGTGCAAGTGGGCATTGGTGTCTCTCCTCTTTTCTCCCCATTCTCACATCCCAAATCCAGACCTCTACCTCTGCTGAACTTGGCTGCAAATCTTTCCATTCTCGGGAAAGCTGTTGTCCATTTTCTGTCCCCTTCAAGAATAACATTGAACCTTCCACAATTGTTTTTGATACTCTGATTTTTTTTTCTTACAACAGAAAATGGAAATTATCTACAAAAGTGATTTTCTTGCACAAATATTTTGTTTTCTTCCCTAAAAAGATTTTTTGCTTAAAACAACAACCTTATGGAAAACTGTGTGGCCTTAGTGGTAAAACTGCAGTGAAGAAAATGATTTTTGCAAAATTATTTCAAATATATATGGTTAGGAAGAGTTTTGTCTTGGCCAGGAATTGGGGGAAAAAAAGTAGTTAAAGTCTGTATTCAATTCCATTTTAAGATCTCTCTTCTAGACCTGTCTCCATATAGTGGCTCAGAAATGTTCGGGGAAGTTCTGTCATTTATGGTTTCCATCTCAGACTGAAACTAAAACAAGCAAGAAGCCTTATAAAAAACCTTGTTCTTATGAAGGGTTTTCCAATTTCCTATGTTTTTATTCTCAAGAGGTTTAGATAAAACATCCAGATTTTTTTTTCTTTTTTAAACAGAAGCCAGACTCTAAATCTATTGAGGTTTCCCCATCACTAATTATAGCGTGTATGTGAAATTATTTGCTGTGAAGGTGAAGGGTAGTGTGAAATTAAAATTAGATGCATCAAGAATAATGCTTTCCTGTCTTGACAAGTGTATGGGCTTGGTGCTCTGAAAGATAGTTTTTGTTTTGTCACATAATTTTCCTAAATAATCCAGAAGGATGCAACTGAAGGGGGGTTGTGGGTTTTTTAGAACAAACAAACAAACAAACAAACAAACAATATTGCTTGGGGAAAATAATTTTCTGTTTCATCATTTCATTTAATTCTCCATTAATCTACTGGGAAACATACATAGTATTTTTCCTCTCTCCTCAAAGGAAAATTCCAGCTAAGGACAGGTCTTGTTATCCCACTGGAGGCAGGATTCAGCTCAAGTGATGTCGAGGGAGTGAAGGATTTGTGTGTGTGAGCTGAGCTCCTTCCCTGCTGCCCTGGCCAGGCCTCCCTGGGCAGCAAAAGGGGTTTTGGGCAGCAAAAGGGGTTTTTGGCAGCAGCAGCAGCCACAACACTGCTCCCAGCTGGACTGAACGTGTTTTACTCACAGGCACCTCCAGCAAAGGTCTGTGCTGCTGGGAGAGGAAGAGAGAGATCTCCAGACACGAAACACCACGGTCCTGGCTCGACAGCAGCCTTGTTCTGTTAAAAACCACATCCTGCATGTGTGGCTTGCCTGAGGCAAGGCCCAGCATCAAGGCAGCCTGTCCACCCTGAAAGCAGCTCCTTGCAAATCCAGGTGGGCACTTTGCTCCATCCCAGCTCCCTGAAAACTGATAACACTGCTGAGCTCCTCCTGACCCCCTCAGTGTCCCATTTCTGTGCTGAGGGCTGGGCTGGCTGGTCCCTCCGCCACTGTGAGCCACATAAAACTTATTATTGTGCAACAGCACATCTTTTTCAAAGCTATAGAGGATGGTTTGCTATCTTGGTGATTTTTTTTAACTGTGCAAAAAGTGGTTATTTGAGTTTTTTTACTTTTTCGTGCCATGAAAACTTCCTGAATAAAAATATCTGGTGGCTGTGAGTTCAAGCTAAACTGCTTCAAATTATAAACAAGAATCTTAAAATACGGAAAAATCTTACAAATGGAAAGACTTTTCAGCTCTCATTTTTCAAAAATTGCTACTGGATGAGGTCAGGTATGTTTCCTAAAGTGTTTGACCGGGAATAAACGCAAATGAAAATTTTGTATTTTTAAAATCTGTGAATGTTACACAGAAAAAGAGACCTGGTTTTTCTATGCATTACCAACAAGATTATCCTCTGAAAATGGCAAAATGAATGCAGTTCCCTTTGCTCAGTCTAATAAAAATGGTAACATAAGTAGACCCAAATAAATTCATGATTGTTAATTTCAGGGTGGCAATTGAAAAAACACAAAGCCAAAAAAACACAACAAACCACAACCAAACCAACACACCCCCTCCCCTGTACAATCTGTAAGCTAAATTCCCCTGAAATTGCCCAACATTTGATCCCAGTGACACAAATTATTGTGAGCTTGGAATGATATCAATTACTCTCCATTACTACCCGAGGGCTTGCTGTGATAGTGGTTAATAAGCCAAATCCTAAGGTGCCCTTTCCATTTGTGGGTAAGGTCAAAAGCAATTAAGGAATGGAGGATCTCTGGTGAAAGCTGCACAAGTGCAATATTGGTGGGGTTTTTTATTTTTTTGTAAATCAAAGTCACATCGTTAAAGCAGTGCGGGGTTTGATCAGCAGATGGGCTCGTCCCAGTGCTATCCACACTCTGTGGAAAATCAGTTCTCCCTTGATTCCACCTGTGCTGTGGGGTTGTAACTCGTGGCTGTGCCTTACCAAAGATAGTGCATTTAGGTTGTAATTAAAGCAAGCAGGTGGCAGAAAGAATCCAAATAATGTCACATCTTTTGAAAATTTGAGATATTTTATACAAGACAGATAAATCATCATATAAGTGGACAAACTGTTGTCTTTCATAGATGTCTGCCATATTAAAAGCACATTTCCTGTGCCTGACTCTACCCTTAATTTCAGTTTAGCTCCATCATTGGGCCAAGGTACTCTCTGTGCACCTGAATATAGAATCCTTCTCAATAGGATGGGACAAAATATTCTCTTATTGTGACCAGATCTTCTTGAGGTTCTCTTGCAAACCTCATTGGTTTTTTTCCTAAATTCAGAGTAATTTTACAATTCAGCATGGGTTTCAACTTCTCACTGGAGTATCCAGAGGTGGTATCTGATGGCAGCAAAGTTAACTTCCTCAGACATACTTGTCCTAAGGAAGACAGCATTATGACCGGACTTATTTTCCACAAACTCATCTTGATTGCATTAATTATGCTGCTATCTGTTAATTATTTCCTGATTTTCTCCCCTATCAGATTTTGCGTGCAGTCAATTCCAGATGAACCAAATGAGAGTTATGCAAGGGTTTGCCAGTGACCTCTTCCTACACTGCCACAATGGCATCTCCCAGGCTATGTGATTCCTCTAATTTTCCAAGATCCATTACAGATTGAGGTCTGTGGCTCAGAAATTTGCTCCATGATTTTTCTTGGAGAGCAGTGATCTGCATTATCTTGGCCTGCAGACAAGTTGGGGTAATAAACATGAAGTCTTTATGTATAAACTGCTCCACACGGGGCTTCCTGTGACAAACTTTGGCTATCTAAAATCCAACATCCAGCAAAAGATTGTCAGGTGGGCTCTCAAACACCAGAGGAGAGCAGGGAGCATTTTCAGAGGTGGTTCCTGCCTTCCCAGGGGAGCAGGAGCCTCTGCAGATTCCTATCTGTCCCTAGTGATGAAAGAAAAATTCCACTTGTCTCAGAGTATATATCTGGTTCTTGAATTTTTTTGTGTGGGAGGTAGGTTGTACACTGACCTCGTGCTCCCCACTCCAGAGGCTTTGAGATTCCCATCCTGTGACTGAGACATGTCCAGATCAAGACCCTTTCTTGGAGATCTCTTTCTCAGATATGTTCTTGGATGTCTCCCCATGTCTTGCCAGCTATCTGCAGCACTCCTCATTGGCATCAACATCTTCCAGCATTGGTTTTAGTTCCTAAAGCTAGATTTTGCTTCATCACTGTTTTTCTTTATTTCTTTTGTAAACCAAATTTGCTTAAACCCAGGGCTTTTCAGTTTGTAGAGGGTTCTGTATGGATTTCTGGCTGGTAGCACACCCACAAGTGCCTAGACAGAGGTGTGTTTGATGGCTGTGGAGATGTCCAGTTTAGAGAAATAACAGAAAATAGTCATTCTCAGCACATTTTCTATGAGCAGAGTATTGTTCCCCTGTAAACAAGCACACTAAGCAGGCAGCACTGTGGTCAGACAAGGTCCCCCTTGCCCATCTCAGCCTGTCGTTGCCAGTCCCAAAGGAAGTTCTCCAGAGAAAGTGGCCTTTTGTCTCCTCCCAGAGCGGGTAGTTTGCATAATCTGGTTAAATAAAATGAATACACACAGGCACAAAGAATTGTGGGGGGAGACTGTAGTATAAGCAAGGCTGAGTGGTCCATCTAATCTGACATCAAAATAATAAAATCGTTTATTTGTGTACACTGGAACAACTCCTTGGGACTGTGGCCTATTCCTGTTTCCCAACAACACTGTCATTAAAACAATGGGCACTGTAATTACTGTGATAAAAAGGCATTATTGCTTCAGTTCTTCATCTGGCCCATGTGCAGAAGGAAGAGGTTTTCTTTATAATCTCCCTGTAGAAGGAGCCCAGGGACCAGAAGGCTCCTTCTCCCACTGGCTCTGCCGTACAAAGGATTTCTCCACACCGGAGGCTGCAGTGTGAGGGCCTTTGTCTGCAATGAAAGGCCATAATGCAGCCCTTCTGCCAGCACTGGCCAGGAATGAAAGCAGAGCCTTTATGTACCAGCTAACTGCTGAACTGCAGACAATACTGTAAAATCTGTGCTCCTCCATTACCTCAGCTGCCTTCACGTTGCTGGAGTGCTGCTGAGCCTTGGAAAGGGGTTGCGGGCGCCAGGCTGGAGCTTCACAAAGTCCCTGTCAGGAGGAGAGCAGAAAACCTGCTTGCCCAGCACAGCCACCCTGGTGGGAATGAGGAGAGGGGGTCAGGAGGGAGATGTGATTGATACCTCCTGAACTGTTGCTCCAGCTATTTCTGCAGTTGGGCCATTTCATTCTGGCAAACTGCACTGGGGCTCCTGCTCAGCTCAGTTCTGTGTGAAACCTGCTAGTTTGGCAAATTGCTGCCTTGCTGTGAGCTCACTGCCCAGCTCCTGTAACACCACACTCTGCAGGAAACAGCCCAGAGGTGAGCATTTTTCCACTGGCCTTCATGAAAAGCTCTTTTGAGTGAGTCCAAGAGCTCACAGAGAATCTGTGAACACAGCCTGGAGAGCCAAGATGCCCCCTAGTTTGTGCCAGTGCCTCTCCTTGCCTTCATCAGATCTGCATTGCCTGCCACCCCTGAGGAGCCTGGGCTGCAGTCCTGTCTGGGCTTCAGAGTGCTCAAGTGATCTCTTAAATCCTTCAGGTTGCTTAAACTGGAGCAGTCTGCAATTCCAGCTTCCAAAAATCCCCTGCCTTGGGGCTCTGACAGAGTGAAGTACTGACCTGGCTAGGGACACAGGAACTGTTCTCCCTGGCTGCAGTGAGAATCCTAGAATTGTTAAGGGTGGAAAAGACTTTTAAGATTGAATCCAACCATTATCCAGCACCACTTTTAGCACTGAGGACAGGCTGGCAGCACAATCCTCCCAGGCTGTCTGATGTGAGTGACTACAGGCTGGTGGTGGGGCACAAGAATATCAATGAGGTGCTGAGATGACCACTGCTATTGCTAACAGCCTTTTTTAGGAAATGTTTACCCCACTGCAAGCATAACTGATGTAAATTGGATGTGTCAGGCTGAGTAGAAGCACCTACCCCCTTCCCCGAGCTGCTCTCCCCTTGTTTGACAAGGTACAAACAGAAAGCCCATTCACATGTGAGTGGAGAGCACCAAACATTGCATCAAAAAGCAGGAGCCATCCTGTTACAATCTGCTGCTTGTCAGGATTTGACAGGGCTGTGAAATATAAATGATCTCTGCGATAGCAACGCTTGCCTCAGCCACTGGTAAACAACTCCCCTCATTAAAGAGATGCTTTAGAAATGACAGCACCAAATTATGGTAATATTTTTGAGAAGGGCTCTTTAGCCAGGGATCCTAAAATGAGGTTTTGCCATTTGTTTGCCAAAATACCATTTCTTTGCAAGCAGAGGCAAGTGGCCTCACAATTGAAAAACTGATGCCATCAAACAGGCTCCAATTGATATAAAAATGGAGCTGTTTGGATGAATGACGAAGGACTGTGAGGGAGGAGATGAACTTTTCCTAAAGCTTCTTTTTTTTAAGAATATCCTCTGTAACCTTTTTAGCCCCACAGATTGTCTTCAATTCAAAGTTTGTTCAATGCCTAATTCAATACCCTTAGCCATGACAGTAACTCACAGGTCCAATCCTGCAATACCATCTTGCTAATGGTTACAAATGGCTAGATCTGAAACTTGCTTGATGTGAGACTATATTCTACTGTTCAGTGCCCTCTGAAACCTTGTTAAAGGAACAGATTCAGATGTAGCCCTTGGGAAAGACTCCTGAGTCATTCTGCTCCCCTTTTTAGCATTGGCATTTTCCTAGGAGACTTTTTGGTTGGGTTTTTGCCTTGATTTTGCTTATCCCTCAGATCTGGTGAGATTAGAGTCCAGGACAGAATGGCTGCAATAAAATCATTACAGATTCCACCTGCATCCTTCTCTGAGTCAGAGAGAAATTAACAGAATAATAGAGGCTGCATGTATTTCTCAAGTGAGAGATCACTGAGATCAGTCCTTGTCAGAAATATCACTGGTAAGAACAAGCTATATGCAGTGACAGATAATATTTCATAAGATTTCCAAGCTTCTTTTTTGGAGGATGAAAATATTTGATCCTCTTTCCGTCAGCAGGCTTGCTCTGAGCTACTTTTATAGTAACATTCTCCACTAAAGGTTCAGTTTCTCTCATGCTGTCTTCTGCTACCCTTCAAAAAGGATCTGGGCTCCTCTTCTGCAGAGTTCTGGCTGTACCTGCCTGTGCACAGGAGCTGCACAGAGATGAGACCCTCCACTCATCATCCTCTGTACGGGGGATCCAAAGCAGGAAACTCTTCTGTGTCTTTAATGCGGCAGTGAGAGTCATTTCTGCTGTGGACAGGTCCTGTCAGTCCTGCATGTCACATCTTCATTACATTGTTCAGCCGTACATTTTCTGAACATTTTTAGCACAGTTTAACCAGTTGGTTAAGTTCTTGCAGGAGCTGATTTTCTTCTCTTCATGTTCCTTTTGCCTCTCAGAATCCCACATGATGGTTATATTGTGTATACTCTATTTAGCTGGCTATAAACTCCATGTAGCTCTATATACTTCATATAGCTGTCTGCAGCAATGTTAATACAGGCAAAAATAAAGGTGATAATTTCTATTATAGGATCTGAAAACAGCTGAAGAGACTCTTTTACCTTTTCCAATGTACATGTGAGTTCATACAAGAATTTCATGCTAATCCTGTGTCTCAGTTTTCTACACATCAAGGAAAAAAACCACTTGAGTTTTTTTAAAACAAAAATATTCCAAATAACCCAGCTTTCATATTTACAAGTATAGCATATGGATGTCAAGTGTAGGAGTAATCATGGTGTTGTGCAGCAAAAGAAGACCCTGCTTGATTCCATAACCACCAAAGCCTGGTATATGATGCTGTTCTTAACTCCCCCTCTAACCCTCCTTTTGGAAATGTTTGGTTTTTATCACACCCTGGATTTTTGAAGAGCTAATGATAAATCATATGTGCTGTTTCTATAAATGGCAGGTGTTCCATTTTTGAAATGGTCTCTGCCAAACTTCAAAATAATTTCCCTTGCAGTGGCATGGAGTTAAGTAAGACTTTCAGGTGGACAGAGAATTTTGATTTGCTCCATGTGACACCCATGTCTGTTTTGATGGAGGCCACACACACTGTCCTTGCTGCGTTACAATTGGTATCTTCAGTGAGGTGGGTGAATCATTTGGCTGGCATTACAGCAAGGCTTGAATATGGTGGAAATGTCAATTTGAGGACATTGTCCCTCCAAGGTTGAGACTTTCAGGAGTGATTTCCACCCACAGGAGTTGTGCAAGTATCCTGTCAGCTTTTTAGGTGGATGAGACAAAGGAGGAATATCTATAACTAAAGATGTTTCTGCACACCTCCACAACCTGCATTTTAACAATGGCTTTAGGTTTCACCTTGGCATTTTGCAGGTTCCCCATGGACACAGGCAGCCTGTTTGCCTCCAGGGCATGGAGCTGTCAGGGGCTGCTCTGCAGCACAGCTCCCAGCCTAAAGGAGAGTTTGGAAGGGATTTCTCCTCCTGCCTGTGCTGGCCAGGCTGTCCTTGGTTTGCCATGGGCTGGAAGGTGGTGCCCACATCCTCAGCATCCTAATTCCCTTTGGGTTTGCCTTTCTCACAGGGTGAAGGTGTTTGAAAAGCACCAGGACTGTGTCAGACACCACGGCAAACAAGCAACAACTACTGCTACATGTGATGGATTTCTTTGTGTTCCTAGGGCACAGGATTGCTTCCTTTGCTTGGTGTTCGTGATTCCCTGCCTTCCCACCTTTTCTCTCATATTAATGAGATGCAATTAGGACTGTTAAATCAGTACAACTATTCTGGCCTTTCTTTGCAACAGGCATGTTTTCTAATAAGCTTTTTTTTTTAAATTTTATTTAAACTTGGTTTGAAAACATGCAGTCCTGATACATTTAATCTGACAAGGAAGCTGCAGCTGTCAGGAACTGTAGTAAGGTGTGAATGAAAAGCTTATGCTGACAGAGGAATCTGGGCTCATAGCTCTGATTTCCTTGGGCAGGTTCAACCGTGGCCCGCTGACAACAGTTAGACATTACACAAGAGCACAGCTCCTTGCCAGGTTGCCTTTCATAACCCTGCGTGGTTGTTCTTTCCTTTCCTCTGCCCTTAAGATGAAGGAAACAACCATCCAGAAGAGAGATGGTGAGAGAAAATCCAGCCTGCCTGACCCAAGGAATCTTTCTCTGTGGAAAGGCAGAGCTTTTAGGACTTGGATCACATTAAGTGAAGTTCCCAGGGAAGGACTCTCACATTATTCACTGCAAAGCACGTTGAAAACCTTATTAAGCCAAAATAACAGGTATAACAATGCCTTTCTTGCAACAGTTTCTTTAGATTACCTTATATTGGTCAGTTCATGCATTATAACAACTGGGATTGACCCAGTATGAAGCAGAAGATATTTACTCTGTTTAGGAAAAGACTATAAGAGAGCACTCGGTAAGTTATCAGCTTGAAAGTGATTTAGTTTAACAATAAAGGAGCTCCCCCTTGACTCTGGAGTAGATGGAAGATGAAGAGCTGTGTGTCTGAATGAAACCATAGGTTCCAGGCTTGCTCTCCAATTCTGCACTGCTGATGTTATTACAGAGGAATGGGAATCAGTCTGCCTCTCCTGATCTGAAAGCCTTTGGGGTTTATCCTGTGTCTGTGGATGAAATCCAAGCCAGACACTCAGTGTCAGTGGTTGTGAGGGATATGGAGTGGAACTGGAGCTTTCTGCCTGCCAGGAGCACCTCAGAGCCCTGCATTTTGGAAATCACAGAAGCAGGAGGTGGATTTCCTTCATAGCAGCCATAGGCAGTGGGAGCTGCCTGTGCAAGAGAGCTGCCATTCCCCAGTGCAGGGCACACTGCAGGCAGGCTGAGAGTGGGGATTGCTCAGCCTGCAGATGAGAAGGCTTCAAGGACACCTTAGAGCACCTTCCAGTACCTGAAATGGCTACAAGAGAGCTGGAGAGGGATTTTCTACAAGGCAGGTAGTGATAGGACACAAGGGAATGACTCGGAGTGACAGAGAGTGGGTTTAGATGGGGCTTCTCTGCTCAGCCTGGAGAGGAGGACGCTGAGGGGAGACCTCACTGGGGTCTTCAGCATCCCCATGAGGGGCAGCAGAGGGGCAGGTGCTGATCTCTTCACTCTCATGGCCAGTGACAGGAGCTGGGAAATGGCTGGAGCTGAGCCAGCTGAGGTTTAGGTTGGATATCATGAAAAGGGTTTTCACTCAGAGGGTGGTTGGGCACTGGAACAGGCTCCTCAGGGAAGTGGTCACAGCACCAGCCTGGCAGAATTGAAGGAGTGTTTGGACAATGCTCTCAAGCACAGAGTGTGATTCTTGGGGTGCCCTGTGCAATTCCAGGAGATGGACTCAATGATCCCTCTGTGCCCCTCCCAGCTCAGCATATTCTATAATTCTATGAGCCAGAACAGTAAAAAATTGGAAAGAGCTGTGAAAGGGGAGTGTGGAAGAATTTTCAGTCCTTGGTTGAATCCTGGCTTGCTGTGATGTGGTAAAAATCTTCCCTGCAGCTGCCCAGACTGCAATCTCCGTCAAAGAGAACAAATGCTGGTATTCTGACTGAATTGTTACATCTGTGTTACAGTAATGCTCATGTATATTTTTAAAATACCCAAATACTCTTTATACACATCACAAAAAATTATAAATATGTGTAACATTAACTTTACAACAGACTTCTAATACACCAGTGACAGAGTGTATAAAAATATACCCACACTCTTATCATTGCTCCTTTAAAATAACATTATTTTTTCAACAAAGCCCAATTAAACCAACAAGAATTCCACCAAGAATAGAAAGTTCTCTGTCCTCAGACAGCTAATATATCTTGCTTAGTCTTTTGAGAGTCCTAAAAGTAAAATTTAGTATTTTGTTTTCAGTAACACTCTTCCACAAGGAGGAAAAGAATAATTTCTTTTTGATTCATAGGAGAAGTGGCTGAGCAGGGGATCACCAGCTGGTTTTTTGATTACTATCTTTGTGGAATATATTATGGACTCTAATTAAGTCAACCATCTCACAAGTCTATAAAGTTTAGGGTTCAGTGGTGGAACCTCTTGCCTGTGGATAGAGTTGGATAGAGCATGTATCAAAGTCAGTTATGTCTGTAATAATTCTAACCAGAGCTCTTACAGCAAATGCCAGATAAGGTCTGAAATGTGTTCAAGGGAGGGATTTAAGATGAATCTATTCTCTTCTGGCTTTGCTTAGTGTGGTTTAAAAGAAACACATAGCCATGCTCCTTCCTTCCTTCCTTCCTTCCTTCCTTCCTTCCTTCCTTCCTTCCTTCCTTCCTTCCTTCCTTCCTTCCTTCCTTCCTTCCTTCCTTCCTTCCTTCCTTCCTTCCTTCCTTCCTTCCTTCCTTCCTTCCTTCCTTCCTTCCTTCCTTCCTTCCTTCCTTCCTTCCTTCCTTCCTTCCTTCCTTCCTTCCTTCCTTCCTTCCTTCCTTCCTTCCTTCCTTCCTTCCTTCCTTCCTTCCTTCCTTCCTTCCTTCCTTCCTTCCTTCCTTCCTTCCTTCCTTCCTTCCTTCCTTCCTTCCTTCCTTCCTTCCTTCCTTCCTTCCTTCCTTCCTTCCTTCCTTCCTTCCTTCCTTCCTTCCTTCCTTCCTTCCTTCCTTCCCACTGTCTTTTCCCTCTTACTCTCCATCCCCAATAGTCCATCTTTCACATCAATACTGCAAGAACCACCCAATTAATCTCAGTGCATCACTGACAGCCTGTCTTAGGTGTCACAGCTATCTGGGATTTTGACACATGGTGAAATGAAGATTATATGATCTTTCTTTAGCCTTTTTTCTTGGCCTGGACAACCCTGTCATAACGTTCAGTTGCATTAAATCAGAACATTTGGGCTATCACCATAAATAAGATGCACTGTACATGTCAAAACAAGTTCTTATGCAATCCAGATCTCTGTGGCTTCATTTGCCACTTACACCCTTCAGAAGTCATAGCAGGGAATGAAGCAACCTCTGTGATATGGAAATTTCTTCTCAAGTGCATAAATTATGTCTTAATGCTTCAATTGCTTGAAAAGTGGGATGGTCCCACAGGTCACCATTTCCATTCCAGTGATGAGATTTGCAAATATTAACAATGATTTCTGTTTTATGGGCAGGATTAACTTTACAGGTGTCATGGTTTAACGCCAGTCAGCAACGAAGCCTGACATAGACACTTGCTCACCCCCAACCCCACAGTGGAATGGGGGAGAGAATTATGAGAGCAAAAGTAACAAGTAAAAGTGACTCCTGGGTTGAGATAATGGGACAGAAAAGGAAGAAAATAATAATAATGATGGTAATGATAATGGCAAAAGAATTGGGTACACAAAATTGCTCACCACTCGTTGATCAACACCCAGCCAGTTCCTGACCACTGGCCTCCAGCCATTTTTCCCCACAGTTTATGTACTGAGCATGATTCCATGTGATATGGATTATCTCTCTGGTCAGCTGGGGTCATCTGTCCTGGCTGTGTCCCCTCCCATCTTCTTGTGCTCCTCCACTTTTAGCTGAAGCCCTTGACTCAGGGTAAGCACCACTTAGCAACAGCTAAAGCATCAATGTGTTATCAATGTTTTTCTCACACTAAATCCAAAACAACACATAGAACCAGCTACCAGGGTGAAAATTAACAAAACGAGGAAAACAGGCATGAGGGCTCCAGTTTAGTTGGAAAGAAAAGCCTTAAATGAAAATTAGCTAAATCAAGTAATGATGGCAGCTTTACTTGGTTTTTAGGGATTCTATAAACTCCCCCAGCTCTGAAAAAGCTCCACTGTCAGAACTTTGTGTCTGCATTTTCAGCCTGCATCTTTTCCACAATGGGGAAAAGAGGGATATGGACTTGTAAAGGGAAGGATGCTGCACTGGGACCTGCCCTCTCATCCATGAATGCCACAAGTTTGCCATGTGCTCTCTGACCAGCTGCCTCTCCTAAAACTTATCAACATGTCCTTGACTGCAAGCTCCTCTGGTTTTTGAAAGTCAGCTCTCCTATGGATCCTATAGGTGTTTCCATGATTGATTTCCCCTGGAATTGTGATGGTTCAGCATCTCTCACCACTGAGATGAGTGTAGTTCATCAGGAACATTTCTGAACCTCCAAAAATACGTGCAGATTTGCTTTGGTGTACTCATTTCTCCTTGTTTGAGCACTAAAAACGCATTGAGGCAGCCTCTTAAAGTCATACAAATAACAGTCATTGAAATGGAAAGCAGCAAAATTATGAATATTGTATAATGCAATGTTAAATTACAAATAAATAAAACATCTGGGGCCAGATGTTGCTGTTGGATTCCTGTGTGGAAATGCCATTCCTTTCAGCAATGTTGTGTGTGCACTTCTGAGATTGGAGTTTGGCCCTTGATGTAGAGAAGCAGTGTTTTAATGCAATATTAATGGAAGATGATTTCTCCACTAAAAACAAGGTAACTTGGTAGATGGAGAGATTAACATATTTTAGAAAAACAGTTGAGGATTTCTCTAGAACAACAGTGTGGGGGATTGTATTTTGGTTTTTTTTTAAGGCTAAAAGGACAGAAAAAGAAGACTGAAAGAAATTAGCGAAATCTCTACAGAGTACCTATGGTGAGAATAGGGAACAGACAGTATAAGCAATTTACTTGAAGCAAATCTGAGTGTTCAAACATCACTCAAGAGTTTTAAAATATAGAAGAATGGTGAAAATATGTGTAGGAAGAAAAAGACATCTCCAACTTTCCAGTCTCAGGTGGGCTTGTCAAGTACTGAACTCCTATTTTTCCCTTTTAAAAGTCTGTTGAATCTTTCACCAATGCAGAATTTACTAGTACCCCAGGGGCAATTACAGGAGAAAAATGGCAATTTAATCAGGGAAAAAAAATCCTCTTCAGAGGTTTGATAGATGGTTTTGGGCAGGTTTGTAGAATTTGACCTGTAGGAAGATCTGTAAGATCCTTTTGCACCATTTGCTGATTTCTCTGTAGGTTCCAGTGGGATGCCTGTGGTTGCAGATGCTGCTTTGTCCCTGTTTCTCCTGCTGCTCTCCACACTCCTGCCTGGACCTGTTTGCCATGTGCTTTTCAGAGCTGGCAGGAAGCACTTGAGAGTGGTGGCTGTTTATTTTGAAATGTCCTGGAAGGAGTTAACTTTCCAAGGGACACATCCCAGTTTCCAGCCTGCATCCTTGCTCCAGGCCAGCTGGGTCTGCAGAGCGCTGGTGTTGAACTTGGTGGATGACCACTGAAAGAAATTAAAGATCAGCCAGCAATTCATGGCTTTCTGCACATCTTTTTGAACATTTTATTAAGTTGCTTTTAGTCTCCACAAACAGTTGTCCACTTGCTGCTGCCAATTCCCTGCTCTGCATCCCAGGGTAAAGAGGATTTTGCATCATCCAGCCCTCGAGCTGTGCCAGCAGCCTGGTGCCCAGTGGTCCAGCCAGGGGAACCTGGCAGCTCCAATCAGACTGGGAGCTCCCAAGCTTCCAAATAAAGGCTCAAGTGTGTGAAACTACATGTGAAAGCAGCAACAACATGCATCTGACCCTGGACAGCATCAGCAGTCTGTGCCTTTGGAGAGGAATTGAAGGAAAGATGCATAAAAGTCATCTAGCTTTACTAGAAGTTATTTGTTGAAACAAAACCAAAGCAATCAGTGACCAAGGGAAGATTACAGAGTGTTTTATTTATTGGTGACAGAGGAAGAGAAAACTCACTTTTCGACAATGTTATTAAAGTTTTACAGTCCTTTCTTCCTGCTGCTGCTTACTCTTTTCTCTTCTTGACCACACCAGTCTGTGCAAATTCAGTCTTCTGCTCAATGTCCTCTCTCCCTAATGTCCTCTGAAAAAGCTGAATCTTCTTGGCCTGTGGGCTTAAGTCCTCAGTGCACCTACCTACAGATAACAATTTCCTAGGTCAGGGCAAAAAGCCTTCCCTTCCATACAAACAGTCTTTCAACCTGGAAATCCTTTTTTGGCACAGCAGGTGCTATTTGCTACTTTGTATTTCCTTCAAGTGAAGGAGGAGATATGAAAAAAATCTGCTCAAAACCAGTGTTTTGGTCACTGCTGTGAGAAATGACATCATCAGTAACCCAACCAGATGGGGCTGAGCTGTGTCTGTGAAAATGTTCCTAGGAGCAGTGAGCACCTTCAGACAGACACTTTCCATTAGACTAAACACAGGTACTGCTTTTAAAAGTGTGCAAGGAAATGGAGCAGGAGACCAAAGCCAACACTTAAACACAGCTGCTCTTTAGCCCTGCTGGCCCACCCCAGTTATTCTCCTTTTCAAGGCATGAACTCAATCAGGAAAAAGGAAAAAATGGTGGGGAAGTTCTATGTATGTCCCTTCTACACTCTGGATATTATAAGGTAAGCTTGAAGTTTCTCCTCCAGTTTTTCTTATCCAAATGTTATCTATACAAAATCCAAGTGCTAAAGCTGGAGGGGGAAAATTGGATATGCCACTTTTTGCATGTAAGAAAATTGTGCCAGAGCTTTTATAGGGCCTTTAAAAATGGTGTCTCTAAATAGCACCTGCACTGTATATTTTATATGCCAGTGTTTCAATTTATGAAGTTTCCTTTGGCTATGGCTGAATGCTATCCTGCTTTTTATATCTGACAAGAACTTCTCTGCATGTCTCTGGAGTTTTTGGACTTCAGGGTGTTAATAATGAACATCCTATGCCTGTTTCAGTGCCCATGTCTGACAAGAACAGCCCTGGCTTTTAAAAGCCCTTTATCTGAGCTGAGTGGAAAATGATGTTCCCATGCCATGGGACTTCTCTGCATCTTCAGTATTTTCTCTCCCTATGTAGAAATAAAATGCATGCTAAGTTTGTGACAGATCAGTGTGCTGCAACATAATTTTGGTTTTTGGTGATATCTGTTTCTTCACACAGAATTAGCTGGCCAAAAGGAAATGAAGAACTCCCTCTCCAGTGGGTGACACTGGCCAGGCAGACACAACAGCAGTGACTGCTGGTCCGTGGGTGCATCTCTCTCTTTTTTAGTGTCTCTAACACTACAAAAACTCTTTTAATGCAAGAGCAGTGCCTTTCTTGCAGTTCCAAGGCATTTCCCAAAAGGTCTCTCACAAGCCACGAGTTTATGCCAAAAGAGTTTGTTTTCTTGCATCAGCATTTTCAGACCGGGAAGAAGAAATTTCAATGGCTTCTGCTGGCTACAAATGGACAGAGTGAGAGTCCCTGGGAGAGGGACTTTACCCATCACATCCAGTTCAGGGCCTGAGAAATACACAGTAACCAATTAGCTTAATGGAAATCTCCTGATATCTCAGCGTGGAGAAGAGCTGATACTTTTAAAACAATTGCATGTTTAAAAATACATGTTTCAGTCATCTCCAGAAGCCTCATGCTAACAGGATAGAGCTGTTCCAGCAGCATAAAAAAGAGAAGGTTCCATTATCAGACACTTCAGCTATTTCCCCTGGCTGGTCTAGAAAGAGAATATCAAAATCACTGAAATGCCCTGGGCAGACATTTTATAGCAGTACAGGCTATTTCATTGCTGGAAGCAAGTCTATAATAGCCTTTTAAGCATCATTCAGCCTGAATTATCTGCTTAAGACATGTACATAAATCTTGGTATATTACACAACATTTTTTGCCCCCTTTTTGAATTTTAGTCCTCCAGCTCAAGTTCTAGAAAAGGAGCAAATTAGTTTTCCTTCAGTTACTCATCAAAGGCAGTGGGACGACTGAATTATGCCAGGAATTTTTGGCCCAGTTTATCATATTCAGAGAAGTGAAATTCTATCTAATGAAGTGGGAGAGGTGTTACAGAATGAGGAGGCAGTAACTGACTTATTATTACTCATTTCACCTAGCTTGATTTTATGTCATTTATCTGCTTGTGCTCTACACTGTTGTAGTACCTGGATGATCCATTGAGACTCATCTTCTCACTTCCCTTCTGAGGGAGGCTCATCTCCAAATGATGGGCTATTAGGAAAAGGATTTTAACCACATTAATTCCTAATTCCAGCTCAAATTTCCAGCTGTTTCACACAGGAATAGTGCTTGAAAGGGGATCAAACCCCACTGTGCCTGCTTGGGCACCTCCCACTGTGAGTGCTGCAACTCCAGTGTTTGCATAGCAAAACCAGGATAAAATATGGAAAACATGCCCAAGGCAGGGAACAGAGCTGAGACCCACCTGTCTGGATGAATGCCCTAAGCACCAGCCTGCAGGATTCTCCTGCTTTAGGGCAAATTTAGGAGAGAATCTCCAAAGGGGCCCCTCCAGAAAGCAAACCCACATGGCCCCTGCCCCCAGCCGGTTCAGGAAGGATTCCTCAGAGAGAAGTGGAAAGAACCTGCTTATTTAAAAGGCACCGCACCCCCAGCACACAAAATGAACAATACTGGGTGACACCGCTCTGAAAAAGATGACAAATGCAGAAAGTCTCTCTGGGGGTGCTCGCTCTGTTCTCAGTCCCTCAGCGCTGGGGCAGCTGCTGCCCAGAGTAGGCCCCGCTGGGCCACAAGGTGCAAACTCTCGGGGTTTGCCAGGGCCCAGCCCCGAGCAGGCTCAAGTAGGTCCAAAAAAAAAAAAAAAGGAAAGGAGAAATAGTCCAGGAAGAAATTTGGACTGTTTAGCTAAACTAGCTAATGAGCATAGAACAAAATATCCAGCATAAAAAGAACACATGAATGGGGATACAAGCATCATAACGTCACCCTATGACAAGGATTACCTTGAGTGCCTGCCCTCTCTTGCTATGTGTTATCTCTCATTCTCCTCTTGTGAGGGCAGTGACTCAGGAAAAGGCATAGTCTCACCTGAAATTTCAACAATAGCTGAAGTCTTAGAAGTTGAGTGAAAACTGGCAGCTGTTGGAGGAGAGACCTCTGAATTAAAGCCCCACATAAAGACAGGAGGTGCTAGTTTCTAGCATGCACCTGGGGGGCAGCAGTCACCTGGCCAGACAGTTCACGGCAGCTCGGAATTGCTGAGGATGGAGATTATGAGGAAGAAGCTGTCACCCTGTGGGCTAGAGGGCAGAAGACACAAACCCAAGGAAAACTGGGTCTTATTAGTTCTGCTACACCAAAACCTATTTAATGTTTTCTTTCTGGCTGCTGCCTGTAGGTTTTAGTTTCATTATAGCTGCTGCTGGTGTCAGTTTTTCCAGGAGTTCTCTATGTCCCTGTGCTGCTGCTAAGCTGAAGCAGGAGCCATCTCTACTCACATACATGCAGGCAGAGCTGCCCAGATTTGTTGTAGGACAGTTTGGTGGATCTATTCCTAGTGAATTGTGGAGTATAAGAAGTAATATACTGGGAAATTTTGGCATTGAGGCTGTGAGGCAGTACTGCTTACAGCCCCATTCCCACTGAAGCTGGTGCCTGTCTGTAGGAATGTGGTCCCCTAATCTATTGCAGGAAAAAAAGATCTTCTTTTTGGAGCAAAGAAGAGATGTAAGTCCTTTGGCTGCCTGCTGAGCTGTGACCTGACCATGCACTAATTGGATCACAACAGCCTGAATGGGTTCAAGTCTTACACGAGGGCCCTTGGGGCATGGATGTGTCCATAATGGCTCTGGGGCCAAGAGCTGCCCATGGTTAGTGCGCCAGATTACTGAACTAATCTTCCTCCCTGGAGTCAGCACACCTGGAGGTGTTCAGGTGACATCTCTGGAGCCTGAAGGTCACTGCTGATGTCCTGCAGCACCAATGTTGAAAGGACACTCTCTTCTAATGATCCAACACCACCATCAACACTGGAAGCACATGCTCTTCATCCACCCATCCTTTCCTTTCAGATGTGAAGAGCAGCAGATCCAGCAGAGCTGGTAGGGGTGAGAAGACAAGTTTCTTTCCATAAATGATCAGACTGCCAACAGAAATCCTAGGCAATCCGTAGCAGGGTTTGCACGATGCTGACAAATGCCCACTGGGAGCATGGCTGCCACCACCACCTCATTCTGCAGAGGCCATTGACAGCTGACAGATAATAACAGCTTGGGATAATTAGTGTCCTGAAGGGCTTGAACTGAGGGCTCAGCAATGAAAAACAGCATTAGAGAGCAGCTATTGCCTCCTCACCCCTCGAGACCGGTTGTGTACGTTGAGCTCAACAATAACATTAATAAAAAGCAATCCTAAGGAAAGCAATATAGCAGGCTAAATTGCCTCTGCTGCGTCTTGGGCTTACATTTCATTACAAATACTTTCTTACTCAGGGCATGGTCTTTTTAAGTCATCAAGACAATTCCTGAAGTCCTTTCTCAGTTTTCACTCATACCCCGGATTCTTTCTCATTAAGTTCAGTGGATGGCTCTTTGTCTGACTGGAAAGTGAAAGGGGGTCTTGGGATTTGAACTTCTGGGAATTTTGCTTGAGTAAGCAGCAAGAAACTTGGCCATGATAATAACCTTTTTCTTTTTTTTTCTTTTTCCCAATTTTTTCATGTTGCTTTTCTGACAGCTCTGAAAGAGTGGGCGGAAAGCCGTTAGGACTCGCCACCTTTTTGGCTTGTTTTTGAGGACTTGTGAAATGTTTTTCTTTTGAATTTCTAAGCAGAAAGTCATTTCAACTGAAAAGACATCATATCTCATTTAGAAAATGTCAATTAACACTGGTAGGGGCATTTTTCAACTAAACCAACAAGAAGATATCAGGGTAACTACCAAAACATTTAGGTCAACAAAAATCTAGCCTTTGTTTTTGATTATAAAGGCCACAGAAGTTTTAACTGAAATTTTTGCCCTGCTTTAAATTGAAAGTTTGGCTGAATCATTCCCATGGAGACTGTATTCAAACAAGGACATGTTTACATATCTGCCTCTGATCATACAAGATAGTGATGGATTAGGGGATGTGCTGGCTTTCCAGCCCCTGTGAGTGGCGTGTCCTCCCCACAATCCTGTCCCTCATCAGAAACATGGAATACTTAGATAAGAACAGCTTCACTCCTTTCCTGACCTCAGGAAAAAAAAGCTTTTATTTTTTTCCTCAAGGAGAAAGTGAGACCAAGGGCAAAACTGTATTTCAGCACTTCTGGACACTGCAGAGAAGCTGCCCCGGTTTTATCAATAGAAGTTGAAGTGTTGCATGGAAAAACTTCATAATCTGGAAAAGTTTACTTTAGTCTATTTTGAATTTGGTTTGGAAATCACCAGGAGGTTACTAGAAGTCAGCAAAACTGTGGACAGATTTATCTCAGATGAAATAAAGAGTGGCCAGCTCTGGAAATGGGTTATGCAGGTGTAGGGAAGGCAGTCAGCAGTCACAGGTGTCTGGGACGGGAGATGCTCATGGGAGGGCCACATTGCCTGGGGGAATGCAGAAAGGTGACAAAAAGCTGTTGCAGGACAATAACAGCATAAAACTAACACAGCCATGTCTGCAATTATCATCTGACTATGGTTAACATTTCCTCTCCTTTACCTGTGGTTTTAACCTCAAACCTCTTCTATCCTATTCTGTGCAGTTGTGCTGCTGCTTCACAACCCCTCTGTGCAGCCAAAGGGGCTCAGAAGAAGCTGTGGCAGAAATGACCAGGCATCCTGAGAAGATGCCCACACCAATCTTCACAAAGTAAGTCCCTTTACATACACCACAATGTAATAATGTGTAATAATGGACATCAGACCTCGCTCAGCCTCATTTAATGACCCATAACTGAGTGAATAATTCATTCAGTGCCTAGAGATCTCTCGTGGAGGCTTGTTTTACCACAGAGCCCTGGGGAATGAAAACAGCAATAAAGTTCCAGCTTTTAACCCATCCATTTACAAAGCCTCCTGATATTATTGCATCCATGATCAATTTAAATGAACTTGTTGGAGGTTTACTAGTGGCCTTCCTGTATTTCATGCCTCAGTGCATATTTTTTCAGAGCATTTACAGCTTTTACTTATTGTTAGTTTGAAGGGAATAGAGAATTCTCACCACAAAGTCACACTTTTATTTAAAGCTTTAATTGTCTCTAAGAAGAGCCTGTCTGAAACCAGCCTTCTTGGAGTCACTGATGTCATTTATTATCCAGTAAACTCTTTTAGGCTTTGGGACAGGTTAATACTCCTCAGTATCAGTATAATTTTTCTTAGGCTTGTGTTACTGTGTTTATATGAGGATCTTCATTTTGCTTTGGCAGCAGAATTTCTTTTCTGCATTTGCAAATTACAAAAAAAAAAAAAAAAAAGAAAAAAGAAAAAAGAAAAAAAAGCCTTCCTAAGCTGGATCACTTTGCAGCTGTGAAAACCTATAATAACTTCAGTCGGATTACAACTACATCAAAGGTATTATATATCCCTGAGTAACATATTTACTGGGCTTTTCAACAGCTGTATAATTAGCTCTGGATGACTTCTTTTTTCCTCCACATCTTTAAATATCCATATTCCTAATTCACAGACATTCAAAGGGAAGGTGGTTTTCCCTTTCACAGAAGGTGTGTGCAGCCCACCAGATTTTTTTCTCAGCTTTTTTTTTTTTTTTTTTCCTCAGAAGCAAAAATAGGCTTCAGCTTCCCTGTCCCCTGGCAACCAGACCCACCGTGTCCATCACCCCTCCTGGCTCACTGTGGCTGCCTGATTGATGAGAGGAGTGGTTCAGGCAGGGGACCGGGACAGAATCCTTTGTGGCGTCCCCCAGGGAGGCAGCTCGGAGGCAGCAGCTGTCCCCAGAGCCCCCTCGGACAATAGGGGGTGGCAGAAGGTGAGGAGAACGCTCGTGCCTGCACAAGGAAGGATAAAAGCTCCATATGTGCCGGGCCCAGCAGATGCTCCTGTGGGGTGACCCCTCCGCCGTCCCCTCCCTCTGCCTTCCACAGGCAGCATCTCCATCAGCGGCTCCTGCTCACAGGGACATTCAAGGGACATTCCCAGGGACATCCCCAGCCCCTCGGGTTTCTGTGGTTGAGGTTGAGATGACCCCCCAGGTGTTAGAAAGTCTCTTTTTCCCAGCCCCGCGACCGAAGAAGAAGTCAAGATTCATTGGTTTTGCATTTCAGCGTTGTTTATTTTTTCTTATCTATTCCATTCTTTCTCTGACCTGCTGAGATCTGTCCAGCAGGTCAGGTTGTGGCACAGTGACTGCCCTTGGGGTGGTGTTAGCTTTTTATACTAAGAACTACATGTACTTTATTTACAATAATCTTCCAATACCTATCACCTGTGTTAGACAGTGTGTCTCTACTCTAAACCAATCCAGAAGTGTCACCATCCCAGCAGGAGATGGAGGACAATAAGAAGGAGAAGAAGGACAGGACACACCCAAATTCCTCCATCTTGCCTCCTGAACCCCCATTCTAAAACCCTCAAATTCTACTTTTTCACCCTGTGACAAATTAACTATCATTCTACTCAAACTCTTCTGGCTTGTAACTCTTCACACAAAGTTGGTAATTTTTTCCATGGGCTAAGATTGAAGGCACAGGTGTTTTTGACTCTGTGCCAAGGTCTCTGAGCCCCTTGCCAGGGTCTCGAATCACACAGGGCAGCCAGAAGAATGTCCTGGGTCTGACACCAGCCAGGGTTGGGAGCTCTGGGGAAGGGACAGCTCATGGTGCCAAACCCTTCTCCCACCACACACCTCCGCTGTCATTCCCTTGCAGATGCTTTTTTTGTTATGCAATTATCTTTATTCTGGGAACAGGAGGGAAAAGAGGCTTTAAAATTCTCTTTAAGGCTAGCTGAGTTTTATTTCCAGTTTTTTTTCTTCCTTTGCCCTGTGATGAGTAGCAGAAGGCAGTGCTTGAGTGTTGATGTAGAGGGAAGTTTCTTCCCCCCATGAGGATACATCACAACCTGCTGGTTTATGTTGTGCTGATTGCTCATTCCCATGGCCACCACGGCAAGGGAAGGAGTGAGAAATGCTTTTACACGTCCTCAGCAGAAATGCTGAATTTCCTCTTTTAATTTTTTTTCTCAGCTAATGGGACTTTGAACTCAGTTTTCTCCTTAGAACCATTTCCTAATGTGAGCTCCTAGCCTGGAATTGTCTGTTCCCAGTGGCCTTGGGATGTGTTGGCTGGCTGGCTCTGATGTGCAGGAAAGACCCAGCTGGCTGAGCACTTTCAGGACAAACAGATAAGACAATTTACTATCTGATTTTATGAGAGCCATTTACACTTTGCAGAATTTTTAAAGCAGCAAGCCCTTAAGAAGCATATTCTGAGCGTGATACCTGGGAGAATTGCACACACATTTCCTGTCAGCAGCCAGAGAATAGTGTCTAACACCTGCTATGAAGAGCTTGAAATATATTCTTAAATGGCTTGATTGCTCTGCATTTCCCCTGAGATGAGATGAGACATTATGGAGCAGTTTCTTTGACTGCAGACACTTCTCCAGTGGAGCTCCCTGGCTGAGCCTGTGCTCTCTCATGCTGATCCCCCTGGAACTGGAGCCTGTGCTTGCAATCCAGCTCATGCTCACAGGGACCCTCAACCAGCAACTGGGAGGCAGAAGGCATGAGCTAAAGGTAATTTAGGGCAGGGTCCTGCCATGCAAGGGTTTACAGAGCAGGGATAAACACCAGTAGAGAACCCCCTCAAAGTGTCCTTGCTGTAAGCACACACCCGTGGCTCTGCAGTGTCTGTTCCTCCTCTGCATCGCACTTGGGAAGCCAGCAGCAATAGAGACCTGTTTTGCAAGAGAAGTGAAAACATCCGCCTTGGTTTCCTGGCTCAATCTGCTTTTTTGAAGCATTCTGCTACTCCTGTCCGGGTGTACTGCACTGTTCTCATGAGGAAATCCTCCCACCCCTGGCCAGGTGAGAGCCAGCATCCATTGGGGGGTGGCTGAACTCACCTTCCCCTGCATCCCAGCCTCTGGCACTCTACCAAAGCTGCTGTGACACAGTGAATATTCAGCCATCCAAGCACTGGAGGGGTGAACCAGAGATTCTAGGCTGCACCTCCCAAGAACTCAAGCCTCAGCCTCTTTGGTGCACAGCAGGTGTGAAGGAGGGGTGCTGAGAGCGAGACACACCTTTATAGGGGGCATTTTTATTTCAGCATCTTGGAGAGGAGCCCATTTCCAGCCATTACCTTGCAGTCCTTGCACTCCTCTGTGCCATCTCATCGCACCACACACCCACCCTGTGGGCTGGTTTGTGGTGTTAGAGGTTTCAACTGGACTTGGTGGGAGCTGGGAGCTTTCTGCCCCCTAGAAATGACAGCACAATCCAATATCAATTTTATATGAAAAGAAAACCTCAGTGATTTTCTACTGCAGAGTGTTTGTGTTTTGAGACACCTGAATATATACTCTGCAAAGGAAAGAAGGAATCTATTAGGTATGTAAATATTAATATTTATGAAATAAATCCTGGAGTTTCAGCTCTTCTTTGGTTGTGGATGTCTTGAAGCTTATTCCATGGAGGATAATGTTTTTCTGCTAATAGGTAAAATGGTGGAAAAACCAGGACAGGCAGAAACTCATTTAGCATTTCAATTAACAGGGAAAAGGCCCTGGAATTTGAGTAGCAATTTCTTGTATCTTTCAATGAATATTTTCAAAGCTTTCTCAAATAATGTACTTTTCTTTGAACTTCCATTGCTGGAAGTTGCCCAAGAATTTCACACAGATAACAACCTCTCTCCTCACTGCCACTCCTGTACCTGCAGGATGGTTCAGCTGGGATTCCTCATCCCTGTCTTACGTTCCCTGAGGTTTTGTGTGGATCCTTCCCTCCTTGCAAAGGCAGCTGGACCTGGGGGCTGCAGTGAGGCTGCTGGGATGCCAAGTTCCACAAACTCCAGACTTAGGGAGTGTATTTTGCAAATTAAAAAAGGCAAAAAAAAAAAAAAAAAAAAAAAGAGAAAGGGCAGGTATAAGGATGTGTTTGTGGGACAGCTACAGACCTTCTCTAATTATTTTTTGGACTGTGGAGGAGCACAAACTGATCCTTGCATAAGCTTTTGTGCTAAATGGAATTGAGCCAAAATGTCCTTACTTAGGGGTCCCTCCATCTGGCAACAACAGGAAAATTTATCCTAGATTCTGTCAGTCTTCATGAGAAGGCTCTGTCAAACATATGTGATGATGACAAAACTGCACATTTCAGTTTTACCCACGCTTCCTGGTCTAATGCAGTAAATTTTATTGTCCCTGTGCAAAATTTCCTAGTTCTTGGAAAGATAGCAGCATTATTTGTGAAAAAAGGTGGAAAAATCCAGCTTGGGAACCAACTATGGTTGATCACAGAGGGCCCTCTTGCTGGTCAGGCTTCTCTGACCACACCACATATCCTGCATTTCAGAGCTGGGCAGAGGGGATGTGGCTGGTGGAATCCAATGCCCATGATTTCTGATTTACAGCCATGAGGAATTGGATACACCTCCTTGTTTTCTCTAAGATATCTCATTAACAGGCATAGGCCAGGAAGTTTCCAGGGTGGTGTGAAGCCAGCTGTGTCCCAGCAGAGCACAGCCCTTGGATCAAGGAAACCAATCCCCCTTCCTCATGCTGGTGATGCTGTGATCTTCAGAAGCTGTACAGAACTGAGATGCCTATAGTTCATGCTGAAACGTTGGGTGGATACATCTGCTTTAAAGGAAGAGCCTAATTTTAAGCCTTTGAATTAATGGTCAACTTCTCTGTTGTGGTTTGACAGGCAGGGGAGAGGAACAGGGCTGTCCCTTCCTCCATGTGGCATGGTGTCCCCAGGAAAAGGGCCACACATCAAAGCAGCCCTTGTGTGCTGAGTCCTGGGTTTCTTCTTCACACTTCTTCTTCCTTCTTCTTCATGGGTTTGAGTAGCATTTTGTAATTGAGCAAAAAAGTTGGCATTACAGGCTCTTTAGGATCAGTTATTAGGTTAAAAAGAAAAATAATCCAAGTGCCAGTTCTTAATTAGATAGTTTATTCTTAAGAGGCCTTGTAACAAAAGATTGTTGGCCATTTTGTGCCTTCTAATTAAAAAGCTGCCGAACTCACAGTGATGAGACTGAAGAAGAAACCCAGGACAGCACCCTGTGTTCTCCATCTTGCTTCCATCCACAACATACTAAAAATCTTAAAACCTAAATTTTTCACTGTGATACACCTACACACTACTCTCTATAATCTATTTCACATTTTTTGGATTCTAGTTTATCTTGAAGTTTAGGAAATTTTTTCCATGGATGGGGGTCAAAGTCAGTGCTCCCCTGGGGGTCAGGGCACCCCAGAGCAGACAGAGAAATATTCCCAGGGCCCTGGGTTTCCACAGTTTGGCAGGCAGGGGAGAGGAACAGGGCTGTCCCTCCCTGCATGTGGCATGGTATCCCCAGGAGAAGGGCCACACATCAAAGCAGCCCTGGTGTGCTGAGCTGCTGGGATGCTCATCCCTGGGAAGGGCTGTGTCCCCCTCACTGCCTGCACTGCACACGTGGCCACAACACAGCCTGTCCTCTCTGGGCTCCTGCTCCACACATCCCACTGCAGATGTGCCACAGCTGGGCTGGGAGGCAGCCAAAAGGACATCCAGAGGGAAATCTGCAGCAGGCACCCACTGGGCTGAGGCTTCTTCAGCTGCTGTGGGTTGGTATTGGTGTCTTGTGAAGGCTGACCTAGAGCAGAGACTGGATGGAGCTAAAGAATAAAGAAGGGATTTATTGAAAGGCCTCAATGGATCCGCCTTGGGCAGCACAAGAGCCCAGCCAGGGCTGCACCCAAGATGAACCCAAAATGGTCACAAAAATAGACAACCAGTCAGGAGGTCTCTCACTTTTGTAAGTTTTGGTCCATTTGCATATTGGAGTTAATTGTCCAGTTACAGTTTTAGCCCGTGCAGTCCCATCCTTCTTGTTTTTCTCTCTTCAGTCCATGTTGTTTATGCTCTTGGGCCTGAGATTTGGATCATTTGTCCTTGGTCCCCAGCTAGAGAAGGAATTGTTTTGTCTCCCTACTCTGAAGAGAGCTCACCATCCCCTAATAAGAAGCCCAGACTCACACACTAAAGCAGCACAGAATCTGAAAAATATAAAAGCTAAAACCTGAGGCATCAGTGTCATCCCACTGCTTATCCCAGGGTGATGCCACCTTGCACCAGGTGAGGGAATGGCCCAGCATGGTCTGATTTACAGCTGTGCATTGACCCATAGACTGATAGAATGGGTTGGGAGGGACCTCACTGATCATCTCATTCCAACCACCCTGCCGTGGGCAGGGACACTTTCCACCGGACCAGGTTACTCCACACCCCATCCAACCTGGCTCTGAACACTTCCAAGGATGGGGCATCCACAGCTTCTCTGGACAATGTGTGCCAGGGCCTCACCACCCTCACAGGGAATAACTTCTTCCTAATATCTAATCAAAACTGTCCTCAGCTTAAGCCATTATCACTTGTCCTATCACTCTGTGTCCTTGTGAAACATTCCTCTCCAGCTCTCCTGCAGACCCTGCAGGCTCTGGAAGCTGCTGTAAGAGCTCCCCAGGACAGACAATGTGTTATATACGTTATTGTGGCTCACCTGACCACGGCCCATGTTGGAGTCCCTGAGTCACCTTTATTTCCATCAAGCAGAGTATTCAGAGCGAGAAGCTCTGAGCTTTATCTTTTGTGTCACAGTGACATTTTCAGCTTCAGGCTTGGGTAGGGTGAGGCGACCAGGAGGTCCCCAGTTACTTGCAGAGTACTTACCTTTTAATGGAAATATACTGCACCTCCCAGTCAAGGGATTCAATCTCTTTATCCATATGGAAGTATAAATGACCATATAGAAAGGTAATAAGAAGGGCAACCATGCTAATTCCATGTCCTCAAGATGTTTAAAAGACATGAGCTTTGAGTTGGTACCCCTACATAAAAATAGATTGTTATATCATGCAATCAATAAAAAAAAGAAAGAAAAAAAAGCTATTAGAGGAAACAAAAACAATTCAGAAACTCTGCATGGTGGTTTGTAATGGATCTGACAATCCAGTGGCTACTTCAGTAGCATAAACGCATTCCAGAATGCATTATGTTTTATACTGTATGTGTTAAAATATTTAGTAACTACATTGCAATAAACATTGTTTTGATCTCAAAGTGCACCATATTTTAAAGTCTGTTGTACTCCAGGAAGAATTATATTCTCCAACCCCCTTAATAAAAGCCACAATCTATGATGTTCTTGATGTGCATGGGCTACACAGTATGATGACATTCTTCAAGATGCCTTTAATGAATTAATGCCTCTCCAAATGGTTTTAAGCTTACAAAAGAAGATGTGTGCATGGTCCTAAACTATTTGGAGCCATTTTATTCAGTGCCTATTGATTTTAGTGCCAGTAAACCTCCCTGCTGCCTGCCTTTGATGAGTATTAGATTATATCCTCTGCAGAACACAATGGGATTTAGTGGCGCCAAAAATGTAATTTCAGCACAAAATACAGAAGTCATTATAACATCAACTCTCTTATTTCTTCCAAATTTTAGGTACCTGAAGATCTAACTTCTGCAGAAACTGGTGCTATTTCTCTCAAGTGATTTCATAGAAGTTACTCCATCTTTAAACTTATCAGTGGGGCTGAAATGGGCTTAAAAATAAGGAACTGCAAAGTAGGTGGGGTTTTTTTCCCTTCAAATTGCCTTTGTATGGAGTCATTACTCTAATATTGGTAGTGGCACACAAGGATGTTTGTCTCTGTGCTTGTTATATGTTTTTAGTAAGAAATTCTCTCTCTTCCCCCCTTAAGGAGAAGATGCTCTGGTCAACAGAGCCAGAAATGCCATGCCATGCCTTGCCCAACCCACACAGATATTTAAGCTATTCTGGAACTTCCCCAGTGCATGCCAGCAGAAGCCTTTTCCCTTCAGTTGCTGCTAAAGGTGAAGATGCTCCTCATTTCCTCAATTAATGCTGCATCTTCTTCAGCAGTGGCTGAGCAGAGGGAGGACACAGCCAGAATCCAACCTCCCAAAAAGTGCTGCTGTGGGGCTGGGGTGTCCCCAGCTCTGAAGTTCCATGGTTTTCCCACTGTGTCAGCCCTCGTGGAAACAACTTTGATCATTTCCAGCAGTAAGAAGAGATAAAAAGAGGGATCTCAGAAAGAGAAGCCACAGGCAAAGTAGTTCTCTGCCATGGGAATAGACATGGATATGAGACCCATGGAGATGAGGGGTCTGTGGGAGATGGAAATATCATCCCTTTGATCTGCTCTCCTGGTGCAGTACCTGACTAGGGAGGAAAGCTGGTGTGAATTCACCAGCCAAGGAGCCTCTCCAGTGACAGACTGATCTCTGTGGGTGAGTTTCATCCCCACTCACATCCCAGGATGGAGTGAGGAGGGGATTTGCCCACCACCTGCCTCTCTGGGCTCCTGCCTTGCAGTGATGCAAAGCTGAGAGAGGCTGGTGTAAGAGCCTTTCAGCAGGCAATTAAAGCAGAATGTTTTCTGTAATATATAAACAAGCCCATTAAGCCTGACTTTAATGGGGCTGAGATTCTATGATAAATAATTGAAAAGAAAGCTTAAAGTGAATTTCAAAGATCTTTTTCCCCCCTTAAAATGTATTTACAATGCTACAGTGCTTTATATAGCTTGAATGTTTAATCAATTGTCATTTATAGAGAGTTCAGTTCCTGGGGTTTTGTGATATATGTGTGCTAAACAAGCCACTTGAATGTCAAAGCCATGGAGCATGTAAAAGCCATGGAGTTTAATGGCAGCTCTTGGGTTGAGACAGATTTGACACAGTTTTTAGAGGGCTGTGCAGGGGGAAATCTTCTTCTCATCTCTGCTGCTCCCTGTAGTTTAAAAGGTTCTTGAACCAGCCTGAATTCCTCCTGCTGTAGCACACGGAGGGTGACTGGAGAGGGACCTGCTGATTGCTCACCTGGTCCCCAGGTCCAGCCAGCAGCTGGCAAAAGCTCAGGTTTCTTTATCTGCACCAAGGCAAAACCCCAGCCCTGCTTCAACAGGACCCGAGGAACAGGGAGGCAGAACAAATGGATGCACGAAAGGAGCAGCTGATGTTTATTGTGCACTAAACATCCTTGGCAGGTGCCTCATTCAGGTATTTTTCCAGGGCTGGTGGTGATTAAGGATGTCAGGGATGATGTGCTATTCCCTTCTCAGGGAGGGAGCATCTATCCAGCTTCCACTAACACAGGGCCTGACAAGATGGGAATGTCCCTCAGTGCCTTTCAACACACACATTTACAATGTCTTGCAAATTACACTCTCGACTAATCCCATCCGCTGTGCAGCTGCCCTCACTGAGGCTGAATGGCACTGCCTCAGGGACATCACTGGAGTTCCACTGCAGCCCCCACCATGCTGTGTTCAACACCCCCAGCCCCTCTTCTTGGTGCTTATTGCTCCCTCCTGACCTGTGCTCAGATCAAAAAGACACAGATCTTCATTTTGCAGAGAAAAAGCTGGCTCTCTCTAAAGCCCAGAGGTCAAGAGCACCTTTAAGCCCTAGAAGTTCTTTTAATAGGAGGTGTTTCGTAGAAGCTTTCACACATGTTTTAAGGTGCTGTCAAAGTGCTTTGGGACTTCAAGTGTTCGCAAGTTTATTGATGTCCTTCCCCCAAGCTTCACCTCCCACTGAAATGGGGCTCAGTGGAGAGCTTTCACAGCTTTTTTACCATCACATGTCCTTTAAATTATTCTGTTTCTGTCCTGCAGTGTTTTTGCTGACTGGGAGAATGCTTGCTCCCTGACTTTACTGGGCTGTAAGCAGCAGTGACCTGCCCATGACATAGTGGGAATTGAATTGGCACTAGAAGAGTTAATCAGGAAGAGAGGCTCTCTGAGATGTGACCAGACTGGCACAGAACTCTCCCTGCTCAGAAACACAGCAACAAACACCCAGATGGCTTTTAAAATAATATACATGGATATTTAATATTATAAAAACAAGCAAAGTAGGATTCAAATAACGAGATACTCATGGCAAAAGGGATTAAATCCTGCTCTGAGCAGCTGTGCTGGAAGTGGTGCAGTGTAGTCCCAGCTTTGCACCAGCGTGCATGAAATCACAGCTCGTTCCCACAGAATCCCCTAATCATCCTTCCATTAACTCATATAACTGTGTGGGACTAGAGCAGATTTCTCAATAAAAATGATGGATAAGTAAATTGGGAGAAGCACTCTATCACTTAGCAGGTGTGAGGAGATTGACAGTCCCAGCAGTGCTGAGGGAGGATTGTGTGCACTGACTCAAGGGTGTCGCTGTGTGGAAACGCTTGTGTGAGGCTGGGGAAAAACTGCCACAGCTCTTTCATGAATGAGAAATGCTGGTGCTGCAGGAGGTGATGCTGGAACAGGATGCAGGAGAGCTGCAAACACCCCCTGAGCAAACTGTGCAGAGCAGCATAGGCAGCAGGTGTGCAAGGAAGGACCAGGAGCCTCCAGATGCTGAGAAGAGAGAAGTTGCTGGAACAGGTTTCACAGAAAAGCTGTGGATGCCCCATCCCTGGCAATGTTCAAGGCTGGATGGGGCTTTGAGCACTCTGGTCTGGTGGAAGGTGTCCCTGCCCATGGCAGGGGATAGTGAGGAGATAATCTATAAAGTCCCTTCCAGCCCAATCCATTCTATGGTTCTCTGTGTCCTGTCACAGACATCTTTTATGAAAAAGCCTTTCCTTAGGATTTTTCCTCCTGAGAAGCTGAAAGGCCTCAGGAACAAAATGCAAACATTGATTATCTGCTCCTGTGGAATGCAACAGGTGCATCTGTGATTGGGCCATGTTGGATGTTTGTAATTAATGGCCAATCACAGTCAGCTGGCTCGGACACAGAGCCCGAGCCACAAACCTTTGTTATCATTTTTTTCTATTCTATTCTTAGCTAGCCTTCTGATGAGACCTTTTCTTCTATTCTTTTAGTATAGTTTTAATGTAATATATATAATAAAATAATAAATCAAGCCTTCTGAAACATGGAGTCAGTCTCTTCCCTCATCCAAGAACCCCTGTGAACACTGTCACAGTGTCCCAGAGGATGAGTGGGAATGCTGGGGAGCAGGCAGTGCAGCAGTGTGGGAAATGGCATTGGGGAGGATGCTCTGGTCTGTGGCTGTGAGATACACTGGCCCTTGGAGAACCTGCAGGAATTCTGCAGCAGCAGCAGGCTCAATTGAATGGATAATGTAGTAAATTAATGGGAGAAACCCAAAGGCCTGCTCCTCCCTCCTGGTCAAAACCCAGCCTGAGCTGCTGCTTTCTCCTCAGAGTGGGAGCTGGGGAAAGGCATAACTTCTCTGCTTCCCCCAAGGACTGGCCATAGGAAGGGGAGGAGATCCCCAAGGTCCCACAGCACGCCTGCGTTTGGCTCTGCTCACACGTGGCTCCTGCTAAAAGCGTGGTTTGACACACAGGTGCCTCTGACTCACAGGATCCCCCTGCACTGGTACTGCAGCCTGCAGCTCCTCTTCATGCAGCACTTTTCAGAGAGCCACCAAATCCTCCTTGCACTGAAATTCCCACCGTGGCTCCCCCATTCAGCATTTCTGAGCATTCACAACGTGCTCAGCAGCGAATTAGCAAACGTCAGTGACATCACTCAGAGATGAAAACAGCCTTGCCATCTTTTGGATGAATCCAGAGGGGCAGAGATGACAGGTCCTGGGTCTCTGGAGAGGCACTGTTACTGTGCCCTTGTGAGCGTGTTCACAGGGGTCCAAGGATGAGGGAAGAGATGAGGATCTGACTCCATGTTTCAGAAGGCTTGATTTATTATTTTATGATATATATTGCATTAAAACTATACTAAAAGAATAGAAGAAAAGGTTTCATCAGAAAGCTAGCTAAGAATAGAAAGGAATGAAGACAAAGGTTTGTGGCTTGGGCTCTGTGTCCAAGCCAGCTCACTGTGATTGGCCATAAATTACAAACAACAACATGAGACAATCACAGATGCACCTGTTGCATTCCACAGCAGCAGATAATCAATGTTTACATTTTGTTCCTGAGGCCTTTCAGCTTCTCAGGAGGAAAAATCCCAAGGAAAGGATTTTTCATAAAAGTTGTCATGCAACATGCCCTGGCTGTCCCCACCAGCCCAGCTCTCTGAACTCACCTTTCCTGTCCCTGCAGCCTGGGGCAGGGGGAGTGGTGCAAGGAAATACCCCAGCTGATGGGGAAAAGGAGAGGGGGATCGGGATTAATTTTCATACACGGTGCCTGGAGAATGAAGCTTTTGTTGTAGAGATTTATTGAGTGAGAAACAATGCTCTGCTAATCCCTTGGCAGGGGGAGCTGCTCTGGCTAAGGGCTGTAGGATAATAATTGCTGGGAAATTCCCCACTCCGTGCTCTGCTCTGCCTCCCAGGTAGCTCAGGAGCTATCAGACCTTACACCAAAGTGTGGTGAGCAGGTCTCATCATCCTGCAATCCTGTCAGAGCACGCTACCAGCTCCAGAAATAGGGATTTGGGGCAGGGAGGTTGGCTGCTCTCTGTCCATCCCCTAGGCCACCCTTCAGCTGCACTGTCTGACAGAGGCAGAGGAGTGCTGACAGCCCCAGGACACACGGACAGGCTGGCTGGGATGCCACAGACTTCCCTGAGCCCCTCTCCCCTGGCCTTTGCTGGGATTTGATGCCTGGAATGGCTGTTATCTTGTTACAAACACAAATATGGGGTTGTTCACCACGGGCACCCCATGGAGGGGGGCACTTCCACCTGGGCAGGGTAGAAAAAAGAAAAAGTATTTCCCTAGTCCAAGCACAGAAAAAAAAAGGACAAACTGCCTGTTAGATGGCTCTGCTCTCATCCTGTGAGTGAAAAAGGTGTCAAACAGGGAATGTCTCCCTCTTTGATGGCCAGGACATTGCTGGAGCCATTTCTGCTGGGAGGGAGGTGACACTCCTGTCACAAGCCAGCACCAAGTGCCACGATATGCAGGGAAAGGCAGTGGCCAGAGCAAAAAGAGACAGGTGGAAAGACTGTGAGTGTCAGGCAATGCAGGCAGCTGGAAACCACTGTGATCACACCGCATCATCTGCTGGGTCTCCATGAGTGCCACTCATCTGCTGCAGAGAGCAGTTCCCTTACAGATCCCGAGGCAAGAGGCAGCAGAGGAAGCCAAGATGTGCTCTGGGGGTGCACAGGAATCAGGCAGAGTCCTGCTGGAACACGCCCTGAGGCTGGGCTCCATGTCAGGGCTGATGTGCAGCAGGAGGAGCAGTGATGGCCATATGGTGTGTCAGCACCACACATCCCCTCTGCAGGTGTCCAGGAACAGCCAGCCAGCAAGGTACTAAAGGAAAATGACATTTGCAGAGTAATTCTCCAGTGTTGGTCCTCAGTGCGAAGCACTAATCACTTGGAGAAGTGAAGGTTATACCTGACTCTGGGAATTTGTCCTCCCCCTTTTGCTTTTTGAGCCTCAGCAGCTCTTACCACAGAGCAGCACGGATTATCCCAGGGATGCATTACCCCATCAGTCTTACTTAAGACTAAGGTGGGTGTCTATAAGCTATTCCCAAAATACATTTTTACAGATTTTTCTCCTTCTCTATCTTTTTAAATGGCAATGCTCTGACAAAACCTTCCCCACGAGCCAAGATTTTCTGAAGTGGCTGATGGTTTGGATGGCACTGGTTGAATATTTGTGAGCTGTGGAGGGTATTACAGTTTGGATCACACTTGGGAGAGGCCTTGGCCATAACCTCAGTATTCTGTTGGTTTAAAGGTCACACAGCCAGGCCAAGCACAAGAGATTACCCTCCCAGATAAAGAATGAACCTCGGGAAGGATTCAAGAGAGGAGATGTGTCTTGGGACAAGTTTCGTGAGCACCTAGACATGAATCCTACACTCTGACCCTTGTTTTCTTCTGACATAAAAATGTTCTCATGCTTTCCAAATGAGGCAAAGCAGCTCCTCTGGACCCCACTGTGCAGCTCCCCAGATGCATGGCAGGGATTGATCAGATGGACACTTACCACACAGTTTTTCAGTCGGACTGCCTGCTTATAGCATTTTCCATGCACTTCCCAGTATTTCTGGCGAGGTTTCCAGCTCACTTGATATATTATTAAGAGTAGCTATGAAACTAATTAACTGAGGAGAATGCTATTTAACTGTCAATAAACCTTTGGATCTCTGCCCTCTTTCCTCCAAATTTAGACATTAATTCTGCAAAGCCTTCTCTGTTCCCTACCCCACAGCTTCTCTCTCCTCCCTTTTCACAGCTCCTTGGTGGCACCTTTTTGCTTCATGTGGCCCAAGCTGTTTGTCCTCTGCAGTGCTCCAAAGCCTGGTGGCTGCCTGTTCTCCATCACAGTTTGTCAGGATATAATGTCTCACTGCTGCTGTGCCTTCTCCAGCCTCCCATCACCAAAATCCTCCATGGGGCTTTCTCCCAAGCTGGAGTCTGTCCCTGATGCATCCTCAGGCTTGTTCCTGACTGGGTTCTGCTGGTGTTTACAGTGGTGGCACAATGTGAAGGTTGACAGATGTAAGTGGAAAGAGTAGAGGGGTGAATTTACCGTCCAAACAGCACTGAGCTCCCTACAGCTGCTCTTGCTGGGCTGTTTAAGCCCCTTTAAAATACAATTGTCTTGATTTTCCTGACTCAGAGAGCAACAGTTCTCATTCCTCCTAGGAACATGTCTGCAAAGCTCATCACTGCTGATGCTGCTTCCCCCTCCCCCTGGAAAAGCACTCCTGGACCAGCTGCTGTGGTGGTGCCACAGCTGAAGGAGTCCTAAGGATTCTGTGGTTGCCTGGAATGGTGCAGAAACCGCTCTTGACACACAAATAATGCCCCATTTCTCTGCACAATGGCCCCATGCATACAGTGGCCTCCCAGAGAACAACAGCAGACTGTAGCTCCAGAGCAGATGTGCATGTTGTCCATGTCAGGGGTTTTGAGATGGAGATCTGCAAAGGGAGGGGGAAAGGCAGAGCTTTTGTGAGAAAGTGTGAGGAGCCTGGTAAAAAAAACCAACACAATGTAGAGAAAAAATAGCTCTGGTATCTTCATGTGGCAGGCTTTGAGAACGTTGCTGATTCAGGGCTGTCTGAAATCTGTTAGAAAATAACCCTTTCTATATTTGAAAGGCAGAGCAGAGCCTGACGTTCAAGGTACAAAATTGCTCCTGGATTTGCAAAGAAGACAGTAAGGAACAAGTTCTATTTCCTCTGGGAGAATGTATCAAGGGCTTTGCTCCCCTTGCACAGCTCCTCAAAGCCTGGAAAATGAGATAGTGACCTGAACTTTTTTGGTTTAGTTCTGCATGAACTATATTAAATCATGGCAGTGTGGATCTGGACTGTCCTGAATGACAGAAACCAAAGTAGGTGCCTGGGAATAGAATTTTTTCACACTTGAACCCTGTGCTGGTGTTTCCCTGCTGGGTCTTGAGGTTGGTACATCTGAGTTTAGGATTGATAGCCTGGCTTTCTTGGACACACTGCAAGAGACAATATGGAAGAAGCAGCAGCCAAAATAGCAACAACAGAAGTTGCAGCAGGCAGATTAGTGGCTGCAGCAGGCTCTGATCAAGCTGTTCTCCTTCTGTCACCATTTTGAGTGTTTATTGTTCAGCACTCCAAACTGCTGCTGGTTACAGGGCTCTACTAGTGAGAAGGGATAAAGGAGAGCACAAAGCCCCTGTAGGAATGCACGAGCTGCTCCCTGCCAGGGCTGGATGCCTCCCCTCCCCTTCCTTCACAGCCCACCTGACTCCTGTCCAAGTCACACATCCTGAGGAAACAGTTGATTTTTCTCCTCAATAATTTGGTTACAAGCCCAAGGCCTAGAGACAAGAGAGGTTCTGCCACTGAACCCCCCTCTGCCCCTGCCCCCTGCCTGTCTCAATCTGTTGGCCAATGTCAACAAACTTTGTCAGGGAGCTCTGAAATTCCTGCAAGTTTCATAAAAACAGGAGACTGCATTGAGGCTGGTGAGCTGAATCAATGCCCCCACAAAGCTCCTGGCTGCTCCTGTCCTGAGCTTCATCCAAAAGGCAGAGGCAGAGCACAGGATCAGAGCCTCACCATGGAATGCTGAGGGGGGAAAAGTACAGAGAACACGGAGGTGATCAGGAGAGACCCCTGGGAAGGAGGTTCTGTGTAGAAAGTGCTGTAGGAGGAGATCTGATGGCTTTCTGTGGGAGGCTCCAGAGGCAAATCTGCAGGAATCCAGGTTTAATTGTTTTTGCTGCTGACAGAACAACTTAATTATGCACTGAGGGTCTCATTTGGTTGGGCCTCCCCGTGCAGGTCCAGATAAGGAGGAGCACAGCTGAATGCCCTTTAGCTCCCCGGTTATCTTCAGACAGATTTCACTCTGATGTGCTGATAGGGGATCTGGGGAGGAGCTGCAGTTCCTGTTTGGGGATGATCCTGGCCCAGAGCAGCCTAAAGCAAGGCAGAGATGCAGAGTCCCAGGGCACTCAGCTGTGCTGGAGTGCTGTGAGCCCCTTGTGCTCCCTCCCCACTGACAGAGGAACTGATCCCCCCTCCTCCTCCCTGCCGGAGCTCCTGTGGCCTGGAGTGCTGCCTTCCAATTTTCAACAAAAATTTGCATTTGTGAGAGCTGATAAGTCTTTTCAGGGTCTGCAGCTGGACTGTGAATAGGCTGTGCAGGCCTAATTTGAGCTCAGATGAGAGCTGTGTTGGGCTTTTCCCCTGAGCTGGCTCTGGTGCCTCAGGGACACCCCAGCAGGCTCTGCAGGAGCTCAGCTCACTTTGGAATGGAGTGCAGGTCTGAAAGGGAAGATTATTTTTTTCTTTCTCTCAACTTTGGAAAACAAAATAAAAGACTAAAAGGCTGTAAAACATCCAGTCTGTTACCAAATTGCTTTTTTTAAATGTCTCCAGCTTTACAAAAGTTGCACGTATTGCCATTAGACATCCCTTTCTCTGTTACCTACTTACACCTCTTCAATGTTGAATGGAAAAATTAATGCTGAGCCTCCTTCCCCTCATAATCAAACATTACAACACTGAGAAATCCAGAGTGAAGATTATACAGAATAGTCATTCCATAACAATACAATTATGATGAAATCATTTTAGCATCTTTGGTCTGAGATGAGATTAAATCTATTTTAATGAGACATTAGAAGGGCTTTTTTCTCCCATGTTTTTTTCCTCATGGCGCCATTACAATGCAGAGGAATTATTTTTTCTCTTTAGTTGCCTCAGTTTGCGATTTTTTATTTGCAAGAAATCAATATTCTGTGCAGGGAAAATAAACTGAGAGTATTGCAAAACTTCTTTTTGTGTACCTAAATTACCGATACGCTCCCTCCATTTCAGCTTCATGCTGACAGTTTCTTTTCCCTGAGAATTTCTCCTTTTCAGGCTATTTCCTCAAAAAAACCTATTTCATATTTCCTGCATCAGCAAGGTTGCTGAAGATTCACCAGGGTTTCTGAAGCTCCATCTTGCTGAGCTGTGTTCACAGCAGCTCTGAGTCACAGAGGCAGCACGGGGTGGCTGAGAGCCCTGGCAGTGCTGGCTCTGACCCTGCTGCCTTGGAGGGCACTGCAGGGTCTGGGAATGGCACTGCAGGGTCTGGGAATGGCACTGCAGGATTTGGGAATGGCACTGCAGGGTCTGGGAATGGCACTGCAGTGTCTGGGAATGGCACTGCCTGTGCCTCCTGCAGCTCAGTGCCCAAGCTGTCCCCCCAGCCTTGCCTCAGTTTCCCAGGACTCAGTGTGACACCTGGGGGTGCAGCACCATGGTTTTCAGGGTGGCCATCACAAGGCCGTATATCCCCAGGGTGTCTGTTCAAAAGGTCTTGGGCCATGTAATAGTCACAAATTATTTGCTCTCAAGTGAGCTAGAAGCTTTTTCTTTTTTTTTTTTTTTAAACAAGTCTGATTTTGATGGCAAAGTCTGGGCTGTTCTCAGATATCAAAGTGAACCTAAAGCTCTTTAGGGAATGATATAATTTAAAAAGGTGTGGGCTGTCTCCATCTCTCAGCTTTGCTGGGAGGGCTTTGCTGTTTTGCTTCATTTACCACAGCTTCTTCCCAAAGGCAACCTCCTTCCCGTGGTCCAAAATAAACTCTGGGAACCTGTTCACTCATGGATCACCTTCTGTGGCACCCTCCATGATTTATCTGGCCAGCATCACATTGTGGGGGTGACCAGCTGCCTGCTCTTCCTCCTTGTGTTTTGAAGAATGAGGTGGACAGATGGAAAAGATCTTCCCAGGGAACAAATTGGTTCCTTCAATAAACTGCTCAGCTGTGAGGGCAGCTGGAGGCTTTAGCTCGGGTACCTCTGCTAGAGATGGATGCAGACACCTCTTGTCATCTCTTAAACTTACCAGCACAAGGTGCTCCCAAGGCAACACGTTTGTTGATAACTTGCTCTGCAAGAAAACAAAAAAATATTAGATAAAAGAGAGGTGGATTCATTGATCAAAGCAATGGGAAAAGGGATGGAGCTGGTGTTATGGATCATCAGCCAGCTGCCTGAGCTGGAAAAAGGGATGTCATGATTTTGCCTTTAGAGAAAGGTCTAGTCAAACACGTCCAAAGGAAGGGAAAGCCCCAGTCTCCATCTGGAGGCAGAAAGGAGTTCCATGGAATTGCTTGGAGCCCTTGAGTTAAATGCATGTTGAGAGGAAAGTGATAAAGATGAAACACAGCAATGGAAACCTGTCTCAGAAAAAGCAGGTAGGTCCCAACTATCAACAGTAATCTGAACCTATAACAAGCACTCCTGTTTGAAAATGAATCCAACTGAAAATGAAAGATTAAACAAGTACAACAACATAAGAATAAATTGCTCATAAATCTCTCTGGTATTCAGGATCAAAGGAAGATTAAAGAACAAGTTATGGAAATGTGGTAGAGGCAAAGAGAACCTATTAAGTGATATCATTTAGTGAATATACGAGTAATAGAGAGTTCACATCTAAGTTTAGAGAAAAGGGAACGAACCTGTAGCTGCTGAAAGAGAATTTAAATTATATGTGGCATGAATGATAAATGATGAGGAAGGTTCTGCAGCCCAAACCCAACAAAAATATGACCCAGGATCACAGCTGGTATGAGAAAACTCACTTGAAGTTGTGCTTTAAGGATGATGGAGAAGGACCAAATTATACCAGTCCACCTTGCAATTTTGAGAATGTGAGGGCGGACACCAGCTACATGAATTCCTGTTATAGGAATGACATCCAAGTAAGGATGCAGAGGAGCCACCAGGGCAGGGAGAACTCCTGGGATCAGCAGGGTCCATCATCTTCCCCTAGAAGCTCTTCTTTCCCTGTTTTCCTCTGTGCTGGGCTGAGGTCACAGCCTATTCTCCTGTGATGATGCTCAGGAACTTCTTTTCCTTCAGGAAACCACACCAAAGTACTTGTCTATGTGTGTAAGACTACACATTTTTGCAAGCATGCTCTTTTACAGTGACAATATTAACACCAAAAGGCCCCATGTCAGGCACTTTGCCCTCATATTTAATAATCCTTCTGGCTCTAATGATATAAATAAATCAAAATGGAAAAAGAAGAGACCCTTTTCTCCCTGCTAAGACAAGTTGAGAGTGTTTAGAAGAAGCATCTTGTCCTTCAGCTCATGCAGAATCTGCAGCAAAATCAAACTTGAACCCATCACAGAATCATTGGTGCTTTTTTAGTGCAGGAAACACTGTCTGTGTCTGAGGAAAGAGGAAGCACTATTCAGGACAGGGGCAACAGGTGCTGGGTTGGCTGAGGGGGTTAAGGGACTTCACCTTCATCCCATGTAGATGATGATTAATGATTATCATTAAATACATTCAAGAGACAATCAATAAATACATTGATAATCCTATGTTTGTGCTAATTTCAACCATTTAATTCAAAACAAAATATATTTTTTCTTGACAATTTTTTTTATGTGTAGTCTGTAGTTTTCTTTATTAGAATTTGTCAGGAGCGTTTAGGAAAGGAAGAAAATGCAACAAGCCTTTGTCAATATTTTCCTGTAGTGAAACTAGCTGGAAATTGAAAGAGACCAAGGTGGGGAAGGTATTCGCATGTGCAGAAGATGATATAAGTGCAGCTGAGATTATATCAAAGTAAAGTCAGTGCGAGGCAGCCAGAGAGAAGGTTTTGCCTTCACTTGGCCTCCCAACCCAAGCAAACAGCAGCCTTTGATATCTTTGAAGGTTATTTCTTGCTCACACCTCAGCATTCACTAAGTGCATTGCCTGTGGGCAATCTGATTTATGTTCAAATGTTTGTGGTACATGAGGTGCACGCACATCTATTTTTATGTATGTATTTATTATCCAGGCATGCACAGCACAGACTTTTCAGCCTACACTACACAAAACAGCTCAAAGCTGTGCCTGACAGCAAAACAGCTTTGTGGAGGCCCTGACCCAAGGCATTGTGTAAGTCACCCTACACAAGCCCCAACCCGAACAACAAATGCCTGGATGTGGATGCTCACATCAGGGTCTCCACCTGTTGAATCAGGGAGCCAGGGGAGGGAGCAGGAGCTGGGTGAGCTCCAAGTCTGGGGGCATGGGTGAGGTGTAAGCATCTCACATCACACACAGAGGAAGGGAAGGACATATCCCAGCACAGAGCTTGGAGCTATCACTGCCCCTGGGCCCTGACCCCACAGGCAGCACTGACCCCACCAGGGTTAACCCACCCTGGGGCACTGAACACTGCTCCCAGAGAGGAAACCTGGTCATTTAGTGAACCCAGGGCACGTCTCATGAGACAAATTCTCCACTACAGTGTTTGTCTCTTCATCCTTGTTTGGACTTGTATTTTTTTGGCTGTTATGTAGTCAAAGTGCATAAATAAAATATATCCAGCATTTTTCATCATTAACAGACTTCTCACAGCACTTTGCATTTTTAGACACTTCACCTTTTCAAATCACTCATTAAATATTAATAAATTAATCCCTCTCACAGTCTTTTGACGCATGCAAGACATTTTCATGATGATCGTCTTCTGCTCTGTTTTTTATTTGAATATGAAATACATCAAGTAGATGTATCATTCAATACAATTAGCTGGCAGTTATAAACAGTGCCAGAAACCAAGCATGGCAGGCTGATTTTTCCTACATGTGTTCAATTGGCACTTAAATACAGGAAGTGAAAAAATGAAGAGCTAATGGCATGAATGACTTTTTGAAAGTTTGTGTTCTTCAACACATTGTTTACTTGCTTCCTTTCATTTCCAGGAGTGCTTTTTATGGAAGTTATTAAAACCACCAGTAAGATCAGCAATTTTTGCTGGGCTGAATGCTTGTATTGGGATTGCATGGAAAGGTTTTGGTACAGGGGGGCTGCAGGGGTGGCTTCTGTGAGAAGCTGGTGGAAGCTTCCCCCATGTCCAACAGAGCCAATGCCAGCTGGCTCCAGAAGGGAACCAGGACAAATCTGAGCCCATCAGTGACTGTGGCAGCACCTCTGGGATAAGATATTTATGAGGGAAAAAAACCCCAAACAACAAACGGAAATGCAGCTGGAGAGAGGCCTGAGAACAAGAGAAACAATTCTGCAGATCCCAAGGTCAGTTGTAGCCAGTCAGAAGAGTGTTATAAAAGAGTGGATTGGTTGGTTTGGGGGAACTGGAGTCAGTTGGCTGCTCTGAGGACAAGGAAGAGTCCGTGCCTAGAGGAGATGCCTACAAGAAACATGAAGGAGGTATGAAACTCTGGCAATATAGAACCCTTGTAATGTAATGTAATGACAATAGAACCTTTGTAATATAACAACAACAAATGGTGATCCCGACGTGATTTGGGTAAAGGATTTGAATACTAAACCATTGGTAAAATATATCAATTGCAGCTATTAGTGTTTGTTAAATATGAGTATAAAAGACTTTGAAGATAAGTACTTTGTAAACTGAGAAAAGCTGCAAAACTGAACCAACACTCAGAAATATATATATATATTCATACTATGATATGTTGTCTAAAAATCTGTATAACTCTTAGTTCTATGTGAAATATATGAATGTGTCATAATGTTAATTTATTTGAACATGTCCTTCTAGAAATGCTGCAACTCTGTAATTGAAAGAAAAAGGGGGAATTGTAGGGGGATAGAACATAAGTAAATAAAGGTTGAATAGAAAGTAATCTTACACCCTAAAGAGTTGCAGCCGAGCCAATTACTAAGGGTTAGGAGCAGGCCTGATGTTAACAGGCCACACCTGTAGCCAGTCAGAAGAGTGTTATAAAAGAGTGGATTGGTTGGTTGAAGGGAACTGGAGTCAGTTGGCTGCTGCAAGGACAAGGAAGAGTCCGTGCCTGGAGGAGAAGCCTACAAGAAACATCAAGGAGGTACAAAGCTCTGGCAATATGGAACCTTTGCAATGTAATGATAATAGAACCTTTGTAATATAATGATAACAGAGATCCACCCACAGCCCCTGGAGGAGATCCACACTGGAGCAGAGCAGGAGGATGCCCAAAGAAGGTTGTGACCCCATGGCAAACCTATGCTAAAGCAGATTTACTGGTAGGACTCACGGCCCCATGGAAGGATCCCACACTGGAACAGTTTGTGAGTAAGTGCAGCCTGTGGGAAGGATTCACCTTGGAGAAGGTCGTGGAGGACTGTTTCCTGTGGAAGAGACTCCACCCTGGTGCTAGGAAGAGTGTGGGAAGCCCTCCCCCTGAGGAGGAAGGAGCACCAGAGAAAGTGTGTGATGAGCTGAGTGCAGCCCCCATTCCCCCTCTGCCTGCACTGCTGTGGGAGAGGAGGCAGAGAATGTGGAAGTTAAGTCCAGCCTGGATTCAGACAGAGAGGGGGAGAAAGGTGTTTTAAATTTAGTTTCTATTTCTCATTATCCTACACTGATTTGACTGGCACTAATTTATACTAATTTTTCCCCAAGTCAGGTCTGTTTTGCCCCTGATGGTAGCTGGTGAGTGATTTCCCTGCTTTTATCTCTCCCTGTCTTTTGTTATGTTTCTTCTCCCCCGATGAGCAGGGGAGTGACAGGAGTGACAGAGCAGCTTTGATGGACACCTGGCCCCCAGCCAGGCTCAACCCATTGCAGTGCTCACCTACATCTGGGTAAGATGCTGCAGCCACAGCAGCATCTCTGGGCTAAGCAAATGTCTGTGTGATGTCCCTGGGAAAGGGACACTGCCACCACCTCCTGCACTTGGGAGCAGAGCCTCTGAGCAGAAAACTCCTTTAGACCTCATGATATAGGGTATTTGTAATGACCAGTGTGGAAAACCATGCTATCCAGAGCCATTTGCAGGAGTTACAAAGAAAATGTACTTCCAGGCTCTACTCCAGGGACTAGTGGCTAAGTTGGTATGCTGAGAAGGTGAGGACACTGCTGGTCCTGGAGCCCAGCACACCTTGCCAGCTGACAGTGCTGTCTCTGCTCTCAGGACAATGATTCCTGCAGGACAGGAGCAGTGACTGGCCTCAGACAAGCCTGATCTCATTAGCTCTAATGTACATCTCAGGACTTCCAAATGGGGCAACAACAATGGGGAAAAGATGCCCCATTCTGAACGCTGGGCTATCCAGCAGGGGCTCAAACCGGCTCACATGGAGCACAGCCTTCCCTGACCCTGATGTCTCACTCTCAAACCATGATGAAATCTGCTTGTGTGTCCTGGTAAAACCCTGGCTTGTGAGAAAATGCTGAATATGTGGAGTGACAGGCCAGCAGTGGCTTCCCAGGGAAGTGTCAGCCCTGCTGCCCATCCGACCCTTCAGATCCACACAGCAGCCTGAGGCTCATGATTCAGCTGCAAGCCAGGCAAGCCCCGTTCCTACTCTTTCTGCTTTCTGTTGTTTTTATTTTTTTTTTGCCACACCATTTAGCCTTTCCTTGGGAAGGTGATGTCCCTCTAGTGCTGCTCAGCAGGCTGCTGGGCAGGCAGGATTTCAGCAGTGACAAAAACCCCAGACAGCCCTGTGGCAGGGTGATTCCATGGCATCACACAGTCAGCCACTGTCCTGCCACCAGGTACCCAGTGTTGCACGCAAATAGAGATATTACAGAAAAAAGGTCTTATAAAATTTGGTTTAGGCCCTGTTACTCTAGCTAAGCTGGCAGTTAGCTTGGAACTTCCCATGTGAAAAATCATAAAAATGGAAGCAGTTAGCACAACAAACTATTCTGGTAAGAGAACTGTTTGCACCTGTAATAAACAAGAAATCTGTACCTTGAGAATCAGCGAACAAAATATGCAAACTAACCAAAAATAGAGAGGTTTGACAGAGGTACATTCTGGCCATTTACCCACCAATAAACTGAGTGTCAGTGTATTGTTAGCCAGTTAGGTCTAACACAGTGCCTTCTGATATTTCCTATAAATATGAGCTTTGTGAATAAAGAATTCTTTCCTGCATGAAGAAACTGAGTGCTGTCTGCTTTACTGCAACAACCAGGACTCCCTCAGCAGAGAGCGGAGGGTGCCATTGCTGCAGGCACTGCAGCCCCTGAGGAGGCACTTTGCTGGGCTGGAACATCTCTGTGCATTGCTCAGGCTGGGTCCTGCCATTTTCCCTTCTCCCCTTGCCCTTTTGGTGTTGGACTCTGGTAAGACTTGTCCCTGATCCCTGAGGGCAGGATGCTGCTGGGAGCAGGAGCAGGCACATGCTAATGTGACCCGATGGGAGGATATTGATTCTTCCATAGCAGAGATGAGGGATCTGGGCTGCCTGTGGGAGCCCCTGGGTCAGGCTGAGCCATCCAGCTCCAAGCCTCTCACTGGGGTGAGCTGTCATGTTCCTTCCACACTGAGTGGGAAGCAGGCACGTCCAAGGTGTGATACACCTGACCTCCCTCTGACATCTGCTCTGGAGCGAGACGGATCAGCCTCTGCTGGCATCCCTGGACTCGCCACAGGGGGAGGAGAGGGGGACTCGCTCCAGGTTAGGTGAGGTGAATCCCAAATTAGGTGGGTAACACCTCCTTTGTCCTGCTTTTGGTTATCCTGCTGCACCAGAGCCCTGCTGGCTGTGTCAGGGTTGGCAGAAAGGTGCTGCTCTGGAAACCACAGCTGAAAGGATAGATACACATGAGAATGGAGAGAATGGGGGGGCAAAAGCTTTGTTGAAGCTGAACCAGGTCCCATCTCAGGCTCTTTGGAAGGACCAGCTCTTTTACAATTTTATTTTGGTAAGGCAAAATATAGGATAAACATGCCAAGATTGCTCTCTCAGCAATGTGGTGATCGGGAATCACTCAGAGCCAAAAAATACTCTTTGAGAATGGCATCATCTATTGTCTGAGTTTCTACCTGGTCAGCATCATGCAGGACCATGTCTGCATAATGCAGCAGCTTTATGCAGCCAGTTTTTGAAGAAGTCACTCTGTGTGCAGCTCCTCTCATCCCCATTTCCAGGCACACCATCACTCACAAGCACTTTGCATTAGCAGAATATATGAATTTCTTATGTGTTTTCCAACTCATTGGGCACCCATCTCATGACTGTCAGACAGTCCTGTTGGTCTCCTTTGGGTATCACCACTTCAGATCATCACCCAATTGCCTCTCCACCTTTTGGGTGCAGTGCCACCTTGGCTCTTGCACCTGTGGCCACCTGTAATTACCTTCAGGCTGATAATTTCTCTCCTGCATCATCCCCCCTTTCACGCCCATGTGTGTTCAAAACAAAACTCCAGCACAAGGCAAGTTTTTGCCCTAGCACTCTGAAGCTGGGAAGCACAGAGCAAAGCCAAAAGGGAAAGCACTTAAATGGGAGGAGGTTTGCCAAGCTGTGATGTTACAAACAGCTGCTTTGTTGACAGCTCTGTCACAAGGAAATTACCTCCCCCCCCAGGCTCAGTGCTTCTAGAAATGGTGTTGCTGGAGCAGATTGTGTCTTTTTGCTTTTGAAAAGCTGTTGGGTGCTGTACTTTAGGAGAATATGAACTGGAAAAATCTTGAAACCCTACCAATATTGTAAGGGAAAGGAGAGATCTGTGCTTGCTTTGTGCCTCTTGCCCCTTTCCTCCTCCTTCAGCACTCTCACACTGACACTTGGTTCCTATTAGAGCCAAATGCTGTTTCCTCATATAGGGACTTTGCTTTGCAATTATTAATATAATCCTGAGCCAGAGAAACAACATGAAACACTCTCTGCCCCTTGGTGGAAACGCTGGTGAGCAGAGCACTGAGACAAAGAGGAGGCTGGAGACTTAAAAGTGTGCAACATAGCTTAAAAAGTCATGGTGATGCAATCCAGCTGCTTGGAGCAGATGTTTGACCTGCCCACTGCTTAAAAGGGAGGCACAGCTTTAAGAGGGCACAATCTTGGTGGCAGATGATTAACACAGAAAGCAACAGCCTTGAGTATCTAAACATTTACAGTGAAACAAAGGGATCAAAGGCTTCAGCCTGTCCTTCAGCCTGCACCATCCCACAGTGCCTGCCCTGGCTGCACATCAGGTGCACACAGGTGGGATGTACCCAATTTTGGCATCAAAATTGGGAGGGGGAGTTCAGAATGACTTGGTGAATTCAGGTCTCCAAACTTATGGGTATTTTACTGCCCTAAATCACCTGCTGACCTGGCTCTGTCCAGAAACCGTTTTGCCCAGGCCTGGAGGAGTTGGCAGAGGCAGGAGGAGCTTTTCTTCATCACCTATTTCATCTGCAGTCACCTGACACCACCCTCAGCCTTTCACTGCTCTTTGCTGCAGCTGCTGGACGGAGCCCAGGTGTGGTGAGGGGTGAGAAACCAGCTGAGCTGCCCTGGGCAGGCTGAGGGCCTGTGGGGTGCTGAGGGTTACACTTGGCTGAACAAGGAGCCAGGTCTGCTCCTGTGCAAGGGGAAGGTAAGGGAAAGGATGTTGACACAAACTGGGAAGTTTTAAGTCTCTCTGTATTGGAAACACTTTTACAGCTCTGCTCTTTTGTAGTCGTTGTGGATCATTTAATTAGTGTGTCCTCTCACTCATGAGGATAATTTCAGTTGCACAATAGCTGTTGCCACAGCAGCTTTGTTTCATGGATTTTACTTCCTAGATCCCAGCTGGTTTTGTATTCCTCATATAGCTGTTTTCCTGTATACATATGTACATATTTATATGTATATCTATAGCTATAAAAGGAGGAGAGGCCAGGGTTTGTGAGGAGATGTGCTGCAATAACCACAGTCATGGGTACAGACTGTGACATGTCCCCCTGGCCAGCAGCTCTGCCAAAAATCACTGAGGTTGCCACATCAGACTCCAGCCAGCCCCTTGCTGCCGCCTCAGAGAAGGCAAACCATGTATCAGGCTTGTAAGCTGGAATGTAGCCACCAGGTGTGAAGCTTCCTCCCTCCTCTCCTATGGAATTCATACAGAATATTATGCCCAGTTGAGATGTCCTGGTTCAAGGTGATGTAGAGAAGCTTGACAGGGTTCTGTAGAGATGGGCCTTGGTCCCCATGAGGAGAGAAGGCAGCTGGACTTGGTTTTCCAGACCAAGAAGGGGCTGAGGACTAAGCTGACAGCAGCCTACAGAAAATACGGTCACAGCAACAAAGGAGCCAAACTATTCTCAAGCACAGTGCGATGGCCTTGGCTGTGGTTTGGGAAGTTCAGGGTGGACAGAGGGAGAAAATGCTTTGCAAGGAGGATTCTGCAGCTCTGGAGCAGCCTGTTTCAGCCTCTTCCCTGGAGATGTTCACAGGTCTGCTAGAAGAAGCCATGGCTTGATCCAGTGCTGGCCACAGTCCTGTTCCAGGAGGGAGGTGGGACTAGAAACCCTGAGAGTCCCTTCTGGCCAAGACCACTGTGAGCACAGACAGAGTGCCAGCACAGCCACACCACACTGGCTGTACTTTCCCTGAATTGCCACCAACAGCTGGCTATAAATATTTTTCTCTGTTTTTCCTTGCCTGGCTATGATCCTGTCCGTGAGGATGAGATCTCTGGGATACAGGTAATTTTTAGATTTGTATCTACCATGATCCATAGCATAGTGAGGTACTGTGTACCATTCAAAACCAGATTAATCCTGCAAAGCAACACGACTGCAGTTACTTTCCACTGCATGAGTAACTCAGCAAAAAACAGAATTTGGACTTCACCTCGGGCAAGATTTGCTGTAACCACTCATCATCTGTGTTTTCAGGTGTGCTTTCCCTGCAGCAGGGCACCTGCAGCCATTTCCCCATCACTGAAAGTCTTTTCCAACCAATCAATCTTCTATTTATCCACCAAATAATGAATGTGTGTTGACTATTTAGCAGAGCCTGACCCTTAAATATGTTTGCAATGAGAGGCTAACTCATGTGGGCAGGTGTGTACGTGTGTGCATCTTCGTCTGGATGTGTGTGTGGTGGAAGGGAAAGCTCTGACTAGAACCAAACAAAAATAGAATCCTAATCTCTTTTCTGTGTAGAGCAAATTGGAGCAGATAGTTTCCAAATGAAACCTGAGATGATGCCAGCTGCTTGCAAACTGTACCCACTTTAAAAATAAAATCCCACTGCCTTCAAGTCATCCTCATCTGTCTTTTCAAGTACAACCTTCTTTCATCCAGACTGTCCCATAAGGTGTGGATATTAAAAACCACCATTTTGAATTGAACAGGGCTAATTGTAACCACAGGCTGGGGGCTGTGGCCCATTCCTGTCCTGCTTCCTTTAAGGATGATCCCCTTCTTCCACAGGAAAATTGCTCTCCTGCAAAGAGAAATTAGACAAGCAAGAAATAAGGACTGCCTTTCACACCTCTTGAAAAAGCCCCTGTGTGCCACTAAAGGACCCTGAGCAGCAGAACAACTTGTGTGAGCAGTGAACAGTGGAAATGTTAAAGCAGCTTTATAGGAGCAGCAGAAGAAACGAACAAGCCATGAAGCTCAAGCATATTGAATAAATGCTCTGCACATTGTTGTAATGAGATTCAGCTGACCGAGACATTTATATGGGGAAGAAATCACAGCCTCATTGCAATCAATAGACAAGTTGCCACCGACTAATGGAGCTCTGCTTTCACCATGTTTGTATTGCAACATAAGCCAAGATGCCTGGGAGCTGTCAAAACCCTTTAGAGCCATTTGTCCCAACAACCCCACAGTATCATCCCCTAATACTCTATTATGCAAAGAGACCCCTTTTATTTTTATTAGAGCTAATTCACCAGATGGCTTCTCCCCCCTCCCCTCCCTGCTTTGATGTAGCAAATGCAAGCAAGTGATTTTGCTGACTGCAGATCAAGGCACAGATCAGTGCTATTTGCCATGCACGGAACATGAAAAGCAGAGCAGGGACTGTCGGGCAAATCCAACGTGTTTGTAAACAGCAAAGAAACCTTTGCAGACATGTGGGAGGTGAAGCAGCCCCGCTCCCCTGGCACGGGTGGGCTGCAGGTACTGCTCCTACAGCCCTGCAGGGAGTCAGGTGGGGAAGGGGCTGAATTTCTGCATTTTGATGAGAGATTAGACCTGCTGGCGACACTGAACGAAAATTAATGAGGGAGCGGAGAGGCGCCTTCAAAGAGGAGGAGTAGAAATAAGGCAAATGGGCCTTGAGAAATGCTGATGGGCATGGACAGACTGATGGATGTGTTCCTGTGACCCAGCCCAGGTTACAGTGCTGGTGTCATGGCTTTCTTTTCCCATAGCAAGGCTCTTAATTGCAAGTTTTAACAGGAACAATAACAAAACGCAAGTAACGGAGCCAGGAAGTCCAGCAGCCAGAAAGAATGCCATTAAGAAATAAAAATTCAAACTCCCTACCACTGTGAACACAGCCTCAGCAATCCTCACAAAAACCGTGTCCTTCACTGCAAAAACCTATTAAAAACAGAAGAGCAAGTACAACAGTCCCCAAACCTCGTGTAGGTTGTATGCAAAAGAAAGCCCCCAAAAGCAAGTAAATTTAACTCAAAATAATCCACCGCTTTCTCCAGGTTGCAATGCCATGCACTGAGGTGAGAATCAGAACCCAGAACATCCCTCTGGCTGTCCTGGGCAGCCAAGACCCCTGCCAGGGGGCTCAGAGACCCTGGCACAGAGGCCAAAATGCCTGTGGTATTGATTAAGACCCGTGGAGCAAATTACCAACTTTAGATGAAGATCTGCAGGCCATCACAGTTAAGTAGAATGATAGTGAATTTATCATGGGGTGAAAAAGTAAATTTGGGATTTTCTAGAATGGGGGTTCAGGGAGCAAGATGGAGGGATCTGGGCATGTCCAGCCTTTCTCCTTCTTCTTGGCCTCCATCTTCTGCTGTGATGTTGGCACTTTTGGATTGGTTTAGAGTAGCATCTCACTGTCTAACATAAGTGATAGGTATTGGAAAGTAATTGTAAAATATTGTACATGTAGTTTTTAGTATAAAGACATAACCCTTCCCTGGGGGTAGGCAGAGTGCCTGGAACTGTCCTGCTGAACAGACCTCGGCTGGACAGGAGAAAATATTTTATAGATAAGGAACAATAAACAACCTTGAGACTGAGAAATGAAGAGCTCTGACTCCTTCTTCGAGTGCTGGGCTGGGAAAAGAGACTTTGTAACATTTTCTCAGGGTCACTCTGACCAGGGACAGGCCCCAAGACAAGAATCCTCCCTGGGAACTGTGTGCTCCATTGGTGATGATGCAGCCAAACTTCCCAGCCATGCCTGAGGAGCTGCATGGGCTGGGGCTGAAGCCCAGCTGCCTGCAGCCATCAGGGAGTGCTGTCTCTCCAGAGTTCCTTCCCTGCCTGCAGCCAAGGGTGTTCCAAGCACAGCTGGAGTCAGGTGTGGGACCTGTGGGTTACCTCCATTTCGTGTCTGCCACCAGGAATGGTGCACATCACCTTGTGTGACAAATCCCTCAGAAAAGGATAGGCACATGCTTTTACAGCATGTTACAATGATCAATACGATTTTAAAAATATATCTGTGCTTTTAATCCAAGGCCTTAATTTTATGCAATGCTGAAGGCAGCTGGGCTTGTAGAACCAGCAGTTGCATGAGCAGAACACAACAGCATCCTGCCTCCAGCATGGGCTCTCTGCTGTCTAACAAGGCTACAAGCCAGGAGAGAAGGTTTTCCAGCTGTTGGGACATGTTTGCTGCTACAAACTCCCCTGTGTCTAATTAAGCTCATGGCTCATACTCCCCTTTGGTGGTGGAGCTAACAGGTTCTCCTCTCCTGCAGTGGCTGCTTATTTTCATGAGAAATGGAGTGTAAAATCACTGGGACCTCTGCTGCTCTGGGAGATCTGATTAAAATCCCGGGTTTCAGGATTTATTAGGAAGAGGGAACTGGCTGGCAGACATAATAAGTAAGGCATTGACTTTGCCCATAATCATGTTGCTCTTGTCAGGTATCAGGCTGGGGGAGCCCTGATGCAGCCCAGCTCAGGAGTAGAGCCAGAGCTAAGAGCACAGCCTTCCTCAAACAAAGGGAAAGAAGTCCTTGGCTTTAAAGAGGGTGAAGCCATCCCTAAACATACATGCCTTGTTTACTGCCTTGCTCTGGAACTGTCTGCCACATAGTAAAGTCTATTCCAGTGAATCCCCTGAAGGCTGGATTTCCTGACAAACAGTTTTATGTGCACCTTGTAAATTGAGGCAAATGGGTAACATTTTCCAGTGTGCTCCTTCCTGGTGAAGGGGATATGGAAGATCTGAGGACAAAGATACATGCTGCATGGAGCAGGGACATCTGATGCTGCCCAGAGCAGTTGGCTTGATTTTTTTAGGCAGTATTTGCACTGTCATAGAGGGTAAAGTGATTTGTGGGCCTGGGAACCTGCTTAAGGTCTGTGGGAAGACACAATTCTTGCTCTTCATGTTGCATAGCTCTATAACGCAGCAAAGGAGTGGGAATTCAGAGCACTTTTTTGGAAGGCAGGAAGGCCTCTCCACCACTGTCCATATCTGGGCAGTCATGGAGAGGTCACTGAAATCCTAAGTCATTCTCTCCACACTGAAGAGACCAGGGAGTCTCATTTAATCAGTACAAATTCTCTTTCACCCCAACAGACAAAACTGTGTAAAACCTTTCTACACTGCTCTTGAACTTGCGCCATCAAAAGGCCCCAAGTTCTTTCTCCCACTAACACCAACAGATTTGAAAGGGAGTTGCTGTTTTTCCTGTTTCTCTCTCACAGATTTTATTTTTTTTTTTCTGGCAACATCTCTCCAGAGCAGCACGTTTTCACAAACAAAGTTAAACTGCTTGGTTTCCATTAGTAACATGAGCAGTAAAAATAGAGGACAGGTGTTTCTTAGGAGGTGTGAAAGATTAACGGGATTTTCTTGGATTGTGGATGATGCTGTCACTGTAGGCTATCTGCTTTTTCTTTCCTTCACCAAAGAATATAGGAAAATTTCCAATAGCATTTCCTGGTGCTTAGTGAAGCTCAGGCAGGTTTGTGCCTGCTGTGCCTGCACTCCCTGCAGGCAAGGAGGAATTGCAGCAAATAACCCTCTCTTTTGCCCATGTGTGGATCTAGATTCCCCTTTCAGAGACATTTTGCAAACTCTCAGGAACAATTAGCACAGGACCTCTGTGGAGGGAATTGCATGGGGGATGAAGGACCTGAGCACGAGCAATTGACCCCTGGTAGGACAATTAAACAGGAAAATACCCAAACTCCTGTGTGAGTTCAGCCCTTCATCTGGGATCCCCAAAAGAGGTTTTAGTCATCTTTAAGAAAAGGTGATGTTCTGTGTGGCAAAACATGCCTGTAAGATATGTTAAAGATGCATTTTCCCAGTTCCCACCCTTGAGATTCTCTGCACTGGGAGTCTGGAAGGCTTTTCCATGCACCTTTCTCTGAGCATCTTCTCCCAGTGTCTTTCACTGAGGGTTTGCCACAGTGGCCTACAAGTGGGAAGGGCAAGGAGACCATGAATCCAGCCCTTGTAAGTTTACCTTTTCCTCTGTGCCAGAAGAGCTGTGCCTTTGCATTCCATGGGTTCTGCAGAAGGGCATTTTCCATAATGTGAACCAGCACTAGTAAATGCCATTAAATACCCCCCTGACATCAAATGCACAGTCTGAATGAAGCTACTGGACCCATATTTGTGTAAAAATCTTAAATATCCTGCTGAACTAGCTGAAAGCACCCACCACTCACTGTGTGCTAAAGCCAGCCAGGCATTTCCCCCCCTCCCTTGCTTTGTTTACCTCCTGCTCACGTCAAATGGTGTATTAGTGTGGTGCAATATACAGCATTTGAACTTCTCCTGTGTAGTGAACAGTGTCAACAGACTGCTTTTCCTGAGGAAAAGATCCCGAGCCCATAAATATCCCCCTGGTGTGCCCCCATTGTATAAATCTCCCCACAGTGCTCACCTCTGCTCCTGTATCATAGCGAGATAAATGTGGTGCTTAAGGCCTGATTTATTTCAGTCAAAGGACAAATAGTTTGATATCAAAAGGAGCTTCACAACAATTAGCATGACAGGCAAGGAGGATTAGCTGTTGTGATTTTCGGTGTGGCATAAGCAGGCAGGTGCTGTTATTTGGGCTGCATCCCTCCCCCACACCCCTCCTCATTAAAGAGATAGTTATTGTACTGCTGTGAAAAGAGCAGCTGCTGTGCCTGAATTTCCCTATCAGCCACTGTTTCTAGTGTTGGTATGAATTGGGGACACATTGTTGGGCTTTAATTAGCCCCGAGTCCCACCACCACAGGACTGCCCTGCTCTGACACAGCCCCATGATGCTTGTGTTGAATGTGCATTAATCTCCTTGCTCCTGATGGCTGGGACACAACCTCTCTAAGAAAAAAAAAGGAAAAAAAGGAGGAATAAAAAAGAAAAGATACCTTTATAGAATTTGCAAAATGCTTGGCTTTATGCTAAGGAGCCAAATTAAATATAACCTTCACTCTTGACTTCTCCAAGTCCCATTATAATTTTTGAGATCCTAGCTGTTGGTGCTGACTCTAAGGTTTCAATGGATGAAAACCTACTTTTAAAGAGATGAAAACCAGTTTTCAAACCTGAGCCTAAACTTCATGGGGGAGCAACATTTGACAGGCATTATTTGGCACTGACTTCTTCCAGGGATTTGTGTAAAGTTGGCTTGTGAGGCAGAGTGGGCACATTAAGGCAAGGCGGGTTGCCAACAAAACTAAGAATGACAGATCCCACATAATTACTGTGTTTTCAATGTTATCACCAAAGGTTAGTTTAAAAACAAAGAAAATCCCAGAAACTGTGGACTATCCAGAGGATCCAAATAGTTGAGGCACATTTATTGGCAAGATGCAGGAGTTTCTCAGCACCTTCCCTGATCCCACCCCTCTTTGTCTCTTTGCTCAGACGAGAAGAGCAGCCCCTGTTTCCAGACCTGGGATATTGCCAGCAGCCTTTTGTGATCCTGGTACCTCTGCTAAACTGACCATTTGGGCCAGGTCAGGGCAGGGACAGGGCATTTCTGTGACACAGGAGAGTGCTTGTGCAAAGCCTTCCTGGTGGCCTGAGTCTGATCATGGCCAAAAATCAGTTCCTGCATAAAGCTGCAAGAGCTGGAACCAGTTGCTCCAGTAAAGCCACACTGGAATGACTTACCAAAGCAATTATGCTGGCTGCCTATATCCAGGTGAGGATTTGACAGTTTTCTGTAGCCTAACTCTAAAAACACTCTTCAAACTCCTAGGCACATTGTGCCTACTAAAAACTCCCAACCAATGCTCTTTTTTTTAGCCTTTACCTCAGACTGCCCCTGAAAACATAAAACACCTGAGGAAAAACAGAATTCTTGCTGAGCCCTGAAGAGTTAATCCCTCTGTAAATTGTCTGCCAGCTGGTAGGAAGATCTTTGCAGCACAGCAATGTTTTCACCTGCTGTTTATGTGGCCTGTAGCAAAGATGTGAGCTGGAGTATTTTTGTGGGGAAGTTTTGCCCGCCTGGACTCTCCCACAGGGAATGCTCTCTGGCTGAGATCAGGTGTGCGCGTGCGTGCAGGGAGACAAAAAAAAAACCCTTGCTAGAAAAATATTGCAGGATTTTTCAGGTTGAGAGCGCAGAGATGCTCCGAACAGCCTTGAACTTCAACCAAAATCCTGATGTTTGCTGCTGGGCTTTTTTAATCACTTGTGTCTCCATTTTGCTTGGGGAAATTCAAATTTATTGTCCCCTAACTGAGGTCTATTCAGAGTGGTGCTGGTATGGATTCAGTCACACCTGATCCATGGGAGATGAATTTGGCTCAGAGTTGGTACAATGTCAGTTATTGATATTCTGTTATTCTTCAGCCTGAAGGTGCATGGATGTTATTTTAGTACTTCTTTCAAGGAGATCGATTCTAAATCTATGGTTTTGTGTTCTGCCCAGACCATACCTGCAAAAATAATAACAGCAGAGTTAGTGTCTTCCCAGTGACTGCTGAACTCCCTAACTCAGCCTCTACAGCCCTGTAACAGTAGCTGGCATCAGATCACAGCACTTGATTTAAACTCCACTCCTTGTTCAATAGACCAAAAATAAAAATAATGCTGAGAGATGAATCAAAACCGAGTTTGTGGGTTTTGTGTTTTTCTTTTTTCCTTTCACTGAACATAAAGAACAAAATGTGTTTTTTAGTCTAGATGACTTGTCTTCCAAAGAGATGAAAACAATAAGAAACTAGTACCAGGTCCCCCAGGAACAGATGAGAACACTGACTCACTTTGTAACATTTGTCTTGTGCACTGAAACATCCACTATAGGGTCTTGCTGAGCAGGAGGCAATTTACCCACCCTGCAAATATTTATATTTTTTTAGATTAAAAAATAATTCAAACCTAAAGAGGGTAAAAACATCAAAACCAAAACATATATAAGAAATAAAAACCCGAAAAAGTCAGTACCCATTTCAGAAATATTTCCCTTTGACTTGAAGCATCCCTAGTTTTAAAATAACTTTAGTCTCACTAGAGTAATTAATTTTCTAGACAGAAAGAGCAACCAGCCTATTTTTTTTGTTTTAATATGCTGCTGGTAATTCACTGTTTCAAAACCTCCTTCTGTAAAGGGGGGGAAAAAAGGGAGGGGAGAATAAAAAAGCTGAAAAATGCATCAAAACTGACCATTTCCCACAAAGCCAGTTTTCATTTCTGCATATCAGCGTTTTCCAGCAAAACAAAGCACTACACAACTTTCTTGAGCAGCTCTATTCAAGCAGGACCCGAGGCCAGCGGGGACACTGCTTTAATGTCATGATGTAGCTGCAGAGAACAAAATGATTCTCTTTCCCCCAGCCTGTGTAGCAGAGAAATTATAAAGGGGGGGGAATTACTATGGTAATTACCACATAGCTGCTGCGTGTTTATGCAGATTGATGACTGACGAGCCAAATCCCAGGGTCTTTACATCAGTAAAGCTCTGCCTGCTTCCTAAAAATTGCAATCCAAGGAATTTGCCCAAGAAACTGGGGGAGAGGTAATTTTTTTTAGTGGATTTGAAAATATTTCAGTGGCTTATAGGAATAAACCTCATTCTTCTTATACAGGGAGACGTTATTTTTAACAAGTAAGAACTGCTTTTCCTAAATGTGGAAGGAGAAACTACCCCAGTCCCCTAGAAATGGCCAGTGCTTAGCTTGGGATTAAACAATAGCCATTCAAGCATCAGGAATTTCAGGGTTAATATGACAGGGAAGAAAATGGGATCTTGCATTTTCCCATTCCCAGTAATGTCTAGCCAAGCTGACAGGAAAGATAAAGTTCACTCTTGCCTCCACTTAGCTGGTGCTGGGAAAGAGATTCACACCCAGGAGAAAAGGAGACATGGCACCAGTCGTGACTTCTTGGCATAAATGAAAGGAAATTTTGACAGGCATAAAAATGTTATTTTCTCATGAAAAGCTGCTGCTTCAATACACAAATGGGGATGTTTCTTGGGAAAGCAAAAGAAAGGGGAAAAGAAAAGAGCAGTCTTGGTCTGGTGCCAGTTTATAATAATTCACAGTATTGCCCATTTCTCACTGCATAATGATCTCGGGCAAAGGAAATGATGAACTCTTATTTCTGGATCCACATTTTAAATATCAAAATAATTGGGCCAAGGAAAGGTCATCCCTTCCCACTGCTGTTAGCCATCCTCCTTCCCTGGCAGCCCAGGGCTCTTTCAATAGCTTTTAGCACCATGGAAGGATTCGCATTGCTGGTAAGACCAGAATCATCCTGGGAAAGGGGCTGGGAGACTGTTGGAAATTGGAAAATGTGGGCTCCCCATGACACTGGGCATCCTTCATGCACCCAGGTGTGAGCTACCTGTCCTGTGGTGCAGCCAGCAAGGCCACCTGTGTCAAAAGCTGATCTCAGGATCTCACTCAGCCATTTATTGACCTCAGCTCAGTCAAACATTTGATCTTCAGCTCTGTCCTCTTCTGGAGACCCTCCAAGCCAAACCTGAAGAGGTTTGTGCAGCTGCTCTGCCCTTGTTCTGGCTGGCTCTGCAGTCCTTATCACAAACTCCAAACCTGGGTCTGTGGGGCTCCTGTCACCTTCATTCTGCTTTATCCTCCTCTATATGTCTCAGCACTCACACAGTTTGACTCTGAAAATACCCACATGATCATGCTGCATGATCTTTATCCCATCAAGTCCACCTTTTCAGCTTTATCCCATCAAACCCACCTTTTCAGCTCTGTCCAGATAAACCTATGAGCCTTAAAACTAAATCTTGCTGGCAAAGACCAAAATGTGATCCAAACCCATGACAATGTGAGGTTCTACTCTAATCCTAGGCCAGAGATGACTAAACACCAACTCCCAACTTTAATAATTTAGATGCTTTCCCCTGTTCCTGCCTGACTCCAAAGGAACCCATCTTTAGTTGTTTTCTCACCTTTTTCCAAGCCCTACAAGCCCCAAAGTGGGGCTCAGCAGAGCATCTATAGATCAGCCACAGAAGGAATCACTGCTGCAATGACTGAAGCTCTCTGTGCATTTGCAGGGCTTGTGTGTGCACGTTTGTTTGGTTTGCACACACACAGAGCCTGCACAGGCACTCTGGGAGTCTGTGCTCTGGAGAGGAGACAGCAAATCTGCATTCCCTGGGAGGCCTGGGGTGAGATTAACTGCAGGACCTGTGATTTGCTGCTACCTGAATGGTGTGCACGCTGTCAGTTTGGTGTGTCTTTATTTCTAAGTGAGTCATATTATACAAATCAATTGCTAATTCAATTAATCATGAAAAACATGCAAAAGGACATCTCCAGGAGCTGATTTAGAGCATGTTATATACGGGTGATTGAGCAAAGAAAGTTAATCTGGGTCAGGAGGCTTTGATTTTTAATTCTTAATGTCACAGATTTCCATTCTTTTGAACTAAAATCTGACTTACAATTTATTTTTCTGAGGGTGCAGCTTTATAGCTCCATTGACATTGGCATGTGTGGTCATGCATACTGAGTCTGTTCTCTTATGCCTGACAAATAAGAGCTTTTATGGATGCACAGATCAATACAAGCTTAAGATCTATAAAGAGTTGCCTGGCAGTATTCATATGCAGGATACATCTCATAGCATTTATCCACAAAGTTGTTTACAGGAGATTAAATTATTATTTAATTGCATTCGCCTTTCCCCATTCTGTGAGAAACTACAAATTTTGATCTTTCGTGTTGCTTTGCAGTTTCTGGCCTAAATCTTAATTAAAAACCTCAAAAAACAAGGAACCCCAAACCAACTCAAAAAATCCAGGTGAAGAACATATTAGTTTGTTTTGCAAAATAATGCCTCCATCATGATTTGCATGGAAGACATCCCAGGAATTCAGTGGAAAACAATTGTTTGCACTTCTTGCAGAGATGTAATAGGGACATAAAGTGACTGTAGTCCATTGTGGGAAAAACTCACAGGGTGGATTCCTCCTGGAGGCCTGAATTAGAAGTTTTCAGGGTGTAGAAAACTCAGCCATGACAAATCAAGTGTCAAAGATTTCAGGCTTAGATGCTAATGTATGCTTTAGTCCAAAATAGGATGCTGAGTTCCCTCCTGACAGCATGAGAATCTGACATTTCTGTTTTGTGGATAGCCCTAGGAAAGAAATGGGGCTATAAATAATGTGTGTGAATGCACAGAGTCGGGAAAAGAGGTGCAAGAAGCTTCTACTCATCACTGAAACTATGAGCAAACCTCCTGCTTGCCCTTGAGCATGTGAACTGCTGTCTGGCTTCTGGGAGAGCCCTGGGGACAGAGGGACCCTGACATGGGGCTGTGTCCTTCCTGTGCCAGCTGCCAGTTCTGATTCCCTGCTGCAGTCCTGGGGAGCTGCCCTGACCCAGCCAAGGTGACCTTGAGGTGATTCAGCTCCAGCCATCACCTGCATGACGGAATTCAGTGCTGCTCCATCTGAGATTCCTTGGGTTTGTTGGGATGGAGGAATTACACAGCCTGCACTGGGCAGTGCCACAACTCAGGTCAGCTCTGGGGTCCAGATGGATTTATCATTGCTGTTTCTCCATCAGGCCCTTTCATTCAGTCAGGCTGATTCCCAGACTGGAGCTGGTTGCCATCCTGGCAAATCTGAGTTAACACCACTGAGAGGTGGTAAAAACCTAAAGGGATATGCAGGGAACCACACATGGAGTTTAGCAGGCAGCTGCTCGACTCCTTCCCATATGTGACATGCACCATTTGGGTTTTCCCAGATAAAACACACAAATTCCATTATTTCAAATAATGAAATTTGAAATAACTACAGGCTGGAAGTAATCTCAGGAACCTTTAGCGTCTCCAGCAGAGATCTCTTGCAGAAAGTGGTGCCAGCTGTGAGACAAAAGGACTTTCACAATGGGTGCTCCAAGCCTAGGACAAGGCTCCAAACCTGGGTGGACCAATGTTTTTTAGGAAATATATGATAAGTAGCAAGAGATTTAATTATTCTGGGAAGAAAGCTATTAATTCCATATGAGGAGAAATCCCTAAAGGACACAGACTGTCTTCATGACTTTGAAGAAGGTCAGCAGCAGAGAAGCTGTGCATGGGGAGGTTTCCAATTTCAGAATGAGATTTTCTTCCAACACAATTGAATATACAGTTAATGCAGGGGGTTGGAAACAAATGCATTAAGGAGGAGAGTACAGCATTACCAACACTTTATGGAGCAGAACTACTCAAGGAACATGAGCAGGTAATGCAGGTAATGGTGATGCATCCCTTTGTCACACATCTGGGTGGAAATGGCTGGGATGCTACTCTTCTGAAAGGCATGGGAGCACTTAGATTGGATAATCAGAACACAAAAATGACCCTGCAAGAAGAGCACAAGCTGCTGCCCCTCTTTGTAGCCATTCACCTCCACTGCTTCTTCCTCAGAAGGAAGGTCAAATATATTTTTGACAACAGAGCTGGGAAAAACTTTAAAAAGCCACTGAATTCCTCTTCCTGTTCCCATTTCATGTGCAAAACTTGATTCTCTTTAAAGTAAAATTAAGCTTCTTGAGCCCACCAAAACTGATTTGTAAAACAATTAACCTAGCTGTCCCTGGTGGGCCTGTAAACCAGGATGGTGAAGAGAGGCCAAGCCTAGAGGAAGGCAAGCCTAAAGCTGTACAAGAATTTTAATCTTCTGCCTTTATATCCCTGCATTGTGTTCTGAACAAATCACCATGTTCAGGAATTTTCCCAGCAAAGTGCAGAAGTCTCACTGATTGCTTGTGTGAAGTATGTTATCCAAGAAAAGGCTTGAAGAAAGGTGCATGTTTTCCCATCAATCACTCCCTGCACACATGAGCACATTCAGTGCCTCTCTCCTCCCACAAACAGTTCACTGCAGATTTATTCCCCATGTATTTCCCATTCACTCACTGGCAATTTATTGTGACAAAGGTTATATTGTTTATTTCTTTGTAGATGCCTAACAAGATGAAACAACTTCATAACCAGGAGAATTAACCACAATATCTCATCGATGCAATAGCTGATCTCACTCAATGGCCAGTTAGGTCAATAGCAAAATTGGCCTTTGGCTGTAATTTACAGCTGCCTGCACAGCTGGAAACTGATGATTCTCTACAGAATCCTTCCCCAGTGTTGTTACAAGATGTGGTGCACTTACACATTTTCTACTTGCAAAGCTTTGGTTCTTTCATTTAGAAAGACACAATGATCAGGTTGGAACCTTCCACATTCCACCTGTTTTGCTTTGATGGATGTAGTTAGGAGAGGAGACCTTTTTTGTGAATATCTAGCTCTATGTACTTGGAGCTTGCTGTACTGCAGTGGGGTCACAAACACCTCAACTTTGGATTTCTCCTCTTCACTGATCCTTTTATAGCAGCTCTGCCACATGCAGGGATCTGCGTGTTCAGGGCACAGCTCCCACTGGCATGACAGCTCTGTCTCAAGCCTGCCAAGGGAGGCTCCTGCAGAGTCCCTCAGGAATGTTGTTATTTGGGTTTTATTGTGTTTCATTAGCTTTTATGTTAATATGCACTGTACATTTAATTAAAGATCATGCAGAATGGCTGAATGCTGAAATCAGGATCTGAAATAGGTTTGGTCTTGGAGTAAGTTTCCTGTTGGGCTGCAGTGTGGTGCTGATAACCAAAATCAAGCCTGTTTCTTTTCCCCTGCCTACTTCCCAAATCTCAGCACTCCCCACTGGCAAATGTCTCCTTTGACTTCCTGGGGAGGAGGATAATTCTCCCACAATAGACATTGATCTCTCATTAGACTCCACCCTGTTAGTTAAAAGCTGTTTTTACTCAGAAAATCCAGAACTCATTTCCAATCTTAAAAGGGTACACTGTTGGATACTCACCCAGGGTATAATTTTTAGCCACTCTGTTTACTGAATTTACAAAAGTAGTTATTGGAGCTGTTGTATACAGTAATTTTTCCTTAGGCTCCCAAGAGCAAGAGCAGGTGACCCAGCATTGCTAACTGTGGTAAAGCTTTTTCCTATTCAAAGCAGACAATATTATCCCATTTGACAGAAAGTCTGTTCATGCCATGGCAGCCTGAGGAGATTTTCTTAGATTTGTGCAGGGCAGACCAGGGCCAATATCCCAGCCAGGGGCTGTCCCTGGATGTCCTCTCTGAGTCAGGCAGATGCAAAGCTGCTGGATCAGCCCTTGTGGCTCATCCCTCACTGGATGAGCTGCTGCTTTCATGGAGATAAATCCTTAATTCTTAGATACACAGTAAAAAACTTCCACACCATCAGCACACATAAATGTAGAGTGATCAGCAAGGTGCAGCTCACTGTACACAAACAGTCCTTGCCTAGTAATTAACTGGCATTTAACTGAATGAAACCCACATTTTAACTCAGTCTGCATGTGCTCCTTACAACTGCATTGAAGCTTAAGCACCAGTTATTTAGTTTTCAGAAGGAGGTACTGGTGACACAGCTCAGGACTGGACAGGTGCAAGAAGTCAAGGACCTATCTGGGAGCAGAATGGCTCTTCTGGGAGCAGAAAAGCTCAGTCTGTCCTGGCTCCTAACCCTCCTTCCCTGTGCCACCCTGCCTGCACCCAGGGCCAGGGATGATGTGGCTTCAAATTAATTCAGCAAAAGGCAGAAAGTCTTGTTTCTTGGACGTGGTCAGCACTCTGTGTGTGTACCTGAGTGTGAGAGTGAGCACTGGGACCATCCTTGGCAACTCCAAAGATTCACTTGTCAACTGGGGCCTGCATTTGGGGCAGGGGAGACCTTTATGGCCAGAAATTTTATGCACAGGCCCTAATTAGTTAAGAAGCTGGCCTTTTATTTTCTCCTCTTTATGAAGTGACTAATAACTTTTTTGATTAACATTCTTTTCTTAATACTTTTTCCCCCACTCTGCTGTTTCATTGTCTTTTTAACAATGCCAGCTGCTTCACTTCAAGAATTGGTTTTCTGAAAGTGAAATGCCTCTCATCCTGAAGCATCTCTGGATGGTATTCATTATTGATTTGGGCATGATGATGGCTGCAGTAGCTGTCTCTGACTCTCTGAGCCACTTAGAGCATTTCTCCTTCAAGATAATAATAAGCAGCAGAAAGCAAGGAAGAATCCAAGGACTGTCTCTATACTATTCTTGTGCATGCCAGGCACACCTTATAGAATACATACCAGGGCAGCTCCATTCTCTTCTATTTCCCTGGGGTACTGTGGGAGGTTTTTGATCCATATTTTACCCCTTGGAAAGGCTCAGAACACATTCACTGAGCACAGGGCATACATTTTCAAAAGGGGCAGTTTTGACTGACGTGAAATTGGCTCACAAAGAAAAGGACATCCTTTCCTTGCAGAGGACATCAGCTGCAACTTCCAAAATACAGATGGTACTGGGAACTCTAGACCTCTGCTTTGCTTTTAATATCCTCAGGCAACAGGGACAGCCCCATGCCAGTTGGCCAAGTACCTCCAGGCTAAAAATATCTCTTTTCAACCAGAGCTCTTGCTGCAGATGCTGTGAGAAAGTGACAGCTGAATTTGTCGATTCTCCATGGGAAATCTCCTTGGCAAGGTTTTGCTAATGGCCAAGGATGCCACACAATGTTCATCTCCTGGGATGACAGGGAAGAACAGCATGTGGGCAAGAGAGAGCTGCCCACAGCTGGGTACAAATGCTTCTAGTTTGACCTCTCATTCCAGCAGCTGAAGCGTTTAGGTGGAAAATGAAGAGGAGGAAATGCTTCTTGGCCTGTTTAGAAGTGGAAAGGCAGAATTAATAAACGCCCAGGAGATCATCTGCAACTCTGCCATCCGTACAAATTATTTTGTTACTGACTGGCCAGTGAGAGCTCTGAGCCAGAGACAATGCCCCTGTGCAGGCAGCAAAGAGCTTCAAGAGGAATCAAAATTATGACCTGAACAGCAGCGAGCTTCCTTCTTAGTTTGTAAACAATCAGACTAAAACATTTCTTTCCAAACAAATCCATCTGAATGCAGCACTCTCAAAGTGAACAGAGGATGGAGAGCTTGAGTGCTAAATATGAGTGTGGGATCACCCTTTTGGGACTTGGACACCCAGTTGGTTATAGTTGTCTGAAGACCCTGCACCCACAGGGGTGGTCACAGTGTGTGCAGACATCTCTAGACAATTATAACCTGTTGTTAACTTTGGTCACAAAGTTAACAACAGGTTATAAACAGGTTGAATTGCAATGTGAAGCAGCTGCTGAAGTCTCTGTAGTCCTGGAGGTCCCCAAGGGGTCATGACTGAACCTGCATTGCTTCTTTGGCACAGCTGGAGGAAGGTCAGTGGGAGTATTTCTACCCCTGCTCCAAACACTGCTCCTGACTGCAGTGCAGTGGAAATACATCTGAGTCCTTTGCCTTGCTTTGTCTCATTTATCTGCTCAGATCTCATTAGCAGACTCAGTAGCAGGAAAGCTTTGTCCTTGTTTTTGTTTGGTTTTTTTTTATTAACACATAGCCTTTCTATGACAAGCCCTAATGAAGGTCTGAATAGAACCAAAGACTCTTATATAAGCAATAAACCTGTCTAATGAAGTTGCAAGGTGTCTGGGCTGTGCTTTCAGAGGCTGTGCCAAGGCAGCCACAGGGCTGTGGAGCACTGACAAGGCCAGGTCTGCAGCAGGGATCATTTCACAGGCTGTAATGGACTTGCAGAGGGCTTGTGCTAGTTCATGTTTGTTGGGCATTTGGCTCAAAGCTGATAGCAGATTTCCCCAAAGGAATCAGTGTGCTCTCTATTAAAAGGAAAAAACTGATATTAAATGTCACAGTAATTGATGCTGCCTCTTTCTAATTAACTTACCTCTTTTTCCAAGCCCTTCTCCTGCTTCCTCCTTCCTGACACCTTTGCCTGCTGTTTACTGAGACTGCCTGCAAGCAAGAGCAGAACAAACCTGCCAAAGATGCAACAGCCCCCCTGGGATTTCCCACTTTGTCAAAAGCTGCCACGTTGCAGGTGGGAGAAGCATGCTGGCAATGATGTCATGGCTGCTGCACTCATCCCTGCTGATGCCTTTTAAAGCAGTATTTCCAGATGAAAAAAAGAGACAAGTGCAAACCACATGACAAAGGAAGCAGAGGATGTAAACAGGGAAGCAGAGCTGCCTCCTAAAGCGATCTGCAGGACTTGCTTCTCTCCCCCCTGCCTCTCCCCTTAGACACATTGTGAACAGGGCACAGATGTGGCTGTGTCTGGATGCCCCTGTCCCATTCCATTGTTGGCAGAGGGCACTTCTTCCAGCTGTCACCCTGTCCTGGTGTCGGCTAGGACAGAGTTCATTTCTTCTTAGTAGCTGTCACAGTGCTGTGTTTTGCAGTCAGAATAAGAAAAGGGTTGATAGGACACTGATGTTTTGGGGTTTTGCTATGTTTTGTTTATCATAAGTCAAGAACTGGGGTTTTCCCTTGTCTTATGGACTTGTCTCTGACAGTGGGGAGGTTCACAGAAGAATCTGGGAGGGAGAGTAGCTGGGACTCAGGTGACCTCAACTGACCAAAGGGATATTCCACAACACAGAATATAATCTTGCCCAGTTTACAAACTAGGGAAGTTTCCTGGAAGAGCATCCAGTCTGGACTCAGGAATCAGTTCTGGCACTCATCAGCAGGTGGTGAGCAATTGCATCATGCATCACTTGTTTTCTCCCTTTTTATTATCATTATCATTTACCATTATTGCTGTATTTTACTTTATTCTCAATAATTAAACAGCTTTTATCTCAACATACAGATTTCACTTTGATTCTCCTTCCCATTCCACCAGGGTGGAGGGGGGAAGAGTGGGGGGGGTTGAGCAAAGAGGTATGTGGCGCCTCATTTCCAGCTGAGCTTAAAACCACATCCCATCTTCACCAAAGGCTTTTCCCAGCAGAAAGGGGAAACATGAAGGGTTCTTGTGGCTCTGAACATATGCTACAGCAGGGGGGTTTTCTCTGATTGTTCTGAGCAGGTCTGTGTCCCACCACCGCTCTGGTCACAGCACCAAAGTTTTGTCTGTTTGACCCAAGTAAATAGATTGAAGACACCCCTCCGAGGCCCCTGGAGGGAGCCCAGAGCAAACAAACCTATAGAAGAACATCACTGCAGTGGAAAAGGACATCAGGATTCTATGATACTATGTCCTTGTTTCCACGACACCAGTAAAACTGGAAGGAGAATGGAGAAAAAAGTCTGGATGTGTCACTGAAGTCACTGCAGAGTCCCTGTCACCAGCAATGAGCCACCTTTACAAAGCTCCTGAATCAAAGTGTCTGATTAAGAACAGTTGACATGTTCAGTGTGTTCTTATCCAGTATCCTGTTCTTGGGTTTACCCAAATTTTAGCATCTTTTTTACTGTCTTAGTTGGTCAACAATGTCTTTTGCTGGAAAAGATGGGGAAGGGTTGGGACATCTCGTGTCAAACAGCATTTTTTCTTGGCAGTACAGAAAAGTGTTAAATCATGGCTTCAGCAATTGACTCAAAACCCACAGGTAACAGCCCTAACTGGGACACAAAGACAATTTTTGGTCACTAAATTATTCTTATTGCTGCTGGATGGCTGAAGACCCACAATCATAAACCCAGCAGCAGGCACTGCAAACAGATTTAAGATAAATCAGTTCCTGACCACAGCGTTGTTTGGAGAAGAGCCCTATGCTCTCTTTTTCTTTTCTAAAGGAAAGGAGCAGACTGAGGTGATGGATGTTCCCCTTCCTGATGCAGCTGATTTGGTGTTCCCCAAACCACAGGTCACTGTGGTTTCATTTAGATCTGCAATCTCTCTTCTTCAGGGCTTTACCCTATGAGTTATTTCAATACAAACAATTAGCATGAAGTGTCTGGGCAGAACAGAGACCTGAGGCTGTCACTGGCATCCATGACCATAATAACCTTGCATGAGTAACACAGCAAAGCCAACAGCTAAGCTATCTTATCCTTGGACAGCTGCAGGGTCCCAATAACCCTCATTATATCACATTCTCCTCCAGGGAGTAGACAGAAAAAAAAAAAAAGAAAAAAATAAAAGATAAGTAATTTATAATATGTTCAGACTAGCACAGGAACACAGACACTGTACAGTACACTATTAATGGTGAGATTCTTTTTTGTGCCATATAATATTGATTTTCCTGCAGATAACCAGGTATCATTAGTTTGATTAATGCCACCACAGCTTGGAATAACTGGCTGGAAAGTTCAAACTAGGGCATTTTTCGGGAGAAAAAGATATAGCACAGCTCAGACTTCTCTGTTCATACCTGGGAATATGCTGGCCAGAGGGCTTCAGGGGTGTTAAGCTAGACAGTTAAGAAAAAGCTTGGTAGTGGAGAGCTGGAACTGCTCTACACAGCCTGTCTGATAATGTCAGGCAGTTCAGCTGCACTCAGGGCTGAGTTTATTTTGGTACCAAACCCCTAGGTTTTCCTCCTAACAAAGGTTGTCACATTTGCAGGCAGAGCTGAGTCACACAGGCTGCCTCAGCCAGAGCTGTGCCCCTGTGCTGCTGGCTGTGCAGACAGTGGGGCTGTGAACACTCATTCTCTCTGATTGCTTCAGAAGGGAAAGAAGCAGATGAAGCTCCCAGGGACTGGTTTATGAGTTGGCTGGTGCTCAGAGAAGTGTGTTGTTTATTGTCTGAGCATGTGCTCTGCCATGCAAAGGGAATCAGCTTTACTCTGCTTGGGGACATGGACTTTCCTGGAAGAAGGAAACAGTGAGATACATCAAGAGCCCCACTAAGACCCTACAGACTCACAGCAAAGAGGGCATCTTGGAAAGAAGTGAAAGAAGTCCTGCAAAGAAGGCCAGGGACAGCACACACTGATCAATTTTCTGAGTGAGGAATTTCTGACACATCCTAAAGTTTGCCAGTGCTACAGTCTAGGAGAAGGTATCTGATATGTGGGCTGAAGCTACTGCACCAATTGATAGAGTCTGTCAGCTCAACATCAGCTTAATAATATGTCTGGACTCCTATGGTCCCCAGTCTCAAAATTATGGCAGAAGGAGCAGAACAGCCTCATGAGCACCACACAGGTCAGGAAATGGAGGAGTAAATGGAGGAAACTATTTTGTTTCTTTTGGCACACTGGGAAGTTAAAAAGCATTGTGTGGGTTTTAGTCCGGGGGGTTCGATAGAAGAGAGACCAGAGAAGATGATACTGGTATTTGGCTTTGATGAGTGGATGGCCACTACACACCAGTGTAGAGTATCTGTGCAGACCCCTATATGGCCTTCTAACTCATGAGAACTACCCCAAAATAAGAGAATTCAGGAGGTCTGCTCTGAGGGTAAGATGTGAGCAATGGTGGAGCCAGAGCCTGCAGGGGGGCAAAGCCTCAGCTCTAGCAATGTGTTCTGTTTAAAGGTAGGTTAGAATAGAATACATAGGTTTGTGTTGGGAAAAATCAGGCCAATTTGGGCAGGTAGTTCTATCAGGAGCTGGCATTGTTCTGCTGTGGTGTATTTGTTACAGAATAGTGTCATTGCCCTTAATGAAAAAGAAAGTGCTCTTGGTTTCAGAGCTAGATGAAGAACTGGATCTCCAACAGCACAATGAAAGCTTGCAAACTTTCCTCCTCATGGGACTTTATAGTATAAGTCTTGTGTTCTCCTTGCTCAGGAGAAGGGATTACTAGTGCAGGCATCAGCCATATGCGACAATTTATCCCTAAAAATCTGCTGAAAATTGTGTCATTGACTTATTTCTGTTCTTCATCAGATGAGCCATCTCTGAACTCATAATTTTTGGTAAGAATCTAACTTGCAGTAACTGATGAATTGAAGTGGGGCTTGTTTATTGTTCTTACCTAAAAATGAAAGCTTTGAAAGCTCCCCCAGCATTTGTTGAGGTGTGACTGGGCAGCTGAGTGAGGGGTGTTTTCCAGTTGCTGTAGCATGGAGCAGGCATTTCTGTGGGAGCACAAGAGCACTCCTGATGAGGGTGTCAATACTGCAACATGCATGTGAACTCCGACTTCAATACCTGTCTGGATTTCTTTCCTTTACAATTTAGACAGCCACTTTCACAAGTCTTTTAACTACCTAATCATTCTGATATCCTCCAAAACCAAGAACCAAGAGTTTCTGAGTATTGTTGAAACAAAGCAGTTTCACAAACCCAAATGTACCCAACATTTGCTTTGTATTATCCTCACTGTCCTCACATTTTCCTCTTTACGAGCTCAATTTTAGCAGCTCTGACCTTGTGGAACCTTTCCTCAGCCACAAGTGTCAGCAATCAACTTCGAGTCTGTCTCAAAAAAGCTGTACAATGTAGTCTGTCTTTCCTGCCAAGCATCATAAAGTGCATTGATACCTTCTGCTGTTCCATCCTCTAGGCAACCACACCTCATCTGTGTTCATTGCTGCAGAGAGAGTGGGGTGATGTGACCAACACCTTCTGCAGGCTGGATGGGAACTGCAGCTGAGGATTTGTACAAGTACCAGAAATGCAGAACTGTCTGCCTCCCTTCTGGAGACTCGACTGAACAATCACTTTTTCTTGTTTTTGTTTTCCTTGTGAAGAAAAGTAAATATTTTTAATGATTTTCCAATCCTCCAAATAAGAAACTTTGAAACTCCAAAATGAAGTAAAGGCAAGTTTTGAGATATTTAACAGATACTCTTAGCAATTGTAAGCTGCAAAAAATTGATATTCCTTCTACCAGACAGGTTGGATATAATGAAAACAGAGAGTGATAAGATAGGAAACTGTTATCTAGTCAGTACAAACTGTTAACTAAATCAATAAATTACAGACTTGGGAACTTCTATAGGCTAAATTATTGCTGAATTACTTCTCTGGAGAACTACCTCCAATTTTAAAGTTCATTTACTTTTACAAGATATTGGGTAGGAGTCTGCAAGGAGAATGGAGCTACTTCATATATAACAGAAGGAAGTTAAAACGCTGAAAAGAAAAATTATGAGTAGTAGAAGTGCTGAGCAGTATCTACACTTCTCACAATGTGCAATTCCCAGTGTGAGTGCAAAAGTCATGACTTACAGAAGTGATTTGTGTTTCTGGGATGCTCCGTGGAATCACCTTACAAATCCTCACTTTCATAAAGTCCTGAATGAAACTTCTGAACAATTAAGCTCCCATAACAAATGTCACAATGAACAGTCAGTGCCACTAGTCATGTCTGTGACCTCAGCCTTGCTGTTGCCAGTAAGTGTGAGATCAGTTCAAATTCCCCACCCACTTTCCAACTGGGGGATTATATGGAGTGAATGAAATAGTTCTTTGCTGCCAACTTGATTTTAATTATACATGTCCTAACCTTTAGAAATTGTATTTAGATTTTAAAATAATTGTGTGGGGGAGAGTGACACAGGAAATATACGCTTGAGCTTACTAAAAGACAAAAGACATTTTCTCCAAGTGATAAACAGATGTGAAAATGACAATAATACACATGAGATCTTGGAACAAAGGGATCATCCAGATGAAGAATATTATGTTTCTGCAGTAGTTAAATCCTGTAATCCTTAGGTGAAGTTTTGATTACAGATTAATATGATATCAGTGAGGCCTTTATCACTTGTGGTGCTGAGATAACATTAAGTGACCTGCTCACAGTCATGGCAAATCTCTGGCAAGACTGAAGCTGACCCCATGCTTGCTTCCTGATTCTTTATTTTTGTAAATTTGCAGGTAACAGATTTTGCTTTTGTCGCAGTCAAAGGGCCATGAAAGGAAGGTGAGAGTGAAAGGACCCTGAGGAGAAAGAAAGAATTATTTACATCCAACTGGAGCGGGGTTGGGGGATGCAAATGGGAAATCTGCAACCTCTTGCTCCCTAAGTGTCACAATCAGATCCCTTCCTTGTGTGGAGCAGAGATTTCCAGACCACAGCTTGCACTCAGATGAAGTTTTCACACAACTGAAAATACTTACACTGTGTCTGCAAAAGGGGAGAAATTGTTTTAGGTTATTGTGACATGTCACCTTGAACACCAGCAATTCAACATTAAGATTAACAAAACTGGTATCCAATTTGAAGTGTTTTGCAAACACCTTGTATTTCCATAATTTTTATTTCCCATCCTCTGTGTGCATCCATACCCACAAAGACTCCACATGGGGTGCTCCAAAGCCAAGCTATTTGCAATCAAGAGAAACAGGCTCAGTCCCTGAAGCAGGAGGTGAAGAGCAGGCAGAAAAGCCACCTTGAGCATTTGAATCCATGGCCTTCACTTTTTCCACTCTTGCTCCCACCTGTTAGCCCAGTGGTGATTCACAGCATCCATGTTGAATCAGGATTCCCATTGGTACCACAGCCTCTCGCATCTGAGAGTATTTCTATCTTCTTGACTCTAAGTATGGAGATCTCCTCTTTCCCTTCTCAGCTGGTGAAGTGCACCATGTGGCTCTGACCTGGCATCAGGACAGCAGCTGTGGATTTGGAATCACAGAATCATTGGGTTGGAAGAGAACTTAAAGATCATCTAGTTCCAATCTCCTGCCATGGGGAGGGACACCTTCCACTAGAACAAGTTGTCCAATGCCCCATCCAGCCTTGCCTTGAACACTTCCAGAGATGGGGCGTCCACAACTTCTCTGGGCCACAAAGAGACAGAAGATTTTTAAATGCTGCTCTTGAATGCATACAGCATCAGAAATTTGTAGTACCTCTGGATGACCAATTCCCACCCTTCAGCCACAATAAATTAATGTGTAGCTGATGGAATTACTAGATCCCAAACACCAGATGCTGAGGAAATATGGCTGCCTGCTTCCAACGTCTGTATCCTCTTCCTCCTGTGTCTGCCCTGGGCCAAGTTGGAGGACACAAGATGGGATTGATGGGGGACATATCTCTGGTGTGACCTGGCAAAGCCATTCTTCAGTCTTGCTTTGAAGCCACTCTTGTACAACTTACAAAATTGTCATTCTTTTTAAGGAAAAGCAGATATTCACACTGGGATTGGAGGACAAGCCCAACGAATGTGAATGCTGTTTGAAGCTGGATCCAGCCACTCCAGCCAGCTGCCTTCAGATTTTGACAGTGACTTTGTTTTATGTGGCAGATATGAGGCAACCAAGAGATGGTCTAATTGCAGATTTCCATATGGCAAAAGTCTTTCTTTGAAAAGGGCATCAAAAGGAAAATATTAAAACATTCAGAACCACATGGAAGGAAAAGGAAACAATTATTTGCAGCAGATCTGGCTTCAGGGGAGCAGCAAGGCTGAGCCCGAGTCTGGCCCTGGCTGAGGATTTTGTCCCAGATCCCTTCACCTTGCACCCATTCCCCATGCTCTCCAAGCAGCTCTGTTTGTTTGCTATCATCCCCAGACCTCTTTGTGGTTGTTTTGCTCATTTTTAGCACTCTAAGATAGTTTTCTGATGGCACTGAGGAGCATTTTGATATAAATGTGAAGCCAGAAGGTTCCACACATGCTGACTGAAGGAAAGCTGAATCAGTCAGAAGAAAGAAATGTGAGACAGAAAAGCTCCATTACATTTTAAAATTTGCTTTTTATCATCCTCTGATAGATGAGATTTTCCATTGGCTTCTCCTAGAAATCTCTGGCACTAAGTATATCACAATCGTCACCAAAGGTTCAGCTAATGCAGGATTTTTTCTCAAAAAGTGGCTGAGGGTGGGTGCTAGATAAGGAATAAGATGGAGTCAGGTATGCACTGATAATCTTCCAGCCTCCAGAGAACCAAAGCCCTGTGAGGTACAGTCCCCTGCATTCAAGAGATGATCAATCCATTCTTCTGGAGACTCTCACAGAAGCACAGAAACAATCCACATAGAACCCAAGGACAGGATCCTCATCTCCATTATTGCTAGTTCATTGTCAAGGAAGAATCATCCCTTGGCTGAGTATTATAAAAGAATCATGGAATCATTAAGGTTGGAAAAGACTCCCAATATCATCAAGTCCAACCAGCACTGCCATGTTCACCACTTAACCATGTCACCAAGTGCCACATCTACGTGATTTTTAAACACCACCAGGGATGGTGACTCCCCTACTTCCCTGGGGAGCCTGTTTCATTGTCCTCAAAACCACTGTAAGGGGTCTTATTGTTCCTGAAAGCTCTCCAGTGGTGGCATTCATCTGCTGAGTTCCCTCACTGAAGTGGAATGGGGCAATTTTTGCAGGGTGTTTATAAAGGTCAAAGCACATAGAGCACAGATGCAAGGCATTGAGGCTTCTGGTTTGAAGGACTGAAGTGTTCTAAACCATCCCTGTTAGACTATTGATTTCCCTAGGACATGATTTTGGGTAGCTGGGCATTTGCTCCATGTGACCTGATGTTTTCACAGGACATGGGAATGCTTTTCCAGAGATGTCTTATTCTAGACAGAGCTTCATCAGGATCCCCAAAAAGCCTCACCAGTGCAACGACACAGGAGTGCTGTGCAAACCTCCCAGGGAGCCCAGTGTGCAGGGGTGGCTCTGGAGGAAACCAGTGCAGGGTTGTAGCCACCAGACAAGAAGGAAGGTCACTCTGACAGTGGATCCCTACATCCTCCTCTTTGGAGAACCCCTCCCACTGGCACACAGCCATGCCTTGGCTCCTTTCCAGAACTACTTTACAGCATCTCAGCCAGGGAAAATTTGTACAGAGCCTGAAGGGACACGGGGAGCTCTGTAAATCCTCCAGGCCAGACTGTTTCTGTTGATCTGTGGCAGCATGCATTGTACATCCTGGTATCAATGTGATGAATGTTGTGCTGACTTCTGCATTGTGTGTGCCTTGTACTAAATATTGTCTGCTGGAAAGTAAATAACAGCAGATGAGCAAATGGGGCTGTGATGACATTTCAGTGTCCATAATGTTTCCATCCAGAAAATGCAGGAGTTATGCATCATTTTAACAGTAGAATAGATAAGCAGTCAGCTCTCTGTATCCAGAAAATCAAAAAGGAAAGCAACATTAGAGGAAATAGATAGGCAGCGGGTGTTCAAGGGCAATGAGTCATACTTGCCACAAATAAGGCTCAGAATGAGGAATACTAATAATTAGGCAGCATATTTCAAAAGTTCAGCTCTTTCCTCCTTTTCCAAATTATCTTTTATGCCCTGGGGATGTTTTGGAATGACAGTGTCTGCTTTGCGATGTAGACATGAAGAAAATCCATTGTGGGAAGAAATGACCAAACAGCAGAGAAAAATAAAGTTGAGCTGTAAAGTTTCTTTTTCCTGAAACTCAGGTGGTCCCTCCAGAGGAAACTGTCATGATGCAGCTCAGCCAACAGAACAAACACATCCGAGGAAGGACGATTCCTGCGGCCACTGAACTCAGCACTTGCAGGAAGCATCAACAGCACCTGCTTTTCCCTTTTCCCCATGGTACTCATTCCCCTGAGCTTGCTCCGCTCTGCTCTCGTTCAGGGAATGAAACGGGTCCCTCTAGTGGATGAATCCATCAGGAAAGAACCTGCTTCCCATTTTGGGGCACTGTCTCTTCCCCTCTCAAAGTTCACACCTTCTGTTTTAGTGGAGCTGCCTTGGGTTGAAAACAGTGAGGATGCTGACCCTGAATCAGGCTGGGTCTCACCCTAACCTAATTCTGGGCTGTCTAAAGTTGAAATTTCCAAAGAGCAGATTTAGAGAAAGAATACTGATTACACTGTGAATGCCAGTGCTCTGGCTCCTTGGAGGATGGAAGCAAAGATAAATGACAGGTGTTGTCTTCACTTGGGAGGATTTGTAGGAAAGAAGACTTTTTGAACCTTCAACGTTTCTGAGTATGAATCACAGAATCAATAAAGTTGGAAAAGACCTCTAGGTCTTTTTTGAGTCCAACCTGTGACCGAATGCAACCATGCTCAAAAATCATATCACAAAGGGCCATGTCTACTTGTTTTTCAAATGTTTCCAGAGATGGTGACTTCACCACTTCCCTGGGAAGCCTGCTCCAATGCCTAATCACCCTTTCTGTGAAAAATTTTTTCCTAACAGTTTCCTAATAGTGATATAATTAAGATTTAGCCCTAAAACCTCTGAATCACAGAGATGTTTGGGCCTGTCCTAGGTGGAGACTAATCCCTTTCTGAACAGGAATAAGCCTTGAACCAGCAAACACGAGTTCTTGTGAAACCACAGGGCTGCAGTGTCATCCCTGTTCCTCCCCTGCTTCCCCTCTGCTGCAGAGCTCTGATTGCAGCAGCCTGACTTCAAGCACTGGCAAATGTCATCCCTGACACTGCTGTGGTGGGTGCATGCCATCATTATAATCTGTATTCATTTAGCCATCCCAGCATGATAAGAGAATGATTAGGAGAATAGTTAGAGAGTAAATTAAAAACTCCCAGCAGTTTCCTGTGCGAAGGTACTAACTGACTGGCATATTTTTTCACAGCATTACTGAAAAATGCCATTAGTTATACCTGTGAATACATGTTAGATTTAAACCCCTGGTGAGAATTTTTATTAACATACAAATATGTTAGGGCTCTTATGCTGCTTAAAATGTAATTAACCATCTTCTGAAGATTAAGGGTGCATAATCATAAAAGAAGTGCACTCTTGTGCATTTAATTCTTCTAATCTGCTTTATGTTGATGTTAGTGTGGAAGAATAATCACTAGTTTGCCTAAATAGTTTGGGTTTGTGCTGTAGGAAGAAATTGTTATATGATGCACTTCTAAACTTAAAATTTGGTAGGCTTACAGTGACAGAGGATGATGAAGTGCACAGCAAGATTAGGAAAAAAATGCTTCTTTTATTCTTCTGCTGCCGTTGCAAATGCCCTGCAGTGGCAAAGCTGTGTTTCTGACAGTTTCATTCAGCAGACAAAAAGAAGGAAGGGACAGGCACACCCAGTGAATGACAAAGATAAGAGCAATAAACTTGCAGTAGTCTCCTTAAGTACTAATTTAAACACATAATGTGTCATGTGGGGATTCAACAAGATTTTCTGAGGAGTATGTGGAAAATGAGCAAGCAGCACAAGGCAGAGAGACTTTTGATTTGCTGTGTTGTAGTATGAGAGCACTCTAAAAAAATAAATTATTTTATGTTGTCATTAAAAGCTGCTATTGGAGTAGTCAAGGGTGTCACAGTCCCCACGAAATGTTGATCAGGTTTATTTGAAAAATGGTGAAAACCTTCAGGGCCATAGAGTACGGCTCTTCAGGGGCTGTTTTTTCCTAGCAACATGACCCACGGAATCATTAAGTAACTTAGAGAGCTCAGCAGAAATATTTTTTGTTCCTCTTCCCTCCTAGCAGGACTTCTTGCAAACTAAGAAGAACAGTGAAAACTGTGGGATGAAGACATTTGCTGATAGTCATGACTGCATGACTACACACTGAAGTTGTGTAATAAGTGTGCAGCCTGTTCCTAGCAGAGTCAGGGGGCAGCAACTCCTATAAACATGGAGTGAAGAGCCCAGGCACTCCTGCTTTTGTGGAGGAGAGAGAGGGGATGGAGACTGGCTGGTGGTCCATGAAGACCACCAAAGAAGGAGGTTCCTCCTCACTTGAATAAGCAAAGGCTCTACAAGGTCCTGTTGGAAAAGCAGCTTTCAATATCAGTTTTAAACACGGAAAAACAATTGAAAAATCACTCCATACTTTTTTTTAAGAGTAATTCATGTTGTTTAGTACTCAGTTTTTTGTGGGGCCAATAACATTCTGCAGCAGACTGTTGTGGCCCCTGCTCCAGGGCAGACTAGTGACAGTGTGACTACAGGGAGCAGTGACACACAGCCCAAGAAAAGGCTCCTTGGCTGCTTCATGCTTGTTTTCATTATTTCCAGGTGAATGCAGAGGCCTTATTGAAAGTTGCTTGTTTTCATTACAGCTTCCTTCTGACAGGTGTGACAGGCAGCACGACAGGTTGCTCTGGGCCCTTCGCCATGCCGAGCTCTTGAGGCAAAGCTGCTTTCTGTGATTCCCTAAAGGAGGCAGCTGCCAGGCTCCTTGTGGCCACCTGGAACTGGCATGCAGCATGTCAGGGAAACCCTTCCTGTGGAGAGCACACACAGCTTTTCTCCCTCTGTGCTGACAGGGAGCCACAGAAGCTCCTGCTTCCCTAGTCAAAACCCAGCACAACACTGTTGGGGTGTTGTTGTGGGTCCCAGGATAAGGTGAGAGATTAGAATTGACTTCAAGTTCTCAGAAGGCTGACCTATTATATTATTATATATTATATTAAAAGAAAATTATATACTTATACTAAAGAAAGAGAAAGGAGACATAAGAAGGCTAGCAGAGAATGAGAATAAAAGCTCATGACAGATGCAGAGTCCAACACAGCTGGCTGTGATTGGTCATGAAGTAAAAACAATTCACATGGAACCAATCAAAGATGCACCTGCTAGTAACCTCCAGGCCACATTCCAAGCAATCAGATAATTATTGTTTACATTTCTTTTCTGAGGCTTCTCAGGAGAAAAATCCTGGTGAAGGGATTTTTCATAAAATATCGCAGTGACACGACACCATAAAAGCTCCCCCAGGTTTTCCATCAGGCCCACAGACCAGGATGTTGCACAAAGACAATATTGCATTTTTAGCCTTTAGCTGGCTGGCAGTCCTTTACAGAACTGCAGGGAAATACCCCAGGTTGTTAAAGCATGAGTAGTGCTTCAGATCTGTTTGATGCTTTGTCCCAAGCTGATATTCCCCTCTGCCTGTTTCCCCATAGCACTGGGTGCAGGCTGCATCTCTGTTTCCACAGGTGCCTACAGCACCAGCACAGAGCTGAAGGGTGCTGTCAGATCTCAGCAGGCTTCAGCCGCATGAATATCCTGGCTGGAACCTAGGCTTTCCAGATAGGCATTAAGTGGGTTAATTCTTAAAATCTTACTTAAAATTGCTGACAAGTTGAGTGCTCAGTTCCCTTAGGATTTTTGAGCAGGTGGAATATATATATCCACCTATATATAGCCAATGGAAAGGACACCAGATTCCCATTCCCAGCTTGTTTAAGGACTGCTATGTGAACAGTCTTGGACAAAGTGCATTTGAGAACCTGATTCATTCTGCTTGCCATTCAATCTTGCACTAAATAAGACATGAAGCTCCAAACACAAAATCAGCCGTTCTTCTGCTCTAACAGTTTGCTGTCAACACAAGACAATAAAATATGAATATTTTAGATTCATAATGCAGACAAATAGGAAATAGGAGCTGTATTGTGCTTCACATGCATGGCTAACTCAGTAATGCTAATGTGATTATCTCACTGAACTTTTGTGCTGTCGCTTAAGGGTAACTTTGCCTTGCTTAGCTGGGGTATACATATTTATTCCTCACAGGCCTAATGTCTTTTTTAAGTTTGTAGAAATACAGAAGCCTGTTCCCGTTCAACTATTACAAGGTAGCATCTTTCCTTGGCAATAAAGTCTTGCGCATAAAAATCATAGAATGATAGAGTTTTTGGTTCTTGTAGAAGTAAGGATAGTGGCTAACAGAGCTGCCATCCTGGACTTCCAGGCAGCAGATTTTTTTCCTTTAAGAAAAGGAAAGAGATCAGAGATCGATCCTTAAAGAGATCAATTCACAGAGTCCTTTGGGGAGCAGTGCCAAGGAGTTCAGAAAGAGCAAAGGAGTTCAGGAAGGCTTGAGATTCTTCAAGCAGGAAATCTTAAAGGTGCAGGAGTAGGCTATCTCCAGGTGCTGAAAGCTGGCTAAAATTCAGGGAAAAAACAGGAGTTCATGACCTTTTTGAAAAAGGGGTAGGCAATTCAGGAAGACTACAGTGATACCATGTGGTTATCAAGGTCAAAATTAGAATTGAAATTAAAAAACCATCAGAAATTGAAAAAACCTAACAGAAATGAAATTTGACTACTACAGTCAAGAGCAATAAAAGATGTTTCTGCAAGTACAAAAGGAGAGCTAAGGAGAATCTTCATCCTTCACTGGATGTATGGGGAGATACAATAACATGCTGTCCTCATTTATATCTGCCCCTCATTGTGATGTCCCTTGTGATGTCACTGGCACCAGAGACATCACAGCCAGGCCAGCCCTGCCCTTCACGCCCACCCCAGCTCAGACCCTCACAATGGCCCCAAGAAACCTCAGTCCCGACACCCAACAAATGCAGACCCACTGCTCTAGAATGGCCTTCAGAGCCTCCCTTTACAAAGCAGGACAAAGCTCCCCTGAACCCTTGGCAAACATAAAACTGGACAATGTGATTCCTGGGTGCTTTGTTCCTTGAGATCCCTTGTGGTGAGATGGGATCAGTTCCCTCGGCACTCATCCTTGTCCTTGTGGGAGTGATCTTGGGGCCTTTGTGACACCCTTGTGTGTGGGGTGCAGAGAAGGACTTGGGGGTTCCAGCAGCAAGGGTCAGACTGGCCCAGGCACAATCTACCTGGTAATATTGGGATTCATATTCCAATAGGGGTTCTCGTGGATGAAAAGCTGTCCATGAGCCAACAGTGAGCATTCACAGCCCAGAAAGCCAGTGAAATCCTGGGCTGCTTCCAAAGAAACCTGGCCAGCAGGTTGAGAGAGATGCTTCTGCCCTCAGGAGGCCCCACCCGGAGCCCTGCACCCAGGCCTGGGCTCCTCAGCACAGGAAAGATGTGGAACTGTTGGAGCAGGCCCAGAGGAGCAGCGGGTCTGCATTTGGTAGATTTCCTGGGGCCATTGTGAGGGTCTGAGGTGGGGCATGAAGGACAGGGCTGGCCTGGCTGTGATGTCTCTGGTGCCAGTGACATCACAAGGGACATCACAATGAGGAGCAGGTATAAATGGCAGCAGGAAGCAGCACTGCCCCAGGGCAGCCTGGATGACACCAAGTGTGCACACACAGCCAGATGCTGCTCTGGATGAGGGCAGGACCACAAACACCCAAGAGAGTGCTTCCAACCCTGCATCCAGGGCCCAGCCCCTTCCAGGCACACCTTGCAAAGGGCACAGTGCCACCACTGGGACTGGGCACAGGCTTTGCTGTCTGCCAGCTCCCTAGCCCCCTCTTCTTTCTGTCTGCTGTCTCCCATCCCTTCTTCCCTCCCTGCCAGCTCCCTTTGTTTTTCTTTTCTTCCTTCCCTCCCCTCTCAGCACTGCTGCACTCCTCTCCCATCTCTTGCAGGTCATAATGCTCATACTATTCCTGCTCTGGCTTGTGCAATGCCTCCGCCATTTCATCACTGTGTACCTGGATGAGGACCTCAACCAGCAGAGGACTCAGGTGATGCAGGAGTTGGCCCCCATGACTGTGGAGCAGAGTTTTGGGTCCTGGGGAGCTGTGCTCTGGACTGCAGTGCAGCAATGCCTGTTCTGGGCCCTTGCTGGATCCCTGATTGTGCTCTTGGCACTCTACTGGTGGCTCAGAAAAAGGGTCCATGAGGTGGACAACAGAAGGGACTCAGAGAGTGAAGAAAGTGAGGATGAAAATCCTGCTGATAGGAATATCATCTGGCTCTTTTCAAGACGCTTCCAGCTGTCAGTGCCAAAGCTGGCTTCTAGGAGACAGGTGGTGCAGGAGCTGCTGAGTGACCTTCTCCGAGTCTCCCACAGCCTCTTTTCAGACAGCTTCTTCCCAGTGCTGGAACCAGTCATTGGGGTGGGCAGTGCCTGTGAAGGATGGAGTCCCCATAAGGAGGAGGACATTGTCTACTGCATGTTTGTGCCCCTGAAGCCGCCCCGTGGACATGCCTTCCACCTGGAGCCAGACTGCACGGGGGAGATGCCACAGACGAGCATGCGCGTCCGCGTGGAGCTGGTGTGCACCTGCACCGGGGAACAGCCTGATCAGAACATGCTGTGCTTCCTCCACCACTCTGAGCAGGAGCTGAAGAGAAATCAGGTGCCCAGCCTTCTACACACCCTGTGCACTGGCCCTTACCTCGATGGGGAGAAAATTGCCCTCTGGTTCCAGACGTTTGTGATCTCAGCCTGGTCGATGCTGCCTCAGTCCCGTCGCTACAGCATGAAGGTGCTCCCTTCCTGCCGCTCCTGCAAGATGAAGCTGATGAAAGCCTCTGGGAGAAGCCTCTTTGTGGAGACAGTATTTAGTGTGCAGCAAGGTGACTCGGACATCTTCCTGAGCAGCCAGCCTCCAGAGGCCCACCTCCCCCCAAGCACAACGTGGCTGGAGAGCTATGCTGTGGCAGAGGCAAAGTTCTTCAGGCATGTGGCCATGCAGGCCCCACCCCACAGCTGCCACCTCAAATGCCTGCGGCTCTGTGCTCGCATTCTGGAGGGCTCAGGCCTTTCTACCTATGCCTTGAAGACCACGGTCATGCACCTCCTGACCTTGATCCCCCTGTCGGAATGGCAGCACAAGTATCTCCTGTTGCGGGTGGATGACACCATGCGCTACCTGCGCTGCTGCCTCGAGGAGAAATGCCTCAAGCACTTCTTCTTTGACAACGAGGACTTGCCCCAGGAGATCTCCTTGCCCCCAGCCTTCCAAGGGGCACGGCCCCTGAACCTCTTCCAGCACCTGGCACAGGATCCAGCCGCTCAGACTGAGGCATTGAAGAAGCTTGATGACCTGCAATATAACTTCTACTTTGGGTTCTGAATGAGACAACTGTAGAATCACAGAATTGTAAAATCACAGAATCATAGAATCGTAGTACTATAGAAGAGTGAAATCGTTAGGTACATAGGAAATCATTCCAATATCATTCTAACCATACTTTGACTTTCTGGGAGCTTTAGTTGATGTAAAGTTTACAACAAATGGTGTGTTTGAATGAACACTGTATCTCTGAGCATCCATGCATCACATTGGCATGGAATGTGGCTGCTCAGCTACCACAGAGTTGGAAATTATTTGGTATAAGATCTGAGGTGGTGGGCTCTGGTTTCTCTGATTCCCTGGCTACCACTCCCCCACTGTCCATGCTCCCGCACTGGGGAAATAGGAATAGTTGGTCACTGTCCACAGCTGTGCTCACTGCTAAGTGGCATTTAATGTTGCTGCCCTCCAGCTGCTCCTGCAAATGCCCTTTTTGAGAGAGTCCATTCCTCCTGTGAGCTTTACTGGGTACAAAGGTGGCAATAAATAATATATTTGAGAAAACACTCATCTGTGAGTCTTCCTGTTCATCCTGGAGAAGAGAAGGCTCCAGGGAAAACTCATTGAAGCCTTCCAGTACTTGGAAGGGATCTTATAAAAAAACAAAAGAGAGTGACTTTTTACATGGTCAGAATAGTGTAGGACAAGGCAGAATAGTTTTGTACTAAAAGAGGACATTTAGATTGCATGTTAGAAAGAAGCTTTTCATTGGGATGCTGCAGAGGCTGTGGCACAGGTTTGCCCAGAGCAGCTGTGGCTGCCCCATCCCTGGAAGTGTTCAAGGCCAGACTGGATTGGGATCTGAGCAAGCTGGTCTGGTGGAAGGTGTCCCTGCCCATGAACTTTAAGGTCTCTTCCTACCCCAACCACTCCAGGATTCTGTGATCTTGGATGGTGTCTTTGGACATGGGCCTGAAGGAGGAGCAGGAGGGGAGCCTGTTGCTATGGGGTTCAGCATTCTGGGGCAGCTGGCAGTGTACAGCCATGCACATAGGAGCTGGGGAAGGCTCTGCAACACAAATCTGAGGGAGCTGGGGATGTGCAGCCTGGAGAAAAGGAGGGTTTAGGGGAACCTCATTGCTCTCAACAACTCCCTGAAAGGTGGTAGCAAGGTAAGGGTTGGCCCTTTCTCCCAGTAACATGTTACAGGACAAGAGGAAATGGCCTCAAGCTGTATGGGGGTGATTTAGATGAGGTATTTGGGAAAGGTTTCTTCCTGGAAAGGGTTGTCCAGCATAGGAACAGGCATCCCAGGGATGTGGTGGAGTCACCATCCCTGGAAATGCTTAAGGGATGCTTCAAGTGCCTGGATGTAGCACTTGAGGACATTGGTTAGTAGTGACCAAGGTGATGGCACTGGGCTGGTGGTTGGATTTAGTGATCTTAAAGGTCATTTCCAACTTTAACAACTCCATGATTTGGCACTGTTTTTGTCCAAGGGACCATCACTATATATGAAAGTACGTTCACACATACATACTGTATGTGATGATCTCTGCTCAACATACTTACAGCATTTCCTCTTGCTTGAGGCAAAGCATTTTGCAGAGAAGTTCCTTTTGCCCTTTGCATCTTCCTGCACCAGGTAGGCACTAGAGCAGTGTGACTTTTTGCCATAACATCTGATGTCCTCTCTTTATGGGATGGTGTGCTGATGCTGTCTTCCACTTCCAGGGCCCTCTGCACACCATTGCTAAAACAATTACACAGATCTTTTTTTTTCCTACTGAAGAACTGCATAGAGCTCTCAAACTATGTTCCAGCTGGAAACATGCTATTAGTCATCACATGAGATAAAATACTGCTTTCCATATGTCTTCTGATGCTTGCCTCATTTACAGGTGTCTTTGCCTTGGATGCCCATGCCATCTGTAAGAGGAGAAGAGAAAGGTGGGCCTGATGTTCTCCCTGCAAATTTGTGGGTGTAGCTAGCCAGCATTGAAGATAACCAAACTGTTCCACACTTTGAAATCTCTCACCAGATCTGAAACAAAGGAAATATGCAGCTTTCTTATTAAAGTGAATGGATAACAACTGAATAATGAATATCTGTGATTAAAATCCCCAGTATCACAGCCCCATCTAATGGACTGGCTGAAAGATATTCAAAGGACCTGCAAAAAGTCTGTCTGTTCTCTAGCAAAATACGTTATCATGATAAACAGGACCCTGTGGCATATTAAACTCTTAATTATGGCACAGGAGGCGTTTTCTCTGAAAATTAAAGAGGTTGCAAAATGGCTACAGCCTCTGGAAGGCAATTCTTAGAAGCAAAATGTAACTCAGTGTTAGTGACTCCTTTATCTACTTCCTTCAGTATTCTCTTGGCACGGATTAATGTGAAGAGGGGAGTCTCCATATTTCTTAGTCATGTTATCATTATGCCAATGACTCTGGAATGCCATAATCCTACAGAGCAGCACAGGCCCAAGGGAAAAACACAAGGAAATCACTGAGAGAAGAGAGATATCAGTTAATCCAGGCTTCATTTGCTATTGTATATTTAAGACCTTTTTTTTTAATTTATGGAAAAAAGGCAGATGATGTGTGGCTTCCAGAGAAGTGTCTTGGCCTGCACAGTGTCAGTCTTGGGGAAGACCAGCCCCAGGGCTGCCTGTGCTGCATCTCTGTAAACCTTCCTGATCCTAAGGCTGGTTACCAGGCTTTTATGTCCGATAACCAAAACCTAGTGGATCAAACCTCACTAAATAGGTACCGGCAGCAGGATGAGTTTTACATGAGCCATGAGTTTTACATCGTCATCCAGAGCTCCTGAAGGGAAGCAGGAAGAATCTTTTCATTTCAGTGGGTGATGGACGGAATAAATACTAGTTTCTGAGTGTCTGCAAAAGTGTTTTAGACACTAGTAATTTTTGTGGTACTAGGTCACTAGGAATTTCTACTGCTTCTTCCTTGGAGCTCTTTAGCTTCTCCAGCAGGGATAGCTGAAAATGGACTTCTTCCCGGATGACTCAGAGCTCTGAGCCCACATCACACTCAGGAGTGCTAATTAGGCCCCTTGCTCCTGGAAACAGGAAGAATTAGGCAGCAGAAGCCCTTTATAAGTGTTCTCATCCTGAGAGCCCACTCTCTTTTCTCTTTTGAATGTTTCCCATTGCTTTGCTCACCTTGTTAAGAGAAAAGCTCAAGCAAGATGTCTTAACATTTCCTGTGTTCCTGAGAGTGAATGCCCAGACACAAACAAGGACTTTTTACTCCAAATCCATAAATCACTGCTGTGTTCCACAGGAGTTCTGAGTTGGGTGTCTGACTGCAATATTTATCATACCCTGTTACATTATGGCCTAGTATGGACATTGGTAAGTGGACTCTGCAGGCCCCATAAAGCCTGGTCAAGGAATAACTGAAGCAGGAACATCTGTTTCTCTGAACTTAAGGGACTCTCAAGTAAATCCCTGTTTAAGCCAAGTTCATTTTGGGAGAGAGATCACTACAGATAGAGAAAATGTGATTTTCTATGCTGACCATGGGTGCCTGTGGGGCTGGAATGACATGGTACAAGCATTAATCTTCTGGATGCAGAGCTATTTCAGCAGCCAAAAAGTTCCCTGGTCCTGACCAAGTGCCAAATTCCCATTTGAATCAGTGTCCTTTCTGGACCTGTACACAAGGAAACACTTCAGGGTTCATTTGGGACATGTTTTAGCTTGGGTTAATGGCTTTGCCGGGAGACTGACTCTTCTGCTTTGGATTAATTCACCCCCAAGAGGCAGTGGGGTCCAAAAGGGCTGCTCCAGGGCTTGGGCAGTGAGCTGTATAGTCACACGAACAGGGCCTGCAGGCACTGGTGGCTGAGCTTTGTGTCACCTCCTCCAGAGCCACCACTAAACAGGAGCAAGAACAGGCAGATGGATGACACCACCCCTGTTAGTGACCAGCACTGTCTCTCCCAAATTCCACACCTAGAACAAGAGACTCGGCTCACTGTAAGGTCATTAGGGAAGAGGAGGCTGAAGCAGTCAGGATTTCTCTATGGGGTGGGCCCCAATTCTGGCCCTGGCTGCTGCATCGTGGCAGATGCCCCACTCTGGAGCAGTCATCAGAAAACAGGGGCATCTAGTGGCTGAGCCAGAAAGTTCAATTAACACCACCATTCCCTTGAATGTCAGTTTGCCTTTCCCCTCTCTCAGCTCTACAAATAAAAATATTTATGCCATAAGATTACCTGAAGAGGAGGGAGAGGCAAAATTCTCAGCAGATTTCACGCTCTTGGAGCAGCGTTTCTGACCCATCTGTGACCTTTACACCAGTGTAACCTGATTAAATGAAGCTTTTGCTGGTTTCTGCTGCAGGTGCTGCTCTGGACAGACAGACCTACATCCCCGGGACCCAAATCCCCTGCTGATTCATGGCAGAGGAACTGTTGTCTCTTTCTGTTCTGACCAAGGCAGAGTTTGGCCCTGAGCACAGCTGTGCATTGCAAGCACCATCGCTGTGTGTGACAGCCCTGCTGGCCTGGGCTCCTCAGTGCCTGCTGTGCCCAAGGATTGCAGTTGCTGGTGACCATCCCCCTGCAGCATTGAGCTGTAGCCTGAGTGCAGCCAGGCCACTGGAGCTGCTCCTCACCACAGTGAGTTAGGGACAGGGAGGGGTGTGACTGTGTTCACAGGGGTCCCAGGATGAGGGAAGAGACAAGGATCTGACTCCATGTTTCAGAAGGCTTGATTTATTATTTTATGATATATATTATATTAAAACTATACTAAAAGAATAGAAGAAACAATTTAATCAGAAGGCTAGATAAGAAGAGAAAAAGAAGGAATAACAAAGGCTTGTGACTGACCGAGACACTCCAGACATCTGGACTGTGATTGGCCATTAATTACAAACAACCACATGGGACCAATCACAGATGCACCTGTTGCATTCCACAGCAGCAGATAATCACTGTTTACATTTTGTTCCTGAGGTCTCTCAGCTTCTCAGGTGACAAAAATCTTAAGGAAAAGATTTTTCAGAAAATATCATGGCTACAGAGGTGTGTTTTGTTCCTGTGGCTCCCACCGCCCAGCTCTATCCTCTTAGCTGATGGCTCCAGAGCAGAGGCATTGCAGCAGCTCCTCCTTCCCTTCTCTAGGGAGGGGGCCCCATGTTTTCTTTATGGACAGGTACCTTCCAGACCCTTGAGGGTTTTCCCCTGCAGGGAAGAAAAGGGAGATTATGAGAAATCCAGGTGAGGAAGTATTGTTTGCTTTAATAGCAGACATATGTTACAGCTCCAGGTATAATTCCCTTACACAGTGCTCTGAGCCTGCACATGCAGCCCTTGCACACAGCACTCTTCAACCTATTCACATCCTAGGAACTGCAAATGGAACTATCTGGTCAGTAATTGTCCCTGGCAGTGATAGCTTTCAGTCCCTCTTGCTCTATTAGGTTCCCATCAGCATCCCTGGCTTAGTGTGATCTGAATTTACCTGAATTCTCCCTAATGTGTGGACAGAGCTGGCATATTGCAAAGGGACTGTCATGCAGGAGAGGTCCAAGTTTTCCTATTCAATGGCTAAACAGAGGACAGCCCAGTCCCCTGAGATGTCAGGCATCAATCAAATGCAAAATTTATTATTTTATTAAGCAAAATGAATGAGGGAGAAAGCACAAAGTGAAGAACTGAGGGCTGAATGCTAATAGGGCTATTGCTGTTATGCAATTCTCTACAGAAAATCAAGACAAATGATAATACTGGAAAGGCATATTATTATTTTATAGGCTTAGTCCCAAAGTGAGGGGAGGAGAGAGAATAAACATGCACAGCTGTTTTCCCCTTTTCTGGCCACTTTGATGCACTTACAGGATACATAATTTTGCAAGGTCTGTACATGCTCCCTGAGTCACAGCTCAACTCACCAATAAACATGCATAGATGTGCATTCTCTGTACAAATACTATTTATTTTGGTGAATTTAGCAGGCTGGCAGTCAGTTAAGGAAAGAGAGGTTCTGCAAGGTGGTTCCTGCTGTGACTGCAGTTCAGGTGAACATGGACAAGCCCAGCTCAGGTGAGTACACACCCAAACCCAGCTGGCAGTGGGTCCATGCAGAAGAGAGCATGGTGACCAGCTGCCCTAAAGGTAGGGAAATAAATCAGTCCTGAGGCCATATTCAGCTGTGCTGGTTGCAGCAGAGGATTAGGACTTAGCTCAGGTCTGTCATGAAGAGTTGGAGATCCCCTCCTTTTCTTGCACTGCAATAAACAGATTTACAGAGTGGACACATACTTGGAAATCCTGGTTATCTGCTGTCTTGAGGGGTTTTTTATGTCCATATCCAAAAAAAAGAAAAAAAATGCACAGAGATATGATTTGCCAGTTGAGGAAACACTGGTAACAATTTTGATAGCAAATCTTTTGGCTAAATGACTTTTAAATGGAAGCCTTGGGATCAGTTACAGAAGAGTTACATGTGAACAAGGGCATTATTATTTGTATCCCTGTTCCAGTGTGGAAAATAGCTACTGTGATGGCCTCCCCTTGGTGCACATCAGAGGATGCCATGTGGGCACAGACCAGCCCACAGAGAAGCACCTGTCCAGATAACATTTCCTTTTCCATTGGCTCCAGCCACCTGCATGGATCTGGTCATCTTTTAATACCTTTAATTAAAAATCTGAGAAACCAGCACAAAAATGTGAAAGAGAAACTGGCTCCTTTGCTCACTCCTTGTGAGAGGAGTTGGGGAAGCTCAGAGCAAGACCAGCAGGGGCCTGTCTCACTGGAATTGTGGCATGGGCAATGTTCATTTTCCAAACAGCCTTGACAATGCCCTGCATGACACCAGGGACTTGCTGCTGAGTGTGCAGCTGCACCTTGGCTGGAGGAGACACATGGTCATTGGGTTTGTCTCCACTGGTTGCTCTGAACTCCCCTTAATCTCTGCAGTTGTTGACCTGGTGTAATGCCTGATTTTCTTTTGAGTGGAATAAGCTAAGCAGCATTCTGATGGTAGAAATTGGTCAGAGCAGGCAGGGACTGCTTCTTACTCCCTCCTTTTCCTGTGCAGCAGTGAGAATGTTGTGGCTCTATTCAATATGTAAGCATCCTCTGCATAGCCTCAATATTGAAAAAAAAAAATATTCCATGAATGGCAATATTTACTGTAGTGAGCTTAAAACCCCCTCAAGTCTACTGTCCTGGAAAGCAGCTCCACCTCTCCAAGGCAATATTTACTATAGTGAGCTTAAAACCCCCTCAAATCCACTAGAAGACTGTCTTGGAAAGGAAAGCAGCTCCACCTCTCAGGATAGCTGCTCTCCTCAGCCAGCTCTAGAGCTTGGGCAAGAGCTTGACACTGGGGCAGTGGCAGAGAGCTACCAGAGATCACTCACAATAATTCATTCTGAGATCACGATTTTCTCTTGGCACCCATCCACCAACACAGTCACCACAGCTCAGGTGACAACTCTGCCATGTGTTAAGCTGCAGGAACCCACCTGTGTGTCTAGCTGCAGTGATATGTTAATATTTTAAACATTTGGAGCTATTGCCTATCCTCCAGCTAAACAAGAAGGTCTTTTTCACCTACTTTTAATTTCCTTTCCATGCTGGTGAAAGCAGTTGGCGTCTGCTGTGGTGATGAACGACCTTGCTGAGCCCATATAAAAGCCAACAGTTCTTGGTAGTCCAGTTCAGTGGTGCCTGGACTGCTTTCTTCAGCAAGAGCTGCAGGCACTCTGCTCCAGTTCCTCATTGATCATTGCAGATACTGGGGAAAAACACCTCTTCCCTCTGGATTCAGTCAGGAGCTGCCATGTACTTCATCAGGTGGGAGACTGAGCCTGGAGCAGGGAAGCTTGTGCTCTGCTAGGAGTCTTTTCCATTTGTTTCACTTTTCCAGCTCTTTGATAATGTTCCCAAGGCTAGGATCTTTCAAGGCCATCACCCACTGTTCTCGTGGGAAGCTGATCCTGGTCTGTCAGTGTGACAGGAGAGGCAATGCCAGTGTGAGGACCCTTACAAAACCACAGCCTGCAGAGACTGAAAATCTTATCACTCTAAAAAAGACATTTAATCCTCAGGTAACAGAGATGCAAAGAGGGCATCCCCCTGTTTCTGGGAAACTCACAAATCTGTGTGTCCCAGCAGACAGTTCAAAGCTGGTTGTTTGATTTCTAAAATTTAATGAAACTGTGAGAGAGAAGGCTTCTGGCTTTCAGCAAAGAAAGGATTTTTACAGGCTCAGATGATTAACACACACTTATCTCTGTCAGTTACTGAGGGAAAGTGAGGTCCTGCGGTTCAGGTGTGTGCCTGGGATACTGGAGCTTTGCAGATTTTTAATGGTTGAAGTGATCTTCCTAATCATCCTAACCTTCCACATGACAGAGAGAAAAGGAGCTGCCCCAGACCTCTTCAGCAAGGATGTTTGGTTACATTGATGGTTTATATTCCTGATCTTTCCTGAAATGATTGCAATGTAGACTGCTTTGTAGACTGCAATGTAGACTGCAATGTAGACCACTGCTTGGTCTCTAGCAGTGGCACAGGCTGAGGGCAGTTCATTGATTCCCTCCATCCAGGTCTGAGCTGGGATTCAGGAGTGCTGAGGATGGTGCTGTGTGGTACAGCATTGGTGCCTCACCCCCCCCAGCATCAGGTGAGGTCTTACCAGGGCTGCACCTCTGTGGATCTCAAGCCACTGCACTCCCCTGCAGGGGAAGGCAATTCTTGCTGAGGAAAAAGGGATGGATCTCATGGCTCAGAGCCTTTAAACAGGCTCCTTTCCAGGAGCCAGTTCTGTCCCCTGTCTCACACAGCAAATGTGTCTAGAGGGTGACTTGCTGCCCTGCTCCCCCATGATCCTATTGTCACAGTCATATCTTCTGGAAAAATCCCTTTGCCCAGGATTCTTCTCCTGGGAAGCTGAGAAGTCTCAGAGAAAAAGGAAAACAATAATTATCTGCTTTGCTTCTCCTGTGTTTTGCTGCTTTGAAATGTATTTGGACATTGTTTACCAACAAGTGCATGTTTCATTGGTTTCATGTGACTTGTTTTGACTTATTGATGAATCAGGGTCAAGCTGTGTCAAGGCTCTGGAAGGAGTCATGACTTTTCATTATATCTTTTTAGCCTTCTGTAAGTATCCTTTCTATGCTCTTTACTATTGTTTAGTATAGTATCCTTTAATATAATATGGTATCATAAAATAATAAATTTGCCTTCTAAGAACGTGGAGTCGGATTCATCATTCCTTACTCCTATGGGGCAACTCACAAATACAATATCCTATGACTGTTAAAGCTTTGCTTTAATAACAACTAATTATTGCTCAGTTATGAGGTCCAAAGCTACTTGCACAGGTTGTATGAGTGAAACAGGGCCCACAGGCCAAAGGGAGATGACAGCCAAGAGTAGGTAAAAGCCCTTTTGACCATCATCTCTCAGACTTAGCTACACTGCTAGAATGGTTTGCAACACAGGCCCAGAAATCTTCTCCAGTGTTAAACACTTTAGTGCTAAAGCACTGTAAAAATTATTAAAGGTTTCTGTTCAGACAGGACTTTGATTAGAATTTTGCTCATATTATTACAAACTACCACCTTCACATTCTTCCCTGGTTGCAGAGAGTTCAGCCAGGGCCACCTTTGCCGCATTTAATCAGCCTGGGCATATTAACTACAAATTCCTGCAACACTTGAAACACTTAGGTATTAAATATGTGCCCATAACTGATGATTACTAATTTTTTTACTTGGAAATTTATCAACAGGGTTGAATAATCGTTCATTTCCCCACTCTGGCTTGCACTGGAATTAATTACATTAATTCCCAAAGTTTTGATAGTGACCTGAGACATTCCCTTCAGTGTTGTATAGGGATCTTTCACAAACACAAACTAAAAACCAAGCTATGTCAAACCATGACCAGGGTTTACTGTAAATGTCAATGAGGTACAACAGTATAATAACTTCATTTTAATGAAGAAAACTGAATCCTGATATTTTCAGTCCCAGGCCAGGAATCCAGTTTGCTGTTTTCCCTGTACTTTCTGCACAAATTTCACTCCAGTCATGGAGCTGAGGGACTGCAGTGTTAATTTCTGGATTACTCACCCTGTTACACATTGGTGGCATCTTTTTCACCACCTGCTGAACATGTGTTTAAAAAATGATGTTCCAATGGACATGCTAGGGGAATGCTCCCCTCCAAATGTGACAGACTTCATGCTGGGAATGAAATCATTTGACCCCAAAAATGTGACACAGTTTCATTATGGCAGGGCAGAAGGTTGGGGATCACAGTGGTCTGAACTTGCAATGTTGTCAGTTATGTCAGGTGTCAGAGGTTCAGAATTCCCTCTTGAAATGCCTGCAGGGCCTCACTTAGCAAGTGCTTAGACCTCTCTGACAGTGATGCCTTAGGATATTTTAGGTCAGTGAATGCCTGGAGAAGTGCATCTACAAAATATTTCTTGGTAATTCTGCTTCCCCTGTAGCAGGAAGGAGAATTACCAAGAGCTGAACCAAACTTTGGCCAATGACTCCTAGAGTAACTAGGACTGAATTTTGCCAAAGTATCTCCACATAGTGGGGAAAAAAAAAATATCAGACTGTAGTAGGGACTGGATGTGTCTTCAACCCCTGGAACAATTTTGCACAGAGCTAATTTTGAAGCAGAGGGATATGCAACTGTGCACAGAGCTTCTCCAGGGGGAAATAAAAATAGTCTTATTATGCTAGTGATAAAAATGTCTGTTTCTATGTGTACAGATCTTTGAAACTCTTCTAGTACAAAATTTGCTCTGCTTTTGCATCACCACTTCTAACACTCAGCTCTGACAATTGTTGAATAGCTGACCTGTGTCTGCACAGCCCGCTTCTGTAATTAAAGAGGCTGAAATGGTGGCTATAGGGGCAGAATTTTTGAGAATATTCTAAGAATCATACTGGCTAATCCAGGCATTCATTGCTCTAATCCCATAAACACTATGGGCTATCATGCCAAGAAGAGTCCCTAATTTCCATACCAGCCCTGCAGCAATAGGAAAAGCACTCAATATTCCTCTCACTGTCCTCACTCATCTCCCTCTGACGATGTTTTTAAAATACAGTCCTGCAAATATGTCGAACTCAGAGTAGTGTCAGGACAGCTGCTAATCATGTGGCAATGATGCCTTTTCTGATGGATGTTTCTGTTATTACAATTGAAGTTTTGTCTCTTGAAATTAAGAAAGAGTAATTAACGTATTTAGCGCCATGGGCTGATAGAATTGTTTTGACACTGATTCTTGAAGAAGCTGAAGTACTCCATCTTCCCTCCCAGCACTGTCTTATATGGGGATTTCAGGAAAATAGTTGAGAATTTTAAGTCATCTGGGGCAATGTCTTGATTGCATTTGAGGTGACTTTTAAGGGTGAAGAAACATCTGGCACCTTTTAAAAAGTAATATTGGTGAAGAAAATAGAGGAAAAAAGAGAATACTGGCAAGAGGTGGTAAACATACAATCACCATAAAGGCAGAAAATGTGCCATGGAAGATTTTTGTTTGTTGGTATCATGAAACACTCAGCATCCCTAGGAAAAGCTGTTAGAAACAGACAAGTGGGGTAGCTCTGAAGGAGCAGGTTGGAGCTAATCCTTCAGTCTCAGGTCTGTGGATTCCCTTCATGATCATGACAAATAACATAACTCTGCCCTACTTTTTCCTCTGTAGAGGAGACTAGCATTGAGATGCTGCAGGGCTTAAATCTCTCCTCTGTGTATGATACAAATAGGTGCAGATGTATGTAGGCACAGTATTTTGGAGTGGCTCAGAAGTGAATGAACCAGAATAGGCCAGGGTTACTTAATGTACATGATGCAGGCTATGACAGCAAGTGTTTTTGCTTCTGGAGAATAAGAAACTTCCTCCTTTCTGAGTCCATTTTGTTTCTCCTTCTCCAAAAATATCAGGGGTGGAGCTACTAAACTGTAGCAGACTGTTGTCATCTTCAAGGTGCAAGACACAAAGCTGTCTTAATTTTCCCTGGAGAAGCATTTAGAAAGTAGAACATTTAAGTGCCCAATTCCTTCAAAAACACTGGACTGTTTTAGAACAGTCTTGATGAAGGGGACCTTGACCCAGAAAATCACCTTCTTTCAGGATAATACATATTAAGTGTGCATCTAAGCACTCCTCAGAGCTGGTGCAGCCAGATCAGAAACAGCAAGAGAGAAAAGAGCAAGCGGTTTTGAGCACGCAGGAGAATCAAAGAAATAACCAGCATGGCCCTGTGGTAGAGATATCACTGGAGATGGGGGTTGGCAAAATGATAACGGTGAAAGTACCAGGCTCTGGGTCTTGTGAGCCTGAGAGGAGGTGACAGAGCTGTACAGAGATACAGCTGGGGTGTTACATACATGGCACATGGAGGATCTGTCATTTCAAGAGAAGCTGTCAGGTTGAAAGCTTCGGATGGGGATTGGGTTTTTTTTTAGTTCAGAGGCAGTGGATATAATTATGACAATTTGCATAAAAGTCAAGCCCCTTGTACAATTTAATGGGGCTTGGCAGGAGGGTTTGGGAACACCCAAGGTGTTGGAGAGGCAGGGAAGAGCTGGAGCAGGAGCTGCTGCTTGTGGGACACAAGCTGGAGCTGCCCAGAGCAGGGGAGCTGGGCTAGAGGCAGCAGAGCCACAGCCACAGCCACAGCCTGAGCCTCTGAAGCAGCTTTCTAATGGAATATTTCTAATTCACAGTATATCTGAGGCTCCACCTTCAGAGACAGGTCCCATTAAAGGCAGGCAGCTCTGGAAACCCTGCCAGCTTCCTTGAGGATGGAAGAGCCCTTCTGCAAACTCTCCTTAAGCTGGGATTTTAGGAGCCAAAAGTGGAGCTGAGAGAAGAGCAAAGTCCTGTCAGGAATCAATGGGAGCCACTGCCACCTGCCAAAAGTGGGTCTCATTCCTCTGTGGGTTTCCTTTTGCTGCCCCAGGTTTTGACACCCAGGAGGAATGAGTAGAGAGGGTCTCAGCAGGCTGCCTCTCTGGCACTCTGCTGCACGGTGCTCAGAACTTCCCACCTCCATTATCAAGAGAAGGTGACTGAGTCTAAACCTCCCTGTCACCCATGGGAAAAGAGCCAGGCTTGACATGTTAAGGGAGTTCATGCCCTTCTAGGATTCCTCTTCTTGCCTGGTAGGAGGTAAACCAAATATATCTTCTAATCTATTGAGGGGTGGAAGATTTTTTGGGGTTTTGCTTGTCTGGGCTGCAGGTTTTCTGGTATCTGTGAAAAGAAGGAGTCAGAAAAAAAGGACTTGGGTCAAATTTGGGGTGAAGGATTAAAATACAAGCTTCTACTGTTCTAAGCCATTTAGAGCCAGAAGAGGACTAAACCATGCAAGTGGATGCTGTGGTTTTAGTATGACCATAATTAAAGCAGTGGGCAGTTGTGCAAACTGGAAATTCATTTAAACCATTGCTACATAAGCACCTTGATATGAAATTAGTACCTAATTCAGAGCCCCCAAGAGAGAAAATTCTGGCTTGTACTCTGCCTACATACATTCAAATTAATGCATAATGCAGCAAGTTTCTTCCTCTCTCTGCCTGCCCCTTTCTCTTTCTCACACACACAGACGCACGCACGCAGCTGAACTCCCACACAAGTTCTGTGGGGAAATTACAGCCTGCTCATGTCACTCCCTTCTTTGTCACTGAAATAGTGCCATAGGTCTGGAAAGTGATGTCTCTGTGCAGTACCAAACTTTTTCTAGCTCTGGAACATCTTACTTTGATAATACATAAATTAGAGTTTTCTGTGTAAGTCAACAAATTGATTTTTTTTCCTCAAAGGCTGGATTGCATCAACACTAGCCATAGAGTAGCTTTCATGTTTGCAAATTTTTGGGAGCTAGGCATGAAGAACCAAACTTTTCTGTTGTCAGGTCACATTAACTCTGGGGTTTCTCACAGGCAAATTGTGTCTTGAACACTCTGCATGATTCACAAAAAAAAAAAAAAAAAGGGCCCTTCTCCATGTAAAGCATCAGCTTCCATTAAGCAGAAGGAATAAACCACTGCATGCAAAAGATGTGAGCACGTGGCTTGTGAATAATCAGAACAAGTTTAGAAAAATCACCTCAGAGCATGGCAGGCAGCAGTAACACCCTCGGTATCTGATCCTCTGAGAGCAGAGCAAGTGGCATCCTCTTGGTGCTGAAAAGAGAGCACAGCTCCTGGCTCTTATCAGTGGCAGTGGGAGGGAGTTTTGGTGCTCTGAAGCTGCAGGGAATCTCAGTGGTGGAGGTGAGCAAGGGGCAGGAATGATCATTTGCCTCAATGCTCAGCAGGAGCCAGGGCAAGTGGCTGCCAAGGGGCAACAGTGGAAACCTGGAAGGTGGGAGGCAGTGTAGGAACTATGCAGAGATGGGCTTGAGGAAAATTCTGTCATTGCAATCCAGGAATTACTCACTTTAGGGAGACAGAGGGCTATGGCTATATACCCATCAGCAGAGATCAATGGCTTAAAACCTTCAATATTTAATGAGGAACCTTGTCTAAATACTCCTGCTCCACTCCCTTTCTCTTTGCATTGTGGCAGAGATGAGCAAAGTTTCAGCCCAGGGCATCCTTCCACACTAATAAAACACATTCCCTTGGAACTATAGGAAGGTTGCTAATTGCCTGCAGTCTCAACCATAAGCCTGCAAAAAATCACCCTGGTCTAGTACCAGTGGAGGTCCAGTACCTGCTGCCATCATATTGCAAAGCAGAAGACTTTGCCCATGTACACCAGGTGTCATCTACTGTCCTGCCAGATGTGTGCAGCATGGAAAAAAATCACCTGCCACAGGGGATTGGGAAATAGTTGTGGGTCTGGCCCAGATTAGAACATCATGCCCCTTAGAGAGGGTTAAGAGAAACCCTAAGAAACATCCTGTGGAGTGTTTTTTACCCTTCACAAGGCATATACCCCCAATGGTTTCCTAATATTGGAGTTTATTGTGGCTTCACCCAACAAATGGATTCTGAATGTTAATGACTCCATTTATTTCAGCCCCAAAGCAGGTATTTCTATCCTCAGCTCTGTGCGTATTGAACATCTCACTGGGTCTCTTGTGGTTTCTCAGCCAAGCTTGAGAAATTGGAGGGAGGGGTACACCAACATTCCCAGTGTCGACTTGTAAATTTCAGATACTTTATTCCTTCATCAGCACTGGGGAAACTCATTATGCACATGATTTTGGACGTGGAAAATGCTTGACTTCACCATTTTTCTTGACATGGAAATTTAGAATGGTTCTTCCAACTTTTTCTCCAGGACATTTGGGAAGGCACCACCAGAACTTCACCTGAGAGCAAAACTCTTAACAGCAAAAAGTTCTCAGCAACACTGTCAGATCCCTCTGGAAGGTCTTTCCTTGGCCTTGTAGATCAGAAAATGACAGCATTCAAACATTTGTGTGCAGATGAAAAATGAAAATCAGTTCAACTGATTTTGTTCAACTCACTGCAGCCAAATTAAGTAGAAAATGAAATATTTTAAGAGGCATCCTATGGTAGGTGAATTTGAATTAGCTGCAAACATGGATGATTTTCTTCCAATCACTAGACCACACAGAACTGCTGCTTGGATTTAACTCCCCCTTCATCTCACATATGTCTTTCCTTTATTTCCTGGCATAGATAGATGTGTGATTAAACTATCACTTTTGATATTCCCAAAAAGCTGAGGAAAGGAGATTACACTATAAATCATACAAATCTTCCTTCCCACCTGTTTGTGAATTTTAGACAGCTTTAATTTTTTTCTGTTGTAATTACAGCAAATTGTAATAGAGATAAAATATAAAGTGCTGTAAGTATTTTTTAGAGTGTTGGATTCATGAGATCAGTTTATAGAGATAATTTTGTCAACAAATGCAAAGTCATTTAGGGGTTTTTGCTTGTTATGAAAGCTGTTAGATTAAAATACTGCTTAAACTTGTTACTTCTTTGTGCTAAAACAAGTGAAAATATGGCATCCCACTGAGCTGGTCACTGTCTTATTTTTCATTTTTGGGCAGGATATCCCCAAATTCAGCCTCCATTCATATGCCTGCTACAGCTGCCCCCACAATATATCCTCCATATCCAAGCCCAAGACCACCAGCAGCACTGGAAGCCCTTGGGTGTTGATAGAAACTTTGCTGTCAGAGCCTCTGGGCTCTTGGGGAGTTCACAGAGGATGGCCTGAACATCTGTGGTCATGGGCTCAGTCCAAAAGGAAAGGCTCGGAAATGGTGGGATTTGAATCGAGCTCTGGACTGGCTTAGGGGGGATCAGCAAATGGACTCAGAGCAAACACAAACCAAGTTATTGGGACCTGACATGCATATGAGTCACTTCATCCACTGCTGAATTAGAGGCACAGTGAGGACCTCCAATAGTTCAGCTGTGTCTGGTTAAATTTTACCTGCTGAAATAGTGCAGCCTTCTTCACTTGCAGGGCTAGAGTGTCAGTCAGGTGTGTTGGATCCCAGGTTTCTCAGAGTTTGCAGGTGGGTCTGTAAATGGGGCCCAGGTGGGAGCAAGCTCAGGTGCAGTCAGGGCATCCTCACCAGCCAGGAGCAGTTTTCATTCAGCCAGTCTGGACATAATTGTGGACTAGACACTCTATGTCCCATGTACATTTTTAATTGTGGCAGCATGAATGAAGAGATGAAATAACAGCATCAGGCTGTTGATGGGGAAATATTTCCATGAGGAGAAAATATTTAGTACAATACAGCCAACCAGTAAGCTTCCTCCTCCACTCCCCACAGCTTGTGGGAACTCTGTGTCCATCTGTATGCCCTCCACATTCACACACTGCTGATCTAACTTTTTCTGTAAAACTAGGAGAACAGGTTGTTTCAGAGGAGAACTCTTCTTACCTGATGACCTGGCACAAGAGGATCTGATGAACATGGTACAGGGACTGGGAAAGATGACATGGACATACACACAAGACATGACCTCAGCACTGAGAGGGTAAATGGCATTTCAGAAGCTCACAGAATGGTATGAGAGCACATTCCCAATGAACTCTTCAAACTGGATGAATAATTCAGAATAACATTTATACTACTCACTTTGCTTGCTTTAACTGTGAGTAAATGTCAGATGTTTTTTTGAGATGCACTAACCTCAAAACCATTTATACAGTCACTGCTCTTTCAAGCCCTTATAACCCCAAAACCAAAGGACTACACATAGTTGTATGAAAGATCTGCTGGCTCAGAACCCTTGTCCCAAAATAATGATGCAGTCCATTGGTCGCTAGTGCTCTGTTTGCAATAGTTATTTGGGATTTGTGCAGTTATGCTCATGGGATAAATCTCAGGAGGCTGTGAGTTGGTAGCTTGGTTCAGAGCCATTAGAAAGTTGTAATAACTGTAATGCAATTGCAGACATCAGCATCCTTCCTCTTACATTGTTACTTTTTCATTTGCCCTTGGTCAGACCAAATGCTCCCTGGGCAACCCCAGGCCTTGGTGGAAATGCAGAACAAGCACTGGGGCAGTGTGTGAAGGTCTTTCAACAGAGGGGTGAACACCCACCCACTGAGAGCTGAAAGCCACACAGGATGAAGATATGGGGGGGTCTCATTTCTGGTATTTGAAGCACCAGGACAGGGCTGCCTGGAGTGGGATTCCAAGGGATAGAGAATGTATCTACACCAGTTTGTGCTGTGGAGCCATGTGGATTTGCAGTGAGTAACAAGTGAGAGCTGCGTGTGTTGCACTGGAGTATCTCTCCAATTATACAACAGTTACACTTTCTGGTACTTGCAGTTATTATTAAATCCATAATCAGTCTATTCCCCACATGTATGAGAATCTCTCCCATGCTAATACAATATAATTAAAACAGCCCCTGTTTCAACAGTATCTGCATTAAAAAAGAACACCAAAGAGATCATAATAGGTGGAAAGAGGTTAATAATAGGTCATGTGGTTAATCTTCCAGTTACAAGGGCAAACACTAATTACAGGACTGGGAAGGGAAAGGGCAGCCTGATTGCAATGTGATTATGGTGACCTTGTTAAGGAGTGATCCAAGTCATGATGGGGCCTCAATAAATAAAGATAATAATCCCTCAGCACCTCCCAGTGAACGTCAGACAAATGCTGAGAGCAGCATTAGCCCTCTCTGCAGGCTGGGTGGGAGGTTGGATGCTGAGCTGTGTTATTCCCCAGCTCCATCCTCAGCACAGCAGGATTGCTGGCTTCTCCTGCTCACTGAGAAAAACAAAAGCACTGGCCACTGATAACAAATAGATCAAGCTGATTTCTAAAGGGCTCTGCAGTACAGCATGTTGCAAATTACAGCAAATTTCAACACACTTGAGTTGGGAGATACGGCAGAGCTATGCAATTTATGACCTTGTCAATGGAATGGTGGGAATTCCCAGGGAGATGCAAAAATACTGGTTGTCATCTTAGAAAAATGGTAAAATTTCAAGCTTTTTCAGGTCTTTTTTTAACCAAAAGCATAAGCTCCCCTGCCCAGGAAAACATGTCCTACAGCTTATAACAGTTTCATTATCTCAGCAGAGAACTCGCTGTCTGTTCTGCAAACTGGTCCATGGAGAAATTAGCAGGCTCCCAAATTTAATTAGGGCAGGACTCAGACAGGGAACACAGTGAGGTTAACACAGATGTCTGTATGTCCCATCATTCTCACATCCTGTAATAAACAGGCATTTGGGGACCAGTATCAGCCAGGGATGGAACCAAACAGTCCTGCATTATAGACACGAGGCTGGTGCCTGCTGAACGCTCATAGAACCACTGGGTCATTGGTACAGAAAATATTCTGTTACCCCTGATGGTGGTGGATGCTAATTGAGGATGGAGTTAATATGACAATCAGTGTCTCCAGACACATCAGGGCTATGCAGAGCTCTGTGGCCTGGCAGCTTCTGGGCTGGGTGTGAGCAGGGCACGAGCAGTGACTGGAGCTGTTCAAACTCTCTTTATTTCTGCTTTTAGAAAATGTGCAAAAATGCTGTCTACTTTGGATTTTATCTTTTCAGCTGTACCTTCTTTTATATAAGTCTATACTTTGTTAAGGCCAAATGTCATGGTAATTGCCACATGCATGAAGAAACCATTTATAGGCACAACTAAACCTCTGTGTTTAGTTGTGCCTATGAAATAAACTCCTGGCTTAGCCACACAAAGCCCTGTTCTTGGGTGTCAAGAAGGTACCAGGGTATTTCTTCAGCTGCCTGCAGTGCTGGTGTGAGAGCTTGCTGAAGGGTTTGGGTGACCACAGGCCACCAACCAAGGCTTCCAGAAACAGAAAGAGCATTGAAGCCCTGAAGTTGCACAGGAAATCTGTTCCAGCTGTTCCTGTGTAGGTGTGTGTCTATGTGCAAAAATGCAGAAAGCAATTAAACCTTGACATTTTTCTCTGGGATTCCACTCATGAGGATTTCCTATTAAATATTAAAATTAAATCCAATTAATTTGTTCCGTTCTATCCTTCCAAGTTGTCTTGCAAGTGCTGCTGGAAAGCAATTTCACAATGATCCCAAGGAAAATACATTTCCAGGGCGATTCCACTGACTCCCATTCTACCTTCTGCAGTGCCAATTACCTACCTTTGAAACACCCACCTGGATGTTAGAGAAAGCCAAAACAAATGTATAAGGATAGTAATTTTCTATTCATGCCCTTTCCTTCTACTGTTGCTTTTGTCAGCTTAGAATATCCCAGGAGCAGAAATCAGTTTGCAGGAGAAAGGATCAGGAACCTGGTGATTTTCCAGGCTTGAATTTTCAGTTTCCCCGTGCTGAAAGGTGAGTTGCTTTGGGAAGAAAAGCAACTCCTGCAAGCACCTGGGGTGGGCACAAGGGAGGGAAGGGCCCAGGAGCTGGGATGCTGCAGGGGCCTGCTGTCACCTTGGGTGAATTTTGCCCCTTCTTCAATGACAAAGGTTGACATTTTAAAAGTTTTGAGAAAGCTAATTCTGCAAAGATGGCTAAATTGAACCACAGTGCCATAAGGAAGGCTCAAATACACCATTCTGGACCATGAAAGCTTTGAATTATCTCTGATTTGAGGATTGAACATGATTGTGTATAATAAAACAATTTATTTCTTGCGATAAAGCAAGGATTTTGTCAGGGTTGCTAAGGGATACTATTCCTTGTCTTTTTTATTTGAAGACCGAGTTGTAAATAGTTCTCCCTAGAAGCAACTTAATCTGTGATTTTTCTTTGCAGAGGATGATGTTCTTAGCTCAGCTCTTGCTGCTGCTCAGTCCTTCTGTTGCTACCCGAAGTTTAAGCATGACAAAAGGAAAGATAAAGGCTATGAATTTTCCATTAAAGCAAAATGCTGCAAAAAGCCTCCCCATTTAAAGGATGTTTTGAGAGAAAGAAGAGTATTATTCAGTGTAGAAGGGATTCAGTTGATCACCATGGACTCTGAGCATGCTATTTTTAGCTTTATCATCCCTAATGAAAGCCTCAGATAGTACCACTGGGCTTACCCAAGGATCTGGTGTATTAAAGTAATCATAAGCCCCATCAGGGCTGTGAAAGCAATGATGAGTATAGAGAAGCAAGCTGTGATGTGCTACCCAAACAGCCACAAAAGGAGAAAGATTATTTAGAACAGCTCTTTGGCAAGTGGAAATATTTATTCTCTGCACTCTAGAGAGTAAATATTGTGATATATTCAGTCCTCTAGCTGCTCACCCAAAGGATTTAGAAGTCTGACCTTGGTCCCCTTGTAAGTGGATATTATTCAGGATAACACTGGAGAATTGAGGAACACTGTTGAGCATTTGAATACCTGCTAATATTTTTGTCTGAGGCCTGAAGCACATGAGCTCATAATAGCTGCAATCCCAAAATATCTGACTCCCTACAAGGTCTGTGGACTGGTAATGGAGTGCCCTTATTATCCTCTTCTCCTGGACATGGAAAGGTCTGCATGAACTGGAGAGGACTTTGGGAGGTGAGATTGAGTGTGAACCAGAGGAAACATACAGGAGATATTGTGGATAAGGTCTGGAAGGGGAAGTACAATTTTTGTAAATTGTAACCAACATTAAAAGAATAAAAGATCTGATTTACCTGTCTAAGCTGTGCCTCTGACATGGCCTGAGGGAGTGCTGGGATTGCTTTCATTCAGCAGGTGCCCTACAAGAAGTTTTAAACCTGCAGACCCTTGAGGAAAGGAGGGACATGGGTGACACAGATGAGCTGATGGGTCTGGGTGATAGTGCCATGTCATTCCTGAGCTTAAAACTGCCAAGGAATTGGTCTCTTTTCTGTGTGACATGTAGATACTCAATCCCAATGAGGTCTGCAATGAAGCATGAGTGGTATTTCTGTCAGGTGGGACCCCTCTGTGCTGATGTGGGGAGCAAAGGGAGAGGGAGAGGGGAAGTTTCTCTTTTCTTCAGTCCACACAAATGTGGCTTTACTCAATATTTGCATGAAGTGCTTATCATGGACAAGGTAAAACTTTACTTTGAGACTGCTAGAGTACCAGAAAAGGCTGCCCAGTGAGTCTGGAGTCTCCTTCCCTGGAGATATTCCAACCTACCTGAACACGATCCTGTGCAACTTACCTAGGGGACCCTGGTGGTGCAGGGAGATTGGACTAGATGACCTCCAGAGGTGCCTTCCATCCCCAGCCATTCTGTGATGATGTGACTGAGTTTTTATTTTATAAGGATGTATGTTCTTGGGCAGGCTGTGTATCCCAGAGGGACTTGAATGAATTAATCAACCCACACACTCTGTACCACTGCTCAAATGCAAGAGAGTAGCAGAAGGCCACATGCAAGCAATTTCCTGGCAGATGGGTCCTATCCACCAACCTTTACTTATCCAATTTAATGCTCAAACCCACAAGCAAACTAATTGAAAAATAGCATTACACACACACACGAGCCCTCTTTTTCTTCTTTCATTCCCTTCACACCAACTGAATAATAAGTGGTAACTGATGTATTACAGAGCCACACTGCTTGCATGGAGACTAATAAAAGCATAACTTTGATCTGTTTTGACAAACACAAGTACAACTTTTGAGTCTTTAATAATTACATTAGTCAAAGTCACTGATCACGACATGCAGCAGTGTGTTATTTAGAGAAAGGGAAACAGGTATTCACATCACCAGGGGGGCTAACTAGAGTGTGAAGGTGTTTTTACCTTCTTTTGTCCCCCTTCCTTCATGGGAAAAGCAATCAAAGAAAGCCAGGGCCAAAAGGAGCAGTGTACTGTCCCCAGGTTCTGTTCTATATTTCTTGTTGGAGCAATAGAAGCATTTGGGAAATACTCTTGGGGCACATGGTGTGAGTTTTGGGATGGTTCTGTTCAGGGCCAGGAGTTGGACTCAATGATCCTTGTGAGTCTTTTCCAACTCAGCTTATTCTATGATTCTGTAATATTATGTATAGCTAATCATTTGGTCACACAATATTTGCAGATGTTTTGTGAATGTATTGCATGTAAACATGACATACATCACTCATGTATTGCTCATCACTCAATACATCACTCATGTATTGCTTGAGTGATGCAGGTCAGCTGAGCAGGTGAGAAGCCTGACTTCAAGGAAAAGGGAAGCAGGGCTACTGAAAACACCTTAGCAGGGCTTTCAGCTGTTCTGCTTTCCTCAGGCTGAAGGGATCCCAGCATGGCCACTTGGTGTGCTGCAGCTGAAGGGTGCTACCTTTTGGAGCAGTTACAGCTTTTTCTCCTGTGAGCATCCACTTAAAGCTTCAGGCCATTGAGTTCTTGCAGTGGATCAAGCCCTGGCAGATGCTGTGCAAAGACAGAAATGTCTGACTAAAAAGCTTTTTGTCTAAATGAGAGTCAGTAGCTGGAGACAGACAGCCTGACTGGGAGGAAAGGGGGAAAGCAAGAAATAAGGAGACAGCGTTGGTCAGGATGGCGGCTGATAGTCTCAGCATCTCGGCACACTGACTGATGTCAAGCTGAGAACCTTGGCAAAAGGCCACCCCAGTTCAGCAGGGAAAGAAGGCAGCAACTGGAAATAAAATAGCAATATATAATAAATGGAGGGAAAGAAAGGAAAGTAGCTAGCAATCAATATAAATGAGAAGTTAATGAGGTGCAGAAAAATTATAAATGTACAGAAAGGCACCAGAGACAAATACATCCCTAAGAGCATTATGAAGAGTTTTTAAAAATGGGTTGCCAGGAAGAAGAGAAAAGCAAGAACTGAGGCAGGCCAGTTTCCAGAAGGAGGTTTGGAGATGGGTGTTTGTGGCCCAGAACAGACACAAATGTACCATGAACAGCATTGTTCTATTATGAGGAGGAGCTGGAAGATGCACCCTTGTCTCACACACTTGACTTTTTTTTTCTGTTCTAGGCTAAGCAGTATTCAGACAACTAATCAATTAAATTATCAAATGAATAATTAAAATATCACAAAGCTACCAAAAAATATTTATATCATGCAAAAGTGTTAATATAGTAAATGAAAGTATCAGTCAGTCATCAAAGCAGTCTTGTTTGCTTGTTCTGGGGTTATTCTAACAAATACAAAGGTGCAAAATCTGAAAACACAGAAAGCAGATTAAACTTATATGGAACATGCCAAAACTATATGCTCTAAAGCAATAATTCTGACAAAGCCGTCAGATTCATAAAGAAGAGGCAGCTCGAGTGTATCACATCCTGCACTCCAAAAGACGTAGTATCTGTAAATTTTCTAATCCAATCTTCAGCTGAAAAACCAGGACAGTGGTGAGAAGAAGTGGAGATTTGTTCACCATGCAGGATACTGAAATCCAGTGCAAAGTGCAGTGCTGCTACCTGCATGCACTTTTATGATGTTACAGCATCTCAGAATTTTTGTGAACTGTAGAAAACACATATGAAATGATGGGATGGCTCCTGAAACTGCCTGTGTATCCAAGTTCTAGAAGGATGGATCCCTCAAGTGATCAGAAAGAAACATGAGAGTTGATTGTAGTATCTAGATCTGGTACTGGAGAAAAAAGTGGCACAGATGAGCTGATGGACTGGGTCTGGCTGATAGTGCCATGTCATTACTGAGCTTAAGACTGACAAGAATTTGGTCTCTTTTCTGTGTGGTTCACTACATTAGTGAACTGAACAGATGAAATGGAATTCCCTGATCTCCTAATGGGAACCCAGATAACAGGATTTGCTGGTTCTCTTGGGTTTAATGTTTGTGAGTCTGTAACATGTGTGGGCAGTCAGAGGGGATCGCATTTAGAGGAGGGTGATATGGTAGCTCTACAGACAGCACCACACAATTCCTTTTAATGGGAAAAGGTAGTTCCATGAAAACCTCCAAAAGCTCTCAGGTGAAAGTATAATGTGGAAGTAAAGGAGAATGATCAAGTAAAAAAAGGTCAGACCAAACCAAGGAAAAACTTGAAGCCTTACCAGAAGAAAAGGGAAAGTTTTAAAGCAGTGGAGAAGATGGAGCCAGTAGAGAGAGACATCCATCTCAAATTGAAGGGCCAGAAAACCACAGTTTACAACGGCATTAAAGTACCTAATCCAGAAAGAAATCTGTAAAGAGCACAGAGAAGGACATTGCAATTCTTGAGTTGTGATTATGAGCCAAGTGTCTGAGCACTGCATCTTGAAAGGCAAGGCTGTATGTGGGAGGTGCTCTGGAGAAGAGGTGAGGGGAGCAGGAGAGGAGGAAGAAGTATGGAGTGAGGGGTATTTGGGAGCTGAAAGAAGTGACAGACAGGCTAATTCTTGGTAGAGGCTGGTTTTTGCTGCAATGCTCCCAGCAGAAAATTTGCAGATGCTGTGAGCACCACTGCTGGGCATCGCACCCTCCCAGCCATTGACCTGCCTTGTGGATTTAGGTTTTCTTAAAATAGCTCTTCCTAATTTACCTCTTCCATTCACTACCAGTGCATGCCAGAATACCTGAATTTCTGCAAAACCCCAGCCCTGTGTGACAGGACATGTTCCACAGGGGGCTCATAGATTAATGCAGTAAATTTTTCATCCATCCTTCCTCTCCTAGCGGGGGATCCTGAGAGAGAAGGATCAGCATTATCTCTTCCCATTCCAGCTTTGAAAAAGAAAATTCAGTTGTAAGGTTTCTGAAAGCTTCTTCTGCATTTCTTTGTGAGAGCAGCTTTGGGAAGATATAAATATGAATATATATATATAAAATCTTTTTTACATTACAAGAAAGAAAAGTGCCATTGAAAATGTTGTTCTTTGTCATGTATTTAAATTTCTCTTCACAAATTTAAAAAGTTTGCTCAAGGTCTTTTTTTAGAAGGAATGAAAATGGAAACAGCTCCATCTAAACGTCTATGTCATTAAAAAGTCTTTTCTTTTAGTTGAAAAAATATTTAAATGGTAATTTTGACTAGGATCATTATAGAGACAAAACCAATCTGCAAAGGAATAGGAAAAAGAGGCTGCTTTAGCCATTACAGAGTGCTCAGTGTCAAATTCCCAGTTTGGGGTCATATCTATTGAAGTGTGAGTTTTCCCTCTTCCCTTCCACTCTGGAGAAACCAGCGGTGGTCCTGTGCCAACCATGGCATGTTCCCACTGTGAGGGACAGACACTGATCCCCAGGTAACTCAGTAAATGCTCCTGAAGAAGTACAGATGAAAAGGCACAGGATAAATGGGTGGTTATGAGGCAGGGGAGGAATCAGAGCCATAGGGATGGAGGCAAGAGGAGATTTTCTCCAGATGTGAAGAACACATAACCTGGCTGCTCTCCCTCACACAGGGACCCCAAGAGAGAGAGGCAGGTGCTGCAAGAACGATTGTACTGATGCCATGGTCTGACCCTGCCCAGCTAATCATTCCCAAAAGCTGAATGAAACAGCAGGCTTGGCACTGCAAATATCTTCCCCACACATTACACTGCAGGGGTCAGCCAGTAATTCCTGGAAATGGTTAATTGCTGGCCAGCTTTGATCTCCTTGAAACAGAAATCAATTCTTATACTGACAGTTTCTCAAAAAAATGCATGCCTCAGCACTCAGAGGCATCCTGTGCTGTTGGATGTGTCTCCTGTCTCTCCATCATTCCCTCCCTGGCTCTTGGGAAAACTGTGCTTAATGGCAAAGGTGATGGAGGGAGTAGAGCATGGAGCCTACAGAGCTACTTTTTGCATTCCAGTGAAGGAGGAACCCTAGCTGGGGGGAAGAAAGCTATTAGATATTTCAAGAGCAGAAAGCCTGTAGATACAAGCAGCGAGACACAAAACCTGAGTGTTTTCATGGGATCATGGGATTCAGCCTCCAGGGCTGATCACAAACCATGTGAACACAGCCTCTGATGTATGTGTGAAGAGAACAGAACATGGAGCTTGTTCTCAGTTGCTCAGATGTCGGTGTCCAGTTTCACCTGAGATGTTTTGGGTTATCCTACCTGACCTCCAGCTGCTGTCCCAGAATGTCACACAGATCCCACATTGTATCCACCATCTTTCCCTGTATGTCTCAGGTAGCTCAAAACATGTGAACTGGTTCTAAACACCTCAGAGACCTCAGAGGAGCTCCTGGTGGTTTTCTCATCAGGGTGTGTGTGTGTGTGTGTGTGTGTGTGTGTGTCTGTGTGTGTGTGTGTGTGTGTGTGTGTGTGTGTGTTTTAGGGGATTGCAGCCTGCAGCACACACACACCTGAAGCTGGAGCAATTACACCTCCATGGGAAAAGGTGTGAAACAGGGAAAACCACATTTCCACGGTCCCCGTTTGTTGCCACCGGGCCTAGGAGCTGCTTACAACTCAGCAAGGGTGAGGCTGCAAAACTGGGATTTGGGGGATTGATTGTAGATGAGTATTTAGATGTCCACAGTGTTATATTAACCTTGTATAAACGCCTTCTATTGTGGGCTGGTTTTTCTATTGTATTGCTAATATTAACCCTGAATTCATGGATTGCTGGTTAAATAGGTTTTTAACAAACTAATAAACACTTACTGCATAACTAAATCTTAATTTTGGTTTAAAATGCATGAATTGATCAGTTTTTCCTTGCAAAAATTTGCAAAACCCTTATTTTTATGGTCAGAGAAACTTGGAGAAGGATCCAACACAGCCAGAGTAGACACAGTGCATGCTCATCTCCCTTGGCTCTTCTGATGGCATTGACCCACTTGCCCAGACTGGAACAGCAGTTTAGGAAGGTAAGTCCCTATGCAAACACCTCCATTTACAGGTATTTTAACCTCAAGCTAAGCCATCTACTCTCAGCTGTCTGAAAATGAGCTTCTTGTTTGAAACTCCTGAGACTGCAGAGAGAAGGAGGTTTTGCTAGGGGGTGAGCCATCACATCCCAAACCAGGAATCTGAGCTGAGGTAAATCCCCTCCTGCAAGTGCCTGATTCCCTCCATCAGGTACAAGCAGGGGATTTATCTGACAACGTCTGGGGCAGTGGATTGACCACAGGGCAGTGGCACCAGCCAGACATGGGGTGCACAGAGGGGCACAACAGCCATGACTCAACAGCAACATGAACTTCAAAATTCTTCTGGACTACTTGGAAGTCTCTGCTTCAGTCACATTAACTGCTACCACCACTCTGAGGAGGGGGAGAAATGAAGGAAACTTATTGGTATTCTGGAAACTAGAGGTAGATGACCAGTGAGGGGGTTGGTGCCTTTGGCACATTAACAAATAAACTTTCTTTTAAACCCCATTTGGGAAAGTCTGGCTCTCCAAATAAGCACTGAAGTTTGTTTCTCATCATGTTGTATGCTAAGTTAAACATTAGCCTCTCCTACACTCTGTTGTAGCTTAGGGTAATGCCTTTTAAATGTACTTACATTGCCTTCAGGAATGGTTGAGAACATAATAGCCTGTTTCTCTTTTGGGCAACACTGTTAACCTTTCCTGGAACAACAAAGAATGTATTATAACATCTAACAGCAAAATCAATACATTATTTTCTTGCCTTATATTCATATATGCCCTCTTGCCACAACATCCAAGCAGGAGAAAGATGATTTTTCTCATGAAAGAAACTTTAATGCAACATCACACTCCTCTTTTCCCTGTTCCTCTGCTTCCATTACAAGCAGCAGGTCTTGTCATTCCCAGACTTTTCCTTTCCCATCAAAGCCTGCACAAACAGTAAGGTCAGAAACCTTTAATAATGTTTGGGAAACTTTTGCATAATGCAAACAGTTATGGAAAATACTCTGTTTCAGTTTGTAAAGAAGGAGAAACATTTGCTTAGTCAAATCACTTTTCAAATCACCCTACATAACGGGATGAAACCTGTCAAGTTCAACATATGACTGGTTTCAAAAGTCTTAAGATGTTGCTTTTTCCCAAGGAATTAAAGAAGAAGTTAATATTAGTTGCTTGCCCTAGTCAACCACTGTCTGTATCCATATGTAAAATTATTTAGGCTGTAGGGAATTGCCTTATATTCTGCTTGCTATTAAAAGCTTCTATTTAAGCACTAGAGAATTGTTTTTCAGGCAGACATTGTATCATTAAAAATATCTCTTGTATCAATCAAATTATCTTATGTGTGTCTTTAGAACTTTAGAACAGTTTTACTTTTACAATTTTTAAGCACTTTTCATCAGGAAGTGATTGCTGCAGACACTTCTCAGGGGCGCTGCTAGGACAACTGCAGTGTCTGAAATGAGACCCAGTAATGAACAGCAAACCCATCCTGCCTGGGTGAAATTCATTCTCATCCCTCCCTCCTCTTCCCCCAGGACCAGTATTCTCCCTGCACTGCACTTGAGAGCTGAGAAATGGCTGAAGTGTTTTCTGCAGAAGTGTGCAGTGTTTTTGAGCTCTCTTGGGGGCAGGTTTTGTTCCTGAACAGCCATTTCAGCTCTCTGTTCATTGAGAATAGATGTGAGGTACATGAACAAAACCAATCTGAACAGTCCTTGGGGATGGGAGGAACAGCTATGAACATTTTTTCCATATCAAGCAGCTTGGCTCTCTGGGACACCAGTGAAATGGTGCATCCCCTCACTGGGATTTATTTTTCCATACCTGGCCCTGGGAAACAAAGTTTTTAGCCTCATCCTCTGGAAATGCCCCTCTGCAGATTTATGCTCTTAATCCAGCCCCATTGCCTTTCCAGGTGTGGGAGTAGCATCAGCTTCTTATTTGTAACACTTTGATGGAAAATCTTCCAGCTCAAATAATCACAGGGCAAAAATGGCAAGGAAATTTAAAATAAAGTAAATTAATTCCCCGTTTGTGTGCATGAGTGTGCCCTGCTCATTCTACATGGAGACTCTTGTCTAGACATGAACATTCCCTATAACATCATTCCCCACTCTGAAAATAAATAGGAAAGGAGACAAATCTCTGATTTATTAAAGATTTTAAGGCAAGAAAAGGAATTAATAACTAGCTCCCCAACTCATGAATTAGAACTGTCAAAGCTACATCTTGAACTATTCATAACATTGCTAAAGGAGTTTTAAAAGGATAAATAGAAAAGTCCATTGTTTCTAGTTCATAAACAGAAAAGCAATCTATTTGACATAATGCATGTGATTTAAATTAATATGTCATCATTCAGTAGTTTTATTTCTTGGGAATAAATTGTTTTCTCTGTTAATGGATCTGGGCATGTTCCATCATCGGTAGAAGAAATATTTGTAAATTTACCCCACAGGAATTTTTGAAGAGCAGTATTTTAATTTGCTATAAAAGTTTCTTCTCTACTTTCAGGAGAAACTCTGCCTGAAGACATAATGAAATGAGGTAATATCTGAGCCCAGGTGAGGGACATTCGCTGAATCAAACTTTGGGCTGGGCTGGCTTGTGTTTTTCCAGCAGGTTCAATGTGGGGCAGGGTATGACAAAGTCCAAGCTCTGATAGACCTGTAAAGATCTGGGTGTACTGACTGAATTTTTCTCCTTAGAAAGTATCTTCATCTCCAAGAAAATGAGCTGCCAAAAGGTTGGTTGTGTGAGGCACAATAAGTATATAAAATAGACACAAACACAGACAAGTGCAAAACCACCCACTAATACCACCCCAAGCCCAGGACCCTTTTCCAGACACCTGAGGCATTTGAAAGAAGGTCCTAAACATCAAAGCATAAAAGAGATGCTATTTTATACACCTTGCATTCTCAAAGGAGATTCCCATGTGCCCATTAGAATAATCCCTGAGATGATAATTAAGTGGGCACAATGCCAGATAGGCATTTTATAGGTGCCTTTTCTGTGAATTTTCAGGAGCAAGATGAGATTCAGAGTAATGATAGTGTGAAAACAGTGCTGTGCTCCATTAGAGGGTGAGTGTTGTATTTAATACATGCCTATAATCCAGTAAGCACATAAGATTCCATGTATTTAAAATAGAATATCTTCAGGGTTTCATAATAAATTTAATACTTCAAAGACACATTGACTAATGGCTTTCAGATATTATAGAGCAGGATCTTCCCTATAGGAAATCAATTAAAGTTGAATCTTATTGATTTTTACCCATTTCTCCACACAGTGATAAACCAGACTTTGAACTCTCTTTGGATACAACCCCAATGCCTTATTCTCCTCTACAGCTGAGGTAGAAGCAATTTCTAAATCTGATCAGATAAAATAAAGGAAATATTAGGCTATTAGTTTTCTCAGTTTTAAAACTCAACAACTTTTCTTCTATTTAATCTACTTGAGGTGAACCAAGATAAATTCCAGGCGACCCTGCAACACCAGGAGCTGGAAACAGGAATAATTTGCAGATGCTTAAACCTGAAGGCTCATCTGGGACCAAAGTGACAAATGGACATGGCACTGACTCTCTGCAGTGAGATGAAAGTAATTTCCAGCCATCAACCACCATTTGCAGATACAGAGTGAAGAACAGGCTTGAATCATCCTAGGAAATACACTTGATGGCCAGCATCTCTATCAGTCTCTCATAGTGGGTTTTTTCTTCTACAGGTTAGACTATAACTTGCTCCAAATAACTTTGCTAGGTTAAGTGGTAGCTACTCCTTGTCTGTGAAGATGCACTTCCCTTAAATTTTGATTGAGCTGGCCATCCAGTCTGAAAGAAAGAGGCACTGCTGCAGGGTAGTTCATCTGATGTGTGCCAGACATCTATTTTAAGGGAGGTGATTCACATCATGCTAGTCTTCATTTCTCTCCTCTGACCATATAAGCATCACTGATGACTGATGCATATGTAGGTGTGCACTGCAGATGTCTAAACCTGGGCAGATTAATGCTGCCCTGTGTACCTGTGTGGAGGGAACACCTTAATCTCACTGACAATAGCATAATGAGATTTTGTAGCTGGATGCTGAAGACAGATAAATTCAGGTAAAGGATAAGACAGAAATTTTCGACCATTGAGTTTATTAGAACAATTTAGTTCATGAGGTTGTGAATTCACCATCACCTGAAGAACCTAAATCAAGTCTGGATTGCAAAATATGCTCCAGCTCAGCTAAAAACTTTGGAAATGCAGAAATTGCTATAGGATCAAAGAAGGCTTTTGTATCTGTCAGAAAATCAGTGAACACAGTTTCTTCTGGAACTCAAGTATTCTCTTCTTCCTGCTCCAGTTCACACAGAAAACAGCATAGGAGCAAACACTCTGTGATCTGATTTGACTTCTGTGGCAAATTGTAATGAGCAGGGAGATGAGAGGGAAACAACATCTCCAATCCAGGCAGCATCAGCCTTTGCTCCTGCCCTCATCCCTCTGTGCAGCCTTGTGCTCTGGTGTCTTCTGGCTGAGGGCACTGGGAAAGCTGCCTGGACATACCCTTGGTATCACTGGCTGTCTTTGGCTGATGATTGCCTTTTTGCTGTCTGGAAAATCACAGTTCTGGATTGGCAATCTCCCAAAAGCCCTGTAAAATGCCATCCAGAGACCCATGTCTGACCAAAATGTTGGTACAGGGACTGAGCAATCATGGCATGGGTCTGGCAGCAGGACAGGCAGAGGCAGCAGCTTACTGGTAAGGAAGAATGGCCACGTGTCAAGCTCAGCACAGCAATCCCCATGGGACAGAGAGCCACAAGCTGAGCATTCCTGCTGAGAATCTCTCTGTGTGAGTGGCCAGCACAACAGAAACCAGGGCTTGGCCACAGCACTCAGCCAAGGGCTTTAAGTCCAGCTAAGCTTTGCTGAGCACAAGTTTTAAAGGACATGCAAAGTAAAGATGATTTAAAACTCTCTTGTTCTCTCAAAAAGCTGAGGGGTTATTGGCTCCTTGTCACATATTAGAGCACTTTCAGGCCAATTCCCATTTACATCAGCAGAAAAGGGCCCTCTGGCTGACTGCATGCACTGGCAGAGAATGGATGGTTGGTCCAGACACTCTTGCTGGCAGCTCTGAGGACAAAGCAGGAACAGATGCCACCTCCCTTTCCCACTGGAGAGAGGACTGCAGATCTGTCTCATTGCTCTCAAAACTTTGGAAATAAAATCAGCATTGGAAAGAAATTCCAGAAGCCATTAATCTGTCTCGCTTCTGACATGAAAGGATAAAATATAGTTCTGTTAAAAATAACAAAAAGCTGTGAGCAGTATATTTTCATTTTCCAAATTACTGAAAGAGCAGAACATGAATCCTTGTCTGTCAGCCTGAGAAAATATTTTATTTTTCCTGCAAAGGAGACACAAACATGAGCAAGTGGCAGAGAGAATGCAGAACTGCAATGTGCTGCAGGCACCAAAAGACCCCAAAGATTGGTGATGAGAAACCTTCAGTAGATTTTAACTTTTTTTTTCATTTTTGTTTTCCTTGCTTGAGTTACTATGTCATTACAGTACCAGGACTTTACACAGCAGGGCCAAGAGGTCTGCACTGCACAGAGGGCAATAGTTGGGATGGTATTGTCATACATGAGTGGTTTAAATCCTTTCAGGAATTACCACCAAAGCTATTATTAGCAAAAGTGGTTTATTATGAATTTGTGAAAGGGCAACTAACAAAGTTCGATGGCAAGGTTCACTTTATTATTTACTACATGGAAATAAAATACACAGGAAAAGTCAGAATCAAGCTAGAATTATTAGTAAAGAGAAGCTGAAGATGCAAAAGGGTAAGTGAGACTTTCCTGTTGAGTCACAAGGTTCAGAGTGAAATCTTTGTGCTTTTTGAACTCCTGACAGAGCTTAGGTACATCTTGAGCCCATCTCATTCTCAGGCTCGTGCATGGTATATTTTTAATGGAATTGGCTCTGTGGATTTCTCTGGTGTGAATTCAGCTTGTTGTCAGTCACTGCCCAAGGACCTGTTGTGAGTTAGGGGTCACTGCCCTCAGCTAGGAAGGATCTCAGTCTCAGGACAGGAACATCAAACCCTGTTCAAGGGGAGACTCACCTGGCCTGCAGTGCTGCTGCAATTCAGAAAGAACTTGGATTGGATTAGTGCCAAGATCTGTTATTAGGAGAAGGTCACAGCCTCAAGGAGCAACCTTGAGAGGTGTCCCAGCTCCAGGCAGATCCCCACCATGCAGCCACACTGCCTGGCAGGGACAAGGCTCACTTAGGCTGTCATGTTTATGGGATAAAATGGCTGGCCTGCAGTCAGATTGCATACAATGGGAAAAGTATGCATGAAACTCCTTGTACCCACAAATTTCTTTGTTCCTTGATAAATGAGTCTTGGAAAAACCACCCTCTATTCATCTGTTAATTGCATGATTGGTGTTCCCAGCTCATATGCATTGATGCTAAGGGGTCACTCTGTTCCTTTGTGTGTTTCCTGGAGGCGTTCTTGACCCATCTGTGGCTCAGGCCTTTATCCCTTCTGGAGCCTGTACCAAACTTGGTTAAGGGCTGTGCATCCATCACAGGTGTGGAGTGGTACACAAAGTCCTCTTTACAGATCCTCTGTCCTTTATTTAAAGATCTTTCACTATTTTTTTCCTCAAGAGAAATTAAACACTCTTTTTCCAATTACACTAATTAAACACTCATTTTTCCAATCTGTAAATATTAGCATAGTGACTAAAAGCAGGCAACTATCTCTTCTTGAAGGCATCTAACTGTAACAATGAAGGGTGAAAAAAAAAGCAGGTTAAGCAGGTGTCAAAAGTCCAGATTAGAAGCCTCTTAATTAAAGATGATTTTAGCCGTGGAAGTTATAGAGACATAAAATATACAGAAGCAGGGAATGGGAAAGCAAAGTCTAAGTAGATGAATTTATAAACAAATGAGTCATTGTCTCACTCCAAGTGGCAAGTGGGAGGCAGAGGGATTTAATGAAAAAAGGAAGAGTGACGGGGAATAGGAAGGAAGGTCACACTTTATCACATCCAGCCTTGGACCAGTGCCACTGGCTGTGAGGCAACGTGTCTGCAAGGAAGCAGCAGCAGGAGGGAACGGCTGTTGTGGCCAAGAGTGGATTTCTTTAAGGCATAACCCTAAACTTGCATCTTCTGACTTTCAGAGGTGACCTCAACACAAAGTTTGGATGGCAGATGCTCCCCCTGTAGCAATTTCTATTTGTTCTTCAGCCTCAAGGAAAGACCAAACCCTCCTGAGGCAGGGACCTCCCTGAGCTGCCAGAGCCTGCCCATGCTGGGCAGCACCACCTGGAGCTCCTCCTCTAATCCAACCCAGCTCAGGTGCCCCTCTCTGAGCTCCCCTGGGCTCCTGCAGGAGCTCAGGACCTCTGTGTTCACCGTGGGGTGTCCCAGGGGATAAAGCCCTGCAGAGGACATCCCTGCAGGGGCTCTTGTAGGGGGATACAGTATGGGTAAATGAAGGTGGCGCAGAATGTAATCTTATCCCCTAAAGAGTTGCAGCTGAACCAATTACTAAAGATTAGGAGCAGGCCTAAGGTTAACAGGCCACACCTGTAGCCAATAAGAACAGTGGTATAAAGGAGTGGATTGGTGGGGTCTGGAGTTAGATGGTTACTGCAAGGATGAGGGAGAGTTGGTGCTTAGAGGAGGTGCCTATGAGAAACCTTGAGGAGGTGTGAAACTCTGGTGATATGGAATCCTTGCGCTATAATGATAATAGAACTCTTAATATATAAGATAACAGTCTCTGCCTGCCTGGATGGGCAGTGGGGAGGGAGGACGTGGTCTGACACAAGGTGTTCTCAGCAGGGACCATGTCTGAGAGGACCCAGGTGTAAATCTGGGGGCTGTCCCAGATGTTTGCGAGCATCCAGCCATGCAATGTATTATTTGGTGCTGACATGGTGTATGAGGATGTTCTGCAGGCATGAGCAGCACCAGAAGGAACAGTGAGCTGCTTTTCTTCACATCTTCTTCCCTTGCACGTTGTGTTTCCTATCTTGTCTTCACTAATCCTTATGCCAGAAACAAGGGAACCTGCTGGGAGGTGATTGCATGACATTTTTCTCTTTCTTGAGTGTGTGCCATGCTGAGAAGAGAGGAGTGGCTCAGCATACCTGCCTACAAGGGATAAAATCAACATTTCTGACATTCTCCTTCTGGCTACCCTCCATACGCAAATTGTCCCCTGAAGCAGAAGTAAATATTCTTTTTTGGTTTTTTTTTGTAGGGCAATGAATACCAGTCTTCCAGTATATCATCCATATTAAAATATTTGCATATAAATATAATCCAGAAAGGCATCTAGAGTCATGGTTTCCTAAAATTAGTAAGAGAAATTATGATCTAATTTAATTTCCTGCAAAGCAGTAGCTGCAGCATATCTCGCTGTGATTACTGCTTTATGATTTCACAAAAAGAAAACTCAGGCCTGAAGGTTGTAGAAGTTTCTTCCAAGCTTTTACTTGCTTGGTGGAGTTTGTTTTTTTTTTCCTTTCTTCTTCCTCTGCCATGTTCCCCTCCACTGCTCTTGGCTGAAAAGCATGAGAGAAGCACAGGAAGAGGCTCTGTGTTCCCTGTTCTCTGACCCCAACAGCCCCAAACTGCAGGCATGCACAACAAATGCCTTTGTTGTGCAATTAATACAAATAAGAAAAGCTCTTCCAAATCCTTTATTGAGCAAGGAGAGTGTTGCAATCCTATGTGAAGGAAAGGGGATACATCCCAATATATTTAGCAAACTAATAAAGTGGAAGGATGGAAAGCACTAATTTCTATACAGAGAATTGGGAATGTCCTTTATGCTGTAGCAAAATAGTCTGGAAGCAGGAAAAGGAGCCAGGCTGTGATTTGCTGACAGCTCTCAGGGCTCATGGTGGGCTCCTGCACAGGTGTGGCTGTGGTGGGACACAGAATCAAAGAATGCTGAGGCTTGGGACTGACCTTGAAGTCCACCTAATCCCAAACCCCCTGCCATGGGCAGGGACACCTCTCCCTAGACCAAATTCCTCAAGGCCTTGTCTAGCCTGGCTTTGAACACTGCCAGGGATGGGGCAATGGGTCATGGCATGGGCCAGCCAGTAGCAGCCATTCCAGGAGCCCAAGGGCCAGAATCCTGCCTGGAGGGGTGTGGATGTCAGAGTTTTCGGGAACCCAAAAGGCTGTTCTGAGGCAGGAGGCAACAATCTCTCCCTCACATCCTGCAGTGATAAGGCAGGAAGGACAGGGCGTAAGGCCCAGCAGTTTCCTGCAGCTGATTCTCCTCTCTGGGAGTTCAGGTCTAAAATATCAGAAGAAAGAACAAATGATGCAATTGTCTGGAGTGTTTTATGGGATGCCTTTACAGCCAGCTCCTGCTTCTCCAGGGAGAGGAAAAAGACTGAAGGCAAAACCCTGAGCAGACAAGAGGCAGTGCCTGTCTGTCAAGCAAAGTGTCACCCAGCTGAGCAGGGATGTGGGGCCACTGTGAGCCTGTCATGGTGAGAGTGGAGCCCATCCACTGGTGCCTGGCTGGCACTGCTGGTCAGGCTGCCTGTTTCAACATCCTTGACCTGGCTTGTCCAGCCCTGAATAAGGAAGAGCTAGTGGCTGATAGAAGAGCCCTCAGCACTTTCTTCACTGGTGCCATCTCAAACAGGAGTGGCAAACTAAACATCCCACCCTAAAGAACCAAGATTTTATAAATCCAGGCATCAAAACTCATGGCACATCTCCTGCTAGGCTGAGATCTGGTGGGCAAACATGCTGCTTTGTTACACCCCAATAAAATGAATCCACTAATTTCAAAGTGGACTGCATCTAAAGGCTGGATTTTGAGGTGTTTTTTTAAACTCATGAAAACCTATTAACGTGGCTTGTGGTTTGACCACATCCCTGGTTTATGCTGGTGTAGAGCCAAGCATGATGTCAAGCTGTTGTTGCAAACAGGAAAGTCAGAGGGACTGTAACTTTCAGGTAAAAAGCTCTTTAGTAGCTGAACAGTTAAAGATTATGTTCACTATGTTTTCCTGCCTTGCAATTTCCTCATTCATAATGTATGAGTGAGATCATTAAAAGCAACATATTGGCTGATACCATCACAGCTGCTACCTAACTTTAACACTTCATAGCGAGGAATAACATTTCTCTTATGTGTGTCTTTGGAAAGGGAAAAAGAAGAGTTGTAGCTGTAAGAACAGGGTAAAATGTTTAACCTCATAGAAAAATCTTCACATGTTGGGCAATTGCACATTTGCTGGGAATGTTTTTTAAATTAATAAAAAAAAATTAATCTCTTTTTGTGAAGCCCTTTCACCTTTTGCATCTATCACAACATGGCAACATATTTTTCCCCTGCACAAAATCAATATTAAATTAACTTTCCTAATAAAAAAGCATTAACTCCTACAATGAACACAAAACTTCATCTCTAGCCAGGGAATTTTAAATTCTACAATACTTGACTGTTTAGAAACATAATGATGATTATATTATGCCAAGGATGGGATGTGTCAGTCATATCAAACAGAGAGAAAGATGTCTTAGGGCTTCCAGGCATAAGCTCTGTGGTTGGCGTTTCATTATTAAGCTGCCCAGGGTGCAGATCTGGTTAAATACATTAAATAAAAGTGTATTTAGGTTGACAGAAGGTACTCAGCTGAAGAAAGGCACTGTCCATTTTTCATGACTAATCTGAATCTTTACAAACTTTGGGCCTACATTTTTACTTTTTACTTTTGAGGGAGAAGAATGGAAAGTATCTGCTATATAAAGCTGGCTTTACATTTCCAAATATCCTATTTCATATTCCAACCTGAGACAGATGCTTATTATTTATAAATCATGCATCACCTCTAACAGCTGTGTTCCATCACAAATTTGAGAGTTTCAAGGACGGGGAGAAGAAGAAGGCCAAGTCCAAACCATGATGAAAAATGAATTAGCTGCCTTGGAAAGAGAGGGCATTCCCTCTGGGTATGTAGCAGCAACTCTGAACTAATCCCAGGAGGTTGGTCTCACTCTGAACCACCTCAAGTCTGAATTTGCACATCTATGCCCCACACTGAGGTGATGCTCTCCCTCCCCTCAGCCAGGCTTTGCACCATTCCAACACCAGTGGAGAACAGGGCCCCACGGGTTCATTAGTTTTAAACTTTGAGTCAAATAGCTAAAGCTGGGATGAAAGACTTTCCTTCTGTGCAAATTCATAATTCATTTTAAGTGTGGCACATGAAGCAGAAGCAATAACATGGTCCTTTCTGAAAATCTTCGTTCAGGGTTTTAATTGTGTCTCAGAGGAATAAATGCAGGAGGGTTGCCTTCCTCCCTCCCACCCCCCTTCTTCCTCTGATAACAGCTTGGTTTTTACTACCATCACTTATGTCTTTTATGATTTCCAGCCTCTGACAGAAGTGCTCCACTACCCTTTCCTGTTCAATAATGAATGGACACATTTGAAGCTGCACATATTTGCACTTATGAGCTCATCCAAGCAAAAGATATAAGAAACGTGACTTATCTAAACACCAAAAGCAGCCAAGGGATCAAGTAAATCACACAACCCCCCTTGCTGCTCCTTTGCTGTTCCTTTTCCTTGCCTCCTTGGTACTGTACCTAAGAGAAAGAAGATGACATTCCTGTATCAGGAATTGGGAAGAAATTTTCTGCTATTTCTTCCCAAACTGCTACAACAAATATCTCAAAGGGAACTTACATCAGGTGTGCCCAGTTAACCTGGTTACATCTCAGATTCTCACCTTTTACAGCCAGTGGAGAGCAAGTGGCATTTTTGGCACACAGTTTATTTAATGAAAAGGAAGGTGCCCAGAACAGGCCAGCTGAAGCTCTGTCCCTGGGAGTGCCTGTTTCCTCCAGGGAGCTGTGGCCACACTACAGGAGAGTGAGGAGGAGGAGATCTCTAAAGGGGACAGGCAAGTCCATCTGGGGACAGAAGATGCTGCTTGTGAGCTTGGCCAGAGCCTCGACAGGAAACCAAAAGGACACCAAAACTTGAATTTCCTTATCAAGGCTGATGAGAGTGTGGAGTAATTACTCTTTGAGTAACCACTGAAGTCAAAGTTTAGTTTAGCAGGTAACAAGGAGTAGGCACAGAAAGTAGTTGGAAGGGTGCACTTACAGTTCCCCTTTGGGGTCACTGGAAAGCTGCAAAATGACTCTGTGCAGTCCCTGGAGCAGGACAGGCTCTCCCTGTGCTTAAAGCCAGGCTTATGCCAGAGGGAGCATTTTCCAAAAGCTGTCATAATTTTGGGTGCTCTTAAAATCCTCACTAATCCCTAGGGTCACTTAAAGACCAAATCAGTGAAAAATCAGGTGTCCACCTGAGGGCTTCTTCCATTCAAAGCACAGAGTTCACTCTTTTCTTATAAAACACAACCAAGAAAAACACTTCTTCCTTTCATCTCTGTCTAGACTTTTATCTAATAGTCAAAAAGGATGCACCTCCAAAGCAGGAGAATCGGGAGCAATTCTGCTTTTCACCTGAGGTGTACCAAGCCCCTCTTTTTCACCTCACAAAAACCCAGAATGTGAGGAAGTGCTGGCTGTCAGCTGAGACACTCCTCTGTAAGTCAGGGATGGTGCTGTGTGCCTGCTTGGGCAGAGGGAGAAATGTAGTGGAGATCCTTCACCTAGAGAGTGGATTAACCACTGGCCTACACCAGGAAGGGAACAGACAACACTGGGAGCTCAGGATGCCCTGGTGTGCCAGGACTGCCCAGCAAATGTTCCCCAGCTCTGAAGGCGTCTGAGGCAAAAAATGGCTTTGAATCCACATGGGCATTTGGCATAGAAGAGACACAAAAGCTCTGTCAATATCTTTGCTGAAAGACCCTTTCCATGGCATTCAGCCACTTTAAAGTTTTACAAGAGGGACACCTTTGGGGTTGGCTGTCACCAGGGGTACTGCAGAGGCCAGACATGTTTGGTTACAGAGCCACAGGAGATTTTCTGTGCTTTATCTCCACCCCTATGTCTGGCTTTCCAGCCCCATATCTGGCTTTTATTCCCAATCCTGGAGATGACTCACTCAAAGAAAGAGGAAGAATTTAGCACTGTAAAATATGTAGGAGCTGTTGCCACAAATAAATAATCAGAAATAAACCAAACCATTTTGGAGTGTAATGCTCAATATTCACATGCCATGTGGTTTTAGATTTGTAAAGTGAAAGCTTTAGAAACAGCTTTTGTTCGGTCAAAAAAGAAAATAAATTACTTCCACTGTAAAAGAACAATGAAATATTCTGCCTCTGGACTTCTTCTGGGCAGAAATATTCTGCCTTTTGAATGCCAAATTTTCTTTGGGAAGGCATCTTTTACAGCCAAGGCTGAAATCCCCCAAAACTGGGAACAACTGGCAAAATGTGCATGTAGTTTCTGTAGTGCCAGTGGGCACTGCTGCAAAAAAACATGGCTGGTATTCATGCAAAAGTCCTCCTTTTTCTCTTCCCTCACTCAGGCAAGCATCAGGAGAGCTTGAAATGTAAAACACATTCCTATGTGACGATGAAAGAAAAATCACTTAGAAGAAGACAAGGAGAAATTGAAGTTACTCACTCAAACAGGTAAGGCTGACAAATTGCTTCTGCTGTCTTCATTCATCCACATAATGGCTCCCCCATTCCCTGGCCAGTTATAGAAGAATAATTATCTCTTTCAGATCAGCTGCCTTGGCTTCATCATAAATCATTTCTTTCCTCCCCTCTTGCACTACCACTGCCTCCTTCCCATTTTTATCAACATTTCTCTCCCATAAGCCTTTCAAAGTCCAGCTTTTGATTGACTAAATGCACCTTATGACCAAAAACCTGTGAACTCACCATCTTTTGTCACTCAACCCAAAATCCTTCTTTTCCAGCCATATGCTTGCCTGTGATGAGTTCATAGAGCTCAAATGAGAACAAGCTGGTCATGTGACATAAAGGATAAAATGAATAAAATTGAGCCATGCCTGAACCTGCAAGGGGATATTCTGGTCTTTTCAAAGCTCCACACAAACGTCACACTGCTAATAAAGCCGTGGATCTTCAAGCAAAGCATTTCTGCTTATGTGTAATCCTATTAAAGATGCAGAAGTTGCTGCAGAATGAGGAATTATCATGCAAGTTTAAGTTCATTGCTGGGTTTTGGCAGAGCACTTGGATGCCATCTAGTTTGGGATGGACTTGTCCAAAATGGGCTGAACCCTATTAATTAGTAGGGCAGGAAATGAATCCTGTTCCTTCCTCCCGCAGGACAGATGCTGTCTCAGAGCCAAAAACAGCTCTCTGCTTCTCTTTTTATCTTGGTTCCCCTTGCCATGAGTCAGTTCCACACCCTGCCCCACCCAGACAATCCTCTGCTTCTGCCATCCCAAATTGTTCAGTGCTGGCACAGAGATGCTTTGCCCTCCTCCTTCTGGCTGCTTTATTTTACCCAGCTGACTGACACCTTCCCACTCTCCCTGCTCACCTCTCAGTCCCATTAGCCTCAGACCTTCAGCAGCCAAATCATGGCTCTGCTTGAGTCAATGACAAAAATCACACACTCCCAGAAAGCCCCAGTTTCACTGGAGCTGTTATCAGAGCAAATAGCCAGAGGGCTGATGCCCCAGTGATGGACAGAGTGCCTTCATGCTGAAATGCCTTTTTGTGCACAGTCCATTGGCTTCGTATGATTCCATAATAAAAGCTCTTATCCATTTTTCTGTGTACTATTGTGTGAGGTTTTCTGGTATTATTACAGTATCTTGGCTACTTTAAAGTTCTAAAAGGCCTTTTTAATACATTAAATGAGCTGGTAAAAATTCTGTAATTTGCTGACAAGAAACAAGAGGAAAATTATCCAGAGTAGCCATTGTGGATTCCCCTTTTCCCCTTCTTTTCTCTCTTTTTTCTCATTCAGGTTTTCTGGAATACATGTGGTAAAGCCTCCCTGCCTGAAAAAACTGGATAGAGCAAGAATTCTTAGGGGTCCTGGTGAAAATAATGCTGGATGTTCTCAGCAGAAAACTCTAACATTCATTTAAAACCCAAAAGGCCAAATGGGCCAGTGGCATTTTTTTTTCCTCTTAATTTATTTACACATTCTGGTTCTCAAAAATGTAATAAAACAAGCTTGACACCCTACTTGGGCAATAAAAATAAGCTCCCACTACTGAGTTATGAGTGTCTGAAAATAAATTAAGACAGACATGTATTACCCTTTGCAGTGACAACAGTGCATAGACACTGGGGTGAAGTATTTTTTTTCCGCCAAGGCCAGGTACTGCAACCCTTAGTCTGTGAGTTTTGGGGATTCTGTGGTTTTTGAAGGTCCTGATGCAAAGCCCTTTGTTTACAGTGTGCATGGCCCTGGCTAACAGTAAAACACTGCTTACAGGAGGTACAGCTGGCAGCCTCCAGAAGGGCTTTGAACAGAAGAGAGAAGGAAACAAGCACTTCAAATTGGAGCTGATGGATGCTGCCAAATCCATTTGCAGCACCTTGGCTTGCTTTTCTCTCTCTGATTTGACACAGCCTCTTTCCACAGGGTGTGGTGGGGGCAGAATGGGCTGAACCTGCACCAGGCAGCAATCAAGTGGTGCTCACCCATTTCCTTGGTGTCTTCGTTTGAAAAGACAGGTGTCTGCTAAGGAAGGCAGGAGCCTTCCTTGAAATGGAAAATGTAAACCCACTCCCTCCAAATTATTATAATTTTCAAATTAAGGGGCTGTCAGGCAAAGATATAGGAATAGGAATAACAGTTCTTTAGTAGAAAAATTAAAATAAAAATGCAGTAATACAAAACCAGAAAACAAACCACTGACAGAGTCAGAATAGGACCTGACACCCTGTGGGTCAGGGTGTTGGCAGCAGTCCCATTCCATGGTGGCTGCAGCCCCCCTGCAGTGCCAGGTGTGGTTCTGTTGGAGCAGGCATCCTGGAGAAAGCTGGAGTTTTCCTCTGAAGGTCCAAGGGTGGTGTAGATAGGCCTGGTCTTCCTCTGGGAATCCAGAGAAGAAAGCTGCTTCTCTGGGAATACAGAGGGGAAAAGCTGCCTGTGGTGTTCCAAATGTCAGATTATATCCAGGTAGGAATGCTTGGCTCCTCCCCTGGGTGGAGCATCTCCCAATGGGATGATGGAATTTTAGCAGTGATACTCAATGACACATTAGCATAAGATATTTCCCAGAGGGAGGATGGGTTGTGGGAGATAAAGAAAACTGCCCAATTAAGAGAAGAGAACTGCCCCACCTCTAACAGATGGCAAATAGAATACACACCTCCACTAACATATTTCAATCTAAAACACTTGGAGAGCCTGGGATGATTGCTGCTGTGGGGAGAGGGATCCACGTGGACTTTGGGAAGAAGTAGAGAGGTAAGAGTTTAATAACCCATGTGATAAACTCCTCAACATTATATGCAGGTTTTGGATGTGTATATTTCATGCTACCTCCTTCCTTCCTTCCTTCCTTCCCCAGTCCCTGCCTTGCTTAATTAGATGTCCCCAGTGAGAACAACAGGTAGATTCATTGTGCTTGCAGCTGAGGCAGGAGTAATTACATTATTCCTTTTCCTTGTCACCTGAACATATATTCTAGCCAATAAGTCATACATGAGAGATAAATCATGGAGGATATTGCCATGTTCCTTCCCTCCATTGTCTCTCTCCATTGCATCATGAAGAGCACAAACAGCTCTACTGCTGCCTTCAGACACAGCACAGCTGGGGTATTTCTCCCATCTCCCTGGATTTTCTGAAAGAGTAGATTTCTCCAATTTTATTTCAGCTCCCTGTGAGGAGAGGGAGGGTAGCTCTACTCCTCAGTGTGGCACGAAGCTCCTGCTTGTCTTTCTGCACACTTCTTATGGCAGCTGCCAGTTCTCCCTGTGGTTTTCCTTGTGAGGGACATGCCAGCTGCCAGTGTGACTGTCTGGCTCCAGGAACTTTTCAGGTGATGTTCATCTGGCTTCAGATGAACTTTTCAGACCCCAAAGCCACCATGGATCATGCAGAGTGAATGCTGGCGTGGCCAGGGCCTCATGGCAAACAGGCCCAGGCCTTCCCTTCCTGTGGGGGATCAGGATCAGGCCTTTCAGCTCTGGAGAGCCAGGCTTTACTGAACATAAACTAAATGCTTGGTTTCTAGAACAGAGAAATGGCACAGACACTCAGTAAGGCAGAGCAGAAATAAAAAGGATTTATAGTCCCATCTCTCTGTCTGCCCACTGCATCCCTCCTTCCAGGCTTGCACTCAGCCCTCTGGCCCCCAGGAAGTGCTTTCCCTTGCATCCTTTGACCCTATTGCTGCAGAAAACATGAGACTTTCTGCAATGATCTTAGAGCCTTTAGTTGTTCAGGAATACAGCTCTGTCTGTATTCCTGGCTGCTGTCTCCATTTGGAGAGCTGAGATATGCAGCACTCTTGTGGGAGACATGCACAGCTTAGGGCATTTGTTGGGGCCCTGGCACAACTTCCAGCAAAAAATGCCCATCTCCATCAACTAAATGTAGGGATTTAGGCTTCCAGACTGAGGCACTCTGAATTAAAATTCAAATTTGTGCCAAGGGCAGAGGAGAAACATCCAAAAAGGGGAGAAAACACTGTAGTTTCACGTCTAGGGTTGGTTCTGCCCCTTCTGCACAAAGCCAGTGGGTGAGACAACATGAAATAGTCCACAGCAGTGGGTAAATTTGGTTGTAGGGCAAATTCATTACCCAAGAGGAGTGCAGCCAATTACAAATGAAGGAACTTGATGTCTAAGGAGATGTTAATTAGGGTACAGCTAAAAAATTTGGTGTTAGGATTTTGTGAGTCCTTTAAAAATGTCTCACAGAGTGGCTCTGAATGGAAAATAGGACAGAAATTTCCATACTCAGGCAGGGACAGGTCTCTGACCCTAGGAGATGCTATCCTGCTCCCTGGCTGTGCAAACTATGTCAGGGGATGGCTCTCAAACCTTTGCAACTCTTTCTCTATGAATTCCTGATGCCACAGACTCTGATTTTGTAGTTTATCTGCAAGGAAGAGATTTAACATCCACTGCATTTTTATTAGAAAATTGTCAGTTCCAATTTTTAGCAGTAATATTGAGACCTGACCTGCAGCTTTTAAAATGCTTGAATAGGGAAGAGTTGAGGAACATAAAGCTGCAGCACAAGGCCACATCAGAATATTTGCAATTTTTAGTGTGTCTGAGGAACAAGGGTACAGCTTTGGGTATGTAAAAGAGGTGATCTACAACTTGAACCAAGTAGCCATGCTTGGAGATAAAAGACTTGTCCAATGAGAGATAAAGAAATAAATCTGTCTAATCCAACACAATAACAAAAACCAACTGATTTTGTTTACTGAGGTTTGCTAACCAATTTCACCCCATGACCTACAAAACAAAGCTCGTATTTAAAATCCAATTCTCCGCTCTGCTGCAAAAGAACAATTAGGAAATAACTCTGCAATAGCAATAGATGTACCAGACTGAGACATATGCTCTTAATCACAGATAACAACAATATTTATGGGAGGGTGGGGTGTTGATATAAATTGCCCTATTAAAAAAAAACCACAGCCAAAAACCCCCATTCTGCTTAGAGAGTTAGTGAGGGGGAAGTATAAATAGGATTTGAAAGAAAACCACCAGCAGTTCAGCTAGTGCTTGTGTACAAAGAATGAACCAGAGCCAAGCCAGACACATTTGTGAAAACTGGGCCATGCAGAATTAGACATAGTGCTGATAAAACTGCAGAAATGTCTACCAGCTGCAAGAGAGACTGGGTGGTGTACAAGATGCTGGATCTTCACACGGTCAGACAGCAGATAAGGAGGCCTTCCTACTTACAACTGGAGATAGAAAGGAAATACATTCTTATTTCCCTTTTACATCTGAAGAGTCAGTGGGTGAAGAGGTGATGACTGCTTCTTTAAATAGGTTGAAGCCTCTTCTCTGGATTTTAGAAAATAATATAGCTGAAGCCCATGTTTTTAATTACTTTTCTCTCCAAAATACAGTTCCAGTTACCACAGCATAAACCCTGACAGAGCTCAGGGAGTGTTGGTGTGATTCTTTGGGTATTCTGTGCAAGGCCAGGAGTTGGACTTTGTTGATCCTTGTGAGTCCTTTCCAGATCAGGATTCTCTGTGATTCTATGGGATGTCTCTCAGTTTGGAGACCCAAACTGCGGCTGGGCAAGGCTGGGAGAGGTGTTGATTCTTGTGAGTCCTTTCCAGCTCAGGATTTTCTGTAGTTCTGTGGGATGTCTACCAGTTTGGAGACCCAAACTGCGGCTGGGCAAGGCTGGGAGAGGCTCTCTGGGGCAGGCTAGTCCATGCCAGGAACCAAGTGAGAACATGCTGTTTGAAGCGCCCCATCATTGTCATCTTGGTGCACACAGTTCCTTTATCAGTATTTGAAACATCTTAGAACAGACTAAGCCCCAAATCAACAGCCAGCAGGAGGCTGATGATATTCCTCAACAGACCCTCATTATGCTGCTTTTATAAAGGAAAAAAAAAGCTAAAACATAGCATTTTGCCTGGAGCAAGACTACAGATTTTGGTGTCTGGCCCATAACTGTCAGCAAAGGGAGGATGTTAAACTGAGCCCTGCTCCCCTGCTCCCACCCAGCTTGGGTGAGGGGGCTTACATGTTTCATCATGCCACTTTCATATTTTATTAAACTGAGAAGTCCATAAAGTCCCTTTAAATAGAAACAATTGTTTGAATAATTTATCCCAGAGTAATTTCCGTTTTGTTCCCGAGCCTGCTGAAGCCAGCGCTGCCCGCTGCTGGGAGCTGGCACGGTGCTGTGGGGTACCAGGGAGCTCAGGAGGCACAAAACCCCCAGTGCCCATGCCAAGCCCGCTCCTGTGCTCCTTCCAGAGCCTGCAGTCTCCCCTGACCTTGGGAGCAAACCCTTGCAAGGTTTGCTGTGTGTGGGAACCCAGAACATCCCTCTGGCTGTCCAGGACGGCCAAGACCCCTGCCAGGGGGCTCAGAAGCCCTGGCATGAAGCCCAAAACACCTGTGGGTTTGATTATGACCTGTGGAGAAAATTACCAACCTTATATGAAGATCAGCATGCCACAACAGTTTAGGTAGAATAATAGTGAAGTTATCACGGGGTGGAAAAGTAGATTTTAGGGTTTCTGGAATGGGGGTTCAGGAGGCAAGATGGAGGGATCTGGGTGTGTCCAGCCTTTCTCCTTCCTCTTCTTGGCCTCCATCTTCTGCTGTGATGTTGGCACTTTTGGATTGGTTTAGAGTAGAAGCTCACTGTCTAACATAGGTGATAGGTATTGGAAAGTAATTGTAAACATTGTATAGGTAGTTTTTAGTATAAGGACACAACACCACCCCAGGGGCAGGCAGAGTGCCTGGAGCTGTCCTGCTGGATGGACCTCAGCTGGACAGGAGAAGGAGCAATAAACAACATTGAGACCGAGAAATGAAGAGCTCTGACTCCTTCTTCAAGCAACTCTTCTTTGGGCTGGGAAAAGAGACTTTCCAACTCTTCTCAGGGTCACTCTGACCAGCTAGAGATCCCGACAGCTGTGGGCTCACACAGGTTTGGGGGGTGTCCTGGCCCCTCTCTCAGGAGCTGCAGGAGGAGCACAGGGATGGAGAGCTGAGGCTTCCCTGGCTCAGAGCCCACCGAGCAGCTGCACCGACCTTCACAACCACCCGGGAGAACAGCTGGGAGCAGGGATGGATGGGGAACTGCTCTTTGAGGGGCAGTCAGGGCTTGGATGGAAGCAGCCAGGCACAGGTGTGCAGCCTGGGTGCTGGAGCTGATGGTGGGGAAGGCTGTGTTTATCAGGGTAACAGCCCCATTGTAGGAACCAATTAGCCAGTGCTTTCAATCGCTGTGATAACTCACAGTGCAAAAACAATTAACCACGGAAGTCAAATTTGCCAATTCTGGGCCCTCGGTCCTGTGCCTCTTCCTTGAACAAATAGAGCTTTTAGTGTCATGTTAATTCTGCACAGCTTGGGGTTATAAAGTGCTCATTGTGTGCTGTCTGGCAGAAAAAAAATAAGGACTAATGAAGAGGGATTTTTATTGCTGTGTCATGGTTTGTGCTGAAAGCTGACACTGTTAGCAAAGAGCAGCTTTTCTAGGTATTTTCTACAATCAGATGAAGAATGTAAACATTCTTTTAGCATTGGCTCCCGCTGAAAAATCTATCTGTGCTGATTGGACCTGAATCTTCATTTTAGATGTGAAAATAAGACACTCTTAAGACATATAGATATTTTACTTCAGGATAGAATGTACAGTATTCACCATCTCATAATTTATCTTGCTAAAGGCCAGAAAAATGCAGATTTGGTTAGGTCTTGAAGAACTGTGTATAATCCAGAATGCTCCAAGGAACAGATACACAGCATGACTTCTGTCCTATTTATGATCTCGAATAGATAGCTCTTCCTTTTGCATTTCTTCTGACTTAGAAGTCAAAGAAAGGGCTTATTTTCAGCTAATTAGACTCCCAGAGATTGCCTCAACTCTTCAAGAACTACTAACACATTTTTTTTACATCTTTCTTCTTCAATCACAGAGAAAGCCTTTGTGCCACACTTGGTTTTTTTCTCTCATGAAGTGATTATTGAAACATCTAATGATTTTGCTCCTTTGCTTGTTAAAAAAATCTTTTGTAAGTTTATGATAAACAAGCTTGTAAATTAAACAGATGATCAGACATCTGCATTCCAGAAGGTGAGTGGCAAAGTGTTTTCTCAAATGGCTTGATCACTGTGAGAGCAAAAATATTTGTTTATCATGCATCTTGAAAAGACTTAGTGTTTTCCCAGTGTCCTGCACCAAAAGACCCCTGTGTGCTCCTTGGTAAAAATTCTTGATCAGATTTTGGGGATGGTGGAAGGGCTGGGGAGGTGGAAACCTGGACTCTCAAGCCAGTCCTATAGAAGTTGCTATTACAGCACTGCACAAATGGGACCAGGGTACCCTCAGGGTGGGCAGTGCTCGTGGCATCATATCACTGATTCTGAGAGCACACACAGCAAAGGTGAATGGACAGATGCCACCTTTTGAAAGCTCTTTAGGTGTTGTAACACCTTATGCTGCTTAAATTTTATATCATTTACAGCTTTGTCTGGTCTCAGAACCATTTTGTGAAATACACTTTCGAAATCACTACATTCATCTCCAAGTTCTCAAATGTCTTCCAAACCCTGGTCCTCAAGGGCCTGCACCCTTCAGGCTGCTGAGGGATGAAGTCTTGGCTCTTCCTGGTTTTTGAAGATGAGCTTTAGCAAATGAAGTTGCAGCCACCTGGGGTATTGCCAGCTTCTGCCACTTGCTTCCCCCAGCTGCTGGCTAAGCTGGCCCAAAGCTCGGTGGGAGGCTGGGCTATGGATCCTCTGTTTGGGGCTTCATCAGCAGTACAATCTCCATCACCCCTGCCTGAGACACAGAGCCCTGGCAGAGGAGGGAGGCAGATGCTGAGAGTGAGGGGATCTGCCCCTGCTGAAGCCATCAGGACTGGTCTGCCAGAACTTGGTGACATTTTGGCATTGCAGGGCTCAGCACAGCGATGCTCAAACTCTGCTGCAGCCCTGGGCTGTGAGAGACATGCCTGAGCTCATGCAGAAAGTCACCAGCACCCTGCAGGGGAAAGACAAGTCTGACTCTCAGCCCAGTGCTTCATCCAAAGCCTGGCTTTGTTTTGTACCCAAAAGCACAGTTATTTGTATTCAGTGAAATAAATTGCATTATACATGTCTCTTTTTAAAAAGAACATCACAACTCCTATTCATAAGCATATGATTGCCCTTTTATTTCTTCCATTTGTGTTTCTTTCTCCCTGCATTTGTCCTTAACACTTTAAAATGAATGGGAAGACCCCATTTCATTAAGATGGTAGCAAAGGTAACTAATGGAAAAGTCTGGCCAAACAAAGGCTGTGGAACACATCCAGAACATTCAGGACATTAATGTTGTCAACACAGAAGTATAAGAAAGTAGGATGGGAGCCAGATGGGTCAGATTTCTCACTTGTTCTTGGTTTGCAGGTAGAACTTTTGCACAGGTTGGAGGGAGCCATAGTAGAACAATGTGTCTCTGTGGTCAGCTAAAACTGCCAGGAGGCCACTCCTGCCAGCACTGCAAATCTCTCCCAACAGGCATCAGCATCTTTTATCACACACCCGAGCTGCATCCTCCTGGTTTCCTGGTCCTGTGGAGCTCCAGCTGAAGTGCAGGGGCCTGCAGGGCCCCTCTGGATCATTCAGTTTTGCTTGTCTGCATTTGCTACAAAGAGCTGTATCTCTGCCCATACTTTCTTTCCTCTGTGGTGTTTATACAGAAGATTCCCAGTAGGAATAATCTCCAACTTTTTATAGATTCTGCAATGCACAGGGTGACTCAGCCTGCAGCTTTCTGGCAATTTTGGTCAGATAAAGAAAACCCACAGCAGTGCTGGAGCAACCACCTCTCCTCTGCAACCTCCTCTCCTGGATCCAGGTGCAGTCAAACTCCAGCAGCTTGTAACACATTCAGCATTTCTTTGGTGTCTAAACATGCTTAGTTCCTCCTGTCTGGCAAAGGCCAAAAGGAGACCCAAAGTGGCACTAAGCATCTTGTCAGACTGCATGCAAAAGCTCTGGGGGGTGCTGCTTGTGCTTGCATTTGTGGATACTCATCTCTTGTCAAGGGACACAGCTGAAGGGTTGCTGTTTTCGCTAAGGCATAGCTGCACTGTCTGCATGTCACATGTGGCAGCAGGCTATTCTGGATCCCTTTCTTTCTGGTTCCCATCCAGGCTTGGTAGCCATCATTTTTTGGGCATTGCTTTCAGGCTGGCTCAGTAGGAAAACTGGGACAAGCAGGAAGAGATGGTTGTAATCTGGCCCATGGTCAGTCTCCTCTCTCAGAGGTGGTTTGGTCCCTGAAATGAATAAATAATACCTTAAATACCTGGTTCTACCAGAAGGTACCACCCCAGGCCAGATTTTTTCTGTGTCACATACAAACTGAGGTGATGGTGATGGGCTCCATTGACACCAGCCACACTCTGCCCTCAGAGCAGTGCTGCATCCCCTGAGGCCAGCCAGGTGAATGCATTTCAGAGACTTGCGCACCATTTCTGGATTAGGAACCAATATTTCCTCTAAATATGAGCTAAAGAGGGAAGCAAAGAAAGCCCTAAATGTGCAATAGAGATGCCAACAACATCTCTTTGAGCACAAGGAATGAGGAGATTGAGGGAGTGCCATTACTGCCAGTGGATCTCTCCCAGCTGCTGTGGTCCTCTCTTTCCCTGCTGCCTGAGCACAAAAGCCATGTGCAAAGAAATAGCTTTGAAGACGGCCACCACAGCCCTTTATTCACACTGGGCTTTGGCTGTCAATGTGCATAATAATGAATGAACCAAATTATAACTCACAGTAACGGTGTGTATTGATGGGAATGGGTTTTATTTTGGTCAATATTTCAATGAGGTTCCCACCCTCTGGTGGGATTGTAGGTCAGAGAGGGGTTGGGCTGATGCAGCAGAAGAAAGGAACATTGCTGGGTGCTGATTGATGCTTTATTGGGCTGCAATAGCAGAAGCTTCTGCTTGCAAAAATCAAATGTTAGATCTCTGTCTCTCAGGGTTTTATTTTGCTAGTACCTATGGGAACCAGCTGGGCTGGCTGCCTAGAGAAAAGACAAAGCAGGCTAGTCAGGAAGTTTGTGGTGATTTAAGCTAGATGCTGATTAGTGATTCACATTTGTCTGAATAATAAAATAAGTACAGAGAATGGGAACAGTTTCCAGTGTACTTCTCAATTGCTTCCCAAGCAAAAAGAGAGCTGCTGTGTATAAGGTAAGGCTGAGAATTTTCCCACCGTGGTAGACCTGGTTTATTGCAAAGAAGGGAACAATACCCCAGAGAGAGAAAGATGTACACTACTGTCAGTGTTAGAAATCCTGCACTGAGGACGTTTGTGTTGGTGAATTCATTGGGAGGGGGGGAAAAAAGGTAACATTTTATTGGAAACATAAACAAGAAATGTTCTCTCAGGGGCAAGTGGCAGGCTGAAAAATTTGGAGCAAGACCCCATGGGCCCCATGCTCCAGCAGTGGGACAGCTGCAAGGGTTTAACACTTAAAACCCTGCTCTGGAGGGACAGGGCTGGTGCAATTTGCTCTCTAGACACAGCCCTACAGCACTGCTGCTAGCCTGGGTCAAGAGAGGAGCAGCCTCTCATTATCTCTTTTCTCTGCTAGAATTCAGTCAATTATGGGCAAATTCTGAGAAAAAGTCATTTGCTAGGCTTTATTGTGAATCTTTTGAAATGTGCTGTCTTGTTTCAATGAATGAAAGTACCATGATTTGACACCTGAAGCTTTATTTCCTGCTTTTAAAGCAGAATGGGTCATTTTTCAGCAGACAGTATCTTCTTCAAAAGACTATTGTACTGCAGAATTAAATACCCTGCCTCAGGAAACAGCATTAGAGACTCTGAACTTCTTAAGTGACTTCATAAAACTTGGAGGTTAGGAAAAGAAAGACCTGTTGGTTTTCAGCCTGGCTTGAGGAAAGAAAAGCTTCTTTCTGTAACACAATCAGAAAAGTTCTGGAGTCAAATTGAGGTTGGAGGAGACTTTCCTTGCAGGCTGGTGAAATTTCTGGTAGAGCCAGGAGAGATTTAACACTGAGGAGAGCAGAGCCACTGCCCTGGAAGGGAGGTTTCACCAAAGAGACTTTTGGGTCTGACCTGCAGCTCCTTTCTCTTAGTGGCCAGAGGCACCCTGCTGTTGAGGCTGGATATGTCACAGCCAGCTGATCTAAAGAGCTCCATGAGCTTTTTTGGAAGTCAAATTGTCATTTGTTTCCAAAATCTCATTTATAGAGCTGTATGACACGCTGTATGTTTTCAGATGGCTCAAATAGCCTCTGGCTTTCTTTTCACATCTGTGATTGCACTTCTTGATACCTTCTTTCCTTTCCAATGACGAGTTTGGATATATAATCTCCTACATTTATTTCTCTACCTTCCCTTTTCCTCCCTCTCTGTCCTCACCACCAATTTCTGTCCCCTTTTCATACTTTTCCCTGCTTTTGGATTTCTCACCAGAAGTCACTGCTCATGTGAAGAGGATTTGTCCAAGCCCGGAATTTTGCTGCACGGTCAGAACGGACTCTAAGTGTCTAAGAGAGATAAATCATAATGGAAAATAGCTGCAGTATTCTAGTTCTGTTCACACAGCTCTTAAAATAGAAAGAAAGGACTCTTTGTAGGCTGCAGTTCAGATATTTGTCTGATGCCATGCTAGAAGGACATCTGACTCATGAGCCCAGTCGGATTTAGCTGCAGCGTTTAGAGATGCCACCGTGCCTGCTCTCCCCTTTGACCAGTGCTTATTGTCCTTGTACCAGAAATAGAATGAAATGGATGTCCTCATCTTAACCTCCCCATGCTTGTCACCATCCACACTATCAGCTCAGGACACTGGTGATGACAGGTTTGCTCTAAAGAGCTGCTCTGCCAGCTGAGGAAAACCTGCATTGTTTCTGCTGCAAGGCATGGGGGTGCAGAGGGCACTTGGGATTATGTGGGTTTGACTCCCACCTGCACAGAATAGCCCATAACAACAAAAAAGTATGATTTACCAGGAGCTTTCTGGGCATTTTTTTTGCATCTCTGCAGCCTGCAGAGTACTGAGGGGAGCAAGTCCCCATGAAATACAGGTGCAAGCTTCCTGCATCCACCTGTAGTCATCTGTGTGGAGAGCACAGGGCAGAATGGAAATGCATTTTGAATGTGAATTGGACTTGGAGATGATGATTGAATTTTTTATTGCATCCCCACGTGTGCAGCATTGTAGGCAAGATGTTGTTAGCAGCGTCTGCAGACAGTGCATACACGAACAGGCTCATGGGGGTGGCATGAGCAGGGCTCCCAGCCCTGGCTAGGGGCACACAAGGGGGGCATCACTCTGCATGGTCCTTCAGGCTGCTGTGTGTGGGGCAGGGGGTCTTCTTTTTCCAGTACTGTGAATCCAACAACTTCCTGCAGCATGGAATTCTCTCTGCATTCAGCCTGACATAGATAAGAGAAACAGACATTAATTTGGGTCACAGAGAATAAATAATTCCAGGGTTGAATGTAACTTAAGCTACACAAGAAACAAGGCTTCAGTCTGAATATGAGTGAAAAAGATTTTTAATTTGTCCAAGGTGGGCTGTGCAAGCTGATATCTTGACTCTGTCCATCCACCTCTGCTGGACACGAGCCCTGGTCAGTCTTCCTGGCCTGCAGATTCTCACTGAACTAACATGGTTTGTCTTGACCACAGGACTGGGACAAGCTGGTGTCACCCCCAGCACTGGGAAACACTGTGCTATGGAGCCTGGGAGGGGTGAGGAGCCTGGATCAGTCTGTCCCTGTAACCATGGGAGCTCAGAGGATGTGGGAGCTGGATGCCTTGTGCAACAAGAAGGGGAGTGAGGGGTACCCAGCACATGTCAGCTGGCTGCAGATGAGCCATCTGCTGCTAATGACTTCCCCACACTATTGCTGTGCCTTGGGTCTGAACTGCCAACCCAGAGGTGAAAGGCATCTTCACTTAGTGGGCTATTAATTGTCCAAACCACCAGTCCAGTTCTTAAGTGGAATTAATGGAGAGCCAGAGCTGGAGCTTATAACTGGGAGGAGTCTCACAGAAAAAGATTAATAAACAGTAGGGGAAAGGGCCTGGGAGGGCGTGAGATCTGGACAGTTCATGCACCCAGGCTGTTGTCACAAACTCTGACAAACAGCTGGACCAGGGCAGAAAGTACCACAGGGCCTCTGTTTTAGTCCAAGATGTTTTGGCTCTTTTCTGAAGAGGAATTTTCAGCAGAGGGGAAAATTCAGTGTTTCAGTTCAGCATTTCCATCCAAAGCCATTGCACAGCCTGGATTGCCTCTGCTGTGAGAAGTCCACCAAGGTAACACAGCAAGGAACTTCACTGTGACATGCTTCAGCACAAGACTTGGATGTTCATCCTCAGGTTAAAAACCACATTATTTACAGGAGAAAAGATTCCAGTGCAGTTTCTAGGCTTACCTTTCTACAATTATACCACTTTGCCTTCTTCTCTATGCATAAGTAGGCTCCTTATTTACAGAATATGCAGTGCATGCTCCAAACAGCAGGAGGAGGGGGCTGAAATGGGGTTTGCCAGTGACTCACCCACTCTGCAGATGTTTTATGACACTGATCTTTCCATGAAATACGCTCAGGTGAGCAGAAGGTATCTGCTCACTAGGGACACTGCTCAGATGCTGAGCCTGCCAGAGATACATGCACGCACCCAAGATGCTGTGACACTCAATGCCACCCAATGTTTCAGAGGTGGGAAGGTGTTTGTTCAAATACTGCAGGATAATGGGGTCTTTTCAGCTCTTTGAGTGGTGGTTATTTTCAGTGGACCTTTTTCTTACATTTCTGTTTAAGCACCAGAGGAAATCTGTCTGAGTTGCCACCTAAGAGGAATAAATAGCACGAAGAGCCATTTCACAGAGGACTCGGCTAACCTGGTCAGCCCCATGTGTTTTGGGTTGCTTCTGTATTTTGCCTGTCATGTTACCTGCAACCCTGTTCAGCCCTGGTTTTCTGGTCCACTGTGCTCTCCACCAGCACAGCCTTTGAGGGTGGGATTGATGGACACAGGCAGCTCCTGAGAGCTGAAAGTGTTATCCAAAGCTTGTTGACCCAGGGGAAAGATCCCTATTTGTTGATCACACTGCCTTCCCTCACACTCACTGTGGACACAACCTCTTGTGCATCTTCACACTGATTTTTTTTTTAACCAGGGGCAGCAGCTAATATTAGTGATATTTTGAGGTGCAGGATGTGCCTGACATGCTGGGAAAACAGGGCTGTTCAACACACAATCCAAATAGATTTTTCAACAGCTTTTCTCAGCATTAGCCAGGCTCATGCATCATTGATTTCTCAAGTGCTCTGGAAAACATAACAGAAATATAACAGTAACATAACAGGAATAGTTTGTCCATCAGGCTCCCTCAGAGTGGCAGGGCCATTGTTTTCAGACCATTAGAGCTGGTAGGTGCTGTAGCTGTGTTTAAGACCACAGAAGCTTCACATCTCCACCAAAGTGTTTACATGGCTGCTACAGACAGGGCACAGCCATCTGTAGTGTTAGTGCAAGTGCTTTTCCATTCTTTGCATAAATTAGGAGAAACATATTATTTTGCTAACTGCTGTTTGTATAAGTTTCACAGAGGATCACAGTTAAAAATATATTTTAACTTTTTTTTTTAATGCATGTGAAGTGAAAAGGGAGGGTTGGAGCAAAAATTCAACCCCAGAGTTATTTTTCAGATTGTGGGGGAAAACACATAATTTTACCAGCAATGAAGAGAATCCCTGGAGTTAATTATAATGGCACTTTCCCATAGCTGGAGTGAAGCTCTGTATGTCAGCACTTCTGCTCCTCTCAGGGCTCTACAAATGGTGCCATTGTAAGTGCCAAGACACACACAAAACCAAGATTCAAGGGGAAATCATTCTTAAAGTTGTAATTTTGGAATGAAATGAATACCAAAATGCTGACCCCTTTAATGAAGTTTTCTCCTCATTGGAATCCAAAAATATCTCCACTGGATGACATGTAGGTTGGCAAACTGGGGGGAAAAATGCCATTAGCACATGACAGAACCTGTTTTATTTGTTTGTTAGTGGATGTCTCATGTATGTGATAAGACAGGAGGAACATTTCACATCTCTGGCCTTTGTCCAGCAAACCCCTGAAGGACCTGCTTCACTTTGAGCATCTTAATCCTTCTTCACTTTAAATGAATTAATCCAGTCATGTGCTTGACACAGTCAGAAAAAGAGAGAGCATGGAAGTTGGTGTTACAGGCTTGGGGAAATGTGATAGCAACTTGTAGCTGGAAAAGAGTGCCCAGTGTGCATATATGTGTTTTATCTGTATCAACCATATGCATAATTAATATTTTATTTAAACTGACTGGACCATTTTCTCTTTACAACAGCCTCCATTTCTGGGATTAAACCTTTCTGTCCATCAGAACTGGACACTTCATTGGTTTATTTCTCCCCATTTGCTTAAACAAGAAGAAGATAAGCACAGAAAATTTCTGCTTAAAGGTTTTGGCAACTCCATTTATTCATTCTGTCATTTGAAGTCGTCAGGTAGGAGATATGACTAGGCACAAATGTTGATTATGGTTTGCATGATATACACTTCTTTTAACTGGCTAATTCCTCCTCTCTCTGCACTGCAGTAATCAAGGTGGAGAAAGTTTTAACAGGTTGGACCCAGCTCCACCTGGTTTGAGAACCACCATGGTTATTTCTTGGTCCAGTTATTGTGACTGATATGTTTGGGGGCAGACATTTGGATTTGGAGATAACTGGCATGTTTTCCAGCTGCACAGTCATCCTCTCAATCTGTTCGCATTGTTGTTACCTGCTAAGCTTCCTCCCCAGCTTTGCTGGACCCCATCCACAGCACAGTGAGGAACAACCAGGGGATGCTGAGCCATGCCAACCCCCACCTCCTGAGGTGGTCACAAAATGCAGGGGAAATGTTACCAGAACTGGCTCATCCCAGATCATATGCTGGAGGTTGGATAACTGGTCTGGTTTCCACCCATTTGTGCTGCTAATAAGGCACAGAAAACAAACTAAGCTGCCCAAATGAAGCTGTCAGAAACTCCCCACAACAACAGGAGCTTTCTTAGGTGACAACAAGCTGGCACAGGCCCCTTTCTGCCAGCCTATAAAATTCAGTATAATGAGGGAGCCAGGGAGAGGATGAGGCTGGCTGTGTGGCACGCTGGCACATCCTTGGCAGCAGCAGCAGTTGGAGGCAGGAAAATGAATCCATTGTCCCATTAGAGGCACTTGACTTGCTGGCTGGTGTCCCTGTGGAGCCCTTTGTGGGCACAGCAGAGTGCAGACATCCAGGGCAGCATCCAGCCCTGCTCTAAATCACTTTCTGACAGGCCACTGCCGTTCCCCAGACTTACAGGTGATGAAAGCAGGATGGTGTGAATCCCCCTGTTTGCAGCCCCCTGGACCCATTTGAGGTTTTGCAGATTTGTGTTGAGCCTCTTCACCCTGCACTCTGCTGAGCTAAGAGGGACCTCAAAGCAAACCAAACCCAAACCCTTTTATTTAGATGACCCTGCCTGCATAAAAACAAACATCTCCCCATCTCAGGTGCAGCAAAGCCTTCTTTTCCTCCTCATTTCCAGGATCTGTTTAACCAAGTACTGCTGCCTGCTCTCCTCCCCTCCCTCCCTTGAGCAGCTGCCAAGGGCATTTGCAATGCAGCTTGGCCCTTAACGTTTTGCCCTAAGCAAGCAGCCAGGACTCCAGCTGCCTGACTCCACTGCAGCTGGATGCTCACAGAGAGCTTCAGATTCCCAACTCGAGATAAGCCAAGATAGCAGGGCTGAAAATACATTCAAACTGAGGCTTGTATCTGGGTCACAGAGCTGCCAAAACCACCCCCGTTCTGTTGAAACAGCTATTGAATTTGCTTCTAGAAGGAAAAAGACAGTAACATGCCAAGTGACACTAATTGTTAGGCAGCACTGAGCAAGCATAATGCGCTCCTACAAATTATCTGGGAACATTTTTTTTCCTTTTTTTTGTAATGCGTTTTGAGGGAGGAACAGGGAAGTTGATCAAGGTGAATGCGTAACCCATGGAAATCTGTGGAAAGGCAGAGTTCTTCCAGAGGTACACTTTTAGTAGAAAAATGTTACCTGTGGGTTAGGTAATTGTTGGGGCAATGTTAAAAAAGTTCTTCCAGATTTGAGGACAGCAAAATCCGTGTAAACCACCAAAACTGCCATCAGCTTCTATGCCAATGCTACAGGGAGAAGCCTGGCTTTCCTTTGCACTATTTTCAGCACTGATTAGGAAGGTGGAGATGGCACTGGGAGAAAGCTAGCTCCTGCTTTGGAAATGGTGATAAACTACAGAGAATTCAACAGTTCCAGTTCTTTCCTTTCCTTAAGCTATACACACAAGCTTATTTTCATCACTATGAGTTTAGAAAAGAGATAAAAACCTGTCAAAAAAACCCAACAAAAAGGCCAAATTTGCTCTGCATTGGGTTGGCATGGTGGATTTGTGAAAGATAATTTAAAGCACATCTTACTACTGACAATGCCCAGCAGAAAAATCCTATTGGATGAATTACATACTCTTAACAATTTCAGACTAGCAAATTGAGGGCAAGTAGGTTTTGTTTCTGTTTCCTTTATCAAGTCTTGATACAAAGCATTTCACACCTGCATCTGTTCCTCTTCTCAAATTAAGGAGTATATTCAGCCAGGAGGAATCCAGATGACTATTCAGGGACAAAAGAGCTGTTCAGCTTAAATAAAGGTGGGAGAACTTGGTGATTAATTTGTCCCCTTTGTTTCTCTAGTTGGAGAAGAAAAGAAAAAGACAGCAAAGAAGTAATTATACTTAACTGCACCAAGAGAGTTTTGCAGTCCTGAATTCATGAGTGTTTTCAAGTTGTTGGAAGAGAACCAGTTATAAGACACTTCCTAAATACAGGGCAGAACTACGTGAAGGCAGGAACATGTGACAACAGCAGCCAAAGAGTGGTGCTTTCAGCTTGTTTGTGTTCAGCTCATGGGTGCTTCTTGTTCTTTTTTTAGAGAGCTGTATATGAAAATTGCAATTTTGGAATGTGGTACATGGAGAGAGGCTGTCATGCACCTGCCCTGGCTGCTGGGTAATACAGATGTGCTGCAGATGTGTGTGGTTGCACTGATGTTTGGGTTTTACTTCTACCATTGACTCTTTTTCAGGCAAAAGGTCTTTGGAGAAAGCAAATACCTAATTTTGAAACCTGTAGCTGAACACTCCCAGATGCTGTTCCAAGTCCAGCAGAGTCAGTGGGAGACTGACTGTGGCAAGGCTGTAATTTCATCTTGGGAAGGAATGTGGACATTTCACTTTATCCATTTTGCCTTTTCATTAGATGAACCTTGTTTAAAGATAAGAATGTGCACAAATCTCTGAAGCTTCCCCTTAACCCCTTAATGGGAAAGAGGCTTCCAGATGAAATGTTAGAAAAGCGTCTGCTGTGAAATTATTTGGGATCTCCTGTGTTCCCTGATCATTGCTGGATCTGGTATGAGCATCTGGAGGCTGCATCTGGAGGAGCAGTGGCAGCAGAGCAGCCTCATTGCTCAACAAGCACTGACACCATTTAGAGCAGGCTTCTCTACCTCAAATCCAGCTGCTCTCGTGCCTAAAGCTCACTCTGATTTTCAGTGCTTTAACTAGAGGGGAAATGTGCTCTGGTATGTAGGTTGTTTTCCCATTTATTTACACTCTTTCCAAGTGGGAAAGAGGAGGAAATCAAGGGAAAAAAAAAAAAAAAAAGAAATAGCAGTGGCACAGCCTCAAACCTTTTACAGTAAAATGGAAAAGGTAAACTCCAACTTCTGCAGTGGAGCCCTATTCAAAATACAGGAAATATTCTTGATCTGGACATCTGGATCCAGAGCACACTGAAAGGAAACACTAAACTGAACCAATGAGCCATGTGAATTTTAGCCCTTGCAAAATTCACTGCAGTAATTTCCCATCTTTAAAGGTGATGGTGGCTTTGTTTTCCAATTTGGGTTTGGAGAAAAACAGAACACTGAATGTCATTATCAGAACTGGGTGACACTTGACAAGAGCATAAAATGATTTTATTCCTGGGTAACTCTGACAAATTATTTGGCCTGGGCAATTTAACAAGGCCATAAGAGATTGGAATCACTACAGAATGATTTCATGGCCAGTGGGCTGGAGGCAGCTCTGTTTATTTCCGCCTAAGCTGTGGGTCATTAAGGATGTATGACAAAATATGTTCCAGGACTGAGGATTTGAGAAGCCTTAAGATGAAATGGTAGCAGCTGCTCATATCACAGACAAGGAAGAAGATCCTTTTTCTAGAGAAGAATGTTACCAAAAGATGTATTTTCCCTGCGTTTTAAAAGTGTTGTGCACATTGCTGCATTGTTGCCAGCCTTGGCTGAGATTTAAATTTGCACTGCATGCTTTTACAGAGATATTCTTTGGTTTGCAAAAATGCTTTCTAAAAGCTTTTCTGAAGCATGCTTTCAGTAGGACTAACAGAAACACCTCTAAAAAGCAATAGCCGCTTGAAAATAACATTTCTAAGGAATGTTTTCCCCTTCTTTGCCTTGTGCTGTTCAACCAGCAATAGCTGCAACTGTGAGGAGCAATAGAGCCTCGGGGGACCATATGCTGCTACTAACAGGCATTTTCTGTATGTAAATTTAGGAGTTCGTCACAAAAGAGGTCTCAGATCTGTTACTTATTGCTTCTCATCACTTGGATCCTCTGGAGCAGGTGCCCAATCCAGTATCTATACATCATCCACAGAAACAGGCTGCCATTCAAGCAAAGCAATGTTTATTTTTGCTTGATTTTGCTTTGTCTTTTCCCACATCTTGTCCTCTTTTATCCTGATTTTGCTAACAGTTTCTTCAATTAACAAATATTTTTTCTGTTGCTACAGCAAACACTTCCTCAAATATGTGTGAGGTTGAGCATGTAGGAATATTTTGCTGAATCAGGAATTCTTTGCACAGTAATATCTCACAGTCTGTGTACAGACAGAAGACTTGGTGGGAACCACTCCTGGATGCCGCCATGGGAAAACTGCAAAAAGTTTACCTTTTATTTTGGGGCAAAAAGCTCCTTCTTTAATGCAGTTATTACATTTCTAACAACTAAAAGTTGTCATGACAAAAGTCAGCATGGAAGCTGAATTGCAATGATAGCTTACCAGTCCTTCCTAGTTACTAGAATGGCTGAGAACAAAGCTTGTAGTGCTGAGGATGTCAGTCTTGTCCAGACTAAGAGTGCAGAGCAACCAAAAAAAATCCTTATGAGGGTCTAGATCAAAGCAAAGATGGAGTGAATGGTGATTCTCAGAAAGATTCAGTTCAAGGGAGAAGAACCCTTCCCATGACAAGGGTTGAAAAGGATTGTGCCATTTGTCAGTCCAATAAAATAAAATAATATTTTTACAAACAACAACAATTACAAACAACAAACAACATGTGCTACCTGGTAATAACATGAAAATAGGAACTACTACTGTCAAGCTGGTATAATGCCTCTGCCTGCTTTCCAACTCACTTTGCTGGCTGCAGGTCATATGTAGATTCCTTATACCAATTTAGGAGCAGTGACAAACACTTAAGGTGTTCCAAGTGCAATGCTGTAGCAATTTAAATAGATATATGGTAGGGATAAGCAATGGCATATGCATCAAGAGTAAGGAGAAAACTTCAGTTCTGCAAATGGGTCTCACAAGGCCCTTTTTGGAACAGTTAGGTCCATCCTATTTTCCACATCTCACAAAGTAAGTTGAAAAATTTAAGCGGGGCAGAAAAGATCTCCAGGGATGGTTAAAAATTAGAAATATCTGGCAGTGTAATACATCTCACTCATCCAAGAGCCTCAAGATATATTTAATTAACCTCTGTCTGAAGTTAAAGGTTTTCTTGCTCATCCTTTGCAAAGGTCTACCCAGGGAAGTCTCAGACAGCCTTTGGGAGCTCATGTTGGGAGCCAGTTCTTGGAAAATGAAGCTGGACCAGGTCACTCTCCTAATGAGACACAAGACCTGCCAGGCTAATTAACTGCTTAAATAACATATCTAGGGATATCATAGATCCTCATGTGTTTGATATATTGAAGGCTAAAGTGCATGTCTTTAAAACATGTAACGCAAATAACAGTGATGAGCTTCCAACAGAAGGATTATGAGATTGGTTCTTTCACCTCTCTTAGGAAGGTGGTCAACTTAGATCATCAAAATGGTTTCTCTGGGTACAAAAAAATGCAGCTCTCATGTTTTCTCCATCAGGAATGTGGGCAAGTGGAAGATCTAGGGTGAGTTTTGTGCAAAGCTTAGTGACTTTTGTGACCTTACCACATCCTCACAAAACAAGGGTATCTTAGCTGCACTGCTGTGTCAGGCACATCTTTATTAAAAAAACACCTTCTTATGATCAGCTCTGCTCCCTCTCCCTGTGTGACATAAAATAATGCCTCCTACTCCATTAACTGCTCTCCTTGGGAAGATTCTGCAAGATCCCACAGGAAAATTGAAAGCATCTCCATTACACTGTGGTTTTCTGCACAGGAGGCTCAGATGTTTGCTGCCAACATTTCAAATGCTATGTAAAACCAGGGCAATAGAGTGTGGTCTTTTCATTCAGCCTTCAGCTTGAGAGGAGTCACTTTGTTATGGGTATGGAGCCCATGTATTGTTCTGTACAGGTGGATCTTTGGCAGAAATAGAAGCTCCACTTTGACAGAAAGGTACTCACCATGTGCTTAACACCCTAAGTATCAAATACAATTTTTCATCAGAAGCCTTGGCACTTACCTCAGGATTTGAATTATCACTTGGAAAACCAATGGCCTCATGAGTGCTATCTGTTTTGTAAGTTAGGAATCTTCAGGAAGCCTGGAATCCATTCTTCCTTTTTTTTTTTTTTTTTTTGTTTCCTGGAGAGTGGGAACTCTTTTACATATTTTGCTCTTCCAAAAACTCTTCATTTTCATTTTTTTTTCTCATTTATCTCAATGAGCTCTTCTGTATCTTCTCTAACAACTCTAATTTCCCATTTCTCCCAGGTTTCAATTTTCTTGCTTAAACATTTTCCAGCATAGAGTACCTTTTTTTTTTGCCTTAAGTAATCTCTGAGTGCTTTAATTTCTTTACCTATTCTTACCGCAAGTACAAAATTCACCCCTTTTGAAGAAGAGAAATGGAGCCCACAGAGATTAAATTATTAGCCCCAGTACATCTGTCACACGGCAGAAAAATGAGATCAGCGCTTCCAAATCCAAGATTAGGCCCTCACCACTTGAAAAAACCACAGCAGACAATTAAGGTCCCACATAGACCTGGTATGGCACATGGCATTGCCAGATGTTCAGCAAGAATCTTGCAATTGGAGACATATCTTGGCGTTTTAAAGATGCATTTTCTGAGCTGGCATTCCCCAGGGGTGCCAGCATTTCAGGGCTTCCTGGTTATTTTTTCTTTTCTTCGTGCATTGCAGTCCAGGTTGCTTTACAACATGAGTTTACAGGGCTTCCAAAGCTGGCAAAAAAAGGCTTGCATCTGGCCCAAAAAGAATAAAATGAAGTAATTTTCTTATACCAGGGGGAAAAAAGCAAAATAATGAAATAAGGCCATTTTATTTCTCTATGCAAAAATAGGCAACAGAAAAGCAAAGTGCACGTCCAAGCTCTCCAAGTGAGAAGACAATGACTAGAATTATAAAAGGAATTATCAGCAGCAGCACACACCGAGAAGCTCCCAAACCATCAGCTACGTGGTCTGACTCCAGATCAAAGACATTGATATTCAAACACAGGAGAGACTCCCATTTAGATTCAACAGGGATGACACTTAGCAGCCCTTCTGCTGATGCTCTCAAAGGAGTGTTAGTTGAGATAAAAGAGTTCTACTGTGGGACTTAAACAGCAGCTATTACTGTAAGTAGAGAGCAGCCCGGGGCAGATAACAAAGGGTTGAAGAGAGGATGGACTGGCTGAGGCTGAGAGAAAGAAATACCTGCGACATGAAAAGAGACTTAAGTTTTCCTTTTGATCTTCCTTAGTAACCTTCAGTATAATTTTGTCTGTTTATGTACTCCAGCGACTTCCACTGCTGCAATGTCTACAAGGCTGGCTGGTTTTCAGAGGTCCACTCTCAAAGTGCTGCTTCGAAGGAGGGGAGGAGGAGCCCCACAGTTAAAAAGCAGCATTGGAAATGAACAGGAAAGGTGATGCCATTTCCCTTAGAAGACATGGAGATGCTCAAGTCACACAGGTTCGTGTGACAGAGCCTGGCAATAAAAGGAAGAGTGGTTTGTAGGGGCTACTCAAGAGGTAGGATTTACCAAGAAAGTCTGATCACCACAGTGAGAGGGTGATGAATGAAGAGAGAGCACAGATATGGAATATGAGAGCGTGAAAAATATATGCACGCTACATGTGTTAAGATCTTGTTTCAGATGTTCTTGGTTCATACAGATCCCTTAATACTGTAAACCTCCTTTCAGACCCTAAAATTGTTAGACATAAAGCTGCTTCTTAGCTGTTGAAGATATAAACTCCAAAGTGACCTGAACAAAGTGGAAAGCCTCATGGGTTCACATATTCTGGCACAGACACCCATGTGCTGGCCCTTCAGTCAGTAGCTTCTCCTCAAGCAATTCCACTGTGCAGAGCAAGGAGGATTAAACACAGTTCTGCCTCTTTTAAAACCCAGACGGTTTTCAGGAGAAATTATCTGTCACCCTAATCCCTGCAGCTCTGTTTATCTCTGATCAGAAAGGGGAGTGCCAAATTGGCATAATGATTCAGTACCAAAAAAAGAGCGTGCCTATAAGCACAGATCATGATTTGCATACTTATTAGCCTTGACTGCCAGGGAACATTCTGGTTCCTTTGTAAGCACAGAAACAGTAAAAATATGCTAATAGCAGCATATCAAATTTGGGCTTTAGCCAATCTGTCAATATTGAAATTACTTGCCTGTAGTAGAGTGGGTAAACAACTCGTTGTATAGGATGATCCGAGGCATGATTTGAACTTGTTGAAATTTAGTCATTTTGTGCCTGAAAAACTCACAGATCAGCAAGGGAAACATAAGCATACATGCAAGGCAGATGTCACACTGACTTTCTTTTCTCTTATCTCTTTGCTGCCTTCTTTTCTGCTTTGGGAAGTGGCTCATTCAAGAGTCTGGGGGTGGGGTGATTTCCAGAGACAATCACTTAAATCACTGCCAGTGTATGTCCTCCATACAGACCCCATTTCTTTTCCTCCATGTGCAATAAAGACAAAATGTCTCCTGACATAAACTTGATATAAACCCAAGTCATTCTTTTCTTACCACAGACAAATAAAGCTTTTCCCATAGCAATGATCATCAAAACTCATCAAAAGTTAATGATCTTTCCTTAACTCTCCAGAGCTCTCCCATCTCTGAAATCAGCAGGAAAAAAGGAACTACAAAGTTACCATGTGCTATCTTAGCCTTATCCTCTGGTTTTTCTTTGTTCCTTATGGAGCAAGAAGTTCCTTTTCTTCATCTCTGCTATTTATTCTTTTGCTCCATTTTTTGTTTCAATTATCTGGCATAGTCTGTGCTAATTGTCCACAGTTGGTTTCCCTTTCTTTGAGGGCCATTCCAGATAGAAGGAAGAAAGATGATGGTGTAGTTAATGAAATATTTTTGGCCCGACTCTATTCTCAAGGAATGGGACTGAAAGTTCTGTTTCTCTAAGCAGACCTAAAAATAAAACCAGAAAAACAATAACAATAAAAAAGACTCAGAAAGATTTCATGATGTTCCAAGACTCCATGAAGATCTTTAACATATCTTTACATCCACTTCTCCTCTAACCCTTCTGAGACAGACCAAAATCTCTCAGTCACAGCTCTGCAGACCAGGAAAGCCCTGAATTAGAGGCACCTCTCCATGGAGCCAAGCCACTTGGGCAGCACCTTGCAATCATTCCAGCTCCATTCACTCTACAGAACAGCATCATTGATCATTCAGTGACTCAGAGATGAGGGTGCCACTGACCTGAAAATAAACTTTTCCAAGCTCTTGGTCTGCTGAATATCCACATCTCTGTCCTACATGCAAAACCAAGGAGGGGAACCACTGGAAGGGAAAAGCAGGATGCATTAAGTGGAGAAGCTGGTTGGCAGGTGGAAAGCATTTCCCTCCACAGTGTAACTGAAAAGTCAGGGACACAAAGAAGCATCGGGAAGGGGAAAGGAAGGTCAGTGTTGAAAGAACAACATCTCAGCAATCCTATCCATGATCTAAGGAGCTGCACACATCCACATGCAGACACAGCAACATATGTCACCTTCCTTGCAAAGAGAAATGTCTGTTGGCCAGAGACAGGAATCATCCCGGTGACAAAGAGAAGCACATCCTGCAAGGAGTCCCTGTTTTAATTATGAGATCCACAGTATTTAATGCCAACACCTCAACATCTGGGATCCCAGTCACTGACTGAAAAATCTCACAGCTAAAGACAATTTTTCCAGCCTTAGTAGCTGAAAATAGAAGCATGGAAATGTGTCCTCTCAAAACCAGAAAATAATTAAATAATCCAGTTTCAAATCCCATGTAAAACTTGTTGTCTGGGCCCCCCCATATGTTGTGTTCTGAATGAGCCCAGTTTTAAAGACCATCAACAAGTTTTGCAACTTATATTTGCTCATAATCTCAATTTATTTATATGCCAGAGGGAAAGAGCCTTGTTCTCTCTGCTTCTTCCCAGGGGATGATTCTAAGTTTCACAGCCAAGGATGAAAAGTAAATTAACAGGATATTCTATGATTTGCCACAAAAAAGGCAGTGTGCTGATATCTGAAGCACAGCAGGCCCTCCTTGTTCTTCACAGAGATAACTAGGTGGGGTATCTCACATAGCACAGGGTGGTAATTGTAGAGAAAAGTTAACTTGCTAATAGCAATCACTTTATCTTGTTTGTCAGTGATTAGTTATGTAAATTTGTTCTCCCCTTCAATTCCACACCAGTGCATCAAGGTGACATGCCACATGTGCATAATTACTGCCAGTGTTATTTCCAGACCTTGATCTACAAAATGCAAAGTGCCACTTATTAGGAAGTCCACACAATCAAAGAGGCTTCTTTCATTTCTCTACACATGTTTGCTGTTCTCTTTTGATAGGCACAGCATGGAAGAAGCCAGTGGGAAGCAAACGCAGCATTCACAACGTGGCTTCTCCTTTGTTAATTAACTAAGTCAGGTGCATAATATTGCCTGTGTAACTCCTTGAGAGTCCAGGGCATTGCTGCTCTTGCAACACAGGGAAATGCTGCCTTATCCAAGTCTGTAAGACAATAAACATTAAAAAGGATGATAAAAAAATATATTTATTTATTTATTACTTACACAGCTTCACGGCACTTCACAGGCAAATGATCTCAACATCCAAGGAATTCATAATGTCCACAGGCCAGATTCAAGCTGTGTCACTCTTTACTCCCTGTGTCACCCTCTGAGTTTGGGTGGATTCAACAGAAGTAACAGCATCAGGATCTGGCTTTAATTAAAGAAAACTTTAGAGATTAATAACCAGAACTAAATAAAAATGCTGTTGCCTCAGCCCTAACTAATTTAAACAGGAATGAAAAAAAAAAGAAAAGAAAAAAAGCAAAACCACCAAAGAGCTTTCAGCTGCAGCCATGTTTTAGTGCTTGATATGCAGACTTGTCATGGCTGAGACTGACTTGCAGAGTCAGACAGTCAGTTCGGTGCCCACCATGTCTAGCTGTAATAAAACTGAGCTGCTAATGACTTAAAAGCTCCAATTAGCATATATTGCTGAAGAAATGAATGCCATTTGCTGATACTCAGAAACAGGAGTGAGAATCCCATCCAGTTCACAGAAAGAGATGGATTTCATCCCAAACCCCTCTTGTGTTTTCTCTCCAAACCTTTGTCTCACCATGTACCAGCAACTCCTAGTTCCAGAGCACAGAGACAAGGCAATAATCCCTGCTCTTCCCTGTTCCAACAACACAGCAGAGAGACCATGGCTGACCCTGTGCAGCAAAGTTTGCCATGGGAACTCAGCCTCCATGGCAAGCAGTGGGATGAGGTGCTGCAGACCAGCAGCAGCTGCTGCTGTGTTATGCAAGGACCCAAATTCCAGCTGGGATCTGCTTGTACAAGTCAAGCGGGAGAAGGCAGCTGAACCTACAGGGCTGTGACTGCCTTGATTGGACCAAGTTCAACTGCACATCTGTTTCAAGCCAGAAAGAGCTTCTCTAGAAAAGTTGCCCAGCACCAGTATTGTTTGTTGAAGCAGTTCACCTCAGAGGTACATGTGCTGCTGGGGAAGTCCATTCTAATTTGATTTTAAAAATGGGGTGTGCAGAGGTCAGAGATCACCACCACACCACACTGCACTGTTAGAAAGAAAGAAAAATTAATGTGATAACAATAATATTGCATTATTCTAAGCACAAATGCAGCCTCACAGACAAAGTGAGCTTACTTGAAAAAGGACTAAGTACAAAGACAGGGCAGAGTCAGGGGAAGGGCTGATAGGCTTCTTTAAGAAAACACAGGGTGTGCTGTTTCCTGGAGCAAGAAGTCTAGGGACAAAATCAAAAGCCACTGAGGAGGAAGGAAAGTGCAATTTATTGAAGGAGGCAAATGAGGCATGGTGCAGCTGACTCACCCCTCATCACTGATACCACCTGCCTAGGAAGGATCCAGAGGTAAGATATTAAAGTGTTTTGCTAAAAAACCCACACTGGGCCACATGGCTTCCAGCTGCTCAGTAAAGTTCCCAGTTTGGTGCTGGGAGGGACAACAGGCTGGTACCTAGTGAAATTAATGCTTCATTATAACAATGAAAACAATACAGCTTCCTTTCCAATAGGAGGGGACCCTGTTGTGTCCAGTTTCAAAACTTTTGGCTGGTTAATCTCTGTTGGACACTCTGAGCTTTGTGATCCTTTCTGTAAATACAAAGCTGTTCCCACAGTGTGCCCCTTTCTCTGGTAAGGGCAGAAAGAAAAGTATTTCTCTTTCCCAACCAGCCCCAGAGTGTTTGCTCTATTCTGGACCAAAGCAAGAGGCTGCTGCCCTCCCAGCCCAGCCCAGGCAGTGCTCAGCAGTGCCTGGCCACATGTCCTCCTCTCAGATGCTATTTTGGGGCCTGCCATAATAGCTTTACCCATTCCTCAGGCTCTGTGGTCAGCCTGGTGCTGAGGGGGTTTGTCAGCCCTAAAGAATCAAGCTGTTCCCTATTTCCTCTGGAGCTGGAAGGAAAGGACAGATAATCTGGCCCAGCCTGTGTGATGAAACTTTTAACTGTGCAGGAATCTCACACATCCCAAATTTTTCACGGTCTGTGGTGAGGCCTGGTTCTGCTCTCAGGCAAACCTGTTGTTCCTTTGAAGCCAATGAACTGGCTCCAGATTCACACTGGCATGAGATGCTTCTGGGTAAAAACAAAGGGAAAGCACTGCAAGGTGCTCCACAAGACAATTTTAATCTGAGCATCTCCATGAAAAGAAATCCCATAATGCCCAGGCAAGATCCACTAATTCTGGGGCAAAGCACTTGGCTCCCCACAGATCTGCCCAGCTGGGCAGGTGCAGCATCTTGAGCAGTGTGTGAACAAGAGTGGAGAAAACACCACCCTCTCTTGTCCTCTTTAGCTGCTCTGGCAGCATCCCCCCCCTGTCTGGAGCTGTGAGCTGGAGGAGAAGGAGGCTGTGCCCATCAGGAGCTGCAGGGCAGCAGGGCAGGGACTGTGTGGGCAGCTCTTGACCCCGCGCTCTGCCTCTCTTTTCCAGATCAGGGAGCTGGGGAATGGAGGGCAAGGAGCAAATGGGACTGAGGCAAAGGCTTCAGCAAAAGAGTTGCCTTCCTCTTACAGACCAATTCAATCAAAAACACTTAATGGAGACTCATTTCATAGCTCCCACTCAGCCAGGCTGGACTAAAGGACATGCAGGACTTGCTACCACATTACAAGTCCGGGGTCTTCACCCTGGTCCCATGAGATGTCCAGGCAAAAGCAAGAAATAAATAAAATTTAAAAAAGAGGTCAGGTTTAATAACTCATCTGGAGAGATGGCAAACCTTTGCTCTGACCTGGCACCCTTCTAACCCCAATTCTACTCTGTCCTTAATAACAGAACTAATTGGAATATCAGGAGGTGATCAGAGTCCTGATGGATAAAGCAGCAAAAACATCCCTGCTTTTAGATGCTAACTTCTCCTGCCCCTGTGTGCATCAGCAGAGAAATGCTTACATGTTTGCAAGCCTTGGAGAGTGTATGCTTTTCCCTGTTTAAAGCCCTGTAGAAATACTCCAGTCAATATGAGGATGCCTTGGAGAAATGGGTTATTTTTGCCTTTTGAATATATTCTTGTGTGTTTCCCAAATGATATTATTAGGCCTTAATATTAAAAAGAAATAAACCACAACAAAAACAAAACCAAAATAACAAAACAAACACTAAACAGCTTAAGGTAGTTTGATAGCAAGCAAAGGCAAGCAAGAGCTGAGGAAACTGTCTTGTCCAAACTTTTTTTCACCCTTTTCCAGACAAATGGCTTCCTTGTACTCTGCACAGTGCTTGCAGACAATGTTGCAGTATTATTAGTAAGGTTTATTATAGCATCTTGCCTTGAATGGCAGCAGCAGAGGAATCCCCACTGGGTGACCCGGGGTGCAGATGAGTGGAGGAGCTGTGTGATTCATTGTCCACAGCTCAGTGTGAAATAATCACAGCAAACTGTTTGGCTGGGGAAGAACTGGGCCTCTTTCTGTCTTAGGGCAGTTAAAACAGAAAGCCTCTGATCTAGATGGCATTTCCCAGGGTTGAATTATGCTTCATGACCCTGTTTCCCAAACACATTTTTACCTTTTAGAAGAGTGTGTACAGTGACACTGCCTAACACCCCAACCTTTAAACTGAAGTGCTTAAAAGGGAAGATAGGTCAGGTAGAGATATTTCTGTTCCTCAGCTATGCAATCAAGTACTTCTAGGATATGAAGTACATGGAATAATGGAACCACAAAATGGTTTGAGTTGGAAGGGGCCTTTAAGGTCATCTCATTGCAGCCTCTGCCATGGGCAGGGACACCCCCCACCAGACCACTTTTCTCAAAGCCCCATCCAGCTTGGCTTTGAACACTCCCAGAGACAGAACAGCCACAGCTTCTCTGGGCAACATCTAGAGCATTCATTCATGTAAATGAATTTTCAAATAATTTTCTGACAATATGAAAATATTTCCCTTTGTTGTGTCTTCAGAAGTTATTTCAAACTGGGTTGACTGTACTTCTTCTATGACAGGCAAAGCTTGCACCAAATCTGCTGCATTCACTCAGTCATTTCATTGCCTAAAAAGTCAGTGATTATTTGATCACTAAGTCAATGTATCAGTGAACTTCAACTGTTATCACTTCAGTTTAAAAGCAGAAGGCCCAGGTAAGGGATAAACAGCAATTTGACCAGTCTTGTTAAGGCTGAGGTGCCTCTGAGTATGCCATAAGAATGAGCTTTAAGCACCTCTGAAATCTTAGTGTCAACCCTGACAGTGCTTGGTTTTAATACAGCAGGTACTTCCAGAGAACAGCAGCAAGAAGGAAAGTTCTGCACTTCCTCCTGATCACACTGTATTCAAGATGCATGGACCAGACTCTTGTGTCTGGGAGAGACACCAGCAGGAACAATGCCACACCCACCACATTCCTTCCCTTCATGGAGAAATGGATGCCAAATTTGCCCATAATTTCCATGTAGGCAGTTCAGTCATTGCAGCAGTTGTCTTCCTCTTCTATCAGGTAAGAACACATAAAATTAGTTACATTTCCTCATACTGAAAATCATTCAAGAGTGAGACCAAAGCAAGAATGACATCCTGATGACAGAGGAGAACATCCAGAGAGTCCTTTCTTTTTCTCTGTGACCTCCCTCTCTGCTGCACTGCAAATACTTGTCTCAGGTTGAAGTGCTCCATTTCCTTCCTAAAATCTCTTTCTTGTGCTAGTAATCAGGGCAATATAAAATGTTCCTTTTAGACCATCTGGAAGCCACAGGAAACATCAATTAACTGCATATATTTGAATCATAAGTACATTAGGCTAGAAATTTCTACATATTCTAAAAATGAAATCCTATAAAGATTTTAAGCTGTGCAATATTTAATTAAGTGGTGGCCCCAGAGTGTGCAGAGCAGAATCATGTCCCAGGGCCATGGAGCAGGGTTTGCCACAAACCCACACAAGCCAGTCCCCATCAGCAGTGCAGCTATAAAGTTTCCTTCACATACTGAGCTCCCTGTCTAGCTGGTGCAGCCACATCACAAGCATTTCATTTATAGCCTCTTTTGAAATGCAGAGGATTTTTTTGGGTGGCTCCAGCTGAGCTGCTGAAAAATAAAGGAAGTGTGCTCCCTACTGTCTGGAAAAGCTCTCAGTGGAGCCTGCCAGTTTGATTCAAGCACACTGGTCTAAAATAGCAGCAACAGTTTAAAACGTAAGCCAAGCCCTTTCTGTGTGTGCCTGCAACCCATGAGGACGTCTGTGTGCATCAGAGCCCTGCTCTCAGCTGCAGCCAGCCCAGCCAGCAGCCAGCAGCAGCCCTTGGGTGGCCTCATGTTGCAGTGGGAAGGTGAAGGAGAAGGAAGTGTGCCATTCCCACCCTTCCTGTGGGGAGCATTGGCTTCAGCTTTGCTCAGTGATCTCGAGCAAGTCACCCCACCTTGCTCTGCCCTTCCCTGTGGCCAAAGCAGGATTTGAAGGCTGTTGGTTGAGCACAGTTCTATGAGCACTCCTGGAGCTCTGACTGTGAGCTGGCTGCTCTAAGAGCAAAGAGGTTTCTCTGCCAGCAAGGGCTGCACAGGAGCCAGCACACAGGAGTTACTGGTTGCAGCATTCCCTGGCTCTCTGGAGAGCAGGAGGGAGCTGCAAGGAAGGGCTGACCACTGCACCACCACTTCCCTGGCACAGCCTTCAGAGTTCTGCTCTGTGCAACAAAATGGATAATGAACAGACAAGAAAGCAGGGGCTGGATTTGCTGTGTTGTTCCCAATTCACCTGACACTGCCCTGTTCAAAAGCAGGGGGAAAAGTCACCTCTGTTTGGGTTTAATTTCACTTAGAGAAACTCTAACTACTGTTCTAGAAAGGGTATGGTGGAGAAGGAGTTGGCTGAGGGGATGTGGCAGTGACTGATGTTAAGGTAAGAAATATATCAGAGAACAGCTGTTAGTGGAGATCATCAGAGGGGATAATGAGTAATATTTGCATTAGAGAGCTGAAATAAATATTAAGGGCATTACTAATGGCATCTTTTGATGACAGAAAGGTATGAAGCATCATCCATGGAGAAAAGATTAAGGGATGCAGTATGAGAAAAACAGTTTAAGGAACTGGAGTATGAATAAAAACACTATGAAATTCACAGTACCTAATTCACAGTACAGTGTTCAGGGTCTTGCAATGAGGAGCTGGTTACAAAACCTTTTCTATAAGCTGTGAACTCATCTGCTAGAATTGAGTGAAGCAGATAAAGACCTGTGCATATGAGGTTATTATGGGATGATTACATGCTGCCAATGTGATGTAGCTGTGTAAAAAGAAAACGTGGTCTTAAGCGGTGTCAGGAGAGGCACTGCCTGTTGTACAAACTGACAGAAAAACGTCACCCCCGTGCTATGCGACAGACCCTGATGAAGACAGATGAACGGCGCTGGGAAAGAGGCAGCGATCGCGGGGGAGGAAAGTGCGCTCCAAGGGGAGGCTCCAGCATTTTCCTCGCACAGCCAGGTGCAATGACGGGAACGCGGCTCTCTCTGTGCATAACCCGTGCCAGCGACGGACGGGACCTATTTATGTCCTCTCCCAGTGCTGTTCCAAGAGAGAACGGGTGCAAAATCCGCAGTAAAGTGAAGCTGAAGTCAGGGGTCAGAGCTCTGGGAAGGAGCGGCGCCGCAGATGCAGCAGGAGGGGACAGGCGATGCTGCAGTGCCATCCTCTGTCCCTTCAGAGCATCGCAGCATCTCGGAGCAGGAGCGACGCTGCGAGGGGCCGGCAGGACCCGATCGGTGGGGAAAGAATCCGTGTGGGCTGTGTTTTGGACCCGAGCAGGGCTGCAGGTCCTCACTCACACCTGGAAGCGCAGCTGGATGTGCGGCTGTGCCAGGAGGACACGCAGGGGGGACAGAGGGACAACGCAAGAGAGACTCTTCCAGCTGGCCTCTGCTAACAGCTGGAATAATCTGTACCATGTTCTGAATGAAATCAGCAGAGAGAAATAATAGCAACATACCCTCAACCTCTGGAAGGAAAAAAGAAAAGGAAGGGGGAAAGGAAAGGGAAAAACGAAAGGAAAAGGTGAAAGGAAAAGGCAGAAGGAAAAGGGAGAAAGGAAAAGGGGGGAAGGAAAAGGAAAGGAAAGGAAAGGAAAGGAAAGGAAAGGAAAGGAAAGGAAAGGAAAGGAAAGGAAAGGAAAGGAAAGGAAAGGAAAGGAAAGGAAAGGAAAGGAAAGGAAAGGAAAGGAAAGGAAAGGAAAGGAAAGGAAAGGAAAGGAAAGGAAAGGAAAGGAAAGGAAAGGAAAGGAAAGGAAAGGAAAGGAAAGGAAAGGAAAGGAAAGGAAAGGAAAGGAAAGGAAAGGAAAGGAAAGGAAAGGAAAGGAAAGGAAAGGAAAGGAAAGGAAAGATGCAGTGAATAAGCCCAACTCAATTCCTATCTCTAAGATCAATCTCACCATGCAGTGTCTGAGCTGACTGGTTTGCAGCAGACCCTCACTCACCAGACTGAGTCACCTTTTGCTCTGAAGTGGGGACAGCACAGAACAAGTGTCTTCCTGCCACTCATCCCTTTGGTCATTATCTTACATGGGGCTTTGTGTTAAAGAAAAACAGCAAACATTTTCACTTCAAGTACATGCTTTGGCTCATTAATCCTCAACAGTATTGATTTTCTGACATGTTTTTTTCCATGTTAATTGTTCCAAATGGAGAGGAGCTGCCAAGGCTGCAGTGCTGATACATCTCCTCCTAACCACACACCTCAGGAGAGGATGGAAGGTCCATTTTTTAGCTGCTAAGTGTAGCTGTAACACAACTTGAAACCAGCTGTCTCTGTTTTGCATTTGCAAATGTTTTTCAATGTAGGTTGATGTTAGGGCCTGCCAGCATCTGCAGCAATGCTGCCAGCAGCTTATTAACAGGCCAATTGCCAATTGCTCAACATTGTCATATTACACCAGAGCCTAAAAGTCTCTGCAATCTGAGCATCCATTTTCAACATCTTTGCATATATTTATGATATTTTCTTCTTTTAAAGTGCCCTGCTATTCCTCTGTTAAATATCCATCGACTATTTGGTGAAGAAAAGCATTTATAATAAAAAGAACTGTCCCTCAGTACCACATTTCTGAAAACAAACCTGTATGTGATAGATCTTAGCACTGTGTCTGAGTTGGTGTGACAGGAGTGCCCATCCCAGGAAAAGCTTTCTGGGGTTTGCCAAGCAAGAAGATCAAACCCCTGAGAGCCCAGGTCCTGTCAGCTGCATGCAGCACTGGGAAGGATGAGATGGAGGAGTGAGGGAATATGTCCCTCCTCATAAAATTCATTGGAAGCCTGAAATGCAAAAAAAAGCTCCCAGCAGCATGCAGGACCAGGCCAAAAAGGCTGGTGTGTGAGGCTGCCCTGCAGAGAGCAGTCAGCTGGCAGGAGCAATGGCAGGATGCTTTTGGGACCTTGAGTGCCCAGCCCTCAGTGCAGCTGGTGAGTCAGTGCTGTTCTTCAGAGCAGAAAAGTCTGCTCTGCTCTGTTGTTCAGAGCAGGAAGCCTGCAGGAGAGGAGGGACAGCATTTCTCAGCTTTTGCTCTGCACTCATGGCCAGGACTGGTGTTGGAAGCTTCTGTCTCCCTCTGAGCACAGCCAGTTCCTCTACTCCTGCCTGTCCACCATCCCTGATGCTGCTTTTCCTGACCTCTGCAGCCCCTCCTGCCCTCTGAGACAAACACACAAACACTACACAAGCTCCTGGGCAGAGTGTTGGTCCTCATGTCAAAAGTGCCATTTGAAAAAAACAAACAAACCACAAAACCAAAGACTCCATGAAGTGGCCACCTCCTGCTGACAGCACTAAACTCCCTGAGTGGGAGAGGAGACCCAGGCCTTTCAGCGTGTCACCTTAGCCTGGCATCCTTGATGCCAAACCTCCATCTCTGCAGGACCATCCCATGGCACCAGGGCCATCTCTGCACTGGGAGGTGAGGGAGAACAGCCCTGAGGGGAGGAAGGCCTGGATGTCTCCAGGAGAAGAGCCATGGTGATCTGAGGGGAGAAAGGCCTGGATGTCTCCAGAAGAGCCATGGTGACTTGAGGAGAGGAAGGCCTGAACGTATCCAGGAGAAGAGCCATGGTGACCTGAGGGAAGGAAGGCCTGGATGTCTCCAGAAGAGCCATGTTGACCTGAGGGGAGGAAGGCCTGGATGTCTCCAGAAGAGCCATGGTGACCTGAGGAGAGGAAGGCCTGGATGTCTCCAGAAGAGCCATGGTGACCTGAGGGGAGGAAGGGCTGCTTGTCTCCAGAAGCAGCACGTGCCTCCCTCACACATTAATTAACACTGCCTCCTGTGCTGTATGCCACAGATAATTGCCCTTAATTTCACAGGCTTATGCAAAGGAGCAGTAATGGCTCCTGTGCCTTTGTTAGCTCCAAGGGCCTCATTTCTGTCAGGGGTGCAGCCCTGGTTGGGTGGCGGAGGTGCACCATGGCAGTGTACCCTGACAGGCCCCACTCTGCACACCCTCCCCTTTCCCCAGGGCTGTTGGGACATGTGGGGACTGATGGTGTCAAATCATCCCCCATGGGGGCCCTGAGCTCCTGCTGGGACATCAGCCCTGGAAAGGAGGCAAGGATTTGCCAGCTGGCCTCTGGCTGGAGCCAGTGTTGGAGTGAGATGTTTTCAGTCAGAAAGCTTTCTCCAAAGCATTCAAACAGAACCACCTTTGGTGGGGGAAGAGGGCTGAAGGATGTCACAGGCATCTTTTATGGAAAATCATTTCCTTAGGATTTTTCCTCCTGAGAAGCTGGGAGGCCTCAGGAACAAAATGCAAACATTGATTATCTGCTGCTGTGGAATGCAACAGGTGCATCTGAGATTGTTCTCATGTTGGTTGTTTCTAATTAATGGCCAATCACAGTGAGCTGGCTCGGACAGAGAGCCGAGCCACAAACCTTTGTTATCATTCTTTGCTATTCTATTCTTAGCTAGCCTTCTGATGAAATCCTTTCTTCTATTCTTTTAGTATAATTTTAATGTAATATATATCATAAAATAATAAATCAAGCTTTCTGAAACATGGAGTCAGATCCTCGTCTCTTCCCTCAACCTGAGGCCCCTGTGAACACTGTCTCACCCCTTCCAAGGATGTGTGCCAAGACATTGGGGAAAGTGCTCCACACATTTGTTCGTAGTGTTGAATGTGTAAGAGACCACACAACAACCCACATGGGTCCCATGTAAGAGGGTTTATACACCCCAGCAAAACCAGAAATGAGACAAATTCAGATGATCCGCACTCCTTAAATCCTTTTCTCCATCTCTTACTCACCTTTTACACCTAACCACCCCCTCCACCCTACCAGGCATTCCTGTTGATCTCTTCCCTTCACACCAGTCCCATTCTGTCTTCCAGCTCTTCTTTCCCTGTAAATCTGCTGTCTGTGCCCTCACCTCTTCATTCATGACACTTCAGGTCATGACAGCCATGAACACAGTGTGTGAACCTTGAATTATGCTCAGAATGGGTCAGGAAACAGGAAGTTGGAGATGTTCCACAGGTAATTTCCTCAATCTTAGTTTCTCTGCCTAAGCTAGAACAACCATTCATTGCAATAATCCTGGCCGATGTGAATGATATCTCAGGCATACAGAAATTCTCCCCTGGACACTCCCCTCTTGCTTTTGATGGCTCAGGAAGTTCCTGAGCCAGAAGTGGCTTCTTTGTGATAGGACTAAACTGCCAGGGACAGTCACTTATTTGCTAAGGCTGTGAGAGAGCAGGCAAAGAGGTTAAAAATACAAAGAAAGCTCTTCAAAAGGATTTTTATTATCTTTTTTTTCTGAGGATGTGTCATGTTCTGCATCTGTGTCTTACCTGCCACAGATAACAGAGCAAAAAATCTCAGTTGCAAGGTGAAATATGCAGAAATTGGCAGCCAGACATGTTTACTACAGAAGGAATCCAGTAGTGCAATATCTGGTCAATGAATTGGGATCTTTCTGCAGCCCATGTTTAGAGCTCAGCCCAAGTTGCTGAGATCTGTGGCTCTGATCCAGCAAAGCACATATTTATCTCTCAGCATGTGAGTAATCCCATTCACTTCATTTGTAGCACTTACTCACTTCAAGATAAACAAATATTTGTGTGACTTGTCGGATGTGGCTCTCACTGAGCCAGAAGCAAAGAAAGAGAGGTGATTATGCAGCTCCATGGGGAAGAATGTTTTGAGATGTTTTACTCTCCTTCATCCTTGCAAAGGATGCTGTATGAATTAGAACCCTAGTTAATGTTCAGTTACTGTTCATAGTTACTGCCACTGAGTCTACTTTGGCTGATAGTGACAGGAGTCTTTAGGGATTGCCTTTTATTTTTAAATGTTTGCAGTACTATGTTTCTTTTAGTTAAACAGGTCTCAAGCCTGGGAGAAGTCTTCATGGGTGCTTTTCATAGTGTTCTGTCACTCCTATAATTAAGTAAAGCCTCCTTCTGGAGCTCTGTAAGAATATGCTGAAGTGATCTTGTAAAATGAGGATTTTTGATGCATTAATATAGGTGCCAGTGTTCACACAGCTGCAGCTGGTGTGTGTGTGTTTATGCAGATAAGTATTTTGAACAGGGAGAACCCTCTGTTGGCTGCACACTTGATCTCCCTGCTGAAATGAGTGACGTGAAGTGCTGTAAGACACATTATTCCCATTCTTGCCCCAGGCTGAGACTGCCAATGCTCACATTACAGGAGACCACTTGACCCATCTCCACTTCTGCACACAAAGTACACTTCATGATTTTACTACAGAGTGGATGATTTGCCTCCATGGGTCAGCCTATCATCTTTCATAAATTCCAGAAAGAACAACACCTTCTGGGAGGCAGCCAAAATAAGGACTGCTGGGGAATCTGATATTTGTTTCATGTTTATATTAGGAGGAGTCAAGCAGTGATAGATCTCCTATCACTTCATTCAAGTTTCTTGCACTGGGTTATGTGATGAGAAGCCAGTTGCTCCAAACAAAGTTTTATAAACTTGTAGAAGCTGATAGACTCACAACATACGAGAATAAAGAGTTATTAAAATTCTCCTTTCTCAATTGGTCTTTGCGCTTAAAATGAAACATCTTCTCTTTTACTTTCCTATTTTCTCATTTCAGGGAAAACAAAAAAATACATAAACCCAAATTTTAATGTTTTGTATTCACTTGGTGTGACAGAGTTCATTGCAGAAGCTTTTTGGGATCTCCTATTTTTTGTTTCTGCTGGAAAGGCTCTTTACCCTCTTTGCAATTTTAGTTTTTCTCCATAGCTACACCATTTCTTTGCCCTAAAGACTAAGGAAGAATGCAAGACATTTATATCCTTTGCTATCTGCTGCAGCTGCAGCTGGCATAGTAAGAAGTGATTTCTTCTGGGGTACATAAGTTAATTTTTCTCCAAGAGCTCAACGATGTACAATTAAATTTGTGGTTTAATGAGACAGAGAAATGTCATATCATTCCCATGAATTAGAAAGGTATAAAGCACTTCCCAATGGGCCAAGTCAGACTTATCAAATTTTAAATTAACCATCATTATAGTTCAGAATTATCACAGATTATTCTTCCAAGACCTGTTAAAATGAAAATTTAAAAGATCACATAAATAATGCCATGTGCACAGTTTTAACTCTCAAATTTTAGGCCAATAGGAGGCCTTGGATGGAGTCTAATTAGGCACATGGGCCATGAGTGAAATGCAAAACCCCAATCACTGTCAACAGAGCCAAAATTCCAGTTAAAACCTCTGACACTTTGATCCTTATACAAAACTCTCATTTTAACCACAATTTTTTTCATTTATTTATGGTCCAGTCTAAGTGCCTTATATAACCTGGGCTGCTCTCTTACTCAAACATGACTAATTGCCCTAATTGTGCCAAGTTCCTGATTCAAGGACGTCTGGTACAGTAAGGACCACAGGCCAAACCTACAGTACATGAAAGCTATTTTTATCAGCCTGAAACTTCTGATCAAATGAAATTTTGCTTATAAAATACCTTCTGTGCTAATTTAAAAGAGTTTGACTGTCTACATAGAAAGCATAATTGCCATGTTAACTGCCAAAGTGGGCAAGAGAAGTGGTCATTTCATAGAAATTTGTTTGCATTACTCATACTTTAATTTCTTTTCCATTTCTTCTAGCAACTCTATTAATCTATTGTTGGTCTTCAGATCTCTTAAACACTCTTTGCAATGTTTTTGTTCAAAGGCAGTCCTATGTCAGTATAATTCAGTTTACCCTAACTATTACTGAAAAGTCTGTGGACGATATTAATTTTTAGCTCTTTTCATAGTTGGATAGATATTATCTTCATCTTACACATTGGAAATCTAAATCTCTGGTATTTCTTTTTGTCTGCTTTACTTTGCTTTCATCTGCAACGTTGTCACATGTACAATCTGGGGTTTAGATTCCAAAACCATAATTGTTTCAGGACCAGTGAGGGTTAAGTAGTGAATACTACAAGAGGAAATTTAAACTAGAGATTTCTTCCCTGACATCCCACCAGCCTCCGCTTTTCACATGAATTTCTCTCCTGTTATCCCAACATTACCCATGCCTGACCTGTTCCCCACCCCAGACTCCCTCAGCAGGTAGTTTCCACCATGGCCTGGGCAATTTGTGGGCTATGCAACCAGCCCATGAAGGGGAGAGTGAGTCAGCCCAGAAGTATCTGAGGGAAAATGAATCTTTAAGATATGGCACTTTGAAAAGGATAGATATGGGTTATCTGAATCACAAGTTATACCTACAAAAATATGGCATCAAAGAAGCTCCATTAGCAAACATTCTCTCCACCTCTGCTTGCACCTTTATCTGACTGGGGAGCAAATTAAGCTGCAGCAGCAGGAACAAGCAGGAGAGCTGATAGGACAACCCTGAGCACCTCTGAAGAACCACAGCCCCGGGGACCACCGCAGTGTGAATGCTCAGCAGCAAAAATTCCAGATCAGATGTGCTCTCTTGCCCTTTTCAGAGTCTGCATAGATCTTCAGTACTCTCTTCAGATCTCTCAGATAGCAAATTGCCCAGACCAGATCTGTGATGGTGTTGTGTGGATCAGCTTTCTTCACATTAACGGAGATTAGGCACGTAGGAATAATCAAACCTCCCAGGTTACTTATCCCACTCTCTTGCCATTGCTGCTAACCTTGCTATCCAATCACCAACACAATCTGTTTTCAGAGCACTTATCTCATTTGTGAGAATATTCCAATACTTTAAACAAACTAGTTTTTTAAAAATTTTATTTTATAGATTTCTGCTATCTCATTTTTTCCCTCCTGAGATACCCTGCACATGCAGATTGTGGTTTCTTAAAATGCTTTCCAACTACTTACTTTTTTCTTTTTTTTTTTTCTTTAATTTAGGAAACATTATCCCTAGCCCTTTAATTAACCACACTGCCCATCTGCTCCAAGCTCTCGTCAAATAACACCATTCTCATGGCTGTGCTCTTCAACTAGAGTTCAGAGCTATCACACTCTCTGGCCCCCATGACAGGCAGCCTGCTGTTCCAGGCCAAGGAATCCTCTCTGCTTCCATTCCCATGGCTGTGTTACTCTCAGGCACTTTGCTATTAAAAGCCTGCTCTCTCCAGTGAATCATTACCCCCACTGAGCACAGGCAGGATGCAGCCTGGTCCTGAGGACCCTTCCCAGGAGCAGAGACAGGCAGTATCAGTGTGAGTCAGTAGATGGCTCTGTTTCAAGCCATTGCAGCAGGTTTTGGGTCTGTGTGTCTGTGTGGGATGATGTTTTAGTCCTGCTTCTTTCTTTTTGCAAAGTGGGTGCATATCCAAATCCAACTCTCTTCTGTCCAAACTCGACAAGGAATAGAGCTCAAAACCCAAAATATATCAAATATGTCAAAACATGACAATCCCCATATATCCCAGGTATTTTTCAATCAAATGCTAAGAGAAAGTGCTGTGACACCCCTGAGTATTAATTCATCAGAATGACAAAATTAATTACCTCCATCTCCCTTCAGTTTGTCCTTGCTGATGCTGCCTGGAGTTTGAAGGTGCTCAGAGAGGTCACAGCTTTTTAGTATCACACTAGAGACACTGATCTCTGTCGCACAGTATAATTTTTAATTGCACTTAACTATGAGAATGGCCATACTGGATTAGATTAATTACCCATATTGTCCAACATACTGTTTCCAACAGCAACCAACAGTGAATGCCTAAGGAGGGCTATGAGAACATGTCAAGGAACTATGAGATATCCTGAGTAATTGCAGCCCTCAGCCATTCCTGCTCCAGGGATATTGTGAATTGGAGTAGTCTTTATCTATTCAGTAACCTTCAACAGATTTTCTTGCATGACCTTGTGCAGCTTCCTCTTGCCTCCATTTAAGGCTTTTCCATCAACAACACCCCACACCAAGAAGTTCTACAGCTCATCTACACCGTCTGTAGTGTGCCTCTTTTCATTTGTTCAGAGATTTCCCTGCCATTTTCATAAGCCATGCCTTGCTCCTGGATCAGAAGACTGAGTGAACAGGCAGGCTCTGCTCCCCTTCTTTGTGTAGTTCCCCATCTAAGAGATTTGTGTTACATTTTGTTCAGTCTGCGTATTTTCTGCCCATGTCCAGTTCACAGGTCCAGTATTAGGGCTGGAGATACACTCTGGCCAGGTAATTCACATCTCTGTGCACCTTGCTCAATTCCTACAGCTCAAAAATCAAGATATTCTACAGCTGTGCCAAGAGACTGAGGGGAACTGTGGTGCAGTTCATGGCATGGCTTATAACCCATTGCTGCCAGCATCACTGCACTGTTTAGCCCTAATAATGTTTTTTTTTTTCCTCAATTTTCTGCCCTGAGCACCAGTTCAATTTGATTTTGACCCATAAGCGAGAGCATTTCTCACCACAAACTGGAGCTATGTCTTAGACCGTGTTTCTGGTCAGGCCAAAATGACATTTGGTGCCATTACTAAGCAATTTTAATGGTAGTTCCTGCTGAGTAATCATGGACACCAGGCACTTTGTACCTTTGGAAATGTCTCACTAATGGCAGCATGGGGGAGGAAGGAAGTTCTCCCTGTGGAGCCTGACACATCACTAATTCAAGTATGATTAACTCTGCCTGTCCATCAGAGCCCTGTTCCCTGCACTCTGTCCTTCTCACTCCTCTACCTTTACCTGTTCCTTCTTTCTCCAGGTTTGAGCCTGATTCTGCTCCTGGCTGTGGTTCTGTCCTTTGGGAAACCTCAGGCCCTCTGGATTCCTTTGTATAGTGTATTGAAAAAATTACCAACTCACTATCCTAGATCTGCCTTTAGCAAGTGAAATGTTAAAGTCCCCGCATCTAATCTTCTGCATGGTAAAAAAGACTGTCCAGAGAGATATGTTTACTCCAAAATCCCTCTGTGAAGTACTCAAACTAATACTGAAATACCTGGAAGAGGAGACACTGGCACTGGGCACATTGCAGAGGCTTCAGTTCTTGTCTTTGATATGAGAAACATTCAAAAGCTGGCAGGAGACCTTTACTAAAGAGTGTTTCAGCTCCTCTGGCTGTTTTGCTCTGTGGACGGGCTGCAAGGCTTTGTGCTGAACTGCAATAAACAGGAAGCATTAACAATAGCTCTGAGACAAGAAGGCTCCCCTGAAAGTCTGTGGCCCAGATATTTGGCTGGTGCTAATCAGAGCCATTCTTTGGGCTTTGGGGAACTGCAGTGAGTACATCAGAACCAGTCCCAGATCACATGTCTCTCGTGGAAAGAATGGGTGACAGCAACAAAAAGTGCTGGGGAAATATTTTATTGTCCGGCTGGGTGTTTCTCATAGGTCAGAAATTATCTCACTTTCCAACCTCATTGCAATCTATGCAGTATATATCTGCTGGTTTGTTGGCATTTTTGAATCACCCACTGGAGATGTTGGCCTGGTGCATCCTCTGGAAGGTTGGGTCACCCAATTCATCATTTCACCACAGGAAAATTATTCTTTTCTGTGTCAGTTCCCAAGCAGCATCTGGTTCATAGTGTGCAAAACAAACCAAAGGAGCCTGGTACCCATGGCCAGCTTTGGAAGGAGTATGAGTGCAAAAGGTGCAAGGCAGGAAAATCCCTAATTACTGAAGTAAGTAAATAAACTTACATTTCCACTTTCAGGGGGAAGTTTGCTCAGCTCAGCCACCAGTTATCCCCACAACAGGATTTTATCCTTCATCTACTTCATCTGGAGGCAAGGGGTTTTATCTTCGGGCAGATGCTGGTGCCTGCCACGGGCTGGCTCAGGCTCTGGGCTGCCTTTAGGTGCCGCTACAGCCCAAATAAACACAGCAGGGCTCAGCCTGGCGTTCTCACGATGGAGCCCAGCCCTTGCTCAGGCTGTCCTGCACGGCAGAATCACCGGCAAAAAAAACCACCGAGTCCATCACAATCACACCGAGCAGGAGTCATAAAACTCTCGTGGCTCCCCGTGAAAGAGGCTGCTGGATTGGTGGGGTTTTTAATTTTTATTTGTATTTATTCCACAAACTGTTCAATTCAAGTGACTTGATCATTCCCAAGCTATTCCTTTAGCCCTTGTTTTTTTGGCAATTAACTGCTTCCTAGAAATGGGGCATTGCAGTTCAGCTGCCCTGTCCCTTGTGTGGGCAGCCCCACAGATGTCCAGCTGCTCGATCAAACACTTCCCTACCTCCATCCTTGCAGGTGCTGTGGGTTTCAACTAATTCCTTCAGGGAAGGAAAAATTACTGACAAAATTGCTCCAGACTTCACAAAGTGTGCTAAAAGCAGTAATCCTTCATCCTCACCAGTGCAAGAGCTACAAAGATTGAGGTGAAGTGGTAGAAGAGCAGGATGGAGATCCAAGCTGAAGTTCATCACTTTAGAGATTTCTGTAGGTTTTGGTCAGTGTCCCAAGATGGCCCTCACTGCATCTGCTGGCTTTTCCCATGGATCATGGATCAGTTTTTCCGTCCTTTGCAGCCAGTTCCTCTGATCCTCTGCTGTGGGAACAGCTCCTTTGCTATAAAAGCTTACCCTCCTGTTTCTCTCTTCTGCCCCAGTTTCGTTTCCCCCTTTACAATTTCTTAAAGTGAGAACATGCTGGTTTCTTTTTCTCCCCATCTGAGTATTCCTTTCTCTTCAGACTGCAGAGTTTCAGATCTCAGGCCAGATTCACTCTCTGAATCTCTGGCATTCAAGCAGAGCCTGGAATGAGACCCTCTTTTCCTTGCTGCAGAGCATTTTGCCATGATATGGACAGGAAGAGTGGAAACATCTCAAGGATACTTCCAGGCTGCAACAAGCTCAAACATAATATTCAGTAATGCAGCAATTTCATTAAAATAACCCAAATTCATCAGTTATGCAAAGCCTCTCCACAGCACACCAACTAGTGAGGTTAAACCAGAACAAAACCCTGTCCCTGGGATAGGCAGTGACTTGCCCACAGCCCCGGAAAGAACAAGAGGGAGATTTGTTTTGTGCCCACGGATATACAATTTCTGCCCTTGAAATCATTTCCTCGAAGGAAAGGGATAAATTAGGGGCCCTGCTTCCCTCTCACCGTGGGGGAAGCTCTGATGTTGTTTTGCCTGAGGCAGGTCAGGAGCTAGGTTGGAATTGTTTATGTGGGCATCTCCTGCTCACCTGTAGGACCAGTCCAGAGTGTAGGTGATGCCAGGGACACCTGGGCAGCAGCAGTGGCCAGACCCAGACACATCAGTCCATGGGCACATGCCAGACAGGTGTGGCAGAAACCAACCCTGTGGAACGGTTCTTTCTATGAGCTCAGTGCTCTTCTAAATCTTTCCATACCACTCACAAGTGTCAACGTACTCTCCATTTCCTTCAGAATTACCACAGCTGGGATGGAGGTGTGTGCATGAGGACATGGCAAGAGAAGGTCACTTTCTTCCTATTAAAAGAAAAGATGGGGGGAAAGGGTTTGGGCTAAGATGTTATGGTGTTTCAGCCATGCTGAAAAAATCTGATGCAGAACCAAGGCAGTGGGGCCTGTGGGTGTGGAGGGAGCATCTCTTGGGAACCAAGTGCAAGTTTTGGTGCTCAGTGTTGTGCACCCAACTCTGTAAACTGTGCCCAGAGTGTTTTAACTGGGCTGGGTAAAGGCTTGCTTCTCATATTGCTTCCTGTGCTTTTGTGCATTGTTACTTCTCGAGTTATTCAAAACATCTAAAGGAGGCTGAAGCAATTACACTGCAACTAAAATAAAGTCCTAATTTTGTAACCCACTTCCCCCCTCACCCACACAGAAAAAATCCACAATGAAATATAGTGCATGAGAAAATACAGAATATTCCACCTACCCCTCAACAGAGCATGTATGAGCACAGCCCTATCACAGCCAGCACCAGGCTAGAGAGCTTTTCATTAATTTGGAATATATATGGGCAGAAGCTTGATAAGCAAATAGCAGTGTTCCCAGCACACCAGCCAAGCCCCATGAAAACGAAAAACAATAAATTTATTGAAAGCTTTTTTAAAATTGGAGGAAATTATTACTCATTTGAATTCTGTTCATGTTAAGGTCAATGGTCTTTTTTTCAGATTCTGATTGTTAATATTAGATGAAAGGACATTTCCTTTACATTGTATTTATGAACTCTAGTGGCACAAGGAGGATAACAGCCACATACATTGCACACCAGAAACATTTCTCAATTTTGCATTGTTTAAGAATTAGTTCATTACTCATTTTTCCTTTGACCTTTAAGTTAAAACCAGCGTTATTTAAATACATTGGGCCTGATTGTGGTTCTAGAAATTGTGTGTGGATGCATGACTTGAATTCAGTAAATGCAGCTTAGACTGTGCACATGGATAAGACTATGGTTTGAAAAACACTGGTCTGAGGGGATTCAGTTCTGTCATGTTCTGTATGATGGAGGCAAAAATCCCAAGAGGTTGTAGGATGGGGTGAGTATGTTCAGCATCTTCTGTCGAGATTGACAGAACAAGACCTGTTTATGCCCCTGAGGTGGAACACCACAGCATTCAGCTGAATATGCCTGGCTTTGCATGCTAAAAGTTGCCTGCATTGCATAATGCTGTGGGTATTCAGGAGGAAATTTTTGATTGCTCAGGTGAGAGCTTTCACAACGCCACACGAGCACAAAATTATGGTCTTAGATTTGCTGCGGCTTTCTGCTAACAGCAAACATAATTTGACAGCTGAAGGTACCCCAGAGCCTTTTGTGTGGTCTGTACCTTGGAATAATTATCCACAAAACAATATACTGCTGGTGACACTTTTATTGCCCCCAAAACTGCTTCCTTTCACTTTGCTGGTGTTACTGTCATTTCATGCTAGTCAGAAGCTTTCTGTTCGTGTGGCAGAAAAACAGAAGCAAAATTCTCTCAGATTTGCCTGTGTTTAGGTGCTGGATATTGCTCAAGGTACATTCTTGCTCTGTGTGATTGCTAACAGGGCCCAAACAGCTATCAACACTGTCAAACTTTCACTCAGCAGTGGCACCATGTCAGATCTGCCCTGATGTCTGTGAGAACCAGGTTTGGCTCTGGGTTTTCCAAGTGCTCCCTCCCTTTACATCAGCTGCCAACTCTGTGTCTTTGTCAGCCAGACAACAGAACTGTGTGCTGAGCTCCAGCAATGCTGGCAGCTCTGAGACCTCCACCAAACACCTGTGAGCAGTGGCTTCCTCCTCACATGGCTGCTGAGACACTGCTCTCATTTTTCTGGTGACAGTGACACCAGAGCGTGTCCTTTGGCTCCTGAAGGCATGACAGCCTGTGGGCAGCATGGCTGAAACACCATAACATCTTAGCCCAAATCCTTTCCCTCAATCTTTCCCTTTTCTTTTAATGATAGGATGAATGTGGCCTTCTCTTGCCATGTCCTCATGCACACACTTCTATCCCAGCTGTGGTAATTCTGAAGGAAATTGAGAGTATGTTGACAGTTGTGAGTGGTTTGGAAAGTTTTAGAAGTCTCAGAACCATTCTCCATCACAACTGATATCAACACTGAGCAGCAGCTCAGTCTGTCCCCTGCAGTAATTGTTAAAGGCTTCTAGAAAATGCATTAAATTAGTAAAGGCATTTTCTGGTTTGGTTCAAAAAAACTCTTGTGTTCTCAGAGTCAGAATTTAGCAACAAACTCTATGTATGGCTATCACTGAGAAATGTTAAAATATAGAAAAAATTATCAGCATTCTAACAGAACGAGGCAGGCAGCCTTCTCCTTCCACTTTCTAATCTCCTCTGCTCATACATGACGCACAACACCAAAGCTGCACAGAACACAGAACAATTCTGGTTTGTGAAGAACTCCACTAAAATTTTAGTCTCAAGTAAAATTTTAGGGCCTCATTCAGATTTCAGAGTTTTGGCCTAAAGAAAACACAGTCTGCTAAATTATTAGTAATGATCTGGACAGCCACAGCTCATTTCAAATTAGCAGTAATATTGCCACTGTGATGAACAGTCATAGATTTTATGTGAAAATTTGCAGAAAAGGCATTTGTGGGGTGCTTTGCAGTCTTTTGAAACAGTGCAAAGAACACTATTTTTCCCATTAAACTTCCAAACTCACATGTCTAAGGGCAGCTTAAAGTGAAAGACACAGTGAGGGTGTCCCAAGGCCGCCCCCGCTCCAAAATAACAATAATACACAAATAGTTCAGCTATTGAATAGGTTTGGGTAATCCTTTGTACTTTTAGTATTTCACCATCTGCCATGTCTAAAAAGAAGTACATGTAGCCAGGAGCAGTGTGAAAGACAGGCAGGCGAGGGATCATGACCCCTGCTTTTGACCTTGATGCTGAGAACTCCCGTCTCAAAAGAGATCTGGGGCTGCAAACCCGTCCCCAGCCCTGCCCTTCGGGGCCAGACAATTGGCAGGGCAGATTCCTCTCTGTAAAAATGAGAAACTGTTGTGGGGGGCTTAAGGGGAGGAGGGAATGAACACCAGGGAACAACAACTGCATTTCAAATAACCTCACTTATTCCTCTCAGCCCTCCTATCAGCATTTCCCTTCTCTCATTTCCATACCGAAGGCAGATATAAAGCTGTGAAAGATGTTCAAGATGTGGCACCCATTTGGAAACCTCCCAGGCAGTTGTACTGACATGTTTTTAAAGACTGCCTGTAGGTCTTTCGTCTGGATTAGCTGCACATTCTTCCCTTGGCTCCTTTTCTGTACTGAAGAGCTCCCTCACTTTTATCCATTGCAGGACAAAGTTCCCCTTAAATCCCCACCTTAGAACTTGCTAATTTACACAATAGAAGAGACTTGCTTACCACCACTTTGCATCTGTATTTACACACGAGGGGCACCTGGATCCAAGTGAAGTTCCTTTTGGGGATTGACTTCCCTTTGCAAATCAGGAGTACATTCCAGAGCTTCACTCACTTTAAGTTCACACCAAATATGTAAGTTCAGCTGGCTTGTTCATGAGAGTAAGGCAAGCAAGAGCTGGCCTCCTACTTGACCTTACATATGAGCAAGGTCTGTCTTTTCTTTTTTATAGGTTTTTCTTGATTGGTAGAAGCAAGCAGAAGTTTCTACTTTGAAAGGAAGGACTGGTGGATGCAACACACTGATCTTGCTGTCCTGGTCTTCTTTTTCATTAGGTTGTTTTTTCATTATTGTAGAGGAAAATAACATAGATTGGGGGAAAAAAAATCAGGAAGGTCTATGCCAGACACATAAAGATGAGGTGTTCATGTTTTGCAAATTGTTTCTTCTCCTGTTTGCTCATAGATAATGGAGTTTTTGACATCGAGCCACAGAAAAACAGTAAAAAAATGTTGCCTGCCTTGGCCAACCTATTGAAAGAAATAATCTCCTCTTTCCAGTTTGTTTCCATTCCCCTCATTAATCCTTCTTTCCTGCCCAGCTTAACTCTCCCATCCTGTTATCTTCACTTCATGAAGTTTCACTCAAGACAAGGCTGATCCTACCATAACAAATTCCTCTGAGAGACCTGGCAAAAGGAGAACATGACAAGAATCTGCAGGCAGATAGAAACCTGAATGGCTGGCCTTAAGCTATATTGATATTTCTGTAGTGATATACACAGAGACTGCAGTAAAAACCTAGACCTTTGGCTCACTAGGGCCAGTTACCTGTTTTTAGATGTGGCTGCTAATCAGTCTTTCAAAGGAAGATGAAAAGTCCCTGTATCACACTGAGCTCTGGTGTTTTGCTATAGAGAGGAATTTTTCCTTGACCTTACAAATCAGCAAGATATGTCATGTTTACTCTGATATTCTGGTATCCAAATACCTACAAATACTATCAATCAACATCAAATAACCAAGTCCTACTCAAAATCCAGGATAACAAATACGTGAATGAGACAATGTAATTGGGTAATTGGTCATCATATGTTGCCCTTTTGAAATGTTGTTTTCCCTTCATCATGGAAAGGTTGAAATAAATGATCTGATTGTCTCTGACCTAGCAAAGGGAAATGAAATAAGAACAGCTGGGTAGGTCAAGAAGGAGATGAGTCGTGTTACATTCAACTCATCAGGAAGGGCCAGAAATCTGGACTACAGTAATTAGGACAGCTAAGAGGGAGAAAAGCAATTGTAAGTGTATTGGACTTTTATCCAAATCCCTTCAAATGGCCTTTGGTTCTTGCAAATTCAGCAGAAAACTGGCAATATATTGCTGGAAATGCTTGACAAAAGTGAAAAAGAAATTGCTTTTAACGCAATGTTCAGTGGAAAATGTCAGTGCTTCATTTGAAAATATGGGCTGCTGTCTTAAAACCTGGAAGGTTTTAGCAGAGTAATTGTGGCAGCAAAACACAAATTCAATTAGGTGAAATCAACAATCTATCAGAAATGTTAGAAGGTTTCTTAACCTGACTGGATATAGACTTTTTGGATTTCTTATCGCTGAAATATATTGTACAGTCCTAAATCAATACCCTGAAATACTGGCAAGCATCACCAACAACACATATGCTTTCATTTTACTATTAGTGGCATTAATGCTAGAAAGAGCAAACTGTGCTCTTTTATATATCTGATTACTTCCATTTACAAATATGGATTTGCTTTAATAGTCTTCTAGAACAGGACACACCCTGCACACTTTTCCCCCTATAAATCATGCCTAAACTCCTTCCCCTGGCCAAAACTGACTGCAGAATGTCTCCTGATCATTTCCACTATTTCTTCTTCTCATCCACTGAGTTGATTCCACAGTGTCCAAGGTTATGAATGTCCCAGTGATGCCTCAAACCAAAACCAAGCCACTATGGATAAGTCAAAAAAGCTCAGTCCACACAACCACAGATAATGCTCAAAATTCAACTGTGCAGCAAGGCAGCAAAATAACTGGAAACTTTTTTTAGGTCAATGAAGATCAGGTAAAATTGGAGGCAAGCAAAGGCAGGCAAACAGTTTTTGGATTAAGCACACGGGTTTTTTGCTCTATGATTTTGCCTCAGGTTCATTTTGAAGTTTATAAGTTTTTATTTTTCTTAATTATAGCTCCAGTGTTTGAGGTTTTATTGGAATTTGGGGGGTTCTTTTTTCTTTTTCCTGGCTAAAAAGAATATCAAAATAGGATAAATGCTCAGACAAACTGGCAGGAAATATTTTCTGAAACCAAGAGGAACAAAGATGAAGATGAAAGCAGCAGCAATTCACATTGTCCTAACTAGTCACTCCAGCACTGAGGGTAACTTTTCTTTTCATGAGGAACAAGAAGGAATGCAAATCCTCTGAAGGACCAAGGACCAGCACTGTGTTGCCCAGCACACAAACTCCTACTGGGTCAGTGCTGAATAGCTGCATGGTGGGATGCACTCAGGTACCCCACAGCATCAAGAGAGCAATGAGTGCTTCAGAGAGCGACTGTTGTGGAGTCTCCATCCTTGGAGGCACTCCAGTCTCAGCCAGGGATGACCCTGAGCAACCTGATCTGCCTTTGAAGTTGCATTTGGCTTTGAAGTTGGCTGTGCTGTGAGTGGGCGTGTGACCAGGTGACACTGAGAGGTCCCTGCCACTCTAAGATGTTCTGTGATTCTCTCTAAAGCTGCTCAAATTATCTCCCTGTGCAGCCAGAGTGACACAAAGCCAGGCAGTGATAATGCTTTAGCACAGAACCTGTAGCCAGCAGCATGTCTCTCTTTCCAAGGGTGAAGACAAGATGTGAGAGTTGCTAAAGTAATGAAGATCTAACGACATAAACAAGGCAGTTGTTTGGAAGGTGAGATAGCATCTCTTTATTAATCCAGCTGATAACGGTGGGAAAACAAAGATAAGGTTGGGGGAATGTAAGACTTTTTCAGGTCTGCTTTTTTTCATGTCAGGTCATCTTCAGTTGATCTTGTAAATAATCATAATTATTGCAGTGCTAAACTATGGAGAGACGGTGACTCCATGCATATAATTACTTGAGAAAATGAAGAATGTGAGATTAGTCTTTAAAATGTGCCTTAAGGAGATGTACAGACTGACAAAAAAGGAAATTTGAGTTTGGTTTGAAATAAAATACAATGTAAAGGGAAATTCTGCAATTGACTGCAATTCTGCAATTTAATTTACTTTCAAAAGTAATTTTAATTTTCATTTCCCTGGGAGACTCCAGTTTGCACAGACTACAGAACTACAGTTCAGTTCACTGGAAATGGTGGTGTCTGGGGAAGAGAATCTCTTGTCTGGGACAGCAGAGGACATTTCAAGTCAGAACTAAGAACTTCTTTGCTATCAGTGATGGCCTTCAAAGAGCTCTCGAGAGATGCACTTGCCTCATGTCAGCCCTGTGAGTCACTCTTTTACACAAGTAATAAATGTACCCAGATTATATATACTGAATGAAAGAAGCCAGGCTTTATATCTTGTTTTGTTAAAGATGTCTTATTTCCTCAGTTGTTCAACATGAAGACATCTCCCGAGTGCTGTGTGGCAGCTGTGTGTATCCTGAATTCAGAGGGCTGTCTGACCCAGTCAGGGCAGGTTTGCAGTTCAGACAGATCCAAACCTCCCATACTTTTGCCCTTAGATTACCCTCTAGATTATTTGTGAAAAAGTCCCTGCCATTCAGCAGCAGAATAAATTATTTGTTTAGAGTTTGAGGAGAACCCCAAAGCTCTCTTTCCCCTTGTTCCATGCAGCTCAGCACCTCTCTTTTGCTACTTTCATTCTGTGTGGATCAGCTGAGGGTCAAGTTATCCCAACAGGTTCCTGGGGGGCCTCTTGGGCCTTGTTTCCAAGTGTTGGTATTTTTAAAGAATCCAAGGTTATATGAGGGGTAGGCTACCTATGTCCAAAATGAGGCAGGCATTCTGAGAGAAGCTGGGATGTGCTGGTTGGAGAAGGCACAAAGGAGCCACATCCAAAGCCCAGCGGATCAATGGAAGGATGTGCAACGCCCTAATCTGATGAAGCACGAGACACTCAGAAACTGAAGGCTTTGATACCTGAGCCCTGTAGCAAAGATTCCCTGGATGCCATGAAGGTGAATTGAGGTTAGCAGGGAGCAGATAAATGCAGGAGGGTGCAGACTTCCATACACCTGATGAGGGAGCACAGTTTGCTTTCATCTCAGCGGGGCCCTGTGTTTTCTAAACACTTCAGATGCTGCGTTCTTGTTTTGGTTTGGTTTTCATTATTAAAAACGCAGCAAATGAAACCCCCAGAGAAGAAGCTGGAGGGAGGGCTGCTCCCACATTTTCACCTCTAGGTGGATTGCTTGACCCTGCCCACAGTCCCACCTCGAGTGAGTAACATAAAGCATAAATCCCTGTGGGACATGGGAAGATACAGGTTTTACGTACCAGCAGAGTGTGCCTCAGGAAAAGGTATGAAATCACTGCCAAGGAATTTCAGCGTTTATGTGCAGCTCCAAAGTAATCATCTTCTGTTTATTGCCTGGGTAAAACCCTTTATTTCTTGGGTGCTGCATATTTGAGTTCCTACTTATCACAGACAAAACATGCATTTTGTTCTTGCTGCTGCTCTCTGTATACTCAGAAGTGCCCTGTGCTCTCTCAGATTTTCCCTTATTTTCTCTTTATTGGCATAATTTCCTTCACTGAAGAACTATAGCAACATCCTTTTTGCACAGGAAACAATGACATATACCAGGGCTACCATGAACATCCTGTTATATGTAAGAAATGCTCCCTATGCTTATTTTTTCACTAAGAATACTTCCAATTTTCAGACCAAAATGGCTTGAAAACTCATAAGTTTACACAAAGCTGTCTCGTCTTATCAGGCCTGATATTTCTCTGAGTATAAGGCTATGAAATCCATTCTCAGTGAATTATGTCTGCAGGGTATCAAAGGCCCTGTAGGGAGGGAAGACAGTTCCCTAAACTCTCAACTCATGATTTAGGCAGTGACACCAGTGTCAGGTGGGCCTGAGGAGAGCAGAGTCAGCAGCAAAAACCACCCTGTTCCCTCTGTACATCTACTACATGTTCCAGTGATGCGCCAGCTTCAGCACATTTCCTGCAAAGAAACAGCTGATGGAGAACAGCTTTTTGACCCCTCCACAGACTCCAAATTTTGAAGAACATGGTCTCTTCAGTATGGGATGAGAAGCAACATCTCAAATGACATGTGACCTGTTCCTAGCTTGTGACTATTGGTCCTTGGGGGCCAAGGCAAGGATCACCCAGGCTAGGAAGACTGTTCATGTCCTAGACACAGACACCCTCAGTCCTGGCAATGGCAAATTAAATGAGTTGAGGGCATTACAGACAGAGAATCTGTTCCTGGGTGGTGCCAAAGCTGACTTGAATAAGGCTGAACACAAAATACCATCAACTGGAGAGATTTACTTGAGCAACAACCCTGGTATTTCTTATCACAAGCAAGTTGTGTCCCAGACAGTGCTTTAAAAAAAATCAGATCCATCTGATTTTTTTGAAGCAGTGTGGCCAGTGCCTCCTGCACAGCCAGTGCCTCCTGCACAGCCAGTATAGTCCATCCCCACAGAGGTTTGTGGCCACCATTGGCATGACTCAAGCTGTCCAAGAGGTTTGCTGATTAATCTCTGCATGCCAGCTAATGAGAAGCCACTTGGGTGCAGGTGGTGGGTGCATATGCTCAGCCCACAGCACTCAGGATGACTTGGATCACCCGTTCAACAGTGTGCTACGTTGGAAAACCCATAAAATGCTGACAAATACAACTGTGCGCTGTGTGAATGTTACAGCCACCAAATTTGTTGTGGGTCCATGAGACTAACCAGATCTCTGAGATTTTAGTAGGGATTTAATTTTGTAGTATCTCTTAAGGGCATGTGGGAAAGGCACCCTTCCTAGAATTCCTTAGACCCTGAGGGGATGTGAGACCTGTATAAGTATTAATCGCAGGTAGTTATTCTACAGGATTTTGCTAGAAGAAGGTACAAAGATTTCATACTTTTAGGGCTAAGGAGAGCTGACCTAAATGTCCAATCTTCCACAGACCCTGACTCACTGGTTCTAAGGATGTGCTGGGGTCTGCTGAATGGCACCATCTTCTCTCCAGGAGTCTGGCAGGGATGACATGGCATCCCCTGCCTGCCCTTCCCCTCATCCTTCTCCTCCATCCTCTGCCTTCCCAGCCCAGGGCTTGCTGCCTCAGCTGCAGTCCCAGGAGCTGGGGCACAGCCTCAGCTTTGTGGCTGCACTCCTGGACACGCTCCTGCTCTTAGGGGGCTGCAAAAGGCTGCTGTACCAAATTACTGTCTCTTGCAGTCTCATTCTCTGGCTGTGCTGCTTCCAAAGCACAAAGAAAGGTTTGTTAACACAGCAGCAGCTACTGTGATTTTAAAAAATCACACCTTTTGCCTTGTGCTGGGAAATCTGTGGGCGTTGGGGCGAGGTATATATACACATGCACTCACAGTGTGTTAGGGAAGTTCTGCATATATATGGATCTGTATCAACTTACACATATGTGTACATGCACAGGTTAAGCCTTATCTGTACAACAGGCTAATATGCCCCCCCTTTTTTTTTTGAAAAACAAACATTTACTGCTGACTTGTCAGGCATATTCCTTTGTGTTGTTTTTTTAACTTGGCCAGTTCTTAGAGTACAATAGTACATTGGCCATCTGTGCAGAGGAGAAGAGGGGTTTAATGAATAGACAAAGCAGGGAATGATTGACTGATTGGGACTCTTTCCCAGTCTCATTCATACCAGCCATACAATGGAATCACTCCCCATTTACACCGCCAGAAGTGAAAGGAGAATCACGTCTGTTTTGAGTTCATTCCTCAGAAGCTCAGATCATCCTCCTGGGCAAAAGACTTTAAAGCACGTGCTGCTGAAGCCAGGCTATCTGGTTTATTCAGAACATGCCCCAGCCTTTTATATGTGCTAGTAAAATTAGCTTCTCCTCAGCCCCTCTGATGGTGTCATGCAGCAGACGTGGCCTTTGTATAGGGCTAGGACAGTTTGTGTCCGGACAAACTTGTTTATGCAACCCAGTATGCCCCTTCCTTTTTTTGTCCCCATGTATAATGACAAAGTTCTAGGCATGTGGGCAGATCACTTACTTTCCCCTTTTGTCAGAGTACAAATTTACAACAGCCTGTTTGCATACCGTGCGCTGGATTTTAATCAAGTTCACTGTAAGGAGAGATAATAAAAATGAGAACCATGATTACTTCACAGTTGATTTCATTTGAATAAAGAACTGCTCAATGACAGATGGTTTCTAGAGCTGCTCTATATGTGAGCTGCCATGATGTTGAATAGTAAGGAGAACAAGAAAGTATGCTGCTGTGGTCTTTGGGTCCTTACTTTGTCTTATCTATATTCATGTTTTATTCAGAGAGGAAATTAGACTCCACACCATTTTTTATTCAGAAGAGAAGGTTGGGAAGGAATAATACACAGTATGCAAACCTGCCAGCTTCTCTCGGATCAGGTCCACATCCCTCTACTCTGCCAGTACAGCTTGAACAGTATTCTCCACCAGCAAAATGCCTTACTGTGAATGTAGCTCCTATCAGCGGAACTGTGCTTTTGGCAGTGTGACTTGTTTCACCTCCACCCCCAGCCCAGGGGCACACGTGTTATCCCAGAACAGCAAACCAAGGGGTTCTGTTTGTAAAAACCTGTCTGAGGAAGGGGTGTCTCTATGCCCTGCCTGATGTGGCTGCACCAGCGACGCTGCAGCACAGAGGAGCTGAGAGTCTGTGTCCACTGGCTTTGAATTTGGCTGTTTCTGTGGGTTACTTTTGCCTTATCTAGTGCAGTATTACACAAAACTAGTGAGGACTTTGTTCTCAAAGTTTTACTTTGTGGCAGAAATGATCCTCTGGCATATATTGAGGGAGTATATATAACCTGTACAAACCAAAGATGCTTGGTGACATATCCTTGTATGAATGAGTGGTCTTTCATCACCAACTTACAGCAATTTTAATCTCTCCCTCATTGCATGCTTACCTGATCTCACCTGCATTATTCTGAGCTGCAATGGAAAATCATTGACTTGATGAACTAAAACTTGTTCCATTTGGAACAAGTTTTCCAGAAAAGGCAAACATCTACACTTTTCCAATGAATAGCTAGGAATATCAAAATTTTTCAGGAGTAGGAATAGCTCTTCTTAGACCACCTACTGTGCTTGGAAGGGTTAGGCAAGTTTTTAAGGACACCCCTGAATGTCAGAAAGTTCCAATCTTCAAAAACGGGTAGAGGTTGAAAAGTGTTGCTTTGAAATCTGTTAATAGAGCAGGAAGAGATATCACTTGAGATGAAAGGTAGCTGGTGCCTGTGGCTGGCTGGTGTCAGGAGCGACTGCTACTAAAAGTGGAGTCCCGAAGGGCATTAGCCTGTGTGGTTCAGAGGGAAAGAGAGAGGTAATTTATCACCTCAGGAACACGGAGGTATTTGCTGAGAATAGTTACTGAGGGATTAGAACATGCCATAAAACCACTGTCTTTATTGCATCCACAAATTTTGCATTCAATAATGATTAAAGCCAGGAGGTGAATATTTCAGCTCCTCAGGCCTCATTAATGGAAGTCTTTCCAGTGGCTTTTAAATGCTTTGAGTTGTGCTCACATAGAGCACATTCATCTTGTGAGCTTTTGGACTAAAGTTTTTTGGCTGTTGAGTCATGGGTTCAGCTAGTGACCACCTGTGACTCTTGAGATCACTGTGATTATTAGCTTAGGCAAATGCACTTGTCTTCCATTCCTCCTTCCTGTCTCCATTTATCCTACCAGGGTATTCACCTGTTGTGTACTGTCTAAATCCTTGATTAGGAGGTCTCTGGGTCAGGGCTTGTCTTTGTTTCCTTTGTTAGATCTCTTCTATATTAATCCCTTTCACACTGGCAGTATATGAAAGGTGGATTCCTCACAAATTCTTATTAAGTACCCAATTAATAAGAGCAAGAGCGTGTTAAGAGCACAGCACAGAGACAATGCTCCATTCAGATGCTGCATGAAATCTTGATGCTGATACTGTCACTTGAGTGAAATCTGTCTATGGCTGGAAAGAATCCCAGGATAAGCAGTGGATAGGAAAAATATTATTAACAGAGCTGGATATATTTTATTTATTTGGAATTTGGTGGGGGTGTGTGTATAATAAAATAAAAATAACAACTGCTTTCTTTGTACTGTGCACCATTTATATAACTTTTAGAAATTCAGACACAAATTGATCCTGGGTAAAAAAAAAAGAAAAATTGGCCTAAACATTAGCCCCTGAGCCTGAGCATAATCTGTGGCTTCAATCTACTTTACAACTTTTCTAGACACACAGCACAGAATTTTATGGCTATTTGCAGAAAGAAGCATCCTCTCCTGGGATAGCTCTGTGTTTCTAAGGGACGCATCAGATCCCATGTGCCAAAGGATTAGTGAAGTTCAGACATCAAACCCAAAAATTGAGTAGAACAGAATATCTAAGAGCATCAGTTATATAGTGAATAGCAACCTAGTAAACAACATCCCTGCCCATGGCAGTGGGGTTGGGACTAGATGATCTTCCAACCCAAACCATTCCATGACTCTGTGACCTGGAGGAACACTGTGGCAGATAAACACTAAATAAAAGAGGGTCGTATTGGTCTAAGAGATGATCTGGGGGCATGATGATATTTGGGGGCCAGTGACAGCAGGGATTAGCAAAGGTGAACTGACTGTGAGATCAAGCAGGATGAAGGAAAAGATTCTGGTATTCTTCATTGAGAGAAAACTCAGGGTTTGACCTGAAATGCCAAATTAAATAAGGTGCCAAGCTACGATATTTGCTTCCATAACAGATGGCTACAAATTTCCAGAAGGAGGCTGACACCTGAGGTGGGCTCACACTGAGAGGGCTGAGAAACCTGGCTCTGCTTCCAGGCTCCTTTCCCCTGCAGGCCTCCAGGCTTCCTTTTTCCCTGTCTCCCCATCTCCAGACACACAAAGGTCAGAAAGCACAGCCTCACACAGAGTGCCTTGAGTTCCTGACTCTGCCAGTGCCTCCAACAAACATTCCCACGCTGCACCTCCGGCTGCGGTGGCGAGGTGATGAAGGCCTGTCTGTGTGCTCCCAAAAGGGCTCCCAAAGATCCTGGGTGCTCCTTTTGCCATTCATTGCCCTATAGAGCAGCCTTTGGGCCGCTCTGAATGGTAACAGGTGCTTCTGGCCCCATTGTGCCGCCCCAGCTGTCAGGGATTTCTGGGGACCAGTGAGTGAGATTGTGTAGGAGTTGCTTTAGTGGCTCTTTGCCATTCAGGAATTCTTTTGCGCCAAGGGAATCCTCCAACAGCTGTTTGGGCTGGCTTGGTGACAGCTTTGTGCTGCTGGAGCTGGGCAAAGCGGCCCCAGCTGGGCCAAGGATCTGGCTCCTTGCGTGTAACTTGCTTATTTAGGCCTGTGGCCCTGTTTTGGAGGTAATCACTGCTACTGGTGGTGAATGCAGCAAGCTGCTGAAGGCAGTGGCCTCTGCCAAGGAGCAAAATACCGACTGATGTAATTGGAATGTGAGATCTGCAACGCTTGAAAATTCTGCCAGAAAGTAGTTAAATGGAGATGGCATCTCATTAAAGGGAAGAATGGGGTCTCTGTGCATGTGTTCTGTCCTTAGACTGGGCAATGGATCCCTAGCAAGTTTTCTCTGTAAAAGAAAAGTATTTGAAAGAGAGGATGGGGAAGAGCTGGGTCTGTGGGTGCAGTGGGTAGGTGCAGTATTAAAGGGTGTGACATCCAGGTGCAGCAAATGAAGGCCTGGCTGGAGGCTTACAAACAAAGACGAGCTTTGCCATGCCATGGTTTTGGTGGTGCATGTGACCTGAATGTCTGTCCTCATCCCTTTGTGCTATTGCCTATTGAGGAGCCACGAGGAGCAAATCATAAGGGCAGCTAGCGACTGTCTCCATATCTACTGAGTCACGATTGGCAACGCACGCCCCGAGCATCAGCTGTTTGATTATCCAGAGAGCATGTGGCTTTACTCAGCTGCTCCAGGCAAAAAAAGCCAAGCAGGACAACTGACTGATTGTTAGGAAGTGTGGACAATGAGGCAGGAGCGGGAATCCATGTGACTGGTTTCTGAGTGCAGTCCTTCAGCACCCAGTCAAAACAGAATGGGCCTGAGCTGGCTGATGACCTGCATATGCAAAAATATTTGTCCTTATTCAAAAGGGAGTGGGACAACATATACTGTGAATGGAACAATGCATGCAAGCATTTGGAAATCCAACATGTGCCTTGCAGCTAAATCATATGAAATGACATTAGCTCCCCCAGTGTATTGTTGGGTGGGTGATCAGGTTCCAACAAAGCTGCAAAGAAAATAAAAGTGGCACAAAACAAACTCTTGCTAATGAGCAAGCCCATTATTTGTCTGCTGCTAAATATGTAAATACTGAAGCAGATTAAGCAACAGTAGCTTAAAGATAGGTATTTTTCTGTTCATTTATCTGTATTTTGTAGCTTAATGGATTAAAGTGTAAAGCTGACAGGCTGCTTTAAAGAGATGTTCCTTGGGGGACATTAAAAAATCTTTATGCATGGCACTAGACAAAACACCTACAGCACTGCCTTTGCTCCAAATGAAAAATCAGCTTTTTTTTTTGTCTGCTTTCTATAACCAGCTGCTAAAGAATACTCTTTATTTTAGTGACTAGACAAAGGAAGAATTTGCAATAGAGTTAGACATCACCTAGAAATGACAGTATTTGCCAGTATTTGAAATACATTTCCCTCAGGACCGTTCACTTCCCTCACCTCTGCTGCAAAAACAGTTATGGAATTTTTTGGCCTGGGTTCACCCAAAATAATGCCTTGAATTCCCAAGGGAGGAGCAGTAACTGTGATCCCACACTGCTCAGCTATTTCCTCCTGGACCTTAGTGAAGACACTGCCTGTGTGTCTGACGGATGTCAGGCTGGATGGGCCAAGGGCTCTGTCCCCAGACAGGCTCACAGAGCTGATCTAGAACAGACTGGAGCCCCAGCACATGCCCATGCCTGCTGGGGAGCAGAAGGAGGGCTGTGGTGTCCAGCCTGTGAGCTCTGCTCTGTCCAGCTTCCCATGGGAAGGGAGAGAGGCCGACTGGGTTTGGAGCCAGGGCTTGCAGCTATTCCCACCCAAGGGTAAACTTCATTTGCACCCAAAGCAGCACATGGGGGGTTGGAAGGAGAGAGGATGGACTCTCCCTGAGGTGATATCCTCCCTGCAAGGGACTCTCCAGGGTTTTTAAGCGTAGGCTGCAGAAATCTTTTTGATTTGTAGATACATGTTGCTCTTCCTTAAAAGAAAACAATTGCCTTTCTTTTTACCCCTCCCTCCCTGGACTACTTTAAAATCTTCTCCCATGAAGACTTTATCCAAAGAGAAAAGATTCCTCATTTTATTAAAAAGAGCCCTTCTGGGCATGAGCCATTGCACCAAATTAAAAATAAACGTGGAAAATATTGGCAATAATAATAATAAAAATAAAGAGCCTGTATGATGTGAGAAAGCACTCTCAGCATATTAAAATAGGAGAGCAAGGGAGAGTTTTCCTGAAGTGGATCCACAAGAATCTCTTAGGGCAAAGCCTGAGCATTGCTGGCCCAGCTCCTGTCCCTCCACTCCTACTCCCATGCTGTAGAGTCCTCCCACGTCTCCTGGCTCTTCCCCATCACACTGGGACTCCTTTGCCACATGAACTGGTGAGCCAGATCCATCCCATTGCTCCCACACCAGGGAATGTGGTGGTTCTGTGCATAAATCTCGGTGTGGATTTGCTCTGCTCCAAAGTTAGAGCATAGCACAGATTAGGAAGAACAGCTCCACACTCCTCACAAAGTCTGTGTCATCACAAGCTGCTACTGAAGGGAGAGGGCCAGCTTTTTATTAACTTTTTTGCAGTGCTTTTTGTCAGCTTGAGCATGAATAATGTCAGGCTCACTGATATTTTTCATGCTTTAATAAAATGCATCCAACACTTTGGGAACAGGGTGCATCTACATTTTTTTCTTTCAGTCTCAACCACGCTAAAAACCAGAAGCACCAAATGCTGTGCAGTTACCACGACCAACCTACAGTCACTGGTGGTGATGGACCAGATAGGAGAAAGAGAATACTGTTTTCTCAACACCACTTTTATCTCACACTTTAAACCCCCATCAAAGAATTTCATACATATTTCTCTACATATTGCAACTTGTTGTAGGGGCTGGACTTGGATTGCCTTTTTAGTTAATTGCTACTTCACTTTACATTTCATTTAAAATACACCAGTTCTGAGAAGTTCTACTAAGAGGTCATTGTCTCAGGTACTGCATAAATGTCAGCTGTTTTCATTTGCTCCTTTATTTCCTTTTTTTTTTTTTTTTAGTTTTGGTTAGGATTTTCCTCCAGGCCATTCCTTCTTGAGGTTCAGAGTCCTCGAACCTCTGTTCCAGCTTCTTTACTTTCCAGTTCAGCATCCTACTATCATTCATGGTGTAGTTCCAAAATGCACACATTCCTTACAGCTGAGATAAGAATCACTGGGGTTTTCTTTGAGGAGCTGCTCTACCTTTGGCCTCACATGAAAATGTTGCCCTTCATAGGAAATAAATTTGCACTGCTTTGATTCACAAATTCATCTCTCCTGTCCTTGTGGACCTAATCCTGTAATTGGATCCAGGCACAGAAGCTACATGTACACTAAATTAAACATGGGCAGCAGCGCTCCTGGGCACTGCAGCCAGTTGGGAAAGGCAGTGCCTGTGCCTGGACTGCCTGGTTAAAGCTGTTCACATGGCAACCACTTACTGCAGATGGACCCTGGACTAAGTGCTGTGCCTGAGAACAGAGCTACAATGGGCAAATGCCCTGAGAAGCTGTGGCTGCCCCATCTCTGGGTGTGTTCAAGGCCAGGCTGGATGGGGTTTTGAGCAGCCTGGTCTGGTGGAAGGTGTTCCTTCTCATGGCAAGGGGCTTGGAGTGCGATGATCTTTAAGGTCCCTCCCAGTCCAAACCACTCCAGGGTTCTAGGATTCTATGAAATTCCTGTCAGGATGCTCCAAAATTCTGCTAGTACAGGCACAGTACCTGGGGGTGCTACTGCCACACCTAAATTTACAAGTGCTGCTGCCTGAGTCTCTTGCTGCAAAGCCCTTGCTGTGGGAGCAGCCCACAAGGAGCAGCTCACCACTTTATCTGAGCGAGTGGTGATTGTGGTGCAATCCATGTCTGCGGGGTACTGCAGCACACCACTGGTGTCTCAGCTGCTTGTGAAGGTGCATTTGTCTTAGGTTCTGTAAGATACACCATGAAGCTAAAGCCATTGCTGAGTGACACATTTTATCTGGGTGCTGAGGTAGAGAACAGATAGCTACATAGACTGATAGATCAGGATTCCTCATCCTCTGGCTCTTCTCCAAAGTCCATTTAGAAAAGATGATGTGGAAGGGACCTCAAAGGGACCTCAGTCCTCAGTGCAGAGCACTGACATAAAAACCCTTACACAAGGCCACCCATGAGTCCAGATACCCCAGGACCTTCTCTCTGGCAGTGACCTGCAGCAGGTCTGCAGAGTCCAAAGCAGGGCACGATGCAGAAATCCTCCTGTGGGCACGGCCTCCTCACAGCTTGTGGCAACCAACAACTCCCTCAACTTCTGCTTTAGCAGACTCTAAAGGAATTTTTCATCATGATTGTTTCTGTTCCTTTCCTGGAACCAGTTATATTCTTGGCCCCCATAACAGCCTGGGCAAGGAGTTCCACCAACCCATTAGATGTGGTATGAAGCAGTATTTCTTCTTATTTGAGTTTGCTGCTTGATCGTTTCTTTGCATGTGTCTCAGTTCTTCTATTGTAAGAACAGCTGTCTTTATTTACCTTTTCTGTGCCATTTGGGATGGAAAACATTTTTTTCTCAGATGTTGCCTTTCATCATCACTTTCTTCCCCATAAGGTAGATTCCTTTCTACTTGTTCAGTCTTTGCATGGAAGTTATTTCTCCATAAATATCACACCATATTCTGTCACAGTTACAGATGTAATATAGTTCTGCTCTGAGCTTTTGAGATGGGAGGACCAGGCTATTTGAATGTACTTGGATTGGAGTAATGGCTTAATAATATATTTCTCTTTTTTTTCCCCTGTATTCTGTTTCCTGTAATTACCAACATCCCATTTGCCTTTCTGATCACTACTGAGCACTCACTGGTGGTGTGATAATCTCATAGTACTGTCCCCAGTGACTCCAGTTTCCCTTTCCTGATTGGTAATTGGTATATTAGAAGCCCTCATTACCTATGTAATATTCAGATTGTTTTTCTCTGCAGTGCATTACTTTGCACTTTCCAACACTAAATTCCATTTCTGTTTTATCATCCAGCCTCTCAGTAACACCAACCTATTCTGCAATTTTTTGCTGCCAGCAATAGTTTTGACAGACAGGACTTACAGTATTTGGTGGAAACAACCAAAGCTGACTCTTTATGACACCTTTAATTCCTCTCTTTTAAAAAATAAGCAATTCACAGAGGAGTCCATTCATTTCTTTGCAGACTCTCTCCTACCTACACACTGTTGCTGTTGTCCAAACAGAAATCTTGTCATGGACTTTCCATTCTTCTCCAGTTGAGGTTGAATTAGTGAATTAAATCTCTTAGCAGGTTGCTGGGAATGGGACTGGACTTCTCCTGCTCCACAAGTGACACACCGTGCTCCACTGCAGCAGTTTTCATCTCCACACATCCAAGTACTTGCAAAGATGGGGGGATATCAATGTCTCCAGGTGACAGCCAGGGAAACTGATACCCCTTTTAGCAGTAACAGTATGCAGTGTTCTAGAGTGGCCTGAATGCTATTTGTTGAATAAATTAGTTAATGAGTAACAGCAATAGTTGCTAATTAACATACTCAATGAATATTTATGCTGGTGCCTTGCCAGTTGCACATCTTATACAATGTGTCTTTCACTCTCACTTTCCCCTTATTTATTTCATACCGTGAGCCCCCATCCGAAACGACCTATCCTGGCTCTGCCTCCCCAGCATCTGTCACAGGGAGGGCCAGTTCCTTCTTCCCACCCTGGCACAGCCAAACATGATCAAATGGAAGCCTCAAAAATCATCCCCAGCCCCACTCTTTCCCTGCTTCCACTCTTTCCTCTTTCCCTGCTTCCCAAGGCAATAGATCAATGGCTCCTCCACAGCATCCCTAGGATTTACAGAGTCAAATTGTATAGAGGGAAGAAGATCCCATTTCATGGAATGAGACAACTATCAAGTGATCTGAGAGATTCAAGGTCACAAATACATATTTTTTGCCACTGTCAAAGACCAGACTCAGAAGAGTCGTGCCTTTGAAATACAAGCATTCTGGGATACTTAAAGCTTCATAAGGAAAATCAATAAAAAGAACTTAATCAATAAAAATAACTTTTTAAAAAACAACAACAACAAAATAACACAAAAAAACCCCCAACAAAACAAAACAAAAAGAACCAAACAAACAAACAAACAAAAACCTAAAAAACTTGATGTCAAAATGGAATATGGAATCTAATCTGCAACCTGCACAGCTCAGGGCCCATTGCTGTACCCCACATCCTGGACTCATTCCAGTGCCTGGAGTAGCCCCAAAGCATCACCATTACACCCAGCTCACTAATCAGGCATCTCAACTCTGTACTCCCTGGAGCAGGATGAGGCAAGGATTGGTGTTTGTAATTCAAGAAATGAGGTGTTGGTGTCATCTCTACTTCTGAGATGTCCAATACACCTTTGGTCCTGTGAAGAGCATCCTATAGGCACAAACCCCAATGTTTGGTGGGTTTTATCCAGTACTTCCCTTAAGGATGAGACCCTAAGTATTATCCCTGTACAAATCTTGCCCAGTTGCTAAAAAGTGAAGGCTGATTTTGAAAAGTGAAACAGCTAATGCTGGTTGTGGAGAGTCACAGAAAATCCTGCTCTACCAGTGACTGTGATCTAACATTAGCAAAAGATGAAGTAGCAAATAAAAGTTTCTTGATAACAAATGCAAACTGACTCTTACAGGGCAAAAACCACAGCCTTATAATGTCTGTACAGTAATGGACATTACATTAGGTATTTCCTCTCAGGAAAGACACTGCAATCAGTGTGCATAGTGCTTGTAAGTACATAATTCAGGGTCTAGCAGCACTCAGAAAGCAAAACTGAGCATCAGAAACTACTAGGAAAGAAACAGAGAAAAAAAAACCACAGCTGTTCTCATCTCTGTGCTGCTGTGTACATTGATGGTGTGTAACCCTGCAGGCAGGGCTGCTCACTGTGCCCAGGAAAAACAGAGCAGGGCCAGAAATGTTCACAGGAGATCAACAGGGATGATCAAAGCTAGGGAAAGTCTTCAAAATTAAGAAGCATCACATGGGCTGGGACTGCTCAGCTGGTGAAGAGACCACTGGGACAGCAGACAAGAGACATGTGTGAAATGAGGAATGGCCTGGAGATTGGAATAAAAATGTGTCTCCCATCGTGTGAGGAGAGACTTTACATGTTGAAGTGCCAGGTTTAGAGCAAACACACCCAACACATAAGCACTTTGTGACACCCACTGCCACAGGATGTCCTGGAGGCCAAAGGTATAAACGGGCTCCAAATACAATTAGAAAACTCTTGAGAGAAAAGTCAAAGGCCCCTAGACTGCAGAGATGAAGATACAGCTCTGGATCAGGAAGTCCCTGAACTCCAGACTGCCAGAAGCTGCAAGGATGAAGTGGAGGAAGTATCTCTGTACTTGTCCTGTGCTCTTTTGCTGAGCACTGGCTACAGGCTGGCCATGGACAGGATGCAGTCAGGGTGACCCCTCAGCCTGACTCAGCACTGCCCTTCCTGCAGCCTGGCTCCCTTCCAGCTGGGCTCTTTCACATGATGGCTGCTCAGAGGCTGCATTTCTTCGTGTCCTGCTGTCTTGTGTAATTTGGGTTATCCAGAACACAGGGTTTTCTCTGCCAGCTGAGACAGACCCTCACTGGGATCAAGGCAAAGTGACACAAGTTTTCAGACACAAGGATCAGAGCTGAGAAACTTGGTGCTATGAGGTCAAGGGTCCTGATGGAGCTGCAAAAACAAAGCAATGGCAAAAAGCTAAAACAGAGCTGCCATGAGCTGACCAGCGCTCTGGCAGGACTCATCAGGGGGTAGGAAACCACACTCAGACTCATTTCTTCTGAGACAGTCCCCATCACAATGGGGATGTGCCATATGGAGTGGGAATATGGACGTGTAAGGAATTTTGGATCCATGCCATGCCCAGCACTTAGGCAGTTTCTGCCGACTTCACGTTCCACCAGGCTATAACAGCTCTGGGCTTTGCTCTGGAGTTCCTCACTGAACAAAACAAGGGGCGAGCCTTGCTCCAGGCTCCCACCAGGCTCTCCGAGACTTCCCAGCCTTCCCATGGCAGATGCACAGAGCTGTAGGAGGTTCAGATAAGGCCTCCATCCAAAATTAAAAAAAAAAAAAAAACAAAAAACAAACCAAAAAGCCAAAACACAAAAACCCACCAAAAAACCAAAGTGCTTGAGCAGCCAGGTAATGAGCAGCACCTGTGCACCTCAAGGCACATGGAGCTTCCCAGCTGAGCCCACAGAGCTGCTCCACGTGCTGGAGATGGAGGTGATGCCTGCACCATTGCAGTTTTGGGGTGTAAAATAGTGCAGAAAATCCCTCCTTTGCCTCACTTTGCAAAGCTACAGCATTTGTGAACACCGTGCAGCAGACAAGCAGTGTAAGTGCAGGGCGGCTGTTTTTGAATTACTAAAAATCTCAGCACACTGGCTTTGTCTGTGATAAGCCTAATCTTCTCATCATTATCATGCTAGAAATCACGCTGGAGGCCTCTATAATCTGACTTCATTTTGCATTAACCATAATTGTGAGAACTCACCTTCTGCATGCGTGTTTGGGCAAAGATTGTTTGCCAGTGACTTTATACAATTATTATATTCCAAGTATGCCAGAATTATTTTTTTTCCTTCATTTAAAAAGTAAAAGAGAAAAAAAGGAATGATCCCAGCAGAAAAAAGAAAGAGGAGAGGAGAGGAGAGGAGAGGAGAGGAGAGGAGAGGAGAGGAGAGGAGAGGAGAGGAGAGGAGAGGAGAGGAGAGGAGAGGAGAGGAGAGGAGAGGAGAGGAGAGGAGAGGAGAGGAGAGGAGAGGAGAGGAGAGAAGAGAGAAGAGAGAAGAGAGAAGAGAGAAGAGAGAAGAGAGAAGAGAGAAGAGAGAAGAGAGAAGAGAGAAGAGAGAAGAGAGAAGTTCTTGTACAGCATGACTCTGAAGTGCACAGCAGTGGCACAAATTTCAGAGTTAGAGATACTGAATAACCAGGCTTCAGCAATCAGCTCGGTGTGCATATTGCTGCATTGCTGTGACAGGTGAGGTCCTCACACACCAGTTTTCAGTGGGGGACACATGCAATGACTTCACCTTTGCTGCTCTCTTATCAGCACAGATACAGTGCTGGGTTTGGACATCCTTTTCATTTTCTTCCACTTCTACCAAAATCCACATGGCTTGCTCACTCAAAACCTTTTCCTCTACAGACTGCCAGGAGCTTGCCTTGCCTCAAGGGACTGATCCTATTATTTTCAGACCAACACAGGACCTTGCAGGAGGGGTGGACCAGGAGCTGCAGGGGAAGCTCTCTGGAGTCAGTCAGGAGCTACAGGGATCAAAGGGCAGAGCCAGCATTTGCAGCTGCATAGCAGACCTGATGCTGATCCCAACCCTTTTAGATCCCAGTCTGATATGAGAAAAGAAATTTTCATAGTCTTCCCATTAAACACCTTATCAGGAATGTTAGAGCATCTGGAGTGACGGGGTGCTAAGGAGGAGAGACTCGTCAGGAGGGGTTTATAAAGAGGAACACCTAAGAGCATGAAACCAAAGGAATTATTATAGCTAATGAAACAAAGGCATTTGATTAATTACTGACATGGCAGAAGTACATTTATAAAAGTGATTACTATAACTAGAGATGTCGAATGTGATAAGATGCACGAAACAGCATACAACAGGGCAGGGGAAGATTTATGAGATTCCCCTGCACCTTGGCTGCAACAAAGTTCATCAAATCCCAGGAGTTCACAGGAAGAGACCTGAAGAGCTGCGAGTCTTCTGCAAGGCCCTGGAGAGCCACATTATCTAACCAGGACTGTCAGTGATCCAGAAAAAATACTGGGGGTCAGCTGGGAGGGGTAGAAGGCAGCAAGGCTGCTCGGGCTGGTGGTCTGCTCCCAGTACAGGGGTGTGGTGGTTTGGCCCTGACCAGGATGTCCAGGGAATTGTCTAACAGGGGGCACATGAAGAAATTTTGGTGTTTAGGCTTTGATGTGCCACTTCTTCCTGACAGCCCTCATGGAGCAGTTTGGAGGTGGCAGGGTGTTCTGCCATGGACGGGTAAAACTGAGTTTGCCTGAAGGGTTTCACCATGAGAAGAATTTCAGCAGACATGAACTTAGTTGTCTGCTGGTGCTTAAAACCATCCTGGCCATGCTGGAGTCATAAAGGTTCCCTCTCCTTTTACTTTGTCTTCCAGCACCTGGCCCTGGGCAGTTTCCTCAGGGATCACAATTATTCATGAGCCTCTTCCTCTGCAGGGGAGGGAATACATCCCAGCTCATTTGCCACCGCAACCCCAAGCCCTCTGAAGGGGTTTGGGGCTACAAACTCTTGTAGCCTCCTGGACCAGGATGTCCCCAAGAGCTGGAGCTACTTGCATTATAGACACAGGTGATGGGAAATGGGTAATTTTTCATCAACCCCTTATAGATTAGCAGTTGCAGAACCTGGGTCAGGTTAGTCACTGGTGGCTGGCAGAGCAGGCTGGGGCTATCTGCTCTGTGCTGCCCTGCTGTTATCCTCTTCCTCAGACACCAGCCCCTGGCTGCTCTCTGAGAGCACCAGCACACAGCCAAAACTCAGGTTACACATTGCATGTTAATTTGTAAGCTAATTTTGCCCTCTTGGCCCTGTTCGTGCTCTGGCTCTGAGCTGCTGCTCACAGTCAGAACTGGCCCTGCATATTTAGACAGTGACGGTCAGGACAGGCAGGCAGCCGGGACTTCAACATTTCCACCTGCACTGAGTTGAGAATATCACCTAGAAACACTGCTCCTCTCTGCAACCTGCATGGGAATATGGGTTTGTTGGTCACAGGGGCGCAAACACAATGGGCCTGAAGTGGCAATCAAATGGTGATCACAGAAAGAAAAACAAGTTACACAGAAAAAAAAAAAAAAAAAAGCAGCTATAAGAAGGCAAGTTGCAACAGTGAACAGTGGGACTTGTCCAAGGGCCAAGAACTAACCCAGTGCTTGTAGGTGCTCTTGGACAAATGTAATGTGAATATTTGGAGCCAGATTCTCAGTCAGGGTAAGAAAGCAATGAGGTAAATTGCACTAATGTGATTTACAGCCACAGAGACTCTGCCACTAAAAGCACAGATCCCTCCAGAAGAGCAAGGGGCATCTCTGATGAGTCGCTGCATGACAGCAGCTCCTTACGCCCTGGAAAAACACCTCAGTGATTCACAGGCAGACACATGCCCCAAGGGAAGTTTCAAAAGGTGAAAAAAAATAACAATATCCTTAAGCTACCTATAACAATTGCTAATTTCCAGCTACTTTCTCTTTTAATCATCGAGACCGGCGTATGTTGACACTCCTCTATCATTGCTGTTAATCAGATTTTACTATCTGTGTTTAACTACCACCTTCACAGGCCCCATGGCATTTTTTTGCTTTTGTATGACAGCTCCATTACCTTACCCGTGTTGCCCCGCACTGACACGGAGGGTAATGGAACACCTCCAGATAAAAGGAGGGAGGGAGGGAGGGAGGGAGGGAGGGAGGGAGATCCCGGGTGCTGCCCTTGCCAGCAGAGGTCACTGCAGAATGGGAGTGTGAACCTCACCCGGGACACATTTCCAGCCAAACACCGAAAAACGAGATTCTCCATTCCCAGGCATGCACATGATAACCCACACACATTACGTTGTTGTTTTTTTTTAAAATAAAATTTAGTCTTGTGGAGATCTGAATCCAAGCAGTGCCTCCAGGTGACCCAGTGGATCTCCCTGAGCTCAAGTGACCAGACACAACATTTTTCCAACACTCACTTTTCCCAGCTGGCCAGATCACACTGGTTTTAGGTGATGGCACCCACTAGACCTAAAAATGGTACATTTTCTGAACACAGCAATACATTTTAATATCATTGCTAGCAGATTGGCTTCTGTTGAAAGCAGGTCAGTTACTGTTGATAGCAGATCTATTGTGTGAAAATAAAAGGGGGCTATTTTTTTTTACTTATTCTTGTTCTTTATCTCAGTTTCAGGGGTGCTGACATTGAATGCTGTAATCTCAGTGAGATTTAACCCTGATTACCCAGTATGGAAACATTTCTCCCATTCATCTCTCTGGGGTACATAAACACACTGTGACTATGGACCATGTGGGTTTCCCAGTGCACCCAGGGTCACACAGGGGTTGTCAGAGTAAGGACCAAAGGCACTTGGCCTGGAACATCAACTCTGCTGGGCATTCAGTTTTGCCATGGGAGCCTTCATGATGGTCATCTGAACTGCTGTATAACCCTGATACAAAATCATCTCCCATGAGCTCTTCTCCATCTTTAGATGTTGCAGAAGAGATTTCAGGAAGTCATCCCCTCTAGATTTAAAAGAGAAACTGAGAATCCAACTTTACTCCAGTAAGTAGTGGCTAATTACCGCCAGTTTTTTTTTTACTTGCCTTCTGTTCTGGATGTATCTAGCATCAACACCCAACCACTAGATTTTATTATGGGTTTATTTTCTGCTTGGAACATCTGTTGCATTTTCCCCATGCTCATACTTGTAGACCACAAGCAAGTCACCCCTCAGCCTTCCTTCAAACAGAAGAATTCCACTGAGTTCTCAGTCTCCTACCATAAAGTTTTCCAGATCTCAGGCTGCTCATGTACCTTTCCCTGATGCCTTTCCAACCTGCCAACATCTCCTTTGAAGTGTGGGCTGGAAAATGGGGCACAGCGTTCCCATGGCTGCCCTGTGCTGCTGAAATAAATCCAGGTCGTGGCTCCTCCTGGGCATGTCCAGGACATTCTGCACAGCACCATCACACAAGGAGATGACATTTACCTGGCTGCTCACTGTCACCCCTGCATCCTTCCAGCTCCCTGTGGTGCAAGGGATGGAGTCCCTTCCCGAGGGATCTTTGACCTCCCAGCACTGTAATGAAAGGCCAGCCCTGAGCTTGGAGCAGAAAATGGCTCTGCTGATCCTTGGACCATTTGGCTTAGGACCAAGCCCAGGTTTATGTTAGAGCCTCAAGGGAGACTCCCCAGCTGCAGCAGCACAAAAAGGATGGAGCTGGGAGCAAGGGTGGAGCCTGCATTCCTCAATCTGAAAGGAGACTTTTAGTCTATTCCTCACCTCCCTTTCTTTGAAATGTCTCTCAAGAGATGGTTAGAGAACAAAGGCAAGGAATGAATAAAACACACATTATCAGTGCTTTGCATGAGTCCTGCAGGGAAAGGTGGCAAGCTCCCTCCTCATCTCCTCCCTTTCTTGTTCCTCCCTTGCCACAGTGACTCTCTGGCTTGGCATCCTCCTTGCCATTCTTTGCAGATTTCTCCTTGGAGCCACTGGAGATGTTGGCTCCTTCCTCAGAGGGACTCCCTGCTTTGCTGCTTACTGACATCCCAGTCAAATGGCTTGCTGACATCCCAGTCAAAATTGCCTCATTGGAATGGCACAAATGGCAGAAGCAGAGGAAAACACACAAGAATGGGGACAAAATGCTGCACAATGATAAATGGAAAGCCATAAATGTTGTGGGGTGGTGCACACCACTGACTCACTGGGGAGCAAAGCAGAGCCCTATTACTCACAGCCATCAGGAAAACCTGGAAGGACTAACATTATACCTTTGAACAATGACGTTTTTAAAATTAATATATTATTTTTTTCTGTCTCTTGCAGCATATTTTTGAGCACCACATTGTCCAGTGCTGCACCTTTTTTTCTTCATAGGATTTTAATGGAATTTGCTTCCTTTCCAACCCATAGAGCTTTATACACATCTTCTCCAAGTATTACACCATTACTGCCATGCAATGGAAAACCAAGCCCTACGGATTGTTCAAATTGTTCAGTTATTTGTGTAGGCCAGAAAATCTTTTGAATGCATTCTCTTATTAGCTGTTAGGGGGTTTGTGCCTTTTCCAAGCAGGTTCTGCAGAAGATGAGCATTTGCTAGTCTGCAATATGTCAGCCTAACTTCATGGATGATGTAAAGCCAAATCTGAATAATGCCACTGCTGTTAATTTGCATGGCTGCTTAACATTATCACAGAAAAGTTGGATAGGGATGGACTGTCAGTTGTTTTTTGTTGTGCATGAACTGGGTTCCAAACAAGAAGTGGTAGTTTTGCATGCAGTAGATAGCAGACCTGTGGAATTGCTTGCCAAAGGATGCTGTGGATGATGAAAGTTTATTAGGGCTCAACCAGTGACTGGACAAGTTCACAGCGGAGAAATGCACTGAGGTTGCTAAACAGACAAACCACACCTTGCTCAGGGACTCCCTGACATGAGAACAGCTGGTGCTGGAAGGGGAATGTTTCTTACAGGTTTTCTGCTTCCTTCCTCTTCCCAAGACATCTATTTATGATTTCAGTCCAAAGTTGGATGCCAGTCATGATGGACCTTGATGTGACCTGGTACAGCTGCTCTCCTGGTTTTATGTTTGTGGCACAAATACTGGTGACAAGAAGGCTGTAGCTCATGGACTCAGAGAATGGTCTTGGGTTGGAAAGGACCTTAAGGATCATTTCATTCCAGCCACCCTGCCATGGGCAGGGACACCTCCCACTAGATCAGCTTGCTAAAACCCATTTCCTGTGTTTAGTTTTTAAGAGAAAAATTGCTTGGATATTTGTATTTACTTCTACCATTACATAATGCTTTGGGTTATGCATGGCTTTCAAAAAGTAATGCTGGTTAATGGCACTATTACTTATATTTTTTGTGCATAAATTTTATCTTTATTCACATTCTTACAAGAAAATTAGGACAGTAAAAAAAAATAAAGGAAAAATTAAAAACAAAGAAATCAAGTACACGTGTTATTTTGACCCAAAACAAGTCCATGACAGCTAGTACACACAGACATTTCAACAGGCATGTTGGCTTTATAATCCCTTTTTTTTGGCTTCAGCCTAAGTGATGAAAGGTAGCCATGTGTCCAGATAACTCCATATGAGTGATTAGAAAACCTGGTCATTTTTCCCATGGCACAGGCCCCTACCTGCTTTTTTAAAGACAGCTTTCATCCCAGATGCTTGATGAATGCCAGCTTGTTGCAGTATTAGCAGTAATGTCATATACCTGTGAATGTGCAGCCCAGCCCTGCAAGAAGCAAGTGCCAGGGAAGAGGATGAAAAGCAGCCCCTAAAAGCCTGAATACTCCAGATGGGCAGGCTGTCCCCAGGGATTAGCTCTCCTCTTGTTTCCATCAGCAAGCAGAGGGAAACAGTTAAAAGAAACAGGCCTTGTTTGCATTAATATTTAGAGTGTTTTGCCCAAAATGTAGCTAAATAATGAATTTGAAGGTACTAAACACTGTTGTGTGAAGCTGCAGCTCAGACAAAACAGAGGAAAAGAGGTGGCAGGAAGGCAACTCGGGGAAGCAGAGACTCTGCTTGGCCCTGTGTGCCATCAGGATCTTTCTGGAAGATTCCACAGAGATCAGACTGTGAGACCATGACAAAAACCTGACAGCAACCTCAGGTGGAAACACTGATGCCAAATAAATGGCCACTGGAAATCTTCCAGTGAAGCAGGTAAATGCTGGCCCTTAGCTGACAAAATCCAGCAAGGGCTTGTCTATCCAGCAAGCCGGAATCATGTTCTGAACTAACCAGTGAAAGCAGGAAAGGCTTCACTTTCCTGAAGGGATGGACATCACTCAGGCTTCCCTAGGACTGGTCAGCAGAACAGTGGAGAAATGGGCTCCAAATTAACACCACTCCAAATGGGATGTTCAAACTGCAGGTGGAGAGCTGAGCTCCAGAACTACTGACAAGATGCTTCTGGGGGTGGGAAGCAGCAAATCTCACTTAGCAGCTCAGATTAGATCTAGATGCAGACGCAGATATTGTTGGTTTATTAATGCGCCTGCTCTCGAGCTGGGTGGCAAGGCCCCGGAGGGGCTGGAGTGCAGAGGGTTGAATAGTTTACCTCTGAGAGGGAGAAAGCAAGAGTGAGGCAAAGCCCCCACACTGCTTCCCTCGGTGTTAGTGCTTGGATCAGCCAGAGAGGCTCCCCCAGGATGCCAAGCCCCACAGGCCACATCCCATGTCCACGTGGAACAAGGCCCTGCACTGCCTGTCCTTGCCCAGCTGCTCCCACCATAGCCGGGCACTGGCCTGGCTGCATTCCCAACCCTGCACCAAACAAGCCACAGCTATTCCTCCTGCTCTCCCAAATTAGGATATTTTCCCTGGGGACTGCTGTCTGACTGTCAGTTTTTCCAAGCTGAGGCTGTGCCAGCTTTGCATTTCCTCTTATTTCCTCATACAAGCTTTGTCTGTGGGAAGCTTTCTCTCCTAAAAGCAGCTGGTGAATATCCTGGTTTTCCTAGGCTTCTGGGCTGGGGCGCAGGCTGGTGGTAGTCATTATACCTGATGGAATCACTGGGCATGGCAATGTCAGCCAACAGGTTGCAACATCAGGGTATACAATAGCAATTTATAACCATGAATAATGTGTAAAGACTGACCAAAGACTGAGGTTCCATGTCTGATGTACAAGTGTTCCCCCTGCAGAGAAAAGTGGTCAACACTGATCTGCAATCCTGATCCTCCCAGTTCTCTGTCACCTGTTTTATTTCTGTTCATGCAAGTATTTTGTTCATGCAACCTCTGGCAAAAGAGCTTGGTCCTGGGTCTTGCTCAGGTGCAGCCACACCAGTGTCCTTGTCTGTGCCCAGGGCAGGACAGAGAGCCATTCCTTGCCACCTGGACAGCTCTGGAGCCACCACATTTGTCAGTGGTGTCCCAATCCTCCTTCAGTTCCTGGACCATCTGGAAGAGCATCGATGCAGAATAGGTGTGAGAGTGGGTCAGAATAAAGGGGTTTTTTTATTTTTTCAGTGACTGGATGCTGGTTGAGGTCCTGCTGCAGCCCATGGGTGGTCTATCACAGCCAAATGGTTGGGCAGGAGGTGCCATTGGGATTATCTGATGGGAAACTGAGGCTGGAGGTGGCTTAGTGACCAATGACCAGACCAGTTCGCCTGGGGCACACCACTGGAAGTGCATAAGTCAAAATAAAAAAGATCACCCAATGATGGAGGAAAAGGAGGAAGATATTCTGCCTTGGCCTCTCCTGAAGATCATCACAAGTTTGAGTCCTGAGTGAAGGTTGGAAGAGGGCTCTTAATTTTGCAACGAGGAATGCAGAGACTGGGTTTGATGCTGGAGAACTCACCACTGGAGAGCTGGTGACTTTCCATAAACAACCCCAACCAGCCGAGCCTGACGCCACTTCACAAAGAGCTGAATTTCATCCTGAGCAGATATATTTGTTTTGGAAAGGTGTCTGTAAAGCTGAATGTGGTGCAAGTATGCTGCTGGCGGTGAATTTTCTGGCAGAGTCCCTCTTGGCATGCAGCAAAATTACCAGTCCAGCCCCACCATTCATGCTGGGCCTCAATCACCAGCGTGTTGCTGCAGCTTTGTGCTGGTACCATTCCAGAAAAACAAGGGAGAGGCTCCAGAGAGCTCCTGAGCAATGCCATGTCCTGCCTGCATGGCAAAGTCCATGGCAAAGCTGCCTGCCAGCAGCTGGCTCTTTGCAGGAATGTTGCTCCAGCCATGTCAGCATCCTCTCAGTGTCATTTGCCATCTGCCTGTGTCTTGTTTTCTCTCTTGGTCCTACACCAGGCTGGGTGGGCAGGGAGCAGACAGTGAAAGGGATTAGTGGCTCCCATGCTTCCTCCAAAAAGCAAGAACTGTGTCCCAGCTGTGCTGCAGAGGGATGACAGCGAGGCCACAGTGGAAATTGAGGAGAGGCACAGAACCCTGGCAAGGTTGGCATCTGACCTGTGCTCAAGGTGAGTAGAGCCCTGCCTTGCTGGAGGAAACAGTCAAGTGACATCAAGTCAAAGGTGTGCCTTGTACATACAGGCAAAAAATCATTTTGAAGCTAAAACCCTCAACAAAGCCTTGCAATAATTTAGCTCTCACCACTGTCACCACATCCACGTGTCACCCAGCAATGTTATTTCTCTGTGCTTCAGTTCTTTCCCCTTGGAATGGGGAAATCTTCTGTCTCCAGCCCTTTGCTGCTCCTGCCGATTTAAACTGCAAGCTGTTCAGGCCAAGCATCAATTCTCACAAGGTGTACACACACAACAACATATTCCAGTGCATATTCCATACCTCTAGGAATAAAAACAAAAACTTGGGGCTCCTGTGAAACTGTCAAGTCTGGATAAGGGACATGCTCACCCTGCAGGCTGTGTCTACCAAGTGGCTGCATATGTGGCCAGGGTTTTGAGAGACATTAATGTGATGTTTCCTTATGCCCTCAGTCTCTTGGACTCCCTGTGCTGCCAGACATGCATGGCTACAGCAAGGCTCCCTAATCACTGGCTGCTGGCAAACACACAATCAGCCACCAGCCACTTTTGAAGTGTGCCAGACACATCGTGGAATATGTGCTCCTCTCAACCCATCTGCACAACAGGCTACAGATGCCAGCTGCTTTTCTTGGAGTGCCATGGATGGGACAGAAAGAAGGGAAAAGGAGAAAACAAAGTAACTAAAAACCATGTTCTCCACACTTCTTTTAACCCATTTCCTTCTTGCCTGCATACTGATTGCAAATTGTTTTTTCTCCTTTTCACTTTTCCAGTGATTAATTAGGCCGTCATTGAGTCAATGAGGTTTTACTCATATAACAATAAAACAGGAGATTTCAACAGACCTGACTCTGAAGTTTTCTTTGGGAATATTTACAATTTTAAAAAGGATAAGCTAGAAAAGAGCACTGAGGATAACAAACTTAACCTTCTTGTCCCTTACACTTTCCCAACACTGCTCTGACTTCACTGACCATGATGACAGTATTATCATGTTGCAACACTATTAACAGGGTGATGATTTCACCATGATGCTTGTGCAGGATCATACGTATTTTGAGCCAAAATTTTAGGAAGGAAATTCACTGAAAATTTTTATTCCCCCAGTGCAAATCTACATGCAAATCCTCTTTTAAAAGAAACATAGCTGGGTATATGATTCTGCACATGAAGGCACATGAGCATGGCTGAATCACCTGAATGAATCCCACTTCAATGGGATTGAACTAAAAATGCTACACAAAGTGCATTGGAATACTTGGACATAGGAAAAAAGAGGAAAGAGATCTCACCGTGAGCAACTTTTCCTTTTGAGAGCAAAATGAATGAAAGCAAGCAAAGGTTAATTATTTCATGTGCCTTCAGTTGAAAGGTGCTTGATGAGCACAAGAAGTCATCCTGGGAATTCTGTGTTTTTTAGAGCACAACTTTTTGTGAAATTCTCAATCAATTCTCATCTCCCACATCAAGATCCCCAGCTTATCTGGGGGCCCTGCACGCCCTCCCCTCGTGTGTAATGAATAAATCAGGATTGCAAACAGCAGAAACCACATTTCTTCTGAGCAAGGTCTGTCTGCACAGACACACCATGTGAATGGAACCATTTTCAATTCACAACTCTTAATAATTTGGTGACAGAGGGACAGAACACAAGACTGCTGGGCACAATGAGCTAATTGGATAAAAGGCATGTGAAAACACCATACCTATAATGTACCTTGTTAGCATATGCAAATGACATAATTATACAGGCAGTTAGGCACAGTAATATATTGTCCATGTGAATTGTCCACAAATACTTTTGAGATCAAGAAATAAAAGTAAATTCTTTAAACATCCTAATTGGTTGCCAAAAGGAAATTCATTCCAACTAGAACTTAACTCAGTGTAAAGTAACGTAACTCATTTGATCTCAGTGAAGATCAAAAAAACACAACCATCTCCAGAGAATCTTGGATTACAACACACTGCTTGTATATATTTACTACATAAAGTTATTATGCAAAAAACAATCTTAGTGAGATGAAGGCTCTGTGAAATCACTCAATGCTATTTGTTATGTGTTATTTGTGAGTCAAACACTGTCCTGTTCGTGCAAGAAGACTCCAGGCCTTCCTATAGTCTGGGTTTACATGCAGGATTTCTACAAGCAAGTGGATAGTCAGATGTTTCTCATTCCCTCAATTGCACTCAGTGATTTTGCACTTCAAATTTAGGCCAGCCTCTCACCTCTCAAACTATTAATGTGCCTCAGAGACATTTTCTAGGGAATTATTCAGGTAGACAACATTTTTTCTACTTGATTTGCTACGAAATGACAAGCACTGTTAAACCAAAGGTTAATCATTGATTGAGTTTAATGACATTAAAAGAAACAGGTCATGTGAGAAAGCAATTGCACTTTCATTTTTGCTGTCACAGGTCATTTATAGCTTTTGATTCAAATTCCACCCCACGCAAAGAGTTGCTAACAACATCCTACTTCAAATTCTAATGTACTACAACTGCAGAGCAAGCATGTGAGCTGGCAGTAATCAGGTCATTTGTAAAGCATACACAGATTCTTTCATTCATCCTGGCCATTAAACTGTTTGAAAAGATTATTTTTTTGTTCTACATTAAGAGGCAGTGCTTTTGACAACTTGTATTACAGAGAAGTTCTCCTTTTTATGTGTGTTCAAGGCTGTTCTGCCATTTTCGTGCATTTCAGTACCTCATACTCATCATCACCTGCAGTTCTTCCCAGTTTGGTACGGACACCAAACAAAACAACAGCAAAAAACAAACAAACAACAAAAAAAGGGAAATAGCTTGAAAATAAATAATTTATTTTCTCTGTGACCAATAGCTCTTGTGCCCCAAAGCACACAAGGACCTGAAAAGTCAACTGTAAGAGTTTATTATTCTTTCAAGGTTGGCTACATCAGCAGGGAGCTGCCCAGACAGTAATAGAAACTCCTCCTGATCTCATCCTCCTTTGTGCCCTTGCATATTCATTTGGTTCCAGGTCATGACTCTTCCTTTACACCACCACCAAGCAGATCAGAATCAAACCCTCCACCTGCTGAGGGAGAATTAGTGGGCACTGTTAATCCAATATTCATCTATGCTTTGGCTCGCTAGACAAAATAATTAGCCCTCTAATGAAGAAAGGACCCTTTAGAAACTTAGACATGGGCAGAAAATAGGCTATGCAAGTAGATCATGAGGCTTTATAAATCCTCTGTCACCTTTCTTTTCTTCCTTTTCATCCATGCAATAAGACAAAGAAGGGCCTAGTCCTCTAAACTTTTATATCAGGGTCCTTATACCAGAACCCACATAATTGTACAAGAATTTGCACATATGTACAAGAAATTTCAAAACTGACCTTGTTTGAAAGAACAAAACCATAAAGACAGTGATATAAGCTCGACTTAAAAATTCAGGATTTTTGTTACAAAAAGCAGTTATAGGCAAAGGGGAACTGTACTTTCAAAAAAACTAACGGTGGGACAAAAGACATGAGATTGCCTTTATTTGCAGATTGTACACGGATTCAGGGGTGAGCTGGTTCTTTGGAACCAGGCTGTTGCCAGGTGCAAAGCTGCAGGGAACAGTTTGTCTCTGAGGCACAGCACTGATCCTTCCTGCAATGGGCAAACGACTCCAGGTGTGATTTGATGAAAATGGGCTGTTGGTAGAGACCAACTCCAGAGTATCGCCAGAGCTCACAGCAAAAAATTGGCTTTAAAATGGTAGTAGAAGTGAGACAACAAAAGGAATGCCTTGAAGCATTGAAGTGTTTCTCTTTTCAAAGAATGCAGAGAGGATTGTTCAAATCTATAAAACACGAGGAGAGTGCTTGTTCTGCAATAGCAACAAGATTTTTTTTCCCTTTAAATCAGGTTCAGGAATGACCATAAAAAGTCTGCATTAAAACTTCTCATTTTCAGTGTGGCAGAGTTGGACCATTGCCACAGACTTTTTGAAGAGTCACTTCACATCCACCTCTATTTTCACCCTTTCAACCCAATTCTACATTGTTCCTGCTGAGTGGTGGAGCTGCCTTTGAAAACATACAAAGCAGGTGATTTTCAATTGTATAAAACCATGTTTGACTTCAGGCATTTGAATTCACGGGAATAGCCTTTCAAAGTGCCTGGTCCAAAGCATAGTGAAGTCAGTGGAAAATCTCCAGGTGACTTAACTGGACCTTGGATCTGGGCCAAACTGTGGAGCCTCAAAGTCTGGAAGTCTCCACTGGGCTTGAAGTTAACCCTGATTGTTCAAAAAGAGAACAAGAATTTTGTTAGGTCAACGTCCTCCACACATGCTGTGTCCTATTTTGCAATGGCTTGAGAGTCTTCTTGAAGGCTTGCAGGCATTCAGCACATTACAAAATGACCCTCCCATCTTAGGATAAACCTTCCACAAAAGCCACTGCAGGAGACATGCAGTGGTTTCATTACATTGTTTCAATCCAGCTCTGCCAAAATTCATCCAGCTGTGCAGTCTAGTCACCTTTAGCCACAAGTTGTGGTTGCAACTCATCTGCTAAATTTAGCAAGCCACATGGAAATTCACTTCTAGGAGACTGTTCCCTCCAGGCATTGGCTACGAAAAATAAAGGAAGAAACAGAGAAATACAAAAATTTAAATTAAAAATATGATCTGACTTACAAAACAATTCTTTATCCATAAAGTTCCCACCCAAGGAACCAGTTACATGTTTCAAGGGACTATATTGTTTAAAGAAACTGTAAATGCCACACAGTTAAAAGAGAGAGATGCAGCTAGATTTAGTTAAACAATTGACTAATAACTCAGTCAACATTATTCTTACCCTAGGTAGTAGTTATCAGCTTAGACAGCTGTTACAGTCTTTCACTGTAATACTTAAAAGGCAAACCACCAAATTCAATACCATATTGTTTGTGTAGTAGTGTTTGTTTAAAGGTAAATCACTCATAAAAGTGTAATTTCCTGCTGATACATAATGGTGGATAGCGGCAGGAAGCCGGCCGGAGCAGACAAACCCTGAGATAGGCAGTGCTAAATCGCCAGCAGCAGCTACCCCAGCTCTGAAATTACTGTGTTTTTACACCCAGTCACACCTAGATCAGCATCAGCATATTAGGCCTCCTTGCAGACACCTCTCTTCTCTTTGTGCAACAGCACAGGATAAGGAAAAGTGCTACAATCGACACAATAAAGTCATGTTTCTCCAAATAAAGATTCCCTTCCTGCTGGGGACACCCTGCTGGGCAAAATTCCCTCCCCACTCTGGTTTTCTCACTGATTTTCTACAGAATCATGCTTATATTTTGGGAATCCTTCTGCCTGCTCTCAGCTGATGCACTACCTCATAGGATTCCATCATTTTTAGAACTGCTAATTGAGGCTCCCAAATTCACAGCGTTTTTCTCCCTGGTTTCCAAGTGTCAGTGGCACAGACAGAGAGCAGCTGCTGTTGGCTTTGGGAGAGCTGCCCCAGATTCATGCCAGTATGATCAAAACCCCAATTAACTTGCGAAAATCCTCTACCCACTGGCCCCTCAGCCTGGATAGGGCCTGGCAGTGTGAAAGCCATGGGGATGCTCCCAGGGATTCAGCCACACTTATCAATAACGGGATGAAACATGCCCTGAGAGAAATAACTCTGTGTTTCCATCTTGGAGCTGAGTGCTTTTTGTCCAGGTTCATCTCCCTAAATCTCAGGTTTCTCAGTCCAAGCCAGCTCACTACATGATTAAATTATAATCAATGAAAAGAGAGGCAGAAGGTAATTCATGCTGGGCATTCCATCTACTGGGTGGGGTTTTTTTTTGGCAGAATGAATCAGCATCCATCTCTGAGACAGTCCCCAGTGCCCAGGGTGGGTGGATATGTATTTCACTTTCCTGCATTTCTCTGAAGAGATTTCCTGGGATGCCATCAGTATGCCTTGATGGCCTGCTGCCAGAGCACTCCCCAAGTGCCATAGGAATGCACTGGATAAAATCACACAGCCTGTAGCTCAAGCCCACGCGGAGTGGGAAGGAAAGGACTCTCACTGCATCTCTCACCCTTTCTCTGCCAAAGCCTAATTGCTCAGAGAGATTAGGAGAATAAAAACAATGTGTGTCCTCTGCTCACTCTTACCATCTATACCTGAGAAGCTGGACCCAGGCAAACCTGGATCTAAGCCACAGAGCTCAGAGGAAGTTTTGACAGAATGAGGATGTTGAGCCTCACATGGTAGGAAGGGCAATTGCTGTGGAATTTGTGCTGAGATTCTCTTGTTCCTCCTTTGGACAGGGGAGAATTCTGATTTGTGTATACACAGATATTTTTACAGAATTCATTTCAGCAGGTCATGGAAAGGAAATAGGAGACCTTCAAAGATTACAGAAGAGTGAATTACTATGCTAAATTTAAATTCATAAAACATTAATAGAAGGCTAAATTGGAAATCAGTTCCATCTTCCTCCATCTGCCAAGCTCTACTTTCTCAGCAGCAATCACGTAGCTCAGGGAAATTCTCCCATCTCCCTCCATTAGGGTTTGATGTTATCAGCATTTTCCTGTCATATACAAGAAATTATCTTTAATTAGCTCAGCTTACAGCTACACTACTCAGACTTGGAAACTTGTTTTGGGATATGAGGAACTAGTTGTCTTCTCAAGTGTCTTATGAATCATCAGCAGCAGCAATAAATACATCAAACTCCTGTAGCTCAGGACTGTTGTCTGGCATAACTGAGGCCAATGCTTATCCCTGGAGATGGGATAAGCATTGGGATGGCCATTCCCACAGCTCCTCATCCAGTCCAGTCCATTTCAGCCATCCTTTCCCCATGGCTATCAGCACTGAGAGGAACAAGAACAAAATGTAACCTTGGCTCCCAGTGCCAGCAAGTGTATCCCAAATTATGCCTGAGAAAATAATTACTTGTATTAAAATGCTGCATTTTCCACCTAATTTTGGTTTGGATTTCTCTTTGTTTCATTTTAAAACTCAAGTGCATTTAGGAGCATGAGTTTCCAATGTCGTGTGAGCTGCTCACATCCCCTGAAGTTCAAGTTGATAGAAATGAAGGGGGATTAATTTCCTGGTAAGCTGGACATCCTTTGCACTAGTTCACAACTAAATATAGCACTTGCCAATGCCTTCCTCACCCAGAGGAAGACAGGATTGTCTATTGGTTTCCTCTTCATTAAACAGAGGCTAAAATAAAATATCTTTGTTTAATTGAATGACCTGCTCAGGCTAAACCCCTGTTTCTTCAAACAAAAAGATAACAAAGGAAACATGGATCTGCCACACAACCTCATCATTTGCTTGGAGGGGAGGAAGAGCTACATGCCAGTCACAGCTTCCCTCAGTGCCTCAAGGAGAGAAGGAGCAGCTGCCAGTCTGGGGGCAGCAGGATGGAGGAGGTTCACACACCCTATAAAAGCACAATAGCACTTGGAGACAAACTGCAATCAGCAGTGGTTTGGAAAAGGCTGTGAGAGACACAATTTTGTCATGGCAATTCTCTCTGCTGGATCATCAGGCTTCTGCTGTGATGTTCATCACCCAAAAAGTAATCTTGAAACCAAGAGAGATTTTACAAGGACCCAGGCGTTTGTGAAGACATAAAAATTTGGCATCACTTGTGCAAAATGCACCTATTTGGTAGAAGGATTGAGCTACTGACCTGAGCCAAGGATTGGGTAAATGTCTGTCCTTTCAAAAATAAATATTATTTCTTATAATAATATTTATAATAATTTTTCAGGTTTATACTGCAACCCTGAGTGAGAACAAGACTTCTACACACTTACAAAGGCAGACCGTGCCCCTCAAAACTTGCATTTGAAATCAATGAGAGAGATGTTGTATAGCAAAGATAACAGAAATGGAAAGGGAAGGATTAGGTTGTCATAAATCACACAAGAGGACAGTGTCTGCCTGAATGCTGATTTTAGGATGCTAATGATAGAAGGCAGAACTATGGGGAAACAGTTACAGAAATCCCCTAGGTGTTCACGGTTGATGATGAAATTCAGGGTTTCTAAATAACACTCTGTTATTCACAACAACATAATTCAGAATTACACACCGAACAACAACGTACATAGAGCTATGGTTTTGCAGTCTGCAGCCCAAAAAGCACAGGAATCTCAGACTTTAATTTTTGTAACTGATCATGAACTTGTTCTCCCTTCAGTTACACTTGGGTTTACTTTGTGGGAAGCCACTGAGTTATACCAGAATGGAACTCAGAGGGAGCAGACCAACAGCAAGTCCCCTGCCATGCAGATGCAGTGAGACTCTGCCTGCTTTGCTGCTCTGAGACATCTGACAGCCTGTTATTCATGGGAGCCTGAATCTCCTCATCCCCTTCTCCCCACCTTGAATGGGACAGCACATTCAAAGCCCCACGCTGATCCCAGGCTGTGGTAGCCCATGCACTCACAGCTCAGGATCTCATGATCGTTCAGTCTGACCTTCAGAGCAACCCAAGGTGAAGAAATCCATGCAGAAGCTTCTGCTCAACCCTGCGGTCTCAATTTGTGGTTGCTGGTGGTTTAAAAAAATATGGCTTGGTCCAGTCTCCTGATGATGGAGAATCACCACATCCCTGGTCAGGCGTTGCTGTGGTTTGCTACACTCAGTGAGCCAATTTACACAAATCCTCTCAAGCCTCACAGACCTCCCATCCACTTGCAAACCTGGAAATCAAGACAATTTGCAGATTTTGTTTCACTACAATACAAATTAAAATCTCATGTTGGGCCTATTATTCAGCCTAAAGCACCCACCAGAATATGTGGATATTCTCTGAAAAGTGTCACTGAACACTGGAAAACCTTCTTTCTACCTCCATACAAATTTACAAGCTGATGTATTAGCCAACCCAGACGTTGTTGTTTAAGCCAGTCTTGGCCTCAGAGAGACAGTCTAACTTTGCTTAGAGGCTCTTAAGGACATTGAAGCTGAATTTCTTTTCCTATTTGAAAACCTCTCTCAGTGAAACACTCTCTGAGGGAAATCACAAACGCAGGAAACAGCAGCTACAGCGCCGCATGTTTGTCCGTATAGAAGGAATGTGATGATATCATTTTGGAATGTGCTTTCTTTCTCAGGTTTTTGTTTTGGTGGTAGGAATGTCACTTTCTTAAAAAGTAAAGCACATTCTTGCCTGTTGTCTCCCTCCCCCTCCCTCCAAATTTTGCCTACGAATCAATATTCCCATCTTCTGCCATGTGTTTTTCCCAACCTGTCAGATACCATTCTCATGTTAGTAGTACAACCATCTGATGTCAGGCATCCCAACAGGCAATTATAAATAGTCATTTACTATTAGTTTGGAAGGTTTATTTCCACAGATATAAGCTTCAAGATGTTCTTTGCTATTTTAACTTGAAAGCGTTAATTTTTTGCATAGAGTATATGAGCATTTAAAATATGTACATTTCTGCCTTGCTGTAGTAGAACCAGAAGACAAACCTTTGTTGTCTGAAATGATCTGTAAACACCTCATTCTCTCAATTTTCAGAGGATCTCAAAGGCACGTGATACAAGTCTGACTGGGTACCTCTCTTTGACAGCTCTGTCTCAGAGAGCCCATTTCCCAGTGGATATTCCCTAATAGCCAGAGTCAGTGCAGATGAAGTTGGCCAAACACGGAGATCTACTCTGCTATGATTTTCTGTGGAATTTTTCCCGATTTATGCCTAATCCATGTGCTATGCACGCTACTACATCCCTTATTACATCATGATCTTAAAATTCGACTTCCAATTGTTGTTAAGACTAACTGAAGGATAAGTAAGATCCTAAATCAGTTTCTCAATGCCCCCAAGGGACTGAGATGCTGGAGAACACACCTGCACTTCCAAGAGGCAAACCCTGCCTCATCATGCCAGGTTGTTGTCCTTCCATCTCATGAAGCAATCAAAATTCAAAATCAACCAGGAAACACTTCAGACAGAAGAATCTGAGAGTTTAACACTATTTTTCTCACCTGAAGAGAGCTCTCATTGTGAATTTCAGTGTGTTTTGCAGATGATCAGGAAAGGAATGATCCTTTCGGCAAACAACATAGAGGAAATTCTACATGGTTGGAAGGTCCCCTTGTCCACATGCATGATGAGAATGGCTTTCTGAAAAGGCAACTCTTGTCCTCAGGAGTTTGTCCTGCAGGAGTCCTGGACCTCTTCAAGTGGCAACTGGATCTTTGCTGGTTGGAAGAACAAAATGAACTTTTTGACCACCCCAGCAGCTGGACACACAGTATTTAAATTTTAATATTGAAAAGGGCAGTGCATATCAAACCAGTGAGCTGCAAGAATCCTACTTATCCCAAAAATCAACATGTTTTCGGAGTGTGTGCTTCAGCAATGAACATCTGGTAAAGAATACAGCAGAAGAACAGCAGGGCATTGCCAATATGGCAGGCAATTCTAAAGCAAAAGTGTTGCATCCCTGTGTAAATGAAGCTGATTCCAGAAAGCTGTCTTGGAATCTCCATGTCCTAGCATATCTCATGTCTCAGAGATGACATGGTGAGATTTCTGGGTCTTTATTCTCAGAGAACAGCAGCATTAACCTCAGTCACACTGCAATTTCTGATCAGGATCATCATGTTATTAGGAATGAAGCAGTCTTAGTGAAACCCAGCTCACTGATCTAATGTTCTGTCTGATCTCCAGGGTCATTTGCAATGAGTGCTACCGTGGTTTTTTTTAATCACACAAGTCCTTTTATTGAAGAATGTTTGACAAAACGCTAAGGGTCTGTAATTTGCCAGAGAATCAAAATTATCTGTATAATCAAGGACACTTCAAGATCAAATATTGACTTTGCATAAGCAAAGCTGTTGCTACAAAAGAATTTAAAAACCTGGCTGGGCAGATGTAATCATGCAAGCATCAGCCAATACATTTTTGTAAGTCTCTATACTGGCTGCAAAATGCTTATGCAAAACCAGAGGCTTCCTACTGACTTAAATCAGGATTGTGTGTGGGTGTAGGGTGTGCCTTTGTTGGAGCAGTTTAGATGTCAGAGGCCAGAAATGCAACTCTGTATTCTTTAACAATTAGATAAACCAGTAATAAGTTCATAATTGCAATTCCACAAGGTAATTTAATGTGCCTGGGAGATGACAATATGCATACAATTAAAAGAAGAAAGCTTTTCATCCCTGCAAACTGTATTACTGAATTCTGAGATCTTTTCTATTTGCAGCATGCAGAAGGGAGGGCAGAGGTCACCCTGCACAGGGTGGAGGTACCAGGAGAGGAAGAGGGAATCCCCGAGGCTGTAAATTCACTGAGTTCAGTTCCACAAAACGTATGGAAATGCAGGTCTCTCCCGTGCTACCTCTTCTTAGCAATTTTCATCTTTTTGGTTGTATGCAAGAGGAAATGTCCTGGGATAAGGTTCTTAGATCTAGTGTAACAAATAGAGTATGAAAAATCCCCTTTACTCTGACCATCTTTGAAATAACAAAGCAGCTCAATTTCTGAATTATTATATTTAAGCTGTCTTTCAACTTTCCTTTTTCCCCTGACAGTTTTAAATCTCTCTGTGGGTGGAGGTCTAATGTCAGCACATGCAATTCTATACTTTAATCATTTTTTAACTACAAGATCAAAGCAAGTAGGTTTTTATTACTCCAGTGTCCGATACTTCAACTTAACTATTGAATATCAGGCAACAGCTCTTCTCAATGCACCACATTAAAATAAATCTTTCCAGCTACACTTCCCTTCTACCAAGAAATGTATTAAGTAAAAAAATTATGTTATTAGTCATGTGAAAATAACAAGCTTGCTTCTACATTTACTCTGGGGGTGTGCAAGCAGCACACTGTCTAAGAAGAAGCTCATGGCAAACATCATTAATATTCTCATCTTATTTTCATTTCTAACACTTTTCTTCACTTTCCCTGCTTCCACACAGGAACCCAGAGAAATTAATACCTGGCCCGTGGCCAGACTGTCTGGGAGAGCAGTCCCCTGGGGTATTACTCCTCTGGCAATGGCAGAGCAGAGCCAACCACATGAGAAGAATGAAGGCATCTTTCACCTCCCAGTGTCAACCCCTCCCTAACTGTGCCCAATCCCATCTATGGTCTCTCTCCACTACCCTGTCTGTGGGAATTCCTCCCATCCATTTGCTGCTGTCTCACTCTCATGGCTGGGTCTCACAGGAATAGTTTTCTGAACTGGATGCACAATTGTTCGTCCTTTCGTTGACATGGCCAGTTTTGAATTTGGGACAGTAACTTCAAGACGAGGCAGAAGGTTGATAATTCCTTCATGCTTCTGGAGAAAAGGTGTCACTTATAGTTGCACATGACTTGTTAAAGTACTCCCCACTGCTCACAGGGGAGTGACAGATTCCTGCTTATCCCAGAGGAAGCTTAACAGGGTCTTACTGTGATGACAGCACAAGCTCCAGAGGAACCTTAACAGTGTCTTACTGTGATTACAGCATAAACTCTGAGCTCTTTCTGCACATGAACCACTTTGGGCACGGGGGCACTCTCAGTGACCCTCCCCATTGCTCTGCTTTGCACATGGATGTGCTGGGCAGAGTTTCCACCAGAGCCGTGCACACACAACGTCTGCGCTTTGTTATCCTCCCAAACACTTCTCTGTCACAAGCCGTTCCAATTAAGAAGGCATGCAATAATATCCCTAATTACATTTCACTTTGATGAGAGATCTAGGCATTTTTTTGAAAATGCATGTTGTATAGGGTTAGGAGAGCCTTCATTTCAATTCCTGGCATATTTTGGCACGAGCTGTGTCTCCGCCCTCGGTGGGCTCCGGGCCCGGTGGGGCACGTGCATCCCTCCTGCTCCTGCAGCCCAGCACAGCAACGCGGGGCTGGTTGGTGCTGACTGACCACAACTCTGCATCTGTGAGCTCTGACAGCTCCAGAACAAGAATTTAAAAAGGCCCTGAGCGGTCTGGGGGTCTGGAGGGAAGGGTCCTGCTGCAAAATGCTCCCTTGGAGCTGCCAGGCTCAAGCAGGCACTTGGAAGGAGATTTATATTTTGTTGATTACAAGGGTAATAAGCCACAAACACAAATTCAAAGAGTAAGAGTGAACCAAACCCATGTTCCCTTTGAGTGAGATAGCATCTCTACCTTTTACACGCCTATCTATTGATGTGTTCCTGGATAAAATGTGTAATTTTAATTAACTGAAAGTACCTGCCTTTTATATTGGACTTGGTGCTAAAAACAAAGAAAATCACACAGCAAAAATGCTATGCTGGCTGAGTGCATTTTTTTTTTTTTGTGCTGAGGAACTGATGTGTGCATTGCTTTGCTCTCAATCAATACACATTAGTGTGTAATTGGTGACTATAAAAATATCCCCCCTCAAGGTGTTCAGTGTCAATTAGCATCACTTTGCTAATTCTCTTGCCAAACAGGTACAAGTGTTTATATCTTAAGTTTCTCTGATGCAGGCTCCATAGGTAAATTTCTTTCTATTAGTGAAGCAGCTACAGGGAATGTAATTATGCCTAAAATTAGGAAGGAAAAGAAGAAAACCTGAAAACTAATGTGTCGATACAAAACTAAAGTTAAGTACAAGGAGAGTAGATCTTTATTGCAATTTTTTAATACTATTCTAGTATTAAATATTTCTCTCTATTATTTCAACTATTATGTCAAAACCATGTCCATTTAACAGACATATTTGTAAGTATGGATGGAGGTATATATATTATATTTATCTATATATACTTCAAGAGTGCTGTGGTTTTGTTGGATCTCAGAACTATTTGGTCAGCTCAGATCCCTTGATCATACTAAAGAAGAATTTTAGGTCAAGAATTTATATTTACAGTGAACCAAATATCTGAGCAAATGGGGGTTGCATTAGAGCTAACTTTTAATCTCCATCTGGGCCCAAGTTTCAAACACTCCTTCCTGGATATCCTCTCTCTGCCCAAAAGCTTTGCCATCTCACTCTCTCTTTCAACACCACCCTGTTGTTTGGCTAGAGAGAAATGTTGTTTCTCCATCTCAACCAAGGATTTTGCCAAGTCCTGTTGCTTCCACTTCTGTAGCATATTTAGAATTCCTCTAGCCCTCACTATCTCAAAATTCTTGGCCCTGCACAACTGTTTTATTTTGGCTGCTAGAAGCCCAAACTAACCTCATCAGATTTTGGCTGGCAACACAGATCTTTTTAACCATGTCTGTTTTTCCCTGGGCACATCCTTGTTTACTGAGTCTGCTGCTGGTGGAACCAGTACAGTAGAACTCAGCACACAAAGATACCAAGGAAAATCCATGCTGAATCTTTAAAACAAATAGAAGTGCCACAATACAGAGCTGAGGACATGGCTTAGCCTGAGTCTCAAATTTTCTTTGTTGGGGTTTTTATTTTTGAGGATAGGTATGTATTTCTACTGACTGCAGCTTCTTTTTAATGTTTCCAAAATGAAAGCATACAATGCACAGTTTTCATTTTTTCTGCCCAGTTTGCACACAGGTGAATGCCCACAAGCAATTCTCTCTGGATAAGGGCAAACATCATGCAGACACTCTGTGATTCTCTCACTACATCTCACTGAACTGGGCTATTACAGCTAATAATGCCTGTTAATGTATTAGTGGACTGCTGGTTAATGTACACTGGTAGATAAATGCTGATGTTGGTATTGGTGATGGCAGTGATAAAAACATAACAGTACAAACACAGTCTTCTGCTGCAAATTACTCTTTCCTTTATTACCCTTCCCAGCTTTGATTCCAGTAGCAAACTTTTAAGCAAAGCTCTGATAACATTTATCCCAGACCATTTTTATCACTATTATCTTCCTTCTCTGCTAGGTTAGATAGAGCACCAACTCCAACAGCTTTCCTACACACAAGGTGCACAAGGTTGCCTTCATTGAAGAGTTGCTTCAGTGGTTTACTAAAAGACAGAGTTCATCTTTCTTTTTCTTTTTTTTTTTAACTTTTTAGAGCTTTTTATAAAACCCATTTTCACTGCACTTGGAAAATGTGACTGTACAATGGGAAAGGGCAGGCCCTCCTTTTTTTTTCTTGTCTGAACACAATGGCAGGATAAGGGAGGCACCGCTCATTACAAGGAATACACTTTAATCAAGCTGCCCAGCACCAAGTGTTTGTCTTCCACCACTTTAGATGCCAATGTTTCTTTTCTCTCTGGGAGAAGAAACAGACAACACTTTTAATTTTAATAAAAATCTTTCAGAATGAAGCAAACAGATGACCTAATTTGGAGGATCTACTTTGCCTGAGTTGCAAATAAAGGCAAAGATGACTGGCAGGCTCCCATACAGCATTGCTGGAGGAGATTTAACACTTTCCTGCTCAGTTTGTTGGCTGGGAAGTGTGAGATGGATTCCATGCTGTTTGATTCCACTTTCCCTGCTCCAGCAAGTGTCCTTACTATCACATACTGCTTCGCTTGAGTGGGAACTACAAAATATGCTGCTGTGACTAAAGCTCCAGTTGGAAAGGTGAAAATCTGATTTTATTAAACACATGTGGATGCCTGTTAAAATTACTTCGGCAGCTAAAGCCAAGACTTCATCTTCAGTTTCACAACAGTCTCATCCTCTGGTATGAATCCATTGTTTCCAGGTTTAAGGATATCAAAGCAAATCTGATGTGTTTCTTTAACCTACAGTACTGGGTGTCTACTCAGACAAAGACAAGAAATCACTATCATAAGAAAGAGCCATGTTTCACCTAAATAATTCATTTCAAGCCTCCATGTTTGTGAAGAAAAACACAAAATCATTAAAGACTCCTAGTGCAGGGAAATTGAAATGCTTATTTATTGTGAATCCTCATGGCCAATTCCCAGGATTTGGAACTCGAATGCTGCATTTTTTATGTTGTTGGCTGACAGCAGATAACATTTGAGGGCTTCAAGCATCTAGTCCCGTCTGCATGTATCATCCAGTAACAGCAGAAACTTATTCTCTGTGACCAGGTAGAAATAACTGCAGCCTGAAGACTCCTGTTCTGTTCTAGGATTCATCTCCTTCAAAGCCAGATCTGCCAACCTTTTCTCCCAGCAGTGCTGAACTCCCAAATTCAAGGGAGGGAAGCACAAAAGGAAGGGTAAGGATGCAGAAACATGAAACCTAAGTCTTCTTTCACCTACATCACCTTAAATATCAAGGGAGCAGCCCTGTTGTCCCTGAGCTGCAGGCACAAAAGGCGCCAGCCCTGCAGTTTGACCCCCTGAGGTTCCCTGCTGGAGGGAACACAGGATGGACACCACAGGAGGTGGTGGAGGACTGGAACCAATGTGTTTTCTGCCAGGCACTTCTCCCCAGACAAATCCCTACTTGCTTTGCTCACAGTCTGTAACAGATGAAACTTGGTGTAATCTATCAACTTGTCTATAAATTACCAAAAATTATGATACTAATTATCAGTCATGAGGTGGTTTCTCTTGGAACTTGTGCTCTCCTGGTGACTGATTGGAAACACACTTCTTAACTTTCATTTAAACTTGCCATACTGCAGCTTCTTACTGCAAATTCTGGCTATTGCAACGCCATAGAGCATCTCCCTGCAAGGGTGAATTGGGCAAAACCAAGGCACTCCATGATATTGGTTCTTTAAATTTTGTGAACAGATTCTGGGACCTGCTCTTCTGTCTGCCTGCACTAGAGCATACAGCAAGCATTACTGACAGCAAAGAGCAGCTTTGGAGCCCCAGGGAACCGTGCAATGCAGCAAAAGTACAAAAATGCATGGTCTGTTGTATGGATCTAGCCAGTGAAATCTGGCTGAACAATGAACACCTTGAGGGGAGCACTGACTGATGACAAGAATGGGATTCAATCTTTGTCCCAGATCCATCCATTAATGGATCAGTCCTCATTTTCATAAAATCATTGTTTATTCTACTGGCCCACTAATTGCTACTATTAAAGCAAATGGTGCCACATATGGTCTTGCAGAGTATCAACAACCCCGAGCTGCCAGGCACTCAGGTGTGCAGCAAGGTGCTGCATGCAAACACCTCCACCCAGAGGATGGGCATTTCTTTGATTATTGCTCTGCTCTACCTCTGCACCTCCTAGGGCAGTTCCCCCCATGGGCACTGTCCACAGACACCAGCTGTCTTCCTGTCTCAGCCACCAGCTGCTACCAGCTCTGCACTATTCATTTGGCAGAGCTTTCACTCCTGAGCAGGTTCTGATGGTTTATGGGCATTTTCCTGTGTTGGAAGGACCAGGAATGAAGGGGCTTCCATGTGCTTTTGGCCCATATCCCCTGTGTGTCACATACAATATCCAGCCCTCTGAAGTCACATCCCCTGTTTGCTGTTGACATTGAGGAACCACTTGGCTTCCAGGGTACAAGATGTGATTTGCTATGTAATTTTCCTTCCAGACTCTGTAAAACACCTTGGGGTTTATTTTATAATTTATTTTAGTATTACCAGGAGGATGTTGGATTAATATTTTTTCTACCAATATCAGCAACACTGTCAGCAGAGAGCCTGTCCCACAAACTGGATGGGAGCCAGGCACACAGGACTCCTGCATGAACAATGGATTGTTCTGGAGAATAATCTGTAGAAATCCTGCTATATCTCACCCACAAAGAGGTGTCAGAGATCCCAAGCTGGGGCTAAGGAATAATTGTTGGCACCCTGCAGAGATTCCTGAAGACTTCACTATACACAAAACAGTCACTAGGCTAATCAACTCCAGTGTGAGGGTTTCATATAGATCAAAACAGTTCAAAACAAACATCTCACAATTTATCAGTTATGCTCTTTTCTCTTTTTTTTTTTTTTTTCTTGTTGTGAGAAAATGGGCAGAAAACAAGTGGAGAAATACAAATTTATTGTCCATAGACTGGAAATACTTCTTTTTCCGGTCAGCTCCATTCCTGAGTCAGCTATCTGTGTACACTGCTAAAGGAAGTAATGGAAGTTGTCTATACAAAAGAAAGGGAGCACAAATCAACAGGAGAGAAAATTGGGTTTATCTTGAGCCACTGGCAAAAACAAAGCTATCAACCATGTGAAACAAGACAGGGCTCAGTGCAGAATTGCAGAGCCCCTGGACTGTATTGATGATATCTAAATTGTGTGACTGCTTTGCAGCTCTTTTGCCTTTAATCCAAATAGTGTCAGTCTTCAGATTGCTTCTCAGTGTATGTGTCTGTCTGCAGACACTACTGCATTGATTTCCATCTGGCGCATGTTTTAAAAGTTTTCCTCACAACCTTAAGGATTAACTGCCCTTTTTTTTAAAATTTTTTTTCTCTCTCCACGGAACTTCAGATTCTGAAGCATGCTGAGGAAAACAATCACAGCAAAGAAGCACCAAATCTCCTGCAAGCTCTCCCCTGATCAGTGGGCACACAAAGATCCACCAGCAGCTGCTAATGTTGCGTTATGGATGATTAGCAGGACTTCCTGTGTCTAATGAACATGGCTCTTTCAGTGAGGAGACACAGCACAATGCTGTCCCAGGAACATAAAAACGATGTAACATCCAGTCAGGAATGCATTTACTACATGGCCTGGAATGGTGAATTGATCTCATGCCTCTGTAACAAAGCTCTCATCTGTAGTCCCCATGCACTGCTGGCACTGGCACGGCTTCAGAACGAGCCCGACCATCCTGCTCCCAAAAGGAACTGATTAGGAGGGATGTTCTAGGAGCCATTTGATACAGCAGCACAATCCAGAATGCCATTTATGGAGCAAAAATAAAATAATACAGCAGTCTTTAGGTATTTTTATGTCTAAGTATGCCAACGGCATCTAACTGACAGTGAAAATAAGCATTTAACACCCCTATAACCATGGTGTTCCTGGATTTGAAGCAGGTAGAGTGGATGGACAGATGTTTTGGTGTGAGCATGGCACATAAGAGAAAAAGGTTCAGTTTGGTTTTTTCTGCTTTCCTCTTGATTTTAACGGGAAATATATAAAGATAGGTCCATTTAAAATCCCTCTGCTCATATCTCTATATCTTGTTTCATACATCAGGCATCCAGGATATCCAGGGATATGTGAAATAAAATGTAAAGTTGTGGAATGATCTATATGGTGAAGAGAATAAGGATGATGTAAATAACACAGGCAGCTTGTAAGAAAATCTTTTGCCAAACATCTACCTTACGGCAACACTGCAAGCAAGGGGGTGAAAATGGACTTGGAGTTTTGCTTTGTCAATACTATAAAATAAACTCAAGTTAAAACGGGTGTTACCCAACCCAATTGTCAAACATCACCGCTGCAATACAAAGACAAATGTTTATTGGCTTAACTTTGAAAGTGCAGTAAATGCTCTTCTATTCAATTAGATAAACAAATACAGGACAGAGTATATAATAGGGTCCTTTCATGTAAATTATGCTTTCCAAGTCACGTGTAAAAGAAAAATGACTTTAATGTTTATATTTCTGTAAAATAAAAAAACCATCAAGGTTCTCCTTCTGATATATTCTAAATATAAAAAAATGAAGAATGTTTAAATGATGCCCATTTTATGACAAAGTCAGCAAAGCAAAGAGGCATAACCAGGCTGACAATCCAGCTTTTCTTCTCACCATTACAAGAGAGGAGGAAAAAATTCTTTATTCTGTTCTCATTTACAGTAGCAAATCCCCAGGAACTGCACTGACTTCAGTATGTTATTTTGGATTTACAGCACCCTAAAAGAGATTAGAATTCAGTCACACATGAATGAAGAACAGAATATCCACATTCATTCTAAACATATTTTCCTTCCTTGTGTACACAGAGCAGCAATGCTGTCCTCAGCAATGACAGATTATGTGCTGTTTGTTTACCTGCTTGCCTAGAGGTGTTTGTGCAGGTACCAGGCAGGATGCCTCAGTGAAGGAAGCACTTTGATACCCTCTGCAGCAAATGCATCCTGATTTACATCCAGAGAGAGCTGCCTCCTCTGCAGCATCAGGGCATCAGGCAAGGGGCTAAAACATACTCACAGCATTATGCACCCAGTGATGAAAACCACCTGTTTGTGAGCCTGTTCTATTGTCTCTGCCAAAGACTGCCTCCAAGCCCTCACAATTTCTCATGCAGATATATTAGCATACATGGACTGGATATCTTTAAAATACAAGCAGAAAATTGTGGTAGTTTTTGGAGAGCACTGTGGTTAAAACAATATATAATTCCTGATCTTGATGGAGGAGGGCTATTTCTTCCTACAGGTTGCTTAGTTATGAGAATCTCAAATCTAATCTCAGCAAAAAGGCAATGCAGTGAACAGATCCCCACCAGTTTAAAAGCACTGATATCCCCTGCCCAGCACAATCCCCTAACACCCCATGCCTTGTCCAGCGTGTTCAGCTGAGCTGCAAACTCCTCACACAGGAGCAGGGAGCCAAACAAAGTTTTCCTTTGCCTTTCCTTTGGTCTTGACACCTGTCAGCATTAAACACATCCGCCTCTCCTGCTCCACAGCCTTTCTAATGAAGTGGCTGCAGGCAAGGAAGAGGCATAAGAGAGGGAGCACTGCAGAAGTAAAATGAAAATAGGCTGCTCCAGGAGATCGACAGAGATTAGGGCTGGATATCCCCAGGCTCAGTTTTACTGTGGACATACTAATGCCCACATCTCCAACTGAAATGCTCTGGAAACCTTCTCTGCAGCCTCCAAGAACACAGAGCAAAATAATAATTCCAGCAAGATAGATCACAAATAGGAAAGAGGAGGAAGGGTTGATTTCTGTGGTTAATTTTTTTTTCTGGACTACAACTAAAGAATTGAAAAGTATGCAGAACATTTATTAAAAAAGAAAAAAAGTCAAGGTTTCAAAGTCAGGCACTTTCCCAAGTTAGGAAAGGTCAGTGCCAACAGTTTTGAGAGTCCAGTATAAAATGCCTAGGATTTTGTTTTTCAGAACTTTGATTTTTATGGAGATCCAATCTCTTCCAGACCCAATCTTTTAAACACCCATATTCTAACTTTCCAGCTAGCCCTCAACAACAAATCAGCTCAACTACCTGCAGATTACTTGCTATATCATTTCAACTGACTCATTCCAACCCTTATATTGCTTCCTGACATCAAGTCTCTGATAATGAAATCCTGCTGCTCTGTATCTCCAGCCCACATCCCACACTGCCACTGCACTCCCAGAACCATGGTCTGTGCTGTCCTCCAACCACATGTTTTTTGAAGAAAAGTTACAACTCCTTGAACTTGTGGGGTGCTTACCCTGTCCTTCCTCTGAGCTCTTCTCCAACTCACTTCCAACCACAAGAATCTCAGGAGAGCATTTAGGCTGTTTTGTTCTGTGATTCGATACCAATGACCACCATAAAGCTCTGGGTTCCTAATCACTGGTGCAATAGAAATAAACAGGAAAATGATAAAATATGTCTAATGAAGAGGAGGCAGGAAAATGGCCAGCTGTGTCTCTCTACCTTTCTATCACACAAAACACATATACATATATTTATATTTAAATATGTTGAAATAGAAACCATGTACCTGCTCCCTACATCTGGTGAAAAAAACCCTCTCTGAATATATTTTTATTTTGGAATGTCTCAATTTACCAAACAGAAACATTTCATCCAGACAAGTATTCAATTAAATTCCTTTGAAAAACAGGCAAGCTTCCACTGGAGCCCTGCCAGCCCCAGCTTGTGAGCAGCCCAGCTGGTAGTCTCCTGAGCACCAGGGCTTCCAGCTCCCACAGTCTCAAGAAATCTTGCTAGACAAACTGCCTGAAGATTAAGGACCCTTGGGCTTGTGATGCCCCCAGTCCAGGGCAGAGTACCAGGCACAGCACAGTGCTGTGGTGGCTGGGGAGCTCAGAGACACCAGGCTCATGGCTATAACCACATCCAGCACTCCAGTATCCAACAGCTCCAGCTCCAGTCCTTTTTTACAGGCAATTTCAAACTGTTGGAACATCAAGGTTCCCTGAGAAATCAAAATACTTTTCTCCTTCCAGCTCTATTGCATACATATGTGGCAAACAAAAGAAGATCCTTCGTGATCTTTTGCTCTCCTTCAGCTGTTCCTTATTACCGTACATTCATCTTGTTTGTTCTTTTGTGCAAATTATTTTGCTGGTTTTTTTGTGAGAGACATCGTTTTTCTACCTGCATTTGAACAGTTCCCAGCATAATGAGATCCAGATATTGGTTGTACATAGTTATGCAACACAAACAACATGGTGTTGTCATTTTCTTTTTTCCCTCCTTAGAGAGAAGTTTATTGAAAAATCAAAGCCTTCCCTCTGATCATTTTCACTCTGTTAGCTGTAGGCAACATTTGTTGGATAGTAATTAATATAATATAAAAGTATCTAAATTTTGCATGCATATTGTTTTTTTTTTCACACACTGCGTGTTTGTTCTTCCCTCAGCTTAAAAGCTAAGAATGAGAATTTACTTCCCATGTTCTCACCTCCCCTCCTCTACTTCATACCATATTGCAACTTGTCATATTATATTGTGAATAACTTAAGGCCTATTTGACATATTAGTTACACATTTATGTTGTAGAGCTTTTTTCCTTCACTATTTTTAGAGACCAATTTTACATGTCATGATATCCATATCTATATTTATACTGAATATGTTTAATTTTTTTTCTTGCCATATTTAGTTCAAGGCTTTTACTGATGATAGGCAGAAAAAAAACCTACTAATCAGACCTTCATTTCACAAGGCAGATGGATAAATTGTAGCTCTTCTGGGAAATGACACTATTCTAACTAGACCTAGGTGATTTTCCTACTATAGTCATGAGACAGTTCTTGACTTTGCAAAGTAAAGACCAAGATGGTGTTCTTATTAAAAGAGATACACTTTTTCTGAAAACAAGGTGGAGCTAATCAAAACATCTAAGGGAAACAAACTGATATATTCCTCTAACTCACTGTGGTACACATCAGCAATACCACACACCATGCCTGTCTTGATCATGCTGTTAGTCCTTACAAACCAAATTCAGGAATAATTGCTCCAAGTTCTTCAGACTGAGGCTATTCATGGATTAAAGCAGCACTGAGCCAATTGATGGTGAACAAAATTGTTGGAACATAATATCATATACTGCAGTGTGGACCTCTAATTTTGTATTTTGTAATTGAAATGTAAATAATTTATTAAAATAAAAAGTTGTCTCTCAGGAAAGTTACTACTAAAATCAAAACAAATTTCTCTAGGGCTCTATTTACAATGCCAAAAGAATTGCATAAGCACAATTCCTGACTTTCATGAATGTAACCAGGGTGGTTATGCCCCAGAACTGAATAATAATTAAAAGTTAGATATTGGCAGCTTCAGGCTTGCTTTTCCCCAGGAGCCTAAGGGGTAAGCTTTAGAAGGCAAACTTCACAGCAGCCACTTCATTACAGAAAGAACATGCATCTGATCCCCAGAAAAGCACTCAAAACTAACATCTCTGTGGCCATGCAAGGACGGCCCACATGAAGAGGATACAATTTCATGCTGTCAACCATAAGGATTCCCAACATGAGTTTACAAAATAGACTTCATTTGGGACACTTTCATCCATCCTTCTCACTACACCTGCACAGCAAAGGTGTTCTACTCTCCTAATACCCCTATATGACCTTAACAAAAACTGCATGTGGCCCAGGGAGCTGAGGCAGAAGAAGTTGTTCTGGGAGCAGTTTCTAGGCAGAAGACAACGGCTTTGACGGCATCCCAGCTGGATAGGGCTGATGTGGGCACACAGCTGGATCCAGTGCCTCTTGGATTCAGCAGCCTCTGCTTCTGCCCAGAGCTGGGGATCCAGGTTATTTGTCACCCCTACAGCAACGCCCTTCTACCAAACATGTGGCATCATCTCCACTTAACAGCTCACAAACCCTTAAGTTTGCCATTATTTCCATTTCCATGATTTGCATTTCCCATTTTTCCCGGCAACAATGAGGGTTAGAAATATTTTTTTAAAAATGGAATTTGAGAAGTGCAAGTCATCACGTCTCTAGTTGTTGAGGCTTTCATACTTGTAGTATCTTAGTAACAGCTATACTCACAAATATCAAAAGTAATGATACTCTGCAATACATTAAGGAGTCCTCTGGAGATGAAAGGCTCAGGACCTGATGATTTTTTGTTCATGAGCCACGGCATGTCAAAGAACAAAGTGAGCCTGGCAGGGATTGACAGAGATTAAAAGTACACACAGACACGTACACAGACAAAAATCACTATGGAAAATGGGTTCCCTAACTCTGCACGAGTGAACCCAACAGCTCAGGCACCTCGCTAAGCTCCGGTGGGAAGAGGGAAGGGACATTCCTGGGTGTCCTCCCTCTGGAAGCCTGGGCCGAGGTGAGAGGTGTGCTTGGCTGCCGGGGCCAGGCGAGCAGACGGAAACATTCCCAGTTGTGTCCCAAAGCAAACAGCAATAAAACAAACTGCTAATGAGGATGCAACCTGACCCTCTGCAGAGTGCCTGCCCAAGGACCGCGGGCTGCAAGGGGAAGGAAAGGACTGTGCCGGCAGAAACTCCAAGCTCAAGGGGATTTTTTAAAAGAGCAACCAAAAAAAAAAAAATGTTTGGGTACTTTGCTGGTAATAAAAGTTACTCACGAAGTAACCCAGAGCAAACACTGCTTTGAAGTAAAGTCTGTTAAACAAAGAACTTTACTCTGCAGAAAGAATTCCTATTTAACACTAATGTTGACATTTGATTTTTTGTAAGAAATGCCAGTGAATCTTCCCTTAAGACTCTTTACTCCAAACAGGACACTTCTCTTTTTTCCCCTCTCTGATATACTCTCCTTTCCAGGAAAGACACAAATTTTTATTCACACTTTCTGCTTTTCTTCATTGGGCTGTTTATCACACTGTTACACGAACCATTCTCAGCTAATACAGCCTAGGGACAAACATCTGGATTTTAGTAATTTACAGCAGGAGACCAGCAGCTCCAGGAGACTGAAGAACCCATGAGCAAACTACCCATGACAGCATTCACAACTTAGTATCTGTGTTTTATTGTTTGTTTGCTTTTTTTTTTTTTTTTTAATAACAAGAAAACAATCCAGAAGCCACTGTTAAGGGAGAAAAAGGAATGTATTTAATGTAGTGAAAGGCAACCTGTCATTCTGACACATTCTTGGTTTTCTAGAAGTCAAATTAACAGTCATATTTGGCAAGAAAGATGTGATGGCATAAGGCATTTGGTTTGTGGAAGGACATCGGAGGTAGTGGTTTTGATTAGAAGTGCAATGATAAACCTGGACAGTGCCCTGCAAAGAGACTGTGACAGCCAAGAGTAATCCAGGGTGTAAAAAGTTTGGGAACTGATGAACTAGGGACAGGACTGTAGAAATGTTAATTATACTAGAATAATGCTACTCAAACTCAAAAGATTCTGCAAGCAGTTAAACATGGACTTAAATATTGGAAATATCTCATTGAAGGTAACGCGCATGAACACAGTCCTTAAACACTTTGGAATTATGGATGTCTGTTTTCCCAAGTTTCTGGACACATACCACTGCTAGTATTTCTGCTTTAAAAAGGATCAAGCACACAGGGATGTCAAGAAATACACAACAAAGCAGTTGGGGCAGTTTACTGAGCAAACACACCATGTCCTTTGGAACCCAGTGGGAAAGGAGCTCTCCTGGCCCCTGAGCTGAGGGGCTGAGCAGCCTCTCTGCACTGCATCATCTCCTAACCCTTGCTGTGAACTCAGGGCACCTTCAGCCAGGCTGGTGCCACTGTGCCAGTCAGCCACAAAAGCAGTGAAAGGGAACAGGAAAGCAGGAGTGTGTCTCACCCATACAAAAGTAAGCTGTTCCCCTTTGTTATTGGCCCTCTGAATAAATGGTAGCTGAGAGAAATTTCCTTTTTGGGATTGTTCCTGCACTAGCAAATGCAAAACCACTTGCTGCAGAGGCTATCTAAGCCTTAATAAAGAACTGTAATGAAATTCAGGTCCAGGTGCTGAATGATTAGTCCCTCTATCAGAATATATTTTTCCTATTTATTTTCTTGCTCAGATTTCACCTGCAAAACAGAAACATTAAGGCAACTCCTCAATCTCAGCCTGTTAAATCCTCAATTCAGCTGGCATACTCACAAAGAAGATTTTCCAACAAAGGAACTGACAGCTTTCCATTGCAACTGCGACACCAGAGCATCCCAAAATGCATTTTCCTGTGACACTGTGCTCAACTGCTCCAGGTACATTAATGGGATCAGGTCTGTGACACATCACAACCCAAAAGCTTCCCACCTCAGCCTAGGAATGGAATAAGCAATCCATCACACAGTGTGACACGTTCCCCAAAACACACACACACTCAAAACCTGAGAGTGGTGTCAGAATGTTTATTGAAGAGGGCAATCTGACTGGCTGAACCGACCTGGGTAGCCGGTAACTTTTAACATAAGCAAACAGAGATACTGTAAACCTGCTGTGCATGGAAACTGTGTTTATACTTAAATTGGACTTGGAAGACTGAAATAACTTACTAGAAAAATATAGCTTAAGTTCCCAGGAGCTCTGAATGACCTTGAGATCATTCTGAAAAAAACAGAAATATGTAGACATATACAGTGATGCAAACAGAGTTACACAAATATTTTTGAAGTCAGCTAATAAAATACATTTCCTTGCCTATTTTTTATGATAGCTTTGCAAACATACTTTTAAAACCACACTTTTCAGCCCCACCAAGCATTTTTTTTGCCACTTGCGTTATCAGAACTGATGGTAAGCATTCTGCAATGTAAGTGTTGCCTCATTTACTTCTTAGTGAGTTTTGTAATTGCTGGATCTGTTCCTTTTAGATAGACTGCTGAAATTCTTACTACCACATGACAAGACAATACACTTTCTTAGTGATGCAGTGGAAGTACAGAGGAAGACAAAAATAGAAAAAAAGATATGAGAAACTTCATATTTTTCTCAGTGTGGCCAAAATATTGACAAAATATTTTTATTTATATGGCACCTAAATTGTTGTACATAGGCATGGAAAGTGATCACAAATCAGCGAGATAACAACCACCAAAAATTGTGAGCTCCGTTGCTCATGAACCTGGAAAAAAATTATTAGGAGTATTAAAGCACCCAGAGTAATGTAACCTAATGTTGCATAACTGTGATAAAATGTCTACAAATACCAGGAAATTGTTAAATCTAGAAGTGTTTTGCTTAAAAAATAATGACATAAAAGGAGAGGGGATAACTGTTTTATAACTTGAAAATAGCCAGGGGAGTCTAACCAAGCTGCTTTTATTCTTCTGCCATGGGCTGGGTGCGTGGCCAGTACTGGAAGCTGACTGAAAAGGAAAACTGGAGATGCATCAAGTGATGGATCGCAGGTTATCCACGAATCTGTATTTGTACCTGAATTTTCCACACCACTCATACAATCTCCATTTGGCAGGAAAGCAGCACACAAGCAGGCAGGCAGAAGGGACTGTGCTTTTATCAGCAAGGTGCTCATCTGCAAAGCCGATGGTGTCCAGGAATGGGATAACCTGGGAGCACGTGCATCGCATCAAGGCTTTGGAGGAGAGGGGCAGGTGTCAGTTCAATGCCGGCATACCCTATAAATTTTGGTGTAAAGTGTGGGAATAAGTGACCCTCTGAGAAAATCTGCCAAGTTCCAGAGAAAACAGGATGGTGAATAGGTTCAATAGGTGTTTCTCGAGAACAATTTTACTCCGTGACCGGAGGTTGTAGTGCAGTGGGTGCGGGCTGGTCTCTTCTTCCGTGCCTGCAGTGAGAGAAAAAGAATAAATGGCCTTAAGCTAAAAGAGAAGACATTCAGAATAGACAGTAGAAACATTTTTTTCATTGTTATAATGGCCGGACATTGCAAAGGGCTACCCAGGGAGATGGTAGAGTCACCAGCTCAAGAGGCGTCTGGATCTGGCACCGAGCTACGTGGTTTAGTGAGGGTTACAGGGGCAGTGCTAGGCGGACGCTTGAACCGGATGATCTTAAAGATGTCTTCCAACCGTGGTGATTCTGTGAATAAAGGCGGCGAGGCTCCTGTGTCCCGCTTTGGGGAGGTGAAATTCAGCATTCCGTGATTCCGGCTCCCTCTCAGGGCAGAGGCCGCAGAGCGCCGCGGCCGCGTCCGTCAGCTCCGGTGCCGCTCCCGGCCCGTCCGCCGGCGGCTGCGCGCGCCTCTCCCCTTCCTCCTCGTCCTCCTCCTTCTCCCGCCGCTGCCGCTGCCCCCGCGGCAGGGATGGAGGCCATCGAGGAGCTGGCGGTCCAGCCCTGCACCTCCTCCCTCTACTTGCGGCCTTTCCGCCTCTCTTACCGGCAGGTGAGTGGCGCCGCCAGCCCGCCCGCCGTGCCCCGTCCCGGCAGGGCCCCTCAGCCCCCGCCTGCGCCATTTTGGAGCAGCGCCGCTGCCACCTCACGGCACCCCCGGGGCGGCCGCGCTGTCCCCGGCGCTCCCTCGGCCTGCCCTGAGGTGGGGTTCGAGGAGGACAGACCGTGGGGTCACTGCCTTGGGGTGGCAGCGGTTCCTGCGTCCCCAAGGGTGTCCCTGTGCCCTCCGCCCGCGCGGGGCTGTCACTTTCACTGTCACTTTCACTGTCACTTTCACTGTCACTTTCACCCCGTGCTGGTGTTCGGGTTCACCTCTCTGGAGACATTCCAAACCCAGCTGGACTCATTCCTGTCTCACCTGCTCCAGGTGACCCTGCCATGAGAGAGATTAGCTGGATTAGCTGATTTCCAGAGGTCCCTTTCCACCCTGACTATTCTGTGATTCCGTGAATCACCTCAAGGCCCGCAGGTGGGAAGTGGGGAAGGAAATCCTGTCCCGTATCATGTTTGTATCAACATGAGTCACCTTTCACTGAGGATCACTGAGAGCTGGTGCTTCCAGCAGCGGCAGGAATGAGAGCTTTGAAAGGAAAGTCACTTGTCACAGCACAAAGCATTGCATGATCCTCGGGTGCTTTCCTTGGGCCTGCTTGGTGGCTGCTCCCAGGGTGAGCTTTTATCCAGACAGAGTGGTGGAAGGGGAAAGGAAGGAGAGTTTAGACAGACCTAGAAATGGATGGTGGAAAACACATCTCTCATTTCTTCTTTGCTTCGCTTCTAAACACATCAATTGGAAAGGCAGAAGAGGAAAGTATTGAGTCCAACAGTGAGATAAACCACAGAAAATTAAAAGCAAGGGTTCAAATAGGTTTCATCAAAGCAGATGAGCTGATTTTTAACATTTTTAAAAATGCATTTTATACATTATTTTCCTAAAGAAAGCTCTCTTCTCATTGATTGGGATAAATAAACTATTTTGATTCATGAACAGCTGAGAGCTTTATACTGAGATGTCTCTTTAGGTATCAGAAATAAACTGTCACAGACATCTTTTGTGAAAAATCATTTCCTTAGGATTTTTTTTCCTGAAAAGCTGAGAGGCCTCAGGAACAAAATGTAAACAATGATTATCTGCTGCTGTGGAATGCAACAGGTGCATCTGTGATTGGTTTCATGTGGTTGTTTCTAATTAATGGCCAATCACAGTCAGCTGGCTCAGACTCTGTCTGAGACAAAAGCTTTTGTTATCATTCCTTCTTTTTCTATTCTTAGCTAGCCTTCTGATGAAATCCTTTCTTCTATTCTTTTACTTTAGTTTTATTGTAATATATATAATAAAATAATAAATCAAACCTTCTGAAACATGGAGCCAGATCCTCGTCTCTTCCCTCATCCTGAGACCCCTGTGAACACTGTCACAGTAAACCTGAAAAACATTCTTTCACGTTCTGAATTTTTGCTGGCTTAGCTTACAAGTGATGGGTCTTACTACTTAAATTAATTTTCACTTCTGAGTCATGCTCTATTTACATGAAAAACGGGATTTAATTAAAATGTTTGAAACAGTATTGCAAAATTACATTTAATTGAATGGATGTGCCTTAGATGTGATGGGTATTGTAAAGAAGAAATAAGGATATGTTTGGTCATGTGCTGTGAATTGACAGAGATCAGCATTGCCCCTAAATGAAGCAGACTTGCCCTTCTTGCTACTTCCTCTCCTTGCACAAGTGTCTGTGCAGCAGCTGAGTGAGCTGGACCAGGGTAAAACCTAATCTAGCCAAAGAAAAGAAGTCAGTTTTAAGCTAGACAAGATCAGTGATTCAGTTCAATATGCTGGCAGAGGGGAGGTGGTAATGTGGTAGTTAGGGATGAGTGTTTGGGGCCTGGTGAGAGATTGTTTCTCTTGGCTGCAGCACTGTCTTGAAATGAAGTTGAAAATGTAGTTTCTATGGCATGTGTGCAGAGGCTGGCTTGGCTCCAGCCCACGGAGAGCATGAGCTCAGTGTGAGCACAACTGTCTGTACCTGACCTGAGAAACAGGCCCTAGGTTTATTGAAACCCATTTTGCATTTAAAAACTGACTTACTGACCAGAGGAAATACTAAATATTTTCACTCATTTGACTAATTGTTTCAAAAGCATTTAGGTCTGCTCAAAACCCCATTAAACAGTCAAGTGTCTGAAATCCAAGGGAGTTAAATGCCTGTTGTGCTTAAGAATTTTGAAAATTCCACCACTCCTCTAAAACTGACAATTGTTTCCAAAATATAGCCCTTGATCTTAATGCTTTTATACTGAGTAGGTCTTCCCTTGTCCAACTATTTTAATTCACTATCTGGAAAAAGAAAAGAAACTTTTCTTCTTCCCAGCTCCTAATTGTTCCTAAGTAACATTAATTTCCCCCATCCATGAATTCCCTGCACTTGCTTGCTGAACTTGACCCAAATCTAATAAAAAAGTTTTTCTGGATAACAGAATAATCTAATGGGTAAAACTTTTGAATAATGGCATTTTTTGCACTGTGAAACTGTGCAACTGAAACTAATTTGGATGCTTAAATTATGCAATATGTGGAATTATGATGTAATTGGAAGGCTTGGGGTGGTCTTATAGGTACATTTTGTGAAGCTATGACACATCCCCTATAATTCATTGTAGGTCTGAAAAAGAGTCATTGATGCATTTTTTTGGTGTTCACATGATATTAATGAAGGAGAATTGGGGCCTTGAAGACTGGGAATTTTAAATCTATTTTCAAAAAGCTTTATTCATAAAACAGGCATTGATATTTAACATAAATCTTCTGTCCAAGGACATATAGAGAGTGAGAGTTTTTTTTATTAATTTGTTTTCTTTCACAACTACTTTTCTGTACAAATAGGAAATTAAAAGAATTTTTACATATAGTGTAGGATTTTAAGATTATTTCTAAGCATTCATGAAAGCTTAAGTAACAGCATTGATTTCTAGACATTTCATATCAAAATTATGCTACTTGTATGGAGATAATTTGAGTCCTGTTACTATATCTAATATAGCAAGGTCTTTAAAATAAACATAATTTTATTATTTTAAAGATGAATTTAGATTTATATTTCAAGATATCCTGCTAGTCTGATTTTATCCACTCAACCTGCACCCCACTGAGTTGTAAACCACTGTTGTTCTCAAAGCTTTACAGACCACTCAAAATCTGTAAGACACCAGAAGAGGATTCATTTGGGGGCTGAAATCTAAACAAAATGCTGAATTAATCAGCTCAGTTGGTCAGAGCATGGTGCTAATAACACCAAGGTCAAAGGCTCAGTCCCTGTAGGGGCCATTCACTCAAGAGCTGGGTTAGTGATCTCGTGAGTCCCTTCCAACTCAGAATATTCTGTGATTCTGGAAATACTTTTGTAAATCCACACAGGTTACACATCTGAACTGGTGAAGAGTGGAGCCACAGAGTCAGATCAGTCTACCTGCTCTCAGAGGCGTTTTACACATTTACAGTTGCAGGCCCAAGGATTGCATTGATGTTTTGGCCATCTGAGTATTTCCTTGGACATATGGATGCTCAGACTGGAAACTGTGGACAAACACAAGGACAGAGTTGTGTTTACATCAAATCCAGTCAGGCAATTACTGTCATGTTAGAAAAAACCACAGCACTGTCCTTGTAGGTTTTGCTTGAGTCCCAAGTTCCCCTTGTGTTGTAAGAGGTTGAGTCATCCTTTAGACTGCATTTGGTTACATATAGAAATACTCTTCCAGAAGTCTATGAGAAAAATGTCCTTTTCTGGCTGTTTCACTGAAGTGAGGATTGTAAGAAATCATGGAAGTTCCTGAAGTAGGAATGGTAGAAAACCATACAGCAATTTATGCCCATGGTGGATTCTGTTCTTCTCATATCTTTTCATATGAGGTGTTTCATCATCCTCTCCTTCTGTATTTTAATTGAAAGCAGGGAGCTCTGAATTTTTCCTGTAGAGCACAAAAGTAGTTGTATACCCTTCTGAAAGACTTCGAGGTTTCAGCCCTTGCAGATTGAGGCACCCTGCAGCTTCATGTTGGGCATCCAAGCTGTGGAGAATAGCCTGGCTTGCTGGACAAGTCACTGTACCAGTGACTCATTTAAATTATTAGTTCTGTCTTTGTGTAGTGTAGAGGTAGAAATGGAAGTCCAGCCAAGGAATTGTGGAATTCAGCAAACTGCAGTCAGATTTCTGTGAGGGCCAATATGGAGGGGTAAAGTACAAATTAAGATTATATTCTTCAAAATGGGTATCTGACAGAATTTCAAAAGGGACCTCAGCTTCTGTTTGGGATTTTCAGCTGTCAGCCCTGCTCTAGGTGGGGCCCTTAGTCAAATCAACCATGTTTGAAGTGATGTGGCCTGGGTTTGAGAGATGGACAAGGTACCTCTCTTAGCCTGAGGAATATTTTCTTCATTTTGTCAGTAGGAACCTTGTGTTCCTATATATTCTGGTTCTGCTTGGTAGTGAGAGAATTCATTTTTCTCACATAGAGGAGAGCATCTGTCTAGCTCTAATGTGTGCTTGCCCCCTAAGTGCAAATTGATTTGTTATCTAAATTGGCTTTTTTTTAAACATACATCACCTCCCGAAGAATTGGCTTCTTTACCAGGAACTCCATGGTAAATCTCTTTTCACTTTTTCCTATTGAAGTTTTTCTGCTTTTCATAAATAATTTATTCAAGAGACCAGAGGGATGGTTAATGAGAGATTAACTCAATGCCCAAGGGCTAGGGCATTTCCCTGGGATGTGGTAGAGTCAGGCTGCAAGATCTCACTTCAATTAATATTGCTTCCCACATCACAGGAGAGTGTGCTCACTGCTGGGAAACACATTTGTGTGTAAATCTTCAGCTCTCTTTTGTGTATGCTAGCCAGGCACTAGCCTATATATTAGATTAAAAAAAAAAATCCCAAAAAGAAACCAAAACAAAAAAAACAAACCCCAAAATGAAAAAACCCCCAAACCCAAGTTTAAGAACTCTGCTGAGACTCCAAGTCATGAAGTCAACTCTGAGAACTCTGAGTTGTCAACAGTTAAGGAGAGTAGTTATGACTTGAGCAGCATTACATATCCAAATAGGATTTGGGTACAATGAAATCTTAATCAGCACCAGAGCAGGGAGAGATTTCAGTGGTTCTGCATGTTGGATTTGGACCCTTACACAGGGATTTGACAGAGCTATGGTGGATCTTGCTGTAGCAATTTAAGAAGTTACTGCATTCGAGTTTTCTCTGTGCTAGTGGTTCTTACCCCCTGGGAATCAGCAGAAGGTGCCTCTGCTGCAGCTCTTGCTCTGTTGTTCCAATTCAAACCCACTGCCATCAGCCCTTTAAGCCAAATCACTGAGCTTTACACAGAACTGAGTGAATTGCCTTTGCATATTCTTTTTGGTGACCTCTGTGCTAGGGACAGCTCCCTTCAAAGGGGAGGCACAGCATCCATCAGCTGGGGGGAAGCATCTAGCTGCTGGAATAATACCTTGAGCTCTTACAGAAACTTTTGTCCAGAGCTCACATATCAAAGCCTTTGTGGATCTCTCCCAAACTCATATACCTTTGTTTTTAAAAGTTGTTCTGGCAGGGGAGCTCTTGCCACTGTTTCCTTGCATTCTATAAACATATATGTGCCTTCTGCCCAGAACTTTTAGAAGTTTGCCACCAGACTAGAACCAACTGTCAGTAATTTTCCCAGTGTGTTTGTGAGTGAGTTTGTGTTTTGGATCTGTGGAATGGTGAATGGGCATCTGTTTCAATGCTGTGGGTGGGATAAACCTCAAAAACCATGCATATCGACTGAACCATGCAGTCAGTAATGGTAAATTGGAACTATTTGCTCTTTTCTGAGCTTCACATTCCTTCCACACTTCAGAGTAGGTCAGTGCCTTAACATCACATTTCTTCTATTGATTTAATCCTTAGAATAATTTATTTTAAAGTTAAACAAGAAAAAATTCTCCCTTCGAGTTCATTTTAATGCTTGATGTTTTTCATTCACTGTTAAGGGAATTAAATTATTATGTCTTTGAGTTTTGAGTAGTTCTAAAGCAATTTTCAAGGCTGCTGTAGATTTTTAACACCTCATGAACTTTGTAATGGGTAGAAAATGTGCTTCATGAGCAGTTCATCAGTGAAGAAAGAATTTCTTCTAATCTGAGTTTGCTACTGCTTTCTTTTGTGACCATGAGCAACCACCGTGCCTTACAATTTTAACTGTCTTGGAGATGTCATCAAGATTAGAATATGTGTATGCATGGAGGAAGAAGTGAGCCCTGTATCATTAATGCCGTGAAAACTTTGAAGATGAAAAAGCAAAGCAGGGCAGTGTAACAATAATATTAACAATCTTATTTTGCATTTAGGAATTTTTGTATATGGTAATAGCAACATAAATGTGCCCAGCTGCCTGAAATATTCTCTGGAACTTCCGTCTGCTTTTTTATAAACATAAAACATTCTTTTCTGTTTTGACAGTTAAAAATTATGCTGTTGAGGGAGTAAACAGATTTTTAAGTTACCTGTTCAAACAAGTAAGTCTTCTGTTGAATCTTCAAAAGGTTCCAGTAGTAGGAAATATGTTACCAAGTTACACATTTATTTGCAGTTCATTTTTTTAAAGCAGTAGTGCAGTGAAAGGAGATGCCATTTTTTCCCTGTGAAGTTTGTCTCATTTTCTTCAGCTTGTCAAGTCTGTTATGTCAGTGTTGAGTATTAATCTTAAATGGAAACATACTGCTTCTAGCTCAGGGAGTCCCTGAGCTGCAAATTGCAGGAGTCTGAGAGTGTTTTAACAATATATTCTTACTTGGGCATCTTGGCTTCTGTCAGAGGTAAATCTTGGATGAGACTGATTTTTGATCTGACTGCTGCTGTGTTAACAGTGAATGTGGTTGAGGTGCAGTATAATTCTTTCATATGTGTGAAAGAAAAGATTTTGCAAAGACAGCATTAGGGAGTTGAATACTGAGGGTTCCTTTGAGGGAAATGGTGTTCTCTGCAATTAGAACACAGATTTAAGAAAAGGAACTCAGGAATCTAGGCATGTCTGCTTCTGACTCTGCCATATGCTTTGAATTCAACTCTGAAAATTTGTACAAGTTATTTTTGTATAACACATTTATTAATTACTGAAGGGGAAATGAGAAGCATTAGTTAATAAGAGCAGTAGTTGAAAAGAACACTAGTGTTCTGAAACAAGTGTTTTTGTTTCAGTGAAATTATGTCATGTTAGTCTTAATTTCTTTATCCAGCATGCTTTGACAAGTGACTGTAAGCTTTGAAGTAAATGCATGAAAAATAGTTGACAGTGACAAAACTTCGTATTTTTAGGTCAGTCATACTACAATTTAACACACTTGTGACAGCAAATGTCACATAATGGAAAGAATAAGGCCTTGTTGAGCACCTTTTGTAGCTGAAATGTGTCTGCACTTACAGAAACGATCAGTAAAATCTCATTTAATGCCGTCAGACTACTTGGGTTACTGCACAGTAACTGTGAAGTTAAGGCTGAGTGTAGGAGGAGGTACAGAAGTTGTGGTGAGCCTGAGCTTTACTTCTCAATTTCTGATGTGCTGCTCACTGAGGGCCATTGCAATACTTGCAGGTCATCCACATGAGGCAGCTGAGAAAAGCAGATCAATTATTAGCAGGCTTAATGTGCTACAGCTTCCCTGGAAGATGTTTCCAGGTCTGAAATGGAGAAGTTGAAAACCATCAGCTCTGGCAGTACCACTCCAGTAGCCTCATGTGCAAAGACTTGTCTGCACAGGACTTTCCTGATTAACTCCATGTCTCATTCTACAACAAAGAGTCTGGTTCTGTTTACGTTAAACCATTTTCAAAGTGCGATTGCACTTTGAATTCATACCCTACCTTAATCCATGTTAACTTTCCAGTGTGTGCCCTAAGGGAGCAGTAAACTGAACTGGATGACTGTGTCCACACAGGGGTTTAATGGAGTTTAAGTAGCAGAATTCAAGTTCATCAAGGTACTTACTTCAGATTCATTTTCTTGATGTCCTGGTATAGACAAGCCCTAGGAATAAAAGTGGTTTAGTTCTAAGTGAATGAACTATGTTGTAAAATTCATCACTGAAGTTTTATTATACTTTACTGTGTGAAATACAGCTACTGTAGGGTATAAAGGAGACTTTTTTGTCTTATTTAGTACCATCTCTTTTGTAGTAATTGCAGATAGATCTGAGAAATAAAATAGTGCTCATGTTCTTCCAACAAATAAACGCTGTATTTGTTTTCCAGTTTGGATCAAAATCCATGTGTTTGCTTAACTAGTAGAAACTTTTCTTCATACAAAAAATCTGTCATCTGCATCACAATCTCAGCTATGACATTATGTGTATTTGGTATGTTTTAAAGGAGATGAACACTGTAAAATTTTAAATGTTTATAGCAAATCTGAATATTGTGGAAATCAGATTTTCTGTAAATGGCAATATTCTTTAAAATGTCATTGTTTGATATTCATAGGGGATGAAACTATCCTACTCTATTTCTGAAAACAAATGTATTTCAAATAATTTTATCTCAACTGCTGCAGTATTTAAAATACATTTGTATTTTCAGCTGTAACTCATAAAAGGTCAGCTCCCATGCTTTGAAAACTCTATACAACTTGATACTGCATAAATGAGCATGTTTTACACAGCAGGCATATAATGTTATCTGCCCCTCTGACTTGCACTCAGATTAATTATTCTTCATAATTTTTAACCAGAGTTAAAGAACTTTGCTTTCTGGTACCGTCCTTCAGACATTGATCAAAATCTTGTTAATATAGTAACACTAAAGTTTAAACAAAGTAAAGCTCAGTTTTTCTTAGTGGTCAGCTCATGTCACACTAAAGCCCTGATCACTGATCAAAACAGCATTAATTATTTGTTTCACGTTGAGGTTGCTGTGTCAAAATCCTTTAAATACCTCTTGGAGCAGAGAGGGAATCTTACAGCCTGTGACAGAGCAGCTGGTGTGGACATGGGCTGATGCCCCAGTTGACAGGTTGTTGGATTAGAAAGAATATCAAAGGCAGTGAGTAAGATTAGGGATAAGTGAACATCTGACAGCAGTTTGCAGCAGGGGAGAACAGATGATAAACAATGGGAGCGGGGTGCGTGGGGGGGTGAGAGGTGAGAAGGCCATGGGAAAAGTGTGGCGGCAATCACTAAAGCTCCAGGTTGCTGAGCCTCATGAATAGAACAGGAAATGGGATTTGCTGGGACAGATGTGCTGAGTGGTGATGAATACATTATAGGGAAATGAGGCTAAACTCCTGAAGGTGAGAGATGGTCTTTATCTTGAAATAGAAAATATGGGAAAAGAAAAGTTTAGCTCTCTAGAGAATCAAACATTCTTGAAAATTAATACATAAAGAAGTAATGCTAATGCTAATTTAAATTAAATTATTATTCTGCAAGAGCGTTCATGATAAACTCTTAAGTCGTGTACTTCCAGCATACCAATCTTACAGTGCTATTACATATCTAGGACTGAAAGTGTTTATTTTAGTCATGAGACTGCACAAATGGTGGAATAGTTTGAATGATGGAACAGCCTGGAATGGAGGCTCTGACTGGATAATGCTTAGAAGCATATTCTGTATCTGGCATGTATTACATAGCACTCACATAACATATGTTTGATCCTGCCACTGTTAAGAGACTTGTACTGAGTGATCTTGTGAGGTCCTTCCAGCCTTAACATTTTTTCAATTCTGTAAAGTGATTGAATGCTTGTAGAATATCATACATAACTCCTCCTGTTCCTTAGGGTATTGTTTCTTTACTTCTTGGACTTCCTTAGTTTATATTCTTGATGGATCCTTTTCCAATATTTATGGTATAGTTATGTCAGAAAGCAAACAGAAGCTTTTTGCATGTTCTCTTAGAGGGTTGTATGTCAGTTTTCTGACTTAGAATTTCTTATGAGATTTTTTCTTTTAAATTTCTGTAAAGAAAAACTCATTAAAAAACATCTCACACTAACATTTTAATAATGTATTACTTTAGCTGAAGGGAGGACTAACAGAAAGTATAATTGTTAATGTTCTGAGAAAGTACCAATCAGATTTCTTCACAAGACATCTAGAAATTTATTCCACAATGTATTCCCACAGTTTGAGTTACAAATACAAGCTTGGTAAAATAATGCAGAAACACAAACTGTGAGAGTCACCAACTGGCAAATACAAAGCTCAATGCTGTAAGGACAAGAGGTGACTTAGCTGTAATGGGAATGCCCACCATCTGTCCTTCCTGACCTCAAATCCCTCATATGTGCTGCCCCTGTCCTCCAGCTGAGGAGACATGAGGCTGGCCTCCTTCAGTCCCTGTTTGCTCCAGCCATGTGTCCTGTAACTGTAGCTCTCATTTGTAAAAGAACAAGGGATTGTAAACAGAATCTGGGATTGATGTGTCCATAGCCCTGCTTCATGGAAATGGCTGTTCACATTTGAGAAATTCCATGCTCAGTATCTTGACTGCAGTGACATCACTTGAATACAGCAGCTGAAGAGTTGGGAGAGCTTTGGAGTTACAGATGTTCCACAAAATTAGCAATCAGTGAAATTTGTCCTTCAGCCAGCCATAATCAAAGAAATAAAATTATGGTGAGCACAGCAAAACAGAGATTAAAAAAATCTGCTCGACTGATTCTAATTAGCATAAGTACTGTCCTAATAGGTGTATTTTCCATAAAACTGGGATTTCTGCATTTGCATGAAACTACAACCAAAGAATTTACCATTTGTTACAGGCAATTCCCATTTTAAAGACCATTTATAGTTGGCTTGCACAGTTCTTTACTTTATTTCCAGTATTGAAACTGTTATATATTGAAAGTGTTATGTATTGAAACTGTCATGCAAGTTTCAGAAATCCTGCAGTAACACATAGAACTGTAGATAAATCACTCATCAATTAATCACTAATTCAATCAATTTACTGAATGCCAGTAGTATTTAAGTAACAGGTATGTGTCTCACTAGTAGTGCACTCTGTTAGAATGGATGAGAGATTAGAAGGTGTTCATAAGTCACTTGAATCTTTCTGTGCATTTCTTTTTCCCAATGGGAAGATGATAAGAGGAATGCCTCTGTGGGAACAGATTTCAGTTGAGTCTATCAAAATTGAGAGGTAAAAGTGAAATTAAGAAAAGAGCAGAATCTGGAGCTAGTTGCATCTGTCACTTTGAACTGATTTTTGGGAGGGGGTGGGGAGGAAGGAGAGGATGAAAAGCCCTGAGGATCTTTGTGAGGAGGGTCTGTGAGAAAGTCTTAGGAGAAAAATCTAAAGATTGTTCCTAAGCCTTGGCTTCTGTTAGCCCCCTGCTGCTGTTCTTCATCAAGTTGTTTTAATGGCTTTCAAAGCAAGTGAGTGGAAAATGGTTTCTCTGGAACTTTAAGGAGTCTGAACTGAAAACTGTCATTGCTTTATAAGTAAAACACATCAAAGATTGATGGAAGAATTGCTTGTTAAACACATTGTAGATTTAATTAAAAAAATGGCTGATATCATAAAAGAGACATCAGATCATCATAACTACCTAAAGGTGAAAGTTTAATGGCTTGTCATCTGCTCAGGAACCTGTGTTAAGTATCTCTTCCATAGCTTTTGTGACCCTCTCTATATCTGCGAGACATTTTTTTTCCATGAGTGTTGCGGTTTTTTTCATCATGTATAGATGGAAAAGTACCAAAGCATAAAAATATGTAGGTGGTCGTTACTGTACTTTTTAATTTTCTGTCTGTCTTAAGGGATGCCCTTTTCTGGTATTTTTAATTAACTAGTGCTTCAAATTCTTATCTAGTTCTGAAATAGTTGTTTTTCTTTGTGTTGCAGTGCATAATATTTGTTCTGTGTGTTCAGTGTGTGCAAAGTGCATTTGTATATCTTCTACTAATTGCATATTTCTTCTGGAACCTGCCCTCTTATTTTCCTCTCCTCTCCCCACTGACAGTTCTCTCCACAGTTCTCCCAATGAGTAAATAGTGTATTTTTTACTGTTGTGTTGTAGATCTAATATGAAAAAGTGAAGAAAAGGTGTACATTGAAAACAGCATTTCCACTGAGACTGAGCCTCATTTTTTAAACCAAATGCTTTTTCTGATCTCATGCTGCATATGATCAAGGTGCACTTTTAGTAAGCAAATACAAACAATTCTTTTTAAAGACTAGAATAATTCCTCAGCAAGCTGATAAGGTACAATATCCATCTTCAGATTTCAAAAATATTCAGTGTTGTAATTCCAGTTTTAATTCACAAGTTCCTTCTGGAGTGTCACAGTTACATCTATGCATGATTCTGACTCCAGATCTGATTCTATGAAATGCAGAAAATTATTTTTCCCAAGAACCTAATATGTGATGACTGCAATTACTGGATTTTCTGCAAATGATAAGGCTTAGAAATGGTATGTTTCACCAAAAGGCATGACATTATTTGAGTGAAATCTGTAAGATTTTCATGATGTACGAGATAATTTAAATAGGGAATAAGAATATTGACTATCCAATCACCTAACATAGAATTTGATCACTTGATGTTTTAAGGATTCTTGAAAATGATATTTGTTTATGAAATGATATTTGTCATTTTAGATGATGTTTTAATTAGTTGTAATGGTTATTTGTGAACTTAGAATGGATATAGCATTCTGGTTTACTGCATAAAAAGATTCTAGACAATAAGTGGGTCTGGCCAGATATTAAGATCCCCATTATGAATTTTTGTAACTTTGTGAAATTCCAACCTTGCTGAATAAAATGGCATTTTAGTTCTTCTCATTGATAAAGCCAGGTTGTCCCTTACATTGTTTCTATTCAGTCCTGGCTGGTTTAAGCAAATTCAAAAGCAATTTGAGTAACTTTTTTTTTACTTAGTAGGTAAGCTTGTTGGAGTAGCAGCAGTTCAGTGGTTTTTAACCAGAAATTATATATTCTGACAAACTGAGCTGGGGAATATGGGGAAAAATAGGGGCAAACAGTACATGTAGGTATTGACAATAACATTATAAATAATAATTAAAAAAAAAATTAGGCTAAGACACTATATAGCTTTGTATGTATTCTTATCCAGAACTGCTGAAATAAACTATCACTGTTGACTTTGTTTAGTTTCATATTGGCTTCATTTTGGTTATCATTATGCCACTTAAACTTGTTGAGCTTCTGAAGCAGCAGGATTAGAAGAAAAATTGGCTTTCAAAAATCAAATCTTTTGGCAAATCTGCTGTAGAATTTCATATGTGTGTCTGCACTTAGCACTCTGCTTTCAGCATTGTACCATTTCTGACACTTGAAAATATTGGACACAGGCAATTTCTGGCTTACTTTGCAAAGCTGTGTTGCTCTTCAGAGTGACATTTCCATAGCACTGCAGTTTGTACAGCCTAAAATTTTATCTGTAACTCATCTGATTTGTTCTGTTCAGATAAATTTAAAAGCAGTATGAGATTATTTCATGTAGTGATAGGTCAAGGGAGAATGGCCTTAAACAGAAAGGAGATAGATTTGATTTTCCATTAGGAGGAAACTCTTGGCTGTGAGAGTGGTGAGGCACTGGCACAGGTTGCCCAGGGAAGTTGTGGGTGGATGCCCCAACCCTAAAATGTTCAAGGCCAGACTGGATGGTGCTTTGAGCAACCTGGTCTGGTGGAAGGTGTCCCAGCCCATGGCAAAGGGTCTGGAAATTGATGATCTTGAAGGTCTCTGCCAGTCCAAATCACTCTGTGAATATTGGCCTCCTGTTCAGTGAAACCAATCAGTAATCATTAGTATGGAAATTACTGCTGTAGTATTTTACAGGATAGTTCCACCAAATCTGAAACACTAATGTCTCCCTTACTGTTTCTGTAAGCCACTCTTATTTCTTGACCAGGCGAGGTGGTTGACCTGTCAGTGTGGAGAACCCTCTTTCTTTTTATCTCCTTACTTTCTCTTTGATGTGTCTAGGAGTTCAAACGTCTTGGCAAAAATCTGACAGGACTCATGGGAACACATGAGCCTCCTTAGAGCATTATGGGACACTCCATAGAGAAAGATTAATTTGTTAAAGTAATAATATGAATGTTAAGATTTAAGTGTAAGAATTATGTTGAGGGGTGGGAAAGTAGGGATTTAATCACACCCAGGGGCTGAAAAAGTCAGGGAAACGATTTCATTAAACAAAAAAATTGTCAGGATATTTGCTTTTGAAGTATTTCTGAAAACCTAGATGAATGCCAGTTGGTATTGTGTTTTCCCTCCCCTCTGTCTGTACCCTGTTCTGCAGCCCATGGGACAGAGCAGTGTCAGGCCTTCCAGTCCTGCCCTAAGTGGGATGATAAAGCACACCCAACAGTTGTGCCTTGAGGAGAGGATGAAAGGAAGAACAACTTTCTGCAGTGTTGTGTTATGTGTACATTTTAGTGAGAAAAGTGTGTCTTGCTCTTGCAAGGGAAGGTGTGGAATTGCCTGTAGTAGTCGGGAATGTTGGATCTTCATTCTCAGACCAGCCCTGCTGACCCTGTGGGATGAACTTGTGACCTTCATTCTTTGTCTAAGATTTAGGCTCTTCTGTATATGCTGAGTTCGTGCCATTGCATGCTCAGAATGAAGTCTTAGGGCTTAAAGTCTCTTGGTGTTCTCCTGAAGGACCCAACAGAAGCAGCCAAGAAAAAGTTTTAATGTGCTCACAGTATTCAATGCTGCTGAGGAGACATGCTCAAAATCCTGGGACTGTGTCTATGAACATGTTTAGGGGAAGTGGTAGCCTTGAGTTCCTGTGAGGTTTGCTGTATAGGATGTGTCCTCCCCTGCTCTTCCTCACCATGGAGACACAGCAGTGCTGCTCCTGGCTTTGTTCCCAACTTTGTTGAGGCTCAGAATGTACCAAGTGCTGCCTACTAACCTTGGGCAAGCTTGTTAATGCTGGATCTTTGTTGGCAGGTGCCAGCCTGGTGTGTAAGGCCAGGTGTACAGTTCATTGAGCTGCATTTTCTGCATTGATTTGAATGCTGCATCAGAAGTATTTTGTCCTTTGCAAGTTATATATATAAATGAATAGATTTGTGAACCATTTTAAAATCATACTCATGTGATCCATGATATTGCTTATCAGGCGCATTAGGAAAACCAAGTAACTTGGCAGTTATGCATGATGGATTGTTTTCTGTGTTGTTTGGAGAGTTTCTTAATCCAATTTTAATGATACAGCAGTCTGTGGACAGGATTTTTCTTAACAGCATTCTGCTTCAGGTGACACAGTCAGTAGTTGTTGTTTTTTCTTTTTTTAAATTAGAGCAGCATTCATCAACTGCATTGCTTTTGAATGCAGATTTATTATCTGTTTAAATGTGGAGTGGCCCAGTATTGTGGTAGAAGAGGGATAGTTTTATTTTCCTGCTGGCTCTTTGTCAGCCAGAAAAGATTTTAATCAGATCCTATATAAGTTGCCATGAATTATTAGAATGACTAAAGAGGTAATGAGAAATATTAGACAATTGATGGTGGTGATTAGCTTTTGGCTGAAGTACCCGTGGCAAGTTAAACTGTGGTTTTATGGTGTTGTCAGTGTTGTTTTCCCGAATGACATAGCAAAATTAATGATGAAAGGACAGTTTCTTTCCTTCCTCTCTTGGATGAGGGTCATGACCTAGGGTAGCAAAGATGATGAAATTATGCTTGTAGGCGTAGTGGTTGCCTTGGGACTGATGATTTTAAGATTCATTTACTCCTTCTGCCTATTATACTTGTGTTTGCTTTTCTGCCTGCTGTGCCTGCAGGGATGAGGTGAAAGCCCTAAATCCCAGCTAAGCCAGGGGGGTGAATCCCTCTCTGAGTCAGAGATCCTACGTGAGGCTGTGCTGTACCAGAACTGACCAGGCAGTCATGAGCTGTGGACCATAGCAGTGCTTGCCCTGTGTGCAGCATTTGGAGAATCCTCTTGCTAAGGGGCTGAAAGGTTATTTTGACTGATGAGTGCACAGGATGAGTACAGGAAGGAGCTCAAGAATATTTAGTGAGAATTCTCATCCACTTTGGGGTCTTGAACTTGCAATGGGTACTTTATATTGAGTTTCATTCTGTCTTGAAACAGCTACAACAGACAGACATGATTGATCTAGGTATGTTATGATGAGTGCAGAATTATTGCCCCTGCCTGTCATTAAATATCACGAGTCTGAAATTTCAGTCAGGCCCTTTATCTTGGTAACTCGTCAAAAGGAGCAGCTGCCAGTGGACAAGAAAAGATGAAAACAGGTTTCCTGGAAATGTTTTCAATTCTTTTGGTCTCTCTTAAAAAAACCCAACAAAATTAAGCAAAATTTATTTTTCTCATATTTATGTGAATCTCAGTAAAATTTAGAAGTTTGAAAAATATTGTCTATATTAACTTAGGAGTTTAAGTGCTATTTTCCAAAGGAATTTTCAGGAGTTGGTCTCACTTAATTTCCCTAACACTCCATTAGGTAGTAGAGCAGAAATAATTCTGTAATCCTAGACAAATATTGCAGTCTAAGTCCCACCACAGAAATTACATTATTCAATAAAGATGTTTAGATGCAACTGGGGGGTTCTGGCGTTAGGCTGAAATTGCAGTGGTCCACGGTAAAGTCTAAATTCAATTCTTCCATCTTTCTAGTGAGGGTCTTAAAGGTGAAGGATATTGAATGCTAAAAAGTGCTTTTGTAAATCTCATATTTTGGAGTTGTTAATGAATTATTATATATTTGAAGTAGGGCTATGAACCCACATCTGTGTTCCCCAGATTAATTTATTACTGAGCTACAAAGGCCATGCTTGTTTGTTTGTTTGTTTCCAACTGCAACAATTTGCAATAATTTATACAAATAAGGAAAACTCCAGAAAAAGTACTGAGGCACAGAACACCCAGGAGGTCTCAGCAGCCTTTGACTGAGGTATTTCCCTGGCGTTTATTCTCTGAGCTGGAGCCAGCAGATGTGCATCCTGGACCTTTGTTTCTCAGCCTCCTATTGTAGTTATTGCAAATTGTGTGAGATTTTTTCTTAAACAATATCAGAAAAAATATTGGTAAAAGATTAGAGAAAAGGCCTTTGGTGGGGAGGTTTTCAGCAAGTATGGGTACAAGTGTGAGATGTGTAATACATCTGTTTGAAAGTATAGCACTTATTTACAGTAAAGAATTTTGCTATCACATCAGCTGAATGCAGTTTCCAAATTACATTATCTCTGTTAAAACTTGTTTTGTTATTAGGAGTATTTTTCTTATCTACATCCAGTCAAAGTTAAAAGTTTTAAGTTTTCCTATAGTGTTCTAGAAAAAATAGCGTGAGTAATTTTGGAAATATGGAAGGCGTATGTTCCTTTTATCCCTGCAAAATAAGAAAGTGTGCTACAAACTTCAAAGGGAAAACACAGTTGTGAAAATGGAGAAATACATGCAGCAAAATTCAATAATATAAAAGGAATTAATTCAAAAGAACAGTTGAATATTCACTTTAAATTTTATCAGTTGTATACAATGAGAGAGGAATCTGAAGTTAGTAGTTGGTTCCTTTGTACAGAATTGGATTTAACTTAATACTAGGAAATCCCCATCTGTATCTCAACTTATAACCTTAAATTATATGCTGACTTGGCAGTAAAATGATGTGAGAAAAGTCATAAATTTGACCTTTGTGCATATTGTGTTTCTTAATGTCCTTATTCTTTGTAGTATAGATTTCAATGCACTGCTGTGGATTTGCCTTGGAATAAAGTGTGTTTGATCTGTACATGCAATTGTTCCTGATAATGATGTGTATTAAAAACAGAAAAACAAGGTGAGAAAGGAGATTTGATTGTATTTAATGTACTTATATATGCTTAATTCTCATGTTTTATAAATTTCATTCAAAGGTAAGTGATATTAATGATAGCTGAATGCCAAGGTAAACTGCAACAACTCCATTGTTGAAAAGTACACACAAAAAAACAAACTGTGACCTGAAAAGTAAACTTCCAGAGGATTATAGGAGAAAGTTTACTTACACATCAGGTATCTTAGTTGTAATTGTTCTGGCAGTTGATGTACATAAAATGAACAAAGTGGCTTGGCCCAGTATTGCATTAACAGTTGAATAAATTAATGCATTCTCCATTGTTTACTTTACCTCCCAAAGTGTGAAAAAATTGCACCTTTGAACAGTAAACTCTATTGCTATAACCATCTGTTTGCAGTTTCATTACACACTCCTACCAGAATAACCTTCTCTTTGAAGAGAAAATTGATATGGGTTGTAAAATCTCCGGTCTCTGACCTTAGGTTTTATGTCCCTTGAGGTATCCCTGGTGTGGTCTCCACTGGTGGATGTTAAGGTTTCTTCAAGAAGTACCTTTATGTCTTCCAGCTAATTTCAGATAAGAAGCCCATGCATCAAAGAGTTGCCTGTCACACAGTGCTGAGCACTCCAGTCTCTTGTTCAAGCCTTAAAATGAGCTGAGTGAGACCCCACAACTTCGTCCTGCCCTGCCCAGAACTGCTGGGCATCTGGCATGATGTCCTGTAGTGTGAAGGGCGTTTGTCTGCATGGACTTCACTAGCTCAGTCTTGCTTCTGAAACTGTTCCTATTGTCAATTAAGGACAATTAGCAGCACTAGTATTTAGCTTCAGGTAGAATGTTCACTTTTAATTCTGTTAAAATGTCATGAGTTTGTGTAATTTTGGGTGCATACTCTAGAAGGGCACTAAACTGAGTAATTTCCAACTGAAATACTTGAATAGGGAAGTTAAAAACTGAAAAATGCCATTATTTGTAATCATGATGCTTTTAAAATAAACACTCTGGATAGTTTAGTAATGAAATATTACAAGCTTTGTTTAAAAAGCAAACACTCCCCCCCTTCCTCTTGAGCTTAAACAGTGGCTTGTTTAAAAAACCCAGTAAAATTCCATAACACTTAAACTCTTTTGAAGTAGTTTTTCAACATCAGCAAGTAATTCTGCAAATTGCTTTTGAAGATGAGGCTTCATTTACTCCAGCGTGTGCAGTCTGATGGAGTGGATTAGTGGGTGTGGACTGAAATGGTAATTTGGGCTTTTTTGTGTGCCTGGGTCTCTCTGCAGAACACTCCCTATCTCGCACATCTCTGTCCTCCTGCAGTAGTTGTGAGAGGATCAAGGCTGTTCTATTTAATAGTTACTGCTGAAGACTTGAAATCTGTATGACTGCATTGCATTCATATTGACTAATAATTTTTCATTTTTTGTTTTTCACTTTCATTCTACTAAATAATTTTTAATCAGTTTTTTTTTTTTCTAGAGCATTTTTTTTTTTTTTTATTAGGTGAGTTCCCAGAGCCAGCCCACACAAATATCAGTGGTGAGGTGAGGGTAGAGTAAAGATGTGCAGGTGGGGGTAGGAAAAGGGGCTGCTTGCTTTTTGTCTCACTTACATTATTTTGGGACTGCGCCCCAGGACAGCGTGACTTCAACATCACATTTGAATTAGTAGTTATGTTATAAGACAGCCCAGCATGACAGTTCCCTAATTCTGCTGTGTACATTCTAAAGGAAAAAAAAAGGTCACTCAACTAACGCAAATTGAAACTATTTTATTGATTTTAATATTTTTCTATTATTATAAATAATAATACAAATTTAATATTTTTGTATTATTATAAATAATATTATAAAATATTTTAATATTTTTGTAACCGAGTTCATGGTTTTATGCTAGCTGAAAGTGCTTCTTTTCATTTTGAAAGATAATGCAGAACTTTCTATGAAGTCTGTAATTATATAAAAAGAAGACAGCATTCTCCCTGCTTGCTACAAATCAAACCTTTCAAGTAGACAAAAAAATTATGATAAGTCATTATTTCAAACAAATTTCAGATGCAAAGTAGTCTTTTCAAGACAGGATTTATCTTTTAGATGAAAAAGTTGAATATTAAATATCATTGAATTTTTGACTGTTCATTTGCAGCTTTTTTTCATGGATGAAGATTTATAGATACAGCATGGTAGTTCTTCAGCTTCTATATAGGAAAAAATCCACCCCACTGACTCATTAATCCAATAAAAATATTCAACAGGAAGCAATAAAACTTTTAAATTATATTGACTAGTTATTGAATAGGTATTCTGTTGTAATTTTAAAATCTTGAGGAGTCCAAACTTGCTTTAGCTATCTCAGTTTGATCTTTGTTCTTCATACAGGTTTCACAGCATTGTGGTGACTACCGATGCTTTATTTCTTTTAAAAAATTCCAAACTTTGTATTTTGAGAGTGATTTTTTTATTCACATAATTTTTGTATATGCTGAAATTACTATGAAAAATGTTCAGACAGTGCAAGGTAATTTGGTGACTAATTGTCTCTGATAGTGAAGCGAAAAGAGTAAAGTCCTAAGTTTGTCCTGGAAGTGCAGTTTCTTCAGGCACATCATTGTGGGCACTGAAAACATTTTGTATTGATTCTGTAGAACAGAGAGTTCCAGCATTAATAATTGAGGTGACAAGAAATTGTTTACATTATGTTATCAGTGTTCATATGTTGCCACTGAAAACCACTGTAGATGTGACATCAGGTTCCATTAGGCTGGAAAAAGAAACATAACATGGAAGCCTCAGCTGGTAGCAGCACTTCTTCAGCAGTGAGAGGAGGAAGGAAGGGAAAGGTTCATTTGCAGAGGGATGAGGACAGAACTTTTATGGCTTTACCATAGGGGAAATCCACTCTGTTAAACCCAGGGTCTGGGACTTGAGAAGCAGCAGCTTACACACATCTTTCCTGTTGTAGAACCATATCTTTTATAAACCAAAAAGTTCTGAATTTCTGAGTTGCTTTTATTGCAAATTTATCTCTTGACAGCTTTTATTGGTCATAAAAAGGTGAATATGGCTGAAAACCATTAAGCTGAGACACTTAAGGAAATAAAGGTGGCAGGAGGGAGCAGGTGCTGGCTGTGTTGGTGCAGATTTTTGTCTTCTTGAGTCAGTTTCTTCACTGCTTATGTGGAATAACCTCACAAAAACCCATCTAATAAAATGAGAAGTTCAGTGTTCTCTTGCTATGAATGTTTGGGCAACAAGTTGACACCTCCACAGGAGAATGCATGGTGAATTTCCAGATAGAGGCATTGCTTTGCCCATTGGTACTAAACTTGGTGAACACATTTGTAGAAGATTAGTTTAATGTGAAAATAAGTGCAATAAAAAAACAAGTTTTATACTTTTTGAAAGAAAAGCATAACCCTCAAACGATTTTTTTTGAGAGCAGAAAAAAAGTAAAAAATTGATTATTACTCTAGGGAGTTTTACTGCTTTGGTCCGTGTAAGTCATTAAACAGGGACCTCACTCTTGCTTGACTTTGCTGATTCTGGTTTAAGACCGTTATTTGCCAATTAATTCTCTTATCTGTTTTTCAGCACCCATAGTAGAATTATTTTATTACATGAAGAATGCTCATTATCCCTTTGTATTAAGGATGTGAACTGCTTTTGTGTCTTAGGAGTGTGGAAACAGAGGAGATGGAGCAATGAGGACAGAGTTATTTTTATTTTATAATTGTTTCAACTTTTCCAGTGGGATTTTTTTTTTCACAAATACGGAACATTTACTTCTTGGGTGACTGCTTTAAACCAAATCCAAATGGTAAAGACTGGGGGATCACGACTTGTTTTTCATTTTAACCCTCATAACTAGTGCATGTAGCTTATCTAAATCAGAATGTATTTGTCTTAACTGCCTCTGTTTGTTTACATCAACTTTTGTCTGGGCTCTAACTGAATTGTAAGATCATTGAACAGGAACTGTTCCCACTATATGTGTTTAGTGCCTTTCACAATGGGGCACCAAGCCTCATGTTGTCTCTCCTGTAATGTAAACAGAAAGAAGTTAATCATTGTCATGGACAGATTTCTTTTCTTTTTCTTTTAGTGGTATATGTGATGTTAATTTGCTTATTTCGGACGTATTTTGGACATATTTTGGACGCATGTCTCCTGCATTTTAAGTGATCTTCCTGCATGGCCTGTTACTTTTCTCTTCAAAAATATGTAATACAAGGTTCAAAACCTTTTTACTGAGGTGGTTTTGGTGTAACTTTACAGTTCTTGGCCACTTAGACTTTCTCTGCCCAAGCAGAAGTGGATAAACGTGGGAAATGTCATAAGGCAGTGCCTTTAATTTGGTCACTTTTTAAATTTTTAGATACTTGTATAAGGCAAATAATATAGGAGAAGCTTTAAGTCAGTTTTGGGTAAAGATTATTTCTCCTTCACTTCTATGTTGTCTGTCCAGAGCTCATTTCAAGGAGTCATTAAATAAGTGACAATCACAGTTTTGTTGAATAAAACTCCAAACAGAGTAACTACAGGAATCTGTTACTGTAAACCTGTGTATGGAGGATTTATTTTATACATCCTTGTGTGATGTTGTGAAAAAATTATTACACAAAGTTAAAGGAAGCATTAGAGCAGTTTTGTGAGTGTTCTTTCACTTTTTACACCAACATGTTTTCAGCTTAGATTCTCTTCTAACAAAATCTAAGAAGAATAAGGCTTTAATTGCACATGTTTAAAACATACATGTAATGCAGTTTGTCTGCAGCTGTTTCAGAAGCTGTCAGTTAGTTCTTTTATACATAAGCAAGGCAAACCTCTCTGTGCAGTTGCAGAACTTGAGCACTGGTTCATTGAGATGAGACAGATCAGAGAGGATCAGTGCTCAGAAAAACCTCAGCCTTTTTCCCAGGGAGGCAGCTATGACACAGTGCTTCTATATTATGAGAAATAGTGAATATTTTTTCACCATCTCTGTGTAATTCATGGTTTTACAGACTTTTGCTGTGTCAGGCCTTAGTGTGGCACTGTACCAAGGTTACCATAAGCTGTGTGCCATGGATTACAGCATCTCTGTCCTTTCTCTTCCTCACCTTGAAACTCAGTAACATCTTATAACTAGAGTACCACAGCTCTAATTTAGTTAAATGACTTGTGAAAAGGATCTCATTCTTTGGGACGATTCTTGGAACGATCCTTGAGGAAGAGCCTTACACCTCTCTCTATAAAATTGCGTTCAAGTACTTATTCTTTCCATTTGAAAAAGCTGCATCTGCAGAGAAATTGTGAGTGTCTGGAGGGCTGTACACCACAGCTAGACTGAGGGGATTGGTTTGTTTGGGTTGGGGGTATTTTAAAAGCCCAGGATGGTATCAGATCAGTCTAACAGTGATGAGTATTGGTACGTGTGCAGACACCTTACCTCATGTAAGAGCTGCTTCAAGAGCTGGTTCTTCTCAGGTGGCAGACTGTGCATGGGCCCTGCCCTCAGGGAAAAAAAGGAGGAAGGCATTGAAGCTGCCCAAAGTGAAGAGTAAAAACTTCCAGTGACTTGTGTCAGAGCATGTCCAGGGTCTGTCACATGTGGAGCATACCCAGTGTCACCCTACAGTCAGTGCCAGTGAATGTTTCTTTCTACATCATTAGCACGGCAAGTTCTTTTTCTCTTCTTTGTTGGCCTGCCTGGGCTGAGTCTTAGACAAGTTCCTCTAGCAAGCAAGAGTTATCCTAGTTATCCTTTAGGCATTCTGGCAGTGATTTGACCTTGCTGTACAGATATTTTGTTGCCTCAGGTGGTGGACAAAAGCAAAGGACAGCAATATCCCTGGCACAGTGATTCTTAAGGCATTTTAGCTAGAGGGCATGTGATAAAAAGAATGGTATTTTGATAGGCTGCAGACAAGTCCAACTTATCCATTACAAATAGTGTGAAGAGACTCCTGCTTGTAATTATGGCACTGAGGTGGTGCAGGAAGAGTCTGAAGAAAATTATTTCAAGGATGGTATCAGGACAATGTGAAGATCGAGTATGGGTGATATAAACAGCTCTGCACAGGTAGGAGTCACATCTGCTGAACTTGCAGCCACTGTCAACACTTGTCTAGCAGAGAGCACTTGGCAGTGCCTGGTTGTCCTGCAATCACCTGAAGCAGAAGGCAGTGAGTCTCCTTGTGCAGACTGCCAAGCTGGGAGCTAGCTGTTGTTGATTCTGATTTAGTTACCAATGCCATTACCAAGTCAGTCTTACAGACAGTATGGTCTTGTGACACACTTTGCACATTCAGGTAGTACTGAAATGGCTGCTTGTGCTCTCTTTTTAGAGTTGGAGTGTGTTTAATTTGGGTGCCTTTTCAAGGCACTGTCTTTTGCCACCCTCTGGTGCCTTTTGCCAGACATGAAGAGTGTTCTGGGGAAGCATTGCTGTGTGCTTTCTCTGTTCTTAAAATTTAGAGACAGGTTGCCAGGCAAGATGGACATCTCGTCTGACCTGGTATGGCTTTCTTATGCAATTAGTACTTATGTAAGTGATCTGTCTTCTGTGTAATGTGAAACGAGGTTGTCTCACATGCTGCCTCTCCTGGAATACAGCTTTATTAATTTACACATACTATATGCACTAGTTGAGTGTTGCAACATCACAGAACCTGATCACTGAGCACAGAACTAGAGTGTGATTACTTTGTGATTAAAGATTTACCAAATCGATTATGTGTTACACAAGGTTGCTGCAGTATCAGAACTGCTGTTCTGAAGAGATTAAAACTAATGTAAAATAATTCTGACATATTAATCTTTATAAACATCACAGGACACATTTCCTGTTTGAAGCATAATTTTTAAAATATTTCTCAAATGTCATAAAATAATTCTTTCTCCTTCCTGTCATCAATGCTTAGATCTCCCAGCAATCAATTATACTCAGTTCTCACTGCATTGATAAATGCTGTGATTGTTCCTTATTGGACATTGGAGAATGAACTACTTGTAATAATGCAATTACATATGCTTATTAAAAAGAAAAATGTTAAGGGTTTGAGAGAGCCTTTGTGTTTCACAAAGATACTTCCTTTTTCAGGAATGATGTTGACCACTGATACCTTTAATATTGCAGCTATCTGTAACTGTGGTGATAGCAGAGCTTTGTCAAAGACCAGGATACATAGAGCTGAACAGTTTAAGAGGTACTCATAGCCACTTGGCTTTTAAAAGCATGAATCTTCATCATTTCAGCAAGCAATACTTTTGTCTCAAAGACAAGATAGAGATACTACATGCAGCTTGATACAGTTGGTTAGAATCTGGCTGGAATTAATGTTCTGTAAAGTATGTAAAGCAGCATAAGAACCATTGGTAACTGTTTACATGCTATTAATAATTAGCAACCTTCCTAGCAGTCTGTTAGGAAAGAACCATGCATTGGGTACAATAGAAACTCAACTCCATTCGGTTGGGTTCAAATTACATTTGACTTCGACAGTGGGGCATGAATGGGGCTCATTTGAGTTTCTGCCACTGTAAACAAAGAGATGTTGGAATGTTTCATTTGTTTATTGATTTATTTATTTGGACAGGTGCAACTTGATCATATGAAAAAAAAATTAATTCAAATATAAGCTGAAAATAGCTTAGTAAGCATTGTCCAGTCGGAGTATATGATATTAACCAATGTCTTGACTCAAAATAATTTAGTCTGTGGCTGGTTTTGAATTTGGGTCTTAGAATAATCAAATCATGTTCTGGAGAAAGTGCTTTACCTGGACCTAGAAAATAGAAAATACAGATTTTATTTTCTGATTAATTTCTTTTTATGTACTAAGTTCCTTCTTTGACTTTCTGCTAAAAATTATGTGCACGTCTGTGAGGTAGGCTGTGTTAATGGTAATAGAGCTCATCCTTGGGAAGAGGTCATTCAGTTCTGATGGATCCCATCTGTATGAGGATGATTCTCTGGGGTATAATTTTCCTCAGCTATTTGAAACCCTCTCATAAGTGCTCCAAAGCGATCAGGTTCTATAATTTGCAAGAGGAAAGAGCTAGGAAGATTGTTGGTGTGATTGTATGTTAGAATGCAGTATCACAGGACTAATAGCCTAAATTAATGCAGGGAGAGAGTTGATTCGGGCTTTTTTTGGCATCTCCAGCACCTGGACACCCACATTTCTCCAAAGTGAACACTACAAAGGGAGAATGGATGATGGTAGCACCAATTTAGGATTTGGGGCAGGGAAGGTTGAGACTAGAGAAACAATATGGAGTTACATGCAGAAGACATTACCCGTGGTACAAAGTTTTCCAGTTCTTTTGTGTTAAATGGAAAATTGCTCAGCAATCTGCTAACAAATCCCACAAATACCTTGCTTACAGGTAGAAATAAACTTACAGAAAGATTGAGCTGACCTTGCACATTTAATACCTTAAATTATCTTACCATACAACACAGCCCATGTTGCAGCTGTGTATTGTACCATAGTCCTATCAAATATGTTCCTCTGTCTCTCAGCAGGTGGAATGAATTGGATATACACTCAGATTTGGAAGCAATGCCTTTAATATTTCAGTTCACACTAAGAATCTGCTGTCTTTATTTTCCTTTCAACATTACATTGCATTTGAGCAATGACAGGGCTTCTCCTGTGCTGCACACGTTGGATTCCTGTCAGTGCTAACAGAAGGTATGTGCACACAGCAATGGAAGCACGGATTAGAGTTTCTCTTGAGGTGAACAACTGTTTATAATTAGAGTTGTGGGAATGAAGGAAAACCCAGCTAGCAAGCAAGCAGTCCCTCTTCCAAAAAGCTTGGTAAACTCATAAAGCTCAGGGGCTTAATCTCTGAACCAGAGTGCTTGTTATCTAATCCCCACCAGCTGTTGTGTACTTGGTAGCCATGACATCTGTAATAGAGCTGAAGGGCCTGTCTATATTGGTTGGCACCTTTACCCACCAACTGAACTCGATTCTTCTCTCATTGCTCACATTTACCTGCTTTAAATCATTAACCAGTTGCTCAGGGTTTGATCATCCATTTAACCATACTTTATAATAGAAGTCAAGTGCTGCTTTTCACATTAAGCATATTTTAGGTGTGTAGGTCTTCAGCAGGTCTCATTTTTGTGTTGCTTATAAGAAAAAGGTATCAACCACAAGAATTTCCTCTGGTTTCATACTGATTCCTAACACAGACTTAAAACTGACCTGGGAGTGAAATCTCTTGAGTTGTATTTGAACTGAAAACCATCACACTTCCAGTAAACAGAATAAAGAATTATATGCATCTCCATTCACTGATGTGTATGAATTGCTATAGGTAACTATAGAAGGTATAATATAAATGTAAGCAAGGTATATGTGTTCATTATAATTGTGAAAGGACACTTGTTTTCAGAGATCACTGTCAGCTAGTGGATATTGTTCTTTTTGAGCTGGCAGAGGACAGGAATTGGCCCATTTTGAGAAAATCAGCCATTTTATGTCTCCCAGTTCTTGAGTGAGTGCTGTGAATCCAAGCCCTGAGCACCACCAGCAGTGCAGAGGAACAGCTGCTGTGCAGAGTGGAGTGTGACCCCTTCATGCTAGGTGTGGATAAAACTCCTGTTTTGGTCCTTGTAAGGGCTTAGAGGGAAGGTGCCTTGTTCCTGGGTCCCACATGGGTTTAGTTAGGAGCTAAGGGCTGAGCTGTTCTCCAGGTAGGAGCATTTCTGGACATGGAAGAAAATACCTGTGGGTTATTTTACTGGTTTAAACAGAGCTGTTTATGGCTTCCTGGCACTGTGAATAGTTAGATTGGGCAGCTGAAGTTGATACTGTGGCCAAAACTGGGCCTGAAGGCTGCAATAAATGTCTGCTAGCTGTCATCATATTATTGTGGGTCTAAGATTTTGAACTGTCCTAAGACAGCTCCAGTGTCTGTAATACCAGCTGTCAAAATCCAGAATACTGGCCTCATAAATAAAGCTAACTATACTAAGTTTTCAAAGGAATGCCTCTCAAGTTTTGTTAAATTTCATTATAGTAATTTTTCAGTTGGAGTTAATTTGATTGATTTTTTTTTTTTTTTTCCCCAGAATGGCACAAAGAAGTTCTGGGATTTTATGAGGACACATGACAGGTAACAATGGCATCACATTATTTCCCATTATCTTCTGTTGTATTTCATACTGTGTTCTCTTTAACTGGTCAAGTGTTGTTGATGTTTTCTTTCCTCCAATTTCCTCTTCAGTTCTCACTTCTTGTGTAATACTTACATGTGGTTCTCTACTGTTTAAGATAGAATTAGCAGAAATTTTAAAATCTCCTTGTGGTTTATTATGTTTTCAGTGAGTTTTGTCTTTTCTTGACTGTTCCAGTATTAGAGTTTTAACACATAATTGTGCATTAACACATTATTGTGCACATTGTTTACACATTACATTATTAACACATTATTGTACATTTTAATGATTACATAGAAGATGGAACTGAAAGTTGGGATTGTATGAAATTCTCTTTTTTGAGTGAGAATTTATTACCTGAAGGACGGAGTTTATTCTGTCTTTCCAAATGTATTTCTGTGATCAGAGAAGAAAAGCAATTAGCTTCTGACTTCAAAGATCAGTTCATACAACATTATAACAAATAAGGTGTATATAAAACAGACCAAGTCTCAGTGTTATTAAAAACTAAAATATTTATATATGTCTTTCAAAAAGTATTAATATTTAATCTGTTTGCTGAAAATTCAGGCATTAGAAGATAAAAATAAAAAGCAAGGGTAACAACTTTTTCCAAGAAAAAGCTTTTCTAAATCTATTAAATGTAAAAAATGTAGCAAAACACTAAAATAAATTGTGACATAACCAGAGCCACATCAGGAGATGTGTTTTTTGTGTGCATTAAATTACTAAAATCCATTGCATTTTGGTAAATTCTTCTCTGTTGAAACCCTCTAAGTCCTTACATTATTATTTTTGTGATGTGAGTCTTTATATGCATGTGGGTGCCTGGGAGGGATATAAAATTCTAGCAGCAGTTTTTATCTATATAAAGATTATGAAGGTAAAATTTTCAGGAGAATTGGGAAAGTATTAGTTGGATTAAAAATGCCTGTAGTGCTTGAGAATGAGGACAGAAAAGGGAGTGATATTTCAATACTGAACTTCACACTTGCTTTTGGAATTTGCCTGGAAGACAGTTCTGTCTTTGCACTTTGTCTGTCCATATGGGCATGTGCCTGAATTTATGATGGCAGATACAAAGGCTGAAATGATAATTGATTGCTGGAAATTTAATATATTCCCATTCAAGCAAGTGAATCCAGCCTCAAGTCACAGTGCTGAGAACATGACTTCCAGATGAATTTATGTGACTATTTTTGTTTAAACTTTGGTTTATCACTGTGTGATAATGTGTGAATATATGCAACTAACTGAGTGGGGTAAGTATTAAAGGATCAGTTTTCCATGAACTTCTTGGGAACAGTATTTCTGAAGGACTTTTGTGGACATTTTTAAAATAGTTGAGAACATAACTTTATAAAAAGGCTACAGCCACATGTCATGCCAGTCATCTCTGGTCACATAACATTTGTTAGCTTCAGATGCACAACAGCTGCCACCCCAACTTATTAGTGACTACTGTGGAACTGCAGAATGTCTGACACTCTTTCACAAGGAAATTCATGGCAGCTTCTGACACCAAAGGTAGTAATGTGAACTTCCTGCATAGGAAATCCATGGGTTTACATAAATTTGTTTTTGTGAATAGGAAGGCAGTTATTACTCAATACATTAGTCAGATTCAAAATCCCTTATAATACTTTAAAGCTCTACATTTTGATGTATTTTAATAGCTGTGATGGTTATTATATGGAAAAGTCATGCTAATTAGTTACTGAAGATTATAAAGAACTTCATGCTGAGAGAGCTCTTACAGGTTCATTACTGTCAATGAAAGATAAATATTGAAGAAGAGGAGAGGTTTCTGGAACACAGTTCTGTTGGTCAGGATTTCCTGCTGTGTGTGTCTGCTTGAAGAAGATTGTACATGTTTTCCAGAATTAAGATCCCTTTTCCATAATACTTTTTCATAAGTATTCATAGCTTACAATGAAATGCTCCAAGTGTCTGCAATAAGGCTATTTACCTGAACTGAGCATGTTCTGTAAAGATCTGTAAAGAACACATGTATATATTATATATTTACATAGAATTTATATGTATTACAAATTTAGTGATGATGAATTAAAAAAACAACTGTGTAATCCTGTAAAACCAGACATTGTGCCTAACCCATGTCTTTATTTGTCATCCTCTTTCAGCAGCACAAGTTAAACATGCTTAACACTGACTTCCTTGCTGCATGGTAGTGAAATCAGAGCTTGTGTGCTGGGTTCCTTTGGGACCCCAGTGTTCTGTCTCATTTCCAATTAGGTCAATGTAAGCCAATATTTAATAGATTTGTATCAGAAGATACAGGAAAATATTTACCAAGAGAGATGAAGTTATTGTTGTATAAATGAATCCTTTCCAACTGTTCAGATGAACAGCTGATTAAATTGTACAAAGACAAAAGCACAAGGGCTGCAGTAGTCACTTCATTTGCCTTAGATGTGAGTCATCTTTTAAAATCTCACTATATGTTGCAGTAGGGCAAGATCATTTAACCATATGTAGTCTGGTGGTGTAACTCTAGCACAAGGTAAAATAGCAAAATTGGTATTACTTTTCCTTTTCTTCCCTTTATTTCTTTTCTTTCCTTTAGTTATTGCACATCTTGGGCATGAGTCTACAGTATGTGGTTCATGAGCTCTCTTAAGATCAAGATCATTCAGAACTAGACATCCATCCTGATGTCACTGCTGTAATTCATGTTGAACAAATAATTGCTTATTCCCAATCCCTCCCTGCCATTGAAAGACAAAAATAGTTATGTGCAATTTATTACTGATCACACAATAAACTGTGTTAAGGCGAACCTTCAGAACCTGTGCTGTCAGAAGTCAACTGTGTGTCAGCATAGACAAAAGAAGCAGCATTTCTTACCATATTTAGGTTTAAATTCTAATAGGAGGAAGATCCACAACACAAGGACAATACCTATGGACAGTAGTTTGGTCCTGGAATGCTTTGCCCAGAGTCTCCATCCTTAGAGAAATCCAAACCTTTACTGGACAAAGCTCTGAGAAATCAGGCCCAACTTAGAGTGACTTCTAACAGGAGATTGGATCAGATGATTTCCAGAAGTCACTTACATCCTGAAGGTGTCTATGATTTTACAAGCATATTAAATGTTTAATGAGTGTTACAATTCCCATCTGAAAACTGTCAAAAATTTGAAAACTTGTCAAGGAATCTGTCAATTCATAAGCCATTTTTCTATTGGAAAATAATGAGCTTACTATTGTTCTTGTCCTGTGGAGTTAGATTTAAGTTAATATTTATTTGAAACACACAGATGAACATTGTCAGAGCTCATTGGAAGGTTTTACAATGTCATTAGAAATAACAATGAAGTTTACTCAAAATGAATGAAGTAAAAATCCTTGATTACCTCTTCTCCACTGTAATTATTGAACAAGTTTATTGAGGTGTTGCTCCTAAGAGTTAAATAATTTTGGCCTGTTGTGTCAGGCACACAGCACAAGATGCTTTCTGCAGTTATGCACTGCTTACTTTTCTAATTAAGTGTAATTTTCACTTTAATACTCAAGGTGATGTGTTTGGTCATTATTAAACATATCCTAATGAAAATCAGGCAGAGTGCAAGCAATGAAAATTTAGATACAAGGTTTATTTCAAGATTGTTTTTAGGCTTGGGTCTGTCAGAACTGGTTAGCAATTTGTGGGGGTGTGATTTGTGGGCTGGTAATTTTTTTAAGGACTCGGCTTTTAAAAAATTAAAATCTTTATCAGGAGAACATTTGCCTTCTGCAAATTTGTGGTGATTTTCTGTTAGAAATAGAAACATACTAAATTTTACAGAGTAACCATTGATACCTGTAACAAAAAAATGTTCTCTAAAACCAGACTCAGGTTACAGTTATATTCTCCCTCATCCTAATTTTGCTATATATAGTACAGTAAGAGCCTGAAATGTAATACTTAAGTTCTGCATTCATCTACTTTATAAAGCAATAGACCACATTCGTTTCAGGTTTCAGCAGCTCCCCTTAAACAGATTCAAGGCTTTTAAAAGGCATAATTTGGGAACAGATGAAGGTCAGTGCACAGTCATGTGCTCCCTTCTGTGCTTTGAGTAATAACGCCTGAGAACAGGGACACAACTGTACCTTTTCCTAGTTGACAAAACAAAATTATGTCTACCTCTCTATGTGAAAGTATGAAAAATTCACTGTAAAGTTCACTGCATTTAAAAGAGAACAAATTTGAGGAGACTGAATTGTGTGCAAGATAGTTATGTGAGTTCCTCTGAACTCTGAAAATATCATGTGATGAATAAAAAGCATTTGGACTAAAAAACTTGCAACTCTACATATGCATTGTACCCCATTCATGCTGCATTTTTACCTGCAAAAACATGTCACAGTGACTCAGCAGTAGCTCCTGATTTAAAAATTCTTAATGAAAAAACCTGAAAGTTTACTCTTATATTCCTGCTTTATAAGATTTGCCTTTTGTGGATGTACCACTCGTCAGTTTTTCTGGGTCTGGATTGAAGGCACTTGAGACAGTAATTTGTGTTTGAATTTAAGTGTTTATTATTTCTTATCCATACAACAGTCTTATTATTGTGAGTTGGGCAGCTTTTCAATAGAAGGCACAAAATGGCCAACAATCTTTTGTTACAAGGTCTTTTAAGACTTAACTATCTAATTAAGAGCTGGCACCTAGATTATTTCCCCTTTTAACCCAATAACTGATCCCAAAGAACCTACAATGCAGACTTTTCTGCCCAATTACAAAATGGCACCCAAATCAATGAAGAGGAAGGAAGAAGAAGCATGTAGAAGAAACCCAGGACAACACCCCATGCCCTCCATCTTGCTGCCATCCACAGCATACTAAAAATCCCAAAACCTAAATTTCTCACCAAGTGATGCACCTGCACTGCTCTCTATAATCTATTTCACACTTTTGTGGATTCCAGTCTATCTTGAAGTCTGGGAAACTTTCTCCATGACTGAGGGTCAAAGTCAGTGCTACCCTGGGGGTCAGGGCACCCCAGAGCAGACAGAGAAATATTCCTGGTGTCCTGGGCTTCCACAGCCTTTTTGTTTTTTCAAGTAAAGAGATGAACGTGTTTCACATTTCAAACAAATTAATTCCTAATCTAATTTGCTTCCTCGGAAGAAACGACTTTACATTTTATCTATTACAAAGACAACTGAAAAGTGTAGTTTTCCATCAGGAGTGAAGGAAACCTTTTTCCTTACAGGGTGAAGGAAACCAGAGCAATCTCCACCTCAGCTCATTCCGTCCTGCAGGCAAACAGGAGGAGGTTCTGCAGGCAGGTTAGGAGTGAGCATAACTCCACAGGAGGAGGTGCAGGTGTGGAGGCTGTGTGCTGTGCATTACCTGGCCAAGGGCAGAGATCAGGAGGTGCTGCCCAGGGCACTGAGGGTCACAGCCCAGCAGCTGTGGCTGCATCCCAGCCCTGGCCACGGGAGCAGCCAGCGATGGTCACAGAGCTGGGCCAGTGGCCTGCAGGAGCCACGGGGGCTATTCTGGCTCAGTGGCTGGAGCAGGCAGCTGTGGAGACAGGGGGGAAGTCATGTGCCCTGACCACATTATAGGAGTGGATTAAATTCCTTCTCCTATTTCATATGCCAGATCATTTGGGCTTTATGGAAACTTAATCCTGTATGTATTTTTCTGGTTTATGTCCTAGTGTATTATAAGACACCATGAAATTTAACTCAGATGCTTCCTTTGTGCAAGAATTATCACAGTAGCTTTAAAATACAGCTTTTTAACATCATTACAGGTAAAAGAAAAATGTTTTTCTTGGGTGGCATATGCCTTTTACTTTCAATGATGTGCTGTTATTCTGTAAACCTTGTCTGTCTTTGTAATGTCTCCTCCAGGGTGTCAGTGATGTGGAGTTTTCTTGATTATCTTCAAAGATAGTGTGGAAGATAATGCACTGTTTAAAATAACTGGAAGTAGTTCAACAAACAAAAATGATGAAAAGTTTAGGGAAATAATAGCTGAGAGAAGGGAATGAGGGCTGGGCATGTTCATGCAAAGGTTATCACAACTGAGGAGAGAAATTACCAATTATCATAAAATGTAAAGGAACGTTACAGAACAGGCCAGAATAATTTAATTTCATCAGTAATCAATGGCAGAATGAGAAATTATGTATGGCGAGGAAAGTATTTTTAAAATTAAGCACTAAGAAACTGTTTTTACCAATAAGCAAGGAGGCATGTTTTGTAATCACTGTCATTGAAAATGCTCAGGTCTAGGCTTGATATCTGTCTATCAAGGATGTTATCAGGATAATGATAATTTTCCTGGTATTAGAAGGAAAAAATGTAGTAGCCTATTAGTTTCCTTCAACCCAAGTAATTACATGATTTGTTTGCATACAATATTTGCAAATAAAATGCACTTAATGCTGTGTTTTTTGTTGTTCATTTTTGGGGTTTTCTACAGTGAAGACTTGACAGATCCTCTGCTTTTGTGCCAGGAATTCTGCAGGCGTATTTACTGTCTTTTAAAATGAGTTACTATGTTGTTACCTTAGGATCCAATTTAAATAAAAGCATAGGAATGAGAGAAACATGAGAAGTTGTAAAGTTATCAGAGAGAAACATGAAGTCATAAATTTTCAGATTCTCATTTCATCTTCTTAAGCATGTGATATGAAAGCATCCTATAGTGTATAATCTCTTCTCTGCTGTATCACTGAAACAGGGTAAAATGGCAATAAAATCTTTATAGAGGAAATTGCTTCATTGGGAAGTTGAATATTTGCCTAATTCCAAGAATAGAATCCACAAAAAATCTTATAACTAAGTGGGTACATGAGAATTTAGACTGGTTAGTCATTGATTTCTGAATACAGGTTTCTGGTATCCAGATTAGAAGAATCTTGGATTTTTCACAAGTTTAGAGATTTAATTTCCTAGTGTTTCCAACAATATGCAAAATAAATTAATGTATTAATTCTCTTACAATCACTGAAATCAGAAAGAATCTTCCCTTTGCTTTCAGGTGATTTTGAAATAAACCTGTTCTGTGTTAAGGGTGCCAAGAGTTAGTACATGGCCTAGAGACATGGCCTGCATTTGGGATGGGTAAAAATAATCTTAGGAAAGATAGGAAATGTTCTGTAGTTGGAGTACCTGTATTTTAGAATTTTAGCTGAAAATATCTCTTGGAAAAGAGGGAATTCTTTAAACCTTATTCTAGAAAACTGAGGAAAATGTGAACAACTATCAGTTTCTCACTGATGGTACTGAGAATGTAAAGTTGTACCTGGCAAAAGGTTTTGTTATTCACGTCATGTTTGGGTTTTGGTAGGTAATAAACAAAGTTGCTAATTTCCCTTACCTTAGTGCAGAACACTTGAACTTTTTTGTTTTGTGAGCTCTTCTTGTAACCTGGTGGTATTTTAAATTTTTGACTTTTGCCATTTCAGAACGGCATAGAGACATACTTAAGCTTTTTAGGTGGATTATTTATTGGTCTTACTATGTGATAGCATTTATAAATGGCAGTTTCACAAACAATTAGGAATTGGAACAAAAGCCCATCAGGCTCTGACATCTGTTGCACATAATTCCCATAAAGCTGTATTTAATCAAATAAGTTAGCATAAAACCTGAATTTATTTATTAAAATATTTTGTTGAAAGAATCCCATTGAGATGCAATGTGTCATTTCTAAGGGTATCCTGGGATACTGGCCAAGATATGACACTTCAGGAATGTTATTGAGAGCAGTGTGCTTTGATGTCTCATTTATTTTGCAGTTGAATTTTCTTTCTCATTTTTCTTTGTTGTATGAAAATAAGTTGCTGAAAGAATTGTTTATTCTAAAGAAGTTTTCCTGATGATATTCTCTGGTTGGCAATACAAATTGCTACTTTACAAGTAGATACAAAATGTGTTTTTAAAGTGCATGTATATGGGTTTGTTACCACTTCTTAGTTCATTTTTATGCTGGTCTGATGATTAACCAAATATATGCTTCCTGCTTTATGGTGTCATGAACAACTTCCTGCTGCAGTTCAGTTTACTGAAACCAAACTTCCTTTTGATTTTTTCCAAAGAAAAGTTTATTTTCTCAAGCATACGTGGCTCACCACTTTATTCTGGGTTTATTTAGTATTAAATATTTACATTGTGTTGGAGAAAGCATTTAAATTTCATCAGCATACAGAAGTCTTTTAGACATCTCTAATTATCTATTGCCAAATCCACTTTATCTGTGATTAGTATGAAAGGGTGAATGTTTTTGTCAGGAGCTTATAGCTTTGCTTTTCTAATGGGCTGCATTTTAAGCAGCCAATTGGATTGGTGTTGGCCTTTGAAAGATGCAAAATGCTTTGAAGGAAGACTTAAATGAACCAGTAAAGACTGTGCAAGCACACACATTTAATCTCAGGACTGTCTGCATTATAGCTAAAGCTCTGGGAAACTAAAGGAATTGCACTGGAGAGTAATCAAAGGGTACAGCTTTATTACATCTCTGTTCTGAAAACGAAGGGGCTGTTTTCTCTGGCTTAAGGTCCTGGGTGCTGTGCTGATAAAAGGAAGAAGACAGCATTTTAGACACCACATTAGAAGTTTTCAGAACGTGTCCAGCTGTGAAATGGATGGGAAATTGGAATACAGAAGTGGCACAGGAGCTACCTACAATTTTTTCTTACAGAAATCAAAAATAATTTGGAAATAAGATGAAGCATGCCCTCCTGAGAGTTGACTCCTCCCTAAGGATTGCTGTTGAGTGTTAGCTCTCAAACAGGTTTAGGTGATTTTTGATTATCATTTCAAACTGAAAACACAGTCATTTTAGATTGGAACAAGGAGAGGACGCATTCACAAATGTGAACGTGGTTGTGTGGAGACCTCAGAGCACCTTGCAGGATCTGAAGGGGACCCACAGAGAGAGACTCTGTCAGGAGCTGCACTGACAGGACAGGGAGTAATAGGTACAGATTCAAAAAGGGAAAGTTTAGGTTGGATATTAGGAAGAAGTTTTTTACTGTGAGGGTGTGAGGCACTGGAACAGGTTGCCCAGGGAGGTTGTGGATGCCCCAAGCCTGGAAGTGTTTAAAGCCAGGTTGGATAACACCTGGAACAGCCTGGTCAGGTGGGAGCTGTCCTTGCCTGTGGCAGTGGGGGAGCAGAGGATCTTTCAGGTCCATTCCAGCCCTTTAGCATTTTATAAACATAATTTATTTGTGATCTGGCATGTTTCTCAAATACTATATTTTAAAAAGACTAGATGGAATTATAGGCTTGACGTAGAAAACTATGAATAATCAATTTGTCATCCCTCTATGAAAAAAGAAAGCCAAATTCATATAAGTTCAAGAAGAAAAACATATTTATACTTTAAAGCTAAAACAATTATGGGATTTCTGAATTATTTATTTATTTCTTACTAACTTTTCATCTAGTATGATTCGTAAATCTTGACATTTTCTCCTTTATGAGCTATGTGGGCAAAAATATTAAATGTATGTTTTATATTCACATGCTCTCCAGCAGAGATGAATGCATCTCTAAATACCTCTGTGGTTGCACAGTACATTTGATTATTTTCTTCTGATTGTATCAAAGGGAATTTTAAAACCAAATATCTGTTGAGAGTCAAGGGGGCTGATTAAATCACTTACTTGCTTTTATTCCTGCATGCCATTTTTGTGTCTCCTTTTGGAATCTGCCATTCCTTTTTCTTTGTCTTTATTGAAAATGGTAACTGAAATACTGCAGGCTCTGTATTAGTAGTATTGGAGGGGTTTTGGTGGTTTGGTTTGGTTGGTTTGTTGTGGTTTTTTAGAAATCATACATCATTATTTCCTGAAGTCTCCCCCATGGAGCTGAGATTCTTGTTTGTAGGCAGCACTTACCAGTATTACAAGATTTAAACTAATTTTGAGATACTTTTTAACCTTTAAAAGTAGGTGAAAGTGGCTGAGGTTAATAGCTCAGAAGTCCTAGCTTTCAATGTCAATATCAGTCTTTTTTTAGGTGCTTTATCCTTCACTATTCATTTCTGATCACAATTTGTGTGTGTCACACATATCCATGCTTGACACAAGCAGTGTCCGAGTTGCTCTTACAAGGATTTAAGAAAGGTCAATTTCTTTGCCTGTGTTGCCTCATCATTTACCTAATGTATTAGTGTTTTAGTTATTAATACAGGATATTGTCATTAAAAGTCCTCATCTCCAGCTTTGAGAGAGTCTTGGCTCACTGACAGAAGTACAGGGGTCTTGTCCTTGTCTTTGCTATTGCTGTACTGTGGGGATTTTCTAAAATTATTTTTTAGTTTACAAATTCACATTTGTAAAGTCAGCATTAAGGCCACATCTAAGAATAAAGAAAGACTGAATCCATCTTTATTTAATAAAGGATTTTGAAAGTTTGTCTCATGAAAAGCAATTAGTAAGTGTCAGCAGTTGCATGTGGATTAACTATAGCCCTAGAAGTACACATTTAAGAAGCTGTGGTAAAGTTCATTTGCTGATCTCAGTTTCTGGGATGGATTTTAAAAGAATTAACTTTGCATGGTCCATATGTGTGTGTGCACATTTCAACAGGATGTCAGTTTTCATCTGCCCCCTGCCTCAGAGCTGCTGCGGTCAAATGCTGCATCCCTTGTGCTGCTCCATGAAACATCACCTTCCTTTCTCAGGTTTGAGTGTGAAGTTGTAGTATTTCTGCTAAATGTCTGCTGAGCTGGAATATCACAAAGCATCAGTTCCTGTGATTCCAGTAAATACAGAGCTGTACTATGTTGGGGGAAGGAAAATTGTGGAAGTAGTTTTCTATGGCACACAATAGAGTCATTTTCTAAACTATTCTCAGCAGTGTTTTCAGCTGTAAAGGTTGTATTCAGGTAGGTGTTTTCTCTTTTCATAAAAGTCTTAAAGGTGGAGGAGGAATTAAGGTTCTGCACTCTTATGTTGCAGGGCCCTTGGGTCAGCTTCTGATTTCTGCACATTGATTTAGTTTAGGGAAGTCACATATCCATCCAATCCTAACACCTGTTTCACTTGGGGCTTTTTTGAAGTTTAAATGGTTAAATGCTACAAGAGAGCCTTGGTTGAATAGTTGGAATCCCTTTCAGAAAACATTGTGTGCCAAGACAGACACACTTCAACTGCAAACTTTAGTACAACAACAGCTCGAGTACAGGTTAAATGCTCTTTGTATGTGACATTTTAAGTACATATATTTCTTAAAATATTTTAAAGCTACTCCAATTGTTCCCATATTTATAGAAAGAACAATATTCTACATCATTGCACAGTAAGCTGTTTACATGCATGCTTTCTTTGGGGAGAACTGCTGTAATTAGAGTAGTGATTTATTTAATGTATAAAGTGGGTGGGAGCCACTGCAGTGGGAAGTTGAGGACAAGGCTGAGCTGAAGGTTAAGTAGGTCTGTGGTCTTCGCCAGCCCTGGAAGACACTTTACACACCTTGTCATCTCTTAATAAATTTTCTGTTTGCTTATAGTCCCTAATGCAACCATGACAGATGTGGTGTGGAGGAGCTGTGTCTCTTTCACTGGGCAGTGGTATTTGCATTCCTGAGCTCTCCTTTTACACCTCTGATTTCCCCCAGAGTCAGTGCTGGAGGAATAGCCAGCAAAGATCCTCTGGAACATGGTAAAAGTAATGTGCCACACAAAGTGTAAAGATTGGCAGGTCTGAGCTGAGACCTTCTAACACCTGAGACTGCTGTTTCCTTAGTGCAGAGGTGTTACAGCTTCTTTTAAGGCATGAATGGAAGCTTGGGATTTATCATGATCCTTTTATACCTGAGTATTGTTTTCCTTTGTAAAATATAATAAAAAAGTGGCCTTGTGCTCTTGTTTGAGACAAGAACCCTGTTGCTACATTAGGACCTTTGATATTAATTTTAGATTAAATTCTTGTATAGTATTACTGCCTTCTTTTAGGGAATCTGGCTGAGCTTTTTTTTTTCTTTTCTAGAGCTTTTGTGTGTTTTTCCCGAATGTGCAACTTTGGCTTCATTTCTTTTCTGTATCTTTTAGTTGTGGAGATGCTCACAAAAGTTCTTATGGATGTTTTAATTTTTATATGTTTACTCCCCATTTAAAAATAGTAGTATATAATACCCTAAAATAGATCTGGTTGTAATTTTTTGAAGGGAATTGCCTTGAAGCATCAAATACCTCTATAATACCCCATGGTATGACACCACTGAAAGATGTGTTTGGACCTACTAATGGATTTGTATTAGTTCTTTTTGGTAGCCTGTATCATCTGAAAAAATAGCAATCTTAAACTCTTAAACTGACTTTGTAGTGAATTCTTTGTATGATCGTTTAAAACTCCAGAAGATAAATATTTTCCTTATAGGCCACACCAATCATGTGAACCCACATTTTGGGTGATTATAAGGAAACCCATTGAAAATGGGAGTGAGGCTCCTCCACTCAGCTCAGCTGAACTGTCTTGCTCTAACTTTGTGTAATACTCAGATAATTATCCTGAATGCAGCCTTCAGTGGGTTTTTCAGAAGTTGCAGACCTGGTGACCTGTGGAAATATTTCATGTTATGTTGTTTCTTCTGAACAATGAAACAGTAAATGGCATTCCCAGTGTTACTCCCCTTCTAAAAAGGTATAATTCTGAACTTTTTCTTCCATGACTCCCCAAATCTGACAGGAAATATTAGAGCTTGTGTGTTGTGGATTGTTAAAAGATGTAAATTTCTGTTCAAAATTGTTTGTTAGTCTCTCAGAAAATTAGAAGTAATTAAATAGAAAGTTCTACAGATTTGTGCCATTTCTGTACCCTCTCATCTCAAGATGGTGTGAGAAGCAGACAATTGTAATAACTTGCTGCTACTCCTTTCCAGCTAATTTGATCTTGTTCCTTAATTCTGACAGATTGTTTTTAATTTTCCCATCTGTTCCATAAAAATCTCAAGTGATTGACTCCTAGGAAAAAATAATGTCTAATAGCTGAGCCATTTTTAATGAGTTGGTATGAGTTATTTAATGAGACGTGCTGAAGAAGGCAAGCCAAAGGAAAGATTGGGCCTGGGGTGGTGGATGTAAAGAAAGGTAAAGGGCAACCATCTGCTTCAGGAAGCTTCCACTCTCCATCAGCAGCTTTAGGCTGCTGCTCACTCCACTTTCAGGCAGTGCCTGTGGACAAAACAACAAAGATTTGGTGGCAGTAATTCCTTTTCCTCTTTTATTTAGAGCAGTGTCTGCCCTCAGATAGTAATGCTTTGGGGAGAGGATCAGTCATGAAAAGAAAAAAAATCAAAGAATAAAGGAATAATATTTAAGTAACCTTAAAGATATTATGGTCTGTGGTTTAACTTCATTTCTTCCAGCACAAACTCCCAGATATTCCAGAAAGAACCCTAGTGCCAGGAAACAGAGTGCATGTTCTCCTCCAGCCTCTCTGAAGGCTAAAACCTTTGCTTTAAAATTGCCTGCAAATGGCATCTCCCAGGGCAGGAAGCCATCAATATGCAGTACAGGTCTTTGAGAATAGCAAGCATGAATATAAATATTAACATCTGGACTTTTCCCTTCTGTTTTGGTTTTTATATATTATTATAATAAACATTGACATTGTTTTTAATAATCATCAGATAGCATTTTCTTTGGCAGCTTGAGACTTCATTATTAAATCAAATAGTGAAAATAAATATACAGCTCTTTTACAAGGAAAGTTGAAAGCTTGACTCAGCCCTGCAAATATGCCATTGTGAGTCTAATCCATTGTAGAATTCATAGAATAATGAATTAACGTCTCGATTGCATACAGTGAGGCAGAACAAATGAGAGAATGCTGCCATGGTAATGAGCAAAATATACACTTGTTTTTTCAGGTGGCAGTGGGCTACCAACTAAGGAGAAAAACTTTTGTCTGCATTTTCTTAAACTAGTGAAACCTGAGAGTGTATTAGGCAAGCAGAGAACATCAGTATTATATCAGAACATCCAGAGCATGTCCAAATGCTCAGCCCATCAGGTGTCCCCATGACATGTACTGCAAGCAACCAAAGAACCACTGAGTGTAGCAGGTGAAGCTGCTGGGTTAAATTTGTACAAAATCGGACTTGGATGGTGTCTGTTTGGAAACCTGAGCTCAGAAAGCTGCAGATAAAAGATGCTCTGTGCTTTTACAGGAGTCACTGTCTCTGAATGAGACTAGACTGTGCCTGAGGTTTTGACTATCCTAATTTGAGATTGATATAAGGGGAAAAAAATGTTTTTATTTGTAAGGATTTTTTGCTGTCTAGTACCAGTGTTCCTAGACTGGAAGAGGGGGTGGTGGTAGTGTTCCTGTTGGGAAGAAGGAATTGATTGGTGCTTATTTTGCATACCAGGAGACAAAAGGGACTTAATTTTAAACAAAATTGTCATGGGCTTTGGGAACATGATCTATCCCTCTAGATGGATTTTGGACATGAACCTTGCTGTGTTGTGGCTTTAGTAATAAATCTTATGTGCATTTATATAGTTGAAATTAAATTCACAAGATGTCAGTTTAATAGCTCTGCATTAATCCTTCATAAAGCATTGATCTTTTGGTGTTTTTTATCTTCCTCCTCAGTGTGTCAATCCTGATCTTTAATACTTCTCGGCAGTGCTTTGTTGTGGTGAAGCAGTTCCGCCCAGGTAATCCTCCTTTTTTACATTTACTTTTGCTCTCTAGTGAAGCAAGCTTTTAAGGGTTTAGCAGTTAAAAGTTGGTGCATCTGTGGTGATAAAATCTTTGTTCTATATTCTGTTTCTTTGTATGATAGCCCATCCTTTTCAGTCAGTCAGAATTTCTAACCAGGGAAATTTCCATTACAGATGAAATGAATGATCTGGGTAGTCTTACATTCTGCTCTTGGGCTGGTTATTGTCCTTTTTTGGATGAAATTACAAACAGCTCTACAATGATCATGCAAGAAATTGCTTTAATTTGAAGTTCCTTCTTGACCTGCTTGTACAGAAGCACAGTATTTTCCTTTTTGTTTTGCTCTGTCTTAAATATTCTTTTTATTTGTACTGTCTTATTGTGCATTGTATAGTTGGGAATTTGAAATGAGAGAGATTCAGGATTGTATGCTTTTTCACCAGTATGTGGACAACTTCATTTTACCAGTTATTATGAATTTAGGTTAATACATATTTTTTTCTGAGGTTTTTTGAGGTTCCTTTAACTCAAAGCAATATTTACTTTCAGGAAGTTAAAAACGAAATGCGTATTCGCTGCATTTTAATTGAAAGAAATGACAAGGTATTTCACTGACTGTTGCTAAGAGACCATTTCAAGACTGCTCATGGTAGACTTTATAGAAAACTTTCTAGGGTAGTGTCACACTGCCCTTTCTTCCTGACAGTGATTACAGCCTCTCCAGTGCTGTGCAGCAGTGTTACATCGAGAGTGCATCCTTCTCATCAAGTGCTAATTGACTTGTATAAAGTGTTTGGTTATTTGTTCATCACTAATCCACTGTCTTTTATTTGCCAGCGAACAAATGGCTCCCACAGCTCTTGCTCTCTTTGAGGCAATCTCAGGGAGAAGTGTGTGCATGCATATATATATTTATACACACATATATATATGTACTGAGCAGCAACACATTCATTGCATTATCTCTGTGAAAGTGTCCAATCAGCCTCAAAAGACTGGAGTGAAGCCATTCCAGAGGCTGGAGCTGCTCAGACACCTGGCCATAGGCACAGTGGTCAGTCAGGTATCCCACAGCACTTCAGTGATCACAGCCATGCCCTGCCCTTACTCACATCCCTATATTTATAATTATATCTCCATTCCATGGTTATTGTCTGTCCTGGTGCCTGTTCCACAAATCCAAGACAAAGGCTGAGGCTTTTCTCCCTGCCAGCTCCCACCAGGGTCCCACCAGGAAGGCGATCCCTCGTTGCTGGGAGGGAGCAGCTGCCGCTCGCTCTGCAGGCGCGGCCCTGCACGTGTGCTGCTGCCATGTGTGCTCGCCCTCCCTAGGCTCTGCTGGCAGGAGCAGCTTTTCCCACTGATGGCTGTGCTGCTTGTAAAGGCACTCATCCCTCCCAGTCTGTTTGGCAGCAGCAGCCCTTAGCAGCCACAGCAGAATGGCTGCAGACAGGAGGTTTTGAGGAGCAGGGAGCTGAAGGAGTTCGTGCTGACTTGGTGGCAGAAGCACACAACCAGTGAGGCAAACAGTGTGCTCTGGGATTAGATCATCCTGAATGATCATGAAATCCCACATTTGGGAGGAGCAGAGAGAAGAAAGATAAGCATGTATCTCTGTGTATGTACCTCACCCATGACTAATTTGCAAAGGTATTGGTAAGTGCTTATTTTGGTAGGCAATTGACCACACATTTTCAAATATAATAAAATGATATGTTGCTGGGGTTGAGACCTATGTGCTATGGTTTAATAACTGTAAAGCTATGTGCTCTGGTTAATTAACTGTAAGTATAATGACCTTTCAATGCATTGTGATGTTTGTTTTTCCACTGACTTACAAGAAACAGTATCAAAGATTTGAATCATAAGTCATGTTCCCTTTCAGGAGGTACAAAACACAAGCACAATCAGAAGTTTATAGAGGAGCCAGCACCTTCCCAGACAGCCAAACCACTGGCTCCTCAGTCTGTATTGTTGTTTTCTTCTGTTTAGGGTCAGCAAACAAGTCCCTATATGTGTCATTTACAAAGGCTGCTTTTAACAACAGCAGTGATCTTATTTGCTCCATTTGGTTGAACCATCTATCCTTTGTCCCATGTTATACAAAGGAAGGTGAGAACGTCAATTCTACTAGAGTTTCCCCTCTGAGTGGAAACTTTGTTACAGCTGAGTGGCTCCAGGGTAATTAGTCCAGATGTGGATTCCATCACTTCCTTGGGAAGCCTTTTCCAAAGCCTGACAACCCTTTCTGTTGTCATTCTTCCTGGTGAGCAGCCAGAAGCTGCCCTGGCACAGGTTGGTTCCTCACTGTGCTGCTGCTCGTGGCCGTGTCCCTCTGGCCATGGAGGAGACAGCCCAGCCATGGTGCAGAGGCAGTTCCTGGCCAAGGAGGCGTTGGAAGACAAGGGAACAGCAGACATGGGACAAGTGGCTGGGTGACTGTGCTGGGGCTTCTGGATTCTGCTTTCCAGCCTCTGCGAATTTGCAGTAAGATCACAACTTCTGGTGAGGAAGAGGAGGGTCACAGGTTTCCCTCTGAAGAATATGCCTTAGCCAGTAGGTCACACACTGCTTTTCCATCCAGTTCTTTATCATCCACTGCATCACTTGTGCAGTCAGTTTTGCACCTTCAAGAGAGCTATGGGAGATTCTCTGTTCCCTGACATTAGAAGGCAGCTTGGCTTTCCAGGCTTTGCTTATCTGTGAGAGTTCAATTGAGTTGGAACCTTTGAAGACAGGTGATAATAAATTGATAATCAGACTCCTTGGTGAATGCTCTAATATTTGGGCTCTTACAGAAGTGGCTGGTACTGCTTCTTTTCTTCCTTATCTACAGAGAAAAACTGTTCCTGGGCTTGAAGTGTGGCCATATCACAGGACTTTGCTCTGAAGAGGATTGCTGAATTAGGTCCTTCTGGAAATGTAGGTTTTGATCTACCTGTGGCTGAGTTGTGCTGAGGAAGAAGGAGAATGGCAGGTGCCTGATGGAATGACAGAGCTACAGAAGACTTTTAACACTTTTAAGTCACATCTTCATATGTCTGTACCCCACATTCTTACCTGTATCCTGTTTTATCCTGCCCAAAGCCTTTATTGGGATGCTTGTGTTGTTCCTTTTTTAATTATCTGATATGGGTATGTCAGTACTAAAAAAGAAATAAAACTTTCAGAGGATTTGGCTTGTCTCAGAGAAATCTTGGATGTGGCTGTCATTTATGATAATTTTCCTAGCTTTTAGAAGTTTTTGGAATAATGACAATAGACACCCTTCAAGGAGCTGTCCCTTAAAGCTGGCAGGGATTTTTTTTTTTCTGGCTTCATGCTACACTTTAAAAAAAAACCTGAGCTCTGACTCATGTCTCTCAAGTAAGAAATGGAGACTCTAATCCATACCTATTTGAATCTGAAAGACCTGGATGTATCTAAGACTAGCAGCTTTGAAAGTTTTAACTTCTGGAGAAAGATTAGATTTTGGATATTGGACCGATCTGAACACCTCCCTTTCAAGTGCAGATCTTGCTATTCTGCACTTCTGAGATGTCAAAATTAGCACTGCAGAAAGATCCCAGGCACAAATTGCTGGGGTGTAGACTCTGCCTCAGAGACCAAGTGCTTAAAAAGTCACTGTGGGTCTTCACTGTTATGCAACATCATTCTCCATCATTTTTTAAGAAATACCAAGCTACAGTACCTGGAAGGACAAAAAGTTGCCTATTAAACCTCAGTTGTTATTTATCAGTTCTGCAAGATTTAGAAGGGGAAATAAAAGAGACACTAATTTGAAAACCATGTTATGTGTATGTGAAATAGGTATGTAAAATATTTTAATGGAATAAAAGTAGGTTCAAAGTTTAAAATACGGTGGTTTATAACACTCTCTTGGAAAGCTTTCATGAAAAGCAAGGGGATAGACATAAGGAAATTTCAAGGAAAAAACAAGTGGAATGATGCCTGTATATTAAAGTTGCAATGATCTGGAGTTGTCTGTCAGTAGGGATTCTTTCTGTGTTGACATCCAGTCCTGCAGTTCTCACTCAGGCAAAATTTCTTTTGACATCAGTGAGAGGTTTTGCTTAAATAAGGACTAAAATCTGACATTTGCACTTTCTTTAGGAGTGCATTACAGTGGCAGCTGTTTGTAGATTAGTTCGAGAAGTCCTTTTCAGACTCCACACAGGAATCTCTGCAAGGAACTGTATGTTCAAAAGAGGATTTTTTTTTTTTCAAACAAACATACATGCTTTTCATACCCTGTATAAATAACAGCTGAGTTGACAGGCTGAAAGACTCATCATTGTGCACATGGTACTTTATGTGCAACCCAACTTTCCTGCTAGATAACTGCATAGTTTAAATTAAATCCCAATATCTGCATTGCCCAACAAATGGGAGCTGTGTGGGGCTTCTGGCACTTCGATTTCTTGGATGAACTAGCTTCCTTTTTCAATTTTTATTTATTTTAAGGTGTCCATGAATTCATTTCAGATGATGTAAGTACAAGTAAGAGTTTAAAGAATAATTTTACGGACATGGCAAGCAAACCTTTGTTCTTTAAAATTCCAGTTTTGTGTGTCATTATTTTAACAGATAACACAGCTGAATTCCTTGTTACTCTCAAGTACTCTCATGGTTGTTAATTTCCAGGCAAAATTTGTCCGCAACCCTTTTTTGTATTTAATATAAAGAGACTAACTCACTGCCCCTTGTTTCTTTTTCTTTTCTCTTTTGGGATTTTTTTAAGCTGTTTACATGTGTGAAATAGAAAGGCATCAGCCTCAAGTGTTTGAGAATCAGGACAAGGAGAGTTTCCCTTCCCTGGAAAATCCCTTACCTGCTGTGGTTGGAGTGACCTATGAACTCTGTGCTGGCATTGTGGACAAGCCAGGCCTTTCTTTAGAAGAAATTGCTTGTGAGGAAGTTTTGGAAGAGTGTGGCTATCGTGTTTCCACTGCAGACCTCAGGAGGATCACTTCTTACAGGTAAGTAGCAGCAAGTTACAACATTTAGCATTTCATTGTTTCACAGACTGCTGAAGTGGCCTGAGTGTTCCCTCTTGCCTTGTTTAAGCAGTGTTGGAGGAACGTGGACATCTGAAGGTACCAGACAGGTGTAATTTTTTGCAAGTGAGAGGAGTGTTTACAGAAATGTAAGGAATTAGAAATATATAATCAGTATGATAATTATGGGATTGAATTCCCAGGAAGAATGATACCATTGTGACTTATTCCAAAGACTGTTAGAACAGGAAAAAGTTACACTGGGCTCTTCAGAGTTTGTTACAGCACTAGAAAACAGCCTATCTTTACTATACTGAGTGTTTTCCATCTCTTATTGTTATTATTCAGATTAACAATAGAAACTGCCCAAGATGCTCTCTGATTAACCTTTACCATGATTTTTCAGAAGCATGAGAACCTGTGGCATTAGATCTCTTCATAATATTTGGTCTGTGGTTAAAGCTTCTTTGAATTGGACAATAATTATTGTTACATGTGAAGATTTTGCAGATCTGACTGTCAAAATTATTACATTTTATTTTTGCAGGGTTACAAATAGTTACTGAAATAGTTTTTAACATGTTTTAAAACATTTATTAGGACTAAAGAGAAACATTAATATGTAAGTGGAAAAATACAAAATGTGAGTTGTTGGTGAAAAAAAAAAAAAACAAAGAGAAACTTTGCACACAGCTTTAATCCTATTATATCTCATTCCCAGCTTTTAGTATTGTTATCCAAAATGTATGTATGTTTGTATTTTACAGAGAAAGCAGCAGGTTTTTTACTTTCTTTATTTTACTTGACAACTCCATTGAACTAGGCACTGTCATTGGTTTTTAATTTGGGAATTGAATACAAATCCACAGCTGTCAATCCTGGCAAATGTTATTTCCTGCTGGATTAACAAGCAGTGCTTCTGTTGAGGGGAGGGGGTGAATCACAGGAGCTGTCTTTTACAACTCATTGAAACCAGATTAAGGGTTTGTTCTACTGAAAGAAAAAGTGTCTTCCAGATTTATGAGCAAAAGCTGTCTATAGAATTTCATAGGTTGGGTGACACTGACAGGCTGCTGCATGCAGATATATACATATGTATGTGTATGTATGTATGTGCATACAAATGCAAAGGAGGAAAAGCAGAATACAATTCCTGTAGAAGGTGGGAGATTTAGTGCAGAACTTTGACTCAATATTAATGATTTATATCTGCCTAAAACTCTCTGTGCTTTGGTGCTGATAAATGTCTTTGTATGTTACAGGTGGTTGTTCATTCAGTTGCTTTTTTTTTTCTTAATTGCACTGATTTGTGAAGAGTGTATACAATTGGGGTTTTCTTTGTTGAGACCTTTGCAAAGAGCTCATAATCCTCCATTGTCCATGTGGACACAGCTTTCTGCCCATGGAGATCCATGCTGAAGTCAGAAGGGCTTGTATAATTTTTACATTTTTAAATTAATATGAAAGTTTGAAGCCTCAAAGATGATATTTCACAGGGTTTTTTGTGAAAAAAATGATCTAGTTTTAGGATTTTATTCCAAATATTCCTGTTAGGAGCGTCTTGTTTTTCCTCCAGCCAAGGACTGGCATCTTTCTGATCCTTGAGGATTTGATGCAAAGAAAGGAAGTAATCAGTTCATTTATGGTCTCCCAAGGACATTTTTTTCTGTAATGGCTACACTACATATAAGAATTCCTGGGCTTTTTCTAAGTGCAGCAGGTTTTTCCAAGTGGATTTTGCTGCTGTTTCATGCTGTGACTGTCAATACAAAGCACAGGCATAAAGCATTGCATTAATGCATATGCATGCCATTACAATTGCAATGCATCCTGCACTTGTACTCTTATCTCCCATCCCAGCAATCTGTGTAATAGCTGCTCTGCATTATTTATTGATCAGTGCCCCAGGTCAGAGTTTTGGGGGGCTCTCTCTAGATGGCTCCTCTTCCAAAGATCAGCCTCAGCTGGACTGCCACCAGTTGTGGCAAATGTGCATCTGTGCTTTCTCTCAAATCTGACCATTCTGTGGCCTCTCTTGGAGGGTTTTGGCATTCTGTCTGAAGTGTCCTATCTGTCTGTACCACAAGCAACTTTCCCTTCATGTCTTGCCCAAATTTCCCTTTCTTTACTTCAACACTGACACTTACTACTCTGTCCCCAGTGGACATGAAGTACTTCTGCCCCTTCCACCTCCTTGTTAAAGCATGTTCCCTTTATTTTATTTTTGCCCGTGCAAAACTATTTTAATTGATTTAGTCTTTCTCTTCAGATCATATTTTCTAGATAGCTGATCATCCCTTCTGCTGTCCTCTGCCTTCTCTCCATCTGGTCTGCACATTTCTTAAAAAATTAGTGCCCAAAGTGAAGCACAGTTCTTTAGTGGGGGCTTTCCTGGAGAGAGTGGAAGCATTATTTCCCCTATTCTCACAGATCATTCTTTATACACTGGAGTTTGTTGTTTGTCTTTTGAACCTGATGATCCTTGTGGGTCCCTTCCAACTCAGAATATTCCATGATTCTGAATTGTCATTCACCTCCTGTCGATATTCTGTGTCATCACAGCCTTTGATCTGAAAGCAGGGAGTTGTATTCCTAATGACACCCCTTGCTGGAATCATAATCATCAGAAGGAAATTGTCTGCCTGGAATAAAAGCAGGATTTGAGTTAGACCTGACAGAAGGGCATGAAAAGCCAAACACATCAAATGTAAAGGGAGAAATGGTTTTGGCTAGGGGGGTCAATACATTTCTGTGCCTAATGAATTAAGAAAGATGGAGCATGGACAATCCATAGGGAGAACTTAGACTATGGGGAAGAATTGAAAATGAAAACCTTGAGTGGAAGAAGAGGAAGAAGAGATGAAGGAACAATGCAGAAAAAAATCATAGGCTGAGAACTGAATGGACCTGGGGAAAGTACATTCATTGTGGTAGAGGAGAATTCTATGTAAGGAAATGAGGAAAGTACTTAGACTGTATTCAACTTTGCTCTGTTCTCTGTTCTATAACTGTAGAGGTTAGGGGTAATCTGAAGATAGCAGGGATTTTCCTCATTTATTATCAGGGCCTGTAGCAGTTTGGGGGGATTTTTTTTTTGTGCCTCTCAGCTAAGCTGGAAAGTGTGAGCCTAGTACTGCCACAGGTAATTCATACACATGCAGGTAACCCACTGGACCCCTGCTTAAGCTCTGTCAAAGCTCCCGTGATTTAATACTCATCACATAGAAGTCAGTGAATTAAGCAGATCTCAGACTTAATTACCTTGAATGATCCACAGAGGAGCTGTGGAGTCAATGAGGAATCAGGAGAGAAGCCAGGCGTTGGGGAATTTAGGCCATTTCAGTAAGAATCTTTGGAACAAATTGTTCCAGCAGCAGGACAGTATGGTGTGGGTGAGGGAGGGAGGCTGGGCTGGGGGAAGATAACAAGAAACACAAACATATTTGGAGGAACTTGACTGGAGGAGGACAGAGGAATCACACTTCGAAAATCAGAAATATCTGTTCCTATAATAGAAAATTGCCAGACAGGAGGTGAATTGAAATGCAGATGGTTCATGTTGCTGTGTAGACAGAGGAGGGATCATTCTGAAAAGAATCTCTATTGTTTGCAGCCTGTATGGTGAGTTTAGTATCATCACAAATTTCTACTTTTGTGCTTGGCATCCAGTAACTTCATTTTGGTACTGCAAAAAGGTTGATTTAAATTATGGCAGCAGCTAATTCACTTTTGGAGACTTCAGGAAATGTTGGTGGCTGCTGATGTCTTGAGTTCTTGTCGTTGTAATCAGTCAAAAATAACATAGGTGGTTGATGTGAGAGGTGTAAAGGAATTACCTGATTCAATAATAAAATAACAAAATTCAGCTAATCCTATTGTAGTGTAATTATACACTGAGGGTTCATGAAAGTTGAAGTTAAATTCAACATTTTTAGAAGCTCTAAAAGAAATCTGTGAGCTTCCTTTAATGTTTGGAGGTTTTTTCACAAATACAAATTTCTTTAAGTGAACATCTTACTTTGGACTTACTCATATACCAGATATTACAAATTTTTTTTCTGTCATGGTATCCCTGCAGTTTTCTGATTGAATCCCACGTGCTGAAATTCAGCTGTGAGTTAGTTTCTTAGGTTGTACTTCCAGCTATCTGCCTTGAGACATGTTTTCTTACAAGACAGGGGCAGTGTTGTTTTTGTCATTGATGTTATTGTTGCTATTGCAAAGTATTTTCTTTTACTTCTTGAAAATGATGGTTGTCCTGAAGAATACTGATAAAATTAATTGGACTTCAGTAACACTTCAGAACATCAGGGTAGAGTTGAACCAGAGCTGCTAGTTCAACTTCCTTTTCCCCTCATTACATCTTTATTTTCTCCCAGAGGCTGTAAAAAACTCTTGGCTCTGACCTGGATACAATAGGAGCTGTAGGTTCTCAGCCCCACAGCAAAGAAATCAGATGGATTAGTTTAAAGGACTGACTGTATTAAAATAGGTACTTACTTTAATCTTCCTACATTTGATTTTTTTTTCCCAAAATGTACAAGAAGAGCATTCAGAGAATTAATATTAGATGTTCCAATTACTGTGCCATGGCTTTTAGCCTCAGTGCAATGAGGTGAAAATGGTTTGTATTCACAGGTTTTTATGTAGAAAGAATAATAGCCTTGAAAATCTTAGAGTGCATTATAATTAGAAAGATCACCTGCTAGTACACCTGTTGGGTGATGGCATAATGTAATATAATTTTATGCTAATTACCTCTGTGCTTTTTTCCTGCACCTGCTGCTCATAATGTCAGAACTGTACAAAGGTCCTGAGAAGTGACAATAGGAGCTGCATGTCACTGATCATCAGTTTACATGTTGCATGCCGAAGTAGATCTTGATTTAAGCATAAATAACAGAGATTTGTGTCACATTTATTTGTAAACACGAATTATGTATTCACTCTATACCCAAATTTTGCATCCAGATGGCTTATGTCTTAGAAAAGGATATATTTCTTTCAGGAATTTGGACATTCACTGTGTAAGATTAAAACCAAAAAAAGGATATATTTCTGTGTTGCTAAGAATGTTGATTGTGTATAGATTTTATATTTGTTTAATATTAACACATTACAAGAAATTTAGCTTTTAATTGCTGTCTGTCAGAAATCTGAACTAAAGTCATAAGTCTTCACAAGGATAAATTAATTTATTTGTAGCATCTTGTAGCAGAGGAGAAGATTATAAAATACTGTTTATATTCTCATACATGTTTGTTTCTTCAAATTCAAAATACAGTATTTACAAACATTATACTTATGAATGAGACAAGTGGCTGGCATAGGCGAGCACCCAGACATGAGAAAAAGGCAAAGCAAATCTGAACCAAAGCTTTGAATTTTGGCCCTGATTAGCAATGTGTGTGTGGACATGCACACATGTGCACACTCATTGTGAAGAAAAAACTCACTGACTGTTGGCAAACTCAGTCTCACTTGTGGCTTCAGACACTACTAAACCTTTTTTTTTTTAAGCCATAAGATACTGTTTCCCACTTCTGATAAAAAATATATGTGCTGTATCTTTATGCTCATGAACTTAGGACAAGTGAAAAGTCCCATTTTGTGAGCTCAGTTTCGAGCACTGTGTATTTCCTCGTGCATTTGATAAAAGGGAGCAGTTAAACAAAGGCTTTGTGGTAGCTGATATTGCTGTGTTTCAAAAACAGATTGGAGTGACAGTCTGCCTCCTGTGTTTCCCCTGGTCTGAGGAGGAAGTAGATGGAAATACTCTAATTACAGCCTCCCACCCTGGGCAGGAGGGGAGAAGTGCTTCACAGTCATTCTGCAGAAGCTCCTCCTCTGGTGTGGCATTGCCTAAAAGTGTGCTGCCCAGGGCTTTAAAAGCCATAGCATGATTTAATCTCACTGTTTGAGTGTTTTATTCTAAGTGAAATATGGGAAGGCAGCACACAATCTTGTTTTGATGTGTTAAACTTATATATAAGTTACTACTGTGATAAAAACCATACGACTTTGGTATCCTTGCTTTGACATGCTTACATTCCTAGACTTGCTGTTGTCAAAGGTAATGGAGGTTTCTAACTGTCTGAAGCAATGCAGAAAGTTCAGTTCTAATAGAGTTTTGGGGTTTAAAATCTCTCTGTTGAAATTACAGGGCTTGTGAGCTAAAGCCCTAATGGCTTGACAAGGATATTTGTGAGCTGTTAATTGGAGTGACCATCAGCTCCTCAGAGGAAACCAATCCTCAGGATGAAGAGGCAAGGAAAAACGAGTTGTGTTTTGTGTAGATCATTTGCCTTTGTCCCACAGTGGCACAGAAGCCAAGCCCTGTGCAGACACATCAGAATACAGCTGGAACACCCAGCTGAGGTCAAGCCAGGCTTAGTAGGTCTGGGTCAGTGTGAGCCATGACCTGCTGGGTTTGGTGCTAAACCTGGACTGACACTGAAGCCTGAAGTCTCACCATGGGCTGGTGCTGGGCTCAGACCTGAGTTCAGACCTGCCCACCCTCCCCCAGCCAAGCCTCTCCTGTCCCAGGAAGGCACCTTTATCAGCAAGGTGGCTTTCCCAGGCTGAAACTCATCACTTGCAGTCCGGGTGTGCTGACCCCTGTGATTTCCACAGATGCAAAGCTAATGAATATAGCTGTAATCTGTTAATAAGTGACTCATTTCAGACCATGGCAAAAGTGTTTTTATTGTAGTGGGGAATACTGGGGTAAGGAAAAGTGTATGTCACAGATGAGGGATAGAAGAAGATTGTAGCAGAAAGAGGAGTATAGACAGGATTAAAGGCACATCAAAATTCCTTAAGCAGCATACTCAGAAAGTGCTGGTAATTGTGCAAAAGCAGAGAAAATTCCCAGTGACAGATAAACCTGAAAGCACACTGCAAACATAATATTTCCTGTAGCCTATTCACCAGTCAGACCCACTTTCTCCCCCTGCTCTCTTCCAGTGCCCAACATCACTGAAATGTACAATGTTTTGCAAGGTTATATGGAAAATCACTTTATTACTTCTACCTGAAAAGCTTCAAAGCAACAAACCTAACTTCTGATTTCTATAAAAGCAAAAGGTACTAAGACAGACAAAATGTGAATAGAATTGATTTTTGTGCAATTTTCTAAGGACAAGCAGGATACATTAGCAGTCTGGAAATGTCGTGAAAGACATCAGTAAGCAATGCTGGAGAATATTTAATTTAGTAAAGGGCAGTCCATGTGGATCTATGCAAAAATTATCAACTGGCAATGTAAACAAGAGCATTTAGAGAATGAAATAGCAAGTGAAAAAAGGTATTTGCCTCTTTTAAGAAAAAAGTATATTTCTAGATCTTTCAAGTTGTTTCTCAAACCATTGAAATGGTCTTTTAGAATCAGAGACTAATGGAATTTTCTGAGTTGGAAGGGACCCACGAGGATCACTGGGTGCAGCTCCTGGCCCTGCACAGGACACTCCAAGGGTCACACCCTGTGCCTGAGAGCCTTGTCCAAAGCTTCTTGAGCTCTGTCAGCCTTGGTGCTGTGCCCACTGCCCTGGGGGGGCTGTTCCACTGCCCAGACACCCTCTGGGTGAAGAACCTTTCTCCAGCGTCCAACCCAAGCCTCTCCTGACTCAGCCTTGTGCTGTTTCCTCGGGTCCTGTCGCTGCCACGGGAGTGAGGACATGGCTGTCTGTCCCTCTGCTGCACCTCATGAGGATGTTGAAAGCAGAATCCAGCACTTGCCCATGCTAAACTCCATGTGGGTGGTGATTGCTCCTCTCTTAATTCATTGAGGTCTCTCTGCCCTTGAAGGAGTCAACAGCTCCTCACAGTTTATTATCATCACATTGGGAGGAACTGTCAGCTCCCTTGAGGGAGACTAGACAACAAGTTAAAGCAGTGAATATGTTTATAAATAACATCCTGCAACAGTCTGCAAAGTCACCATCTCAATAGTGAAGGAGTTCTAGGTAGGCTTAGAAATGTTAGATTTGCTGGTTTGGGGAGGAAGGAGTAGAATAGAATGTATTGAGTATTAATACCAGTATTCTTTAATTTCACATATAGCTTGGAAGTTTTTATTACTTTTTAGCTAATATCTTGTGGCAAAGTTACACCAAAGAAGAGAAAGTTAGGTAATCAAGTAAGAGAGAATGACCATGTGGGTATGTCCTCCTTTGAATATGTATTGTTAAAAATTTTTGTTTGCTTCTGTGGTTAATTATACGCCAATAGATGTGAAGAAATACCATAACTTTGGGCATCTTAACAAAGAAAAGACCTTGATGTCCAGGACTTTCATCTTTTCAAGTATATTAAGTGTAGTAGCTACTCTTGATATATTTATTTCATAACAAGGGAGTATCATGTGAATAAGTACAAAGAAATTACACCATATGGAAGTCAGTCCTGCTATTTGAGCTGTGGTGGCAAGAGCTGAGTCTTACAGTGTAGCACCTTGGAAATTGGTTTTCCTTTACTTTAGAGAAAAGATGTGTGGAAAGTGAACTGATTTCACAGCTGTAGCTATTTCATAAGGAAATGGTCACAGGTGCTATAGAAGGAGATTATGCTGTAAATAATCAAGCCAGAACGTTCTTGTAGAAATACTTCTTATATAAATTTGCTGGTTTTGCATATAATCTTTATATAATATCAAGTGTACATGGAAATACTCAAGTTAGGATAATTTTTGGTCTCCAGGTGGAGCACCCCAGAGGACGGTGTCAGACTTGACACTCATAATAAAAAAAAACCCAAAAAAACTACAAAACAGGATATTAAATATGTTATACACAGTCCTGTGTTTTTCCTGGAACCTGTGGCAACCAGCAAACTGCATTGTTTGTATTGCAAATTTTACAGTTGGTTAAAACATGGATCAAAACCCCCAGTTCTAGCACTGGAATAAAGTGATGAGCACAGAATGAAAGAGGTCCAATATCAACCTTTAGAGTTCCTGAAAATGCCAAAAATGGTCAAGTTTCTTTACATAGATGTACAGGAGGGGTCCTGGAGTGGTGACACATCTTGTCCAAAGCCAAAGAATGCATCAGAAGTAATTTTAGGAAAAGAATTCACCGATTCACTCCCTATTCAATATTTTTTAAAAGTGTATATTGATTTAAGAAACCAATAGTCACTATTAGAAACCAACTTCTCTAGTTCTCTAGTCACTGTTAATTCCTCAAACAAAGTAATTGCCAATGTTCTTAGAAAACTGAGAGACAAATGATTAATTCCTGCTTTGGGGTGTGATGTGTGCTGGATTAACTGAAAGATTTAGTTGACTAATGGTTGGGTAAATCTGGATATACACTCTTAAGATCATAACACTGCTACAAATCTGAGAATCCTCTGTATGTGTAATAATATGGAAGCTAATTTTTCATCTTGCCCTAATGCCTCATTCATAGTTTCAGTGAACTTTGTATCCAGATTTAATGTGAAAAGTCGCTTGTAATCATGTGAAATGAAGAAATTGCAATTACAATGTGAATATTTTCTTGGAAGGACTAAATGAGTGGATTATCTACTTATCCCTTATTTAATAATACCTAAATTAAATAGTCCTAAGGAAATAGAGGATTAACAAATAAGAAGTATAATACACAGCAAGCAGTCTAGCTGAAGAAAGACTACATAATCTAAAATATCCTCAACTAAATCCACTGAAGCAAATTTAGCAGGGAGACTGAATTACTTTGGACATGTGCGTGCTTACAGTGGTCCATTTGGGTCAGGGCTAAAGTTCAGGAAGGATAGAAAGGGAGTCTCAGACTGCCTTTCCCTTCTTTACCTATCCAGTCCATGAGTGGAGGACTCCAGCTGTGAATGGACATAATCCTCTTAAGAGTAAAAAATCTAAATATTTGTGTAAAAACAAGCAAACAAATGTAGCACGACAGCACACAGATAGACTGGGGAGCTTCCTCCTTTTGTTTGTGCATCTCTGTGAGTCATCCTGCAGTTTGCTCTCCCTGAGGTCAGCTGGAAGAACTTCTGTTGACTTCAGTGTGTCTAGGACCACAGTTCACCAATACAAAATTTTTTTCTTTTTTTATTTTATCCCAAAATCACATATTTCCAAGGAATACATTTGAAGATGGATCTATTTTGTATGGAACTATGTTCAAAACTGTTGATATTTCTGCTTGAAAGTTGCAATCAATTTCTGTTTCAATAATTCTGTCTCACACATGAAGGGCCCAGGTTTCCATTCCCAGCTCCTTGATGCCTTCTCTCTGTCTAAACCAGAGTTTCCTCTCTGTTTTTTTCCAGGTCCGGAGTTGGTGTGACAGGTTCTAGGCAGACTTTGTTTTATGCAGAAGTAAATGACCAGATGAGAACCAGTGGAGGAGGTGGCCAGCCTGAAGAAGGAGAGCTGATAGAAGTTGTGGAAATTCCTTTAGGAGAATCCATGAAGTTTGCTTATGATGAGACTTTCCCGAAGACAATGGGTGTCATCTTCAGCTTCATGTGGTTCCACAACAACATAGCACCTAAACTACCCAAAAAGTAAAGCACCATGATTTTAAGGAAGGCTTTTCAGCTGGTGCTGTGCCTGCAGAAAGCTGCAAATCTGCCTGCCTCAATCAACTCAACTTCTCACAGGACAAAGTTTTCTTTAAATAAACTTAGAAGTATAATCTGAATTAAAATCTTCACACAATTTCCATTATTAGCAAAACACTAACTGGAATCGCTGGGGTTTGCCTTGGAGAGGGAAATGTTGATTTTTGTGCAGTGAAAAACCAAATGTTGATTTTTGTGCAGTTAATTGAATGTGTCCAGATCTCCTTTCTCACAGCACTGTTTTGAGGAGCTGCCCAAGCCCTCAGCACAGCTGCCCCAGGAGCCTCTCACCGTGTCTGTACATACTGGCAATGTGTATTCATTGTCAGTTTTGATATTTTTTTGAAGAAAGCAGCAAACCTTAATAGTCACAGATACCTTAACAAGGTTCCTGAGTTCAGCACAGCTTTCAGGGAGCAGCTTTCTCTGTGTGTGTGGCTCCTGTGCAGAGGAGGCCTTTGCATTTCTGAACATGCAAAGCTTTATTTCATAAGCAAACAGTAAATCTGGAAATCCTGCTAACGTGTCACTCTGACAGTGCAGCAGCTGTAAGGGGATGTGCTCCTGTTTGTTCCCATCACAATGCTGGGCAGCAGTGATGGTGATGGAGGGGTGAAGGATGGGGGCTTCTGCTGGAACACATGCTGCTTTGTTTGCTTTATGGGCAATAGTTGATAAATCAGATCAAACTTTGTCCCCTAGAGCAGGACCAGAGAGGCCGAATTCTTTTAATTTGACAATGAGGTGATTACCACAAGGGATTGCTCTGAGGTTGCTGTGGTCTCAATTTCCTTACCACCAAATGGGAGGACTGGGACTTACCCCTCAGATAACACTTCTTGGAATCTAATGATTGGAAGTGCTTTATTGTGATTTTATCATCATTTGTGCAGTTTACATGAAAGCCTGTGCAACCTGCACAGACATCCTGAGGAATGGCTTTTTAAATCAACATCTTGATTTAATAATTTGATTTAATTTGATTTAATAAAGTGGTCTAATTAGAACATATAGTACTTGTTCTATCAGTGCAGTTTGGATGTGGAGTGTTTGTCATGTGAAACTGTTAAGAGCATGAATGAAACAGAATGAAGTCTGGCAATTTAATTATGCACTGGGTTGTGTTATTCACTGACTTAATCAACATGCCCACATTATAAATGCCTCCAGGAGTACTGAGGTGCTAAGTGTGTTTAGAAGAGAACTGCAAATATGCAAACTCGAACTTAACAGCTGAAATAAATGCAGCAGAGGTGTCTGATGGTGTCCAGTGGCTGATTTTAAATCACTGCTTATCTCAATAGATGTATAAATTAAAAAGTTTTTTTTTAAAAAGGGCATTTAGAATTGCTGCTTGCTGGTTCTCCTCCTGATAGGGAGGAAAGGTCCTTAGAAAGCCACTGAAGAAGAAGCAGCCTCTGCCTGTGGAGTCAGGCTATTTGTGGAAGTTCAGACACAGCTGTGTTGAGCTGGGCCTGGTCCATGGTGAGTCAAGGGCTGAGTTATTGTGAGAAGCAAATAAATTCTGTCTGTCTGATGTATTTACATTGGAAGGTGTTTCAAGGTGGGGTCTCCACTGCTCTGTCTAGTACAGTGTGTCCTGATTGCTGCTGAGGCCTTTATGAACTACTACAGTCCATAGAATAAATAATGCCTTTTATTCCAGGCTGTAATAACCAAAGTTTCTGTTTTACTCCACCAGAATTGCTGGTCACACAGTAGCTTGTGTGCATACATGTCAAAAGTCTTTTTTCTGTATAATGCAGAAATTGGGAAAAATAAAATATTTTGCCCCTCTAAGGCGCTGTGACTGTTCCTCAATGTACCAAACCTCCCTGGGGCAGTACCAGGCTTGCCAAAACCTGGCCCCAGGTCCTGCTCCTGCCCAGGGGTGGGGTGAGAGCTGCAGGGAGCTCACCCTGTGGGAAGAAGGGAACGCGTGGCAGTGTGGAGGAAGCCACAGGGGTGGCAGGGTGGCATCAGTGCTCTGCTTGCTCTGAGGTGACCCCAGCAACACAACCTGCAGGCTCCAGAGTGTTTTAAGCAGTTGAAACTCATGGATAATAGTGATGGAGGGCAGTGGCATGAGCTGGGCATTCCCTCAGCATCCTCCTGATGCAGGCAGCCAGACAAGAAGCATCCCCAGCTCCCAGTCTGCTCCTCCAGGGCTCTGCTGGGCACACACCCACAAACTCCTGGGGGGCTGCAGTGCTGTGAAACCTTTACACCCCAAGGGATGCTGGAGTCCATCCCTATGCTCTGCCTCACCATCCCTGCATTGTGCAATTTCAAACACACAAAACAGTCACCAGATTACTTCCATTTTCTGCCACAGTTTGGGAATTTTCCACAGAAACATCAGTGCTGAAAGCTGTGCATAAAGCAATGGGGGATCTGGAGTTTGAATCTGCAATATTAAATATAAATGTGTCTTCCACCTCTTACTTTTTCCACGTCAGTTTTGGTGGGAGATTTTATAAGCAATTATAAAGGTTTGAAAATGTGGGACAAAGGGCTTGGCCTTGTTAGGTTTTTTTTTCAATACAGTAGATGAATCATATTTATAAAAATAAAACCAGAACAATTCAGATGTCATTTAACTCATCCGGGCTCATTTCAAAGATCCTAATTAGAGCAAATCCAATATACATTGGCCAAGCCAGGCAGGGAGAAAGTTCTTCTAATGGAATCTCACAATCACATCTGCGTCTTTGATGCATCCTTTGGATGTGCCACCACACATACATCCATGGAGGGTGGACAGCTAGCATAAAGCAGGGTCCCCATTTGCTGCTAATGAATTCTGGCTCCAGCCTGCAGAACTCTGAGCTGATCTCATCCCACCATCCCCATGAGATCAGCATCTTTTATTGAGTACAATTGAGTGGTCCACATTTATAACACAAGTCTTAGAATCTCTGCTGTCTTTACGAAGTGACTTTGAGATGCAGAAATAATCTAATGAACCCGAAGTTATGACTCAGACTTCTAATGAAGCCTGGAATGATAAAATCTTCAATGCAGTGTCGCTGTCGGGCTCGCTATTGGATGGCAGAAGAGAAGGCACCAGCACCTTGCAAGTACATGGATGTAGTCTGGTACTGCTCTTTGTGACCCTATTTGTGAAGTGGCTGCAAGCCCTGAGCTGCTCCCGGCTCTCACGAGCAGAGATGTGATTAAAACGCCTTCTCTAAAAGGCTGTCAGTGTAAACAAGCGAGCTGAATCGCCCCGTGGGGTGCGGGATTCCCTGGGGAATGCGGGGATGCTCCGCCGCCCGCTCCCTTTCCCTCTCCCCCTCCCTGATCTCCATCCCTGCCCCGGCCAGAACAGCGGCGCTCCCGGCTCCCCGCAGGCCCGGCCCGGGGCCAGGCCAAGGACAAGCGAGATGATTGCTCCTGAAATACACGTGCCGACCCGCTGGACAAATAGGATTTTTGCTAAATTAGGACAATTGCCGAGCACGCTCCATCCCCTGGCCGGGGCTCTATACATAGATGAAAGGCACACCCAGTTGTGCAATCTGTTGCAATGGCACACCTGGTGCTGTCTGCAAGTCTATTCACAACCGTCAGCAGGTGCGACGTGGCCTTTGTGGCCATAAAAGTCTGTCTGGGCCGCCCCTGCTGCGCTCCCTGCCCGCGCTCTGCCAGGGGAGGCTGTCACAGATTAATGCGCTTGTTTGAAGCCGCTGGGAGCCACAGCCTGAAGCTTGCAGAGGCTTCAGGGGGATCAGAGAGAAGCCTGTGCACACAGGAGGGATTTGCAGCTCCTGTCTTGGTGGCTGTGCCTGGTGGAGGTAACAGGCAGGGCAGTGCTGCTGCCTGAGCAGGGACAGGGGACGAGAGCAACCTGCCCCATCATGGCAGGGGGGTTGGAATCAGATGATCTTTAAGGTCTCTCCCAAGACAGTGATTCTAGTGATCCTGTTTCTGCAGCCCCAGGGATGCTGCCCAATGACTCTGGCATCAGGTACCAATGATTTGCAAGCCCTGTTTGGGCTCAGCCTCTCCAAAAAGGGATTTGCTTGCTTTGCTTTGGGATGCTGCATCTCACACAGCACAGCATTAAGCTGGAGCTCCAAGACCTCAGCCCCACACAGCACAGCATTAAGAGACCTCAACCTCACTCCATTGACTTTCATTATAGGAAGGATGCCATGGACTTTGGAGTAGCTTTTCAGCAGGAGTTTTCATTCCCATTGGGTCATGCAGGATTTTGCTTGATACAAACAAAAAAAAAGGGGATGCTCAAATCCCACCCTGCTGCAAAAAGTACTTCTCAATTTGTCTAATCCTTCAGAGCCACTCTCACATTTTAATTGGCAATGCATTTTTACAAGGACTCAAATGCTCCCGAGATGAATCATGAGGGAAGAGAGGAAGAATTCATAGCAGCTAAATGGCCCAGATTTGTGGTGCTTGGAGCTCTCTGGCCTGCCTCAGGACTGGCTTCAGTGCATTTCTCGTAATTGGAAATACAATCAGATCCATATTAAACCCTGCCAACCATGGCCTGTATTGCTCTGCTGCTGAAGTGCTCAATATCCTGTACTGGCTTCACTCTCTAATAAAACATTCAAAGCAGTGACGCTCAGAGAAACCCCTTTTGGACCCTTGGTTACAAGGAAAAGGGGCTGGGAATGGGCAATGTGGGAATGTCTGTCAGCCACCATCATTAACAGTGGCCCTCGTGCCCCAGCTTCGTTAACAGAAAAATCCCTGGGCTCCTCCTGTGCCCACCTGTGTGTCAGTTCTCGGGGTATGGGTTGATGGGTAGAGCATTCAACAGTGAGAAAAGCATGATTTGATCCTTTTATGACAGCAAAATGTTGCTGTGTGGGGGAAGCCCCTGGGGCTGAAGCTGTGTGAGAGACTGACTCCTCCAAATGATGCCATCTCGTGCATGTCCATCATGAACACAGCCTGGATTTAACTCTGTTTCCTGGGACTTGTGGAGAGGGACTTGGGGGAAAACAAAACAAAACAGGTCAGTTTGTTAATTCCCTGACAATAACCCCAGAGGGACATCTCACCTGGCCCTAGGTGCCATGGAAACACCTGATGAGCCTTGCCCCGGTGCTTTGGGGTGTCTGGCACAGCACTGGCCCCACCCAGCCCTTTCCAAAGTCCTCAGCAGGTGACGGTGGGCACGGATGGTTTTGTGCCCTGTGCTCTGTGCCCTGTGCTCTGTGCCCTGTGCTCTGTGTCCTGTGCTCTGTGCCCTGTGCCCTGTGCTCTGTGCCCTGTGCTCTGTGCCCTGTGCTCTGTGTCCTGTGCTTTGAGCTCTGTCTGTGGCCACCACCTCCAAAACCACCCCAGGGGCTGGGGCAGGGCCAGGGCCATGAGAATCGCTGTGCTCCAGCCTGCTTGTCCTCTCCAGCTCTCCTGGGGCTGGGGATGGGGACAGGCTTTGGGCCCAGGGTCACCAGTGTGGTTTGGTCACCAATCCAACGTGTCTGGCCGGAGCTGGTGAGTAAAAGGTGAGTAGAAGGTGCCTCCATCTCCTGCCCAGCGTGTGGGTCCCTCCGGAGTCCTGTCTCCTTTCGTGGGGAGGGGGTGTTGGGGAAACACTTGCTCGTGCAGCAATCGCTAAAATAACTGTTCAAGGCACAATCACGCTCTTGAGAGTGCTAGAAACAATTTAAGAAATGTTCTTGGGGCGAGCGGAGGGCGCTGTGCAAACAGCGCGGCGGGGCTGGTGCGAGGGGCCCGCCCGGCCCTCAGGAATGCGCTCGCCGCGGCGATAACCCACACGCTCCTGCCGTAACCTCCTTCCTTTGGTCCTTCACGCTCCCCCTGCTCCCACCCTGGCGTTTGGAGGGTCTCCTCTTGCAGTAAAATCAGGGAAACAAAACCAGAGTTTGTGCCACACTTTCTCCAGCACCCCTTTTCTAGTCACTATTAACGCAAAAGACTTTGGGGAGACTTCAGCACCCCCCATGGGTCTCCGCAGAGGCAGAACCTGGGGTTTGCTGCTCCACAGATTCCCATTTTGAGCAGGCTCTCAGTGAGAGCTCGCTGGCCTGGCTGGGTTTGTGCCACAGCCCGAGTGCTGCTGACCCTGGAGCTGCAGCAGGGATGCAGAGGCTTGAGTTACAGCCATCCATCAGCTGCTCATCCACTTGCCAGCCCCACTGCTCTCTGCCATCAATCATGTGCGAGCCCCAGGGTGAGTTTGCAGCCTGGTTGTTCCTACTGTGGCAGCTTAGCAGGGTGTCAGCAGCACGGGGAGCCCCGAGCCTGCAGGGTCTGAATGCAGCCACAGAGCTGGGACCTTCCATATCCACAGCAAACCTCCTGGGTCTTCAGGAATGGCATCAGGATCTGTCCTGTCTCTTCCTATCATGGCATGAGGTAGCATCAGGGCAAAGCAGCCAAGATCACATTCAAGGTTTATGCTTAGTCATGGAAGTGCTTCAGAAAACCCCATTTGCTGGAGTGAGCAACCTTTTGTCTGATATTTATGCAGTATCTGTAAAGAGCAGGGAGAGAGGTTTGCAACAGGCTGCCGGGAAAATAGGGAACAGGGTTAGGCTGGTGCAGGGTGTGTATGAAAATTGCACAGCCTCAGGCTGACCTCCAGGGCAGCCACAACCCTTTACATCCCTGACCAGCTGATTTTGTAAAGGTGGAGACTGTCCCATCTGCAGCAGCAGCATCATTTTGGGCTGCCCAGAGCTGGAGCAGGACATGGCCAAGCCCGGTACCAGCTTTGTACTCAATGTTCTCACCTGCTACATCTTCCCAGTCATGCTGCCAGCTTCATTTTTCCAAATGGCTTTGTTTTACCACTAATGTCTTTGTTCAAGGTAATTTTTTTACTGCTATTTTTTATTTGTTTTATTGCTCCTCCACACAACCTGATCCCAGCCTCTCAGACGAGCGCAGTCAAAATCACACCAATACATCACCATAATCAGATCTGATTGCAGGGGCTCTCTGGGAGCCAAGGCACTGAGGGAAGGCTAACAGGCTTATTGATCACAACAGAGCAGCAGGATTTAGTTCCTAGGTGGACTCTAACATGTCCATTTGTTTTTTCTCACTGGCAAAAGCAATGTGTAAATATTCTGCTGTTAATGATAGGTTTGTTCCTGGTTAATAAATGGGGAAACAAAAAGATCGAAGTGAATGTCTTGCCTTCTAAAGCCTGATCCTAATGCCCTGTCCTTTTTCTATCAATCAAGGCTGATTGGTAAAGCTTTTTAATTCAAGTCTCTAAGCAGGATGATCAGCATTTACTTAGCTAGTGTTGATTTCCACTTGACCAGGCTGCTCTGGAGAAAGGTATCACCTCATGGTGCAAACCCTCTTACAAGGGATAAAGAAACTGAGACCAGGTCCCTCCTCCTGGTTACCGAGCAGCTCTGGGTGTGGGTCAGGGCCTGGGGGTGCCCAGGGGCTGGGCAGGCTCCCAGTGAGGACTGTGGCTCCGAGGGCAGAGCACAGGGCAGCTCCTGTGGCCCCAGCCCAGCTGTGGGTGCTGGCTCACGGCAGCCCAGCCCCAGCCCTCCCTTCCCAAAGCCTGGCTCCAGGCACGGTGCGTGGCCTGGGACTGAGTCCCAGAGCTGCTGCAATGTAAAACAAACCTGGCAGCAGGAGCCTGCAGCCCCTGGCACATCCCCCCTGGCTATTTTTAGCTGCTTTTCCAGAGAAACAAGGCTTATGCAACCTGCCTGTGAGAGCAAGGGCTCTGGCTGCTGCTCACCACGGCACCTCCACCTCATGGATGGGATGGTTGCTCCAGGATGAGTTTAACAATGCCACTGGAGAGGGCAAGCCCATGGAGTTGCAGCACAAGCATCCCACAGAGCTGGACCGTGAGCTCTGCCACCCACAGGGTGATGAATTTCTCCCAGTGTTTCTTCTGTCACCTGTACCTGAGCACCCAGCCTGGGCTGCCTGGCAAGCAGAGAGGGGAGATGGAAACATGAAATGCAACTAGGCTGACATTTAACAAAATTACTCATTTTTGTGAACTTGTTCGCTTACAAAACATGTTTTTCTGTAAAGTCCTATTTCTGAACAAGATGGGAGAGGGTTGGAGCTGAGAGTGGTGGTTTGGGATTGCAGGGCTGGTGCTCCCAGGGCTGGTTTTGCCTCACTGGCTTCGTAAAGCACATCCAGGATGTGCATAGAGCACTGCAGAATTTACACAGAGCATTTACACTTGATACAAAAAAGAGGAACTTTTTTCCCTCAGGTACTATGTTTAGATATTTTTTGTGTAATAAAACTTTGGTTGTCTCTTCAAGAAAAGCAGAAACTGCTGAATCCCTGGGAGCAGGGGAGTCTGGAGCAAGGCAGGACCACTCTAAATGTTTCAGGGGGCTTAGGACCCATCTCCAGCCAAGATTTCCATGGCATGAGGAAGCCTTCAGTTCTTGGGAAAAGCTCACAAGACTGTTTGGGCAGTAGTCTGATGAATTTTGACATATCCTACTGCTACAGCCATGCTCCAGCTGCAGATATCCATCCTATTGTAGTTCAAAACAAAACCAAAGATCTTGTCTGCAGGACAGCAATCAAAGGCAGCTTGGGTCATTTCATAGCCCCTCTTGTTTTGCCAGCCAAGAGCACACACTGCCATGAAACTCCAGACTGAGCCATAGGGGTGACACAGGGGAGTTAACAGGAGCCACCTGTGCAGGTTATGAACTGTTTCCTTCCCTTTAACCAGTTTTGGGCCAGCTGGGTCATTCTGAGGTACAAGGAGCAGTGCCTGCCTCTTTGTGCCACCTGGAGATGTCAGATCCCATGCAGCAGCATCCAATACAGAGCAGCTCAAGAGTATTCCAGGCCATTATGCAGTGCTCAGCCCTCCCACCAGCCATTTGTATGCAGGTCATGGGGGCTCTAGATCAAACAAATCCTTCTAAAATTTTGGACAAGTGAATGCCAGACAATAAAAATGTTAGACAATTGTTCTAAGCATGTGTGTACATTGACATTCCACTGATACAAACCACATTATTAGGCATAGACAGAGTATTGCACTAATGCTATAAAACCAACCTGAGTTTGAGTACTCAGAAAGCTGCTTATCTGCTCCTTTGGACTAAGAAGACCCAATGCCTTTCAGTTATTAAAAGGGCTGAATTATGTCTCAGTCTAAACTTGGAAGTCAGAGAAGCCCCAGACCTCTCCAAGACCTCTGAAGGAAGTAAAGCCCTTTAAACCCCAGCTCAGCTTTTCAGAGAGAGCATTTGACTCCAGGAGGGATCCCTTGTTTGTTTGTTTCCTTGTTTGCTTGCTTGCTTGCTTGTTTGTCTCCAGCCAAGCTTATTCTCAAGCAATTTGCACTGACACCCTTTATGAGCTTGGGCTTTTCCAGAGCCTCCAGGAAGGTCCCATTCCAAAGGACTGTGCCCTCCCAGGTGAGGACAGATGGATGTGCAGGGAGCAACTCAGCACCAACCCCATGCTTGTGTCCATTTGACTCCCTCCCATCATCAAGCCACCAAACAGCCTTTAAGAAAGGACATTGTTTTCACCAGAAAATTTGGAGACTGGGAGGCTCAATGTCCAACCTAATGACCATCCTAGCAGCCCTGTAATCTTAGAGGTCCCTGCATCAAAGGCAATCCTTCCACTGGCAAGCTGTGAAGGCTTTGTAAATCCAGTGTGTGTTTGTGGAACACCAGCCCTGGGTAACAGCCAAAGTCCTGAAGGTTAAGGGATGATATGGAAATACAGCAGACCTCAAGGATACTGGATATATTTTCTATTTTCAGATTTATGTGCCTGTCCTGGCATGTGTTTTTCGTCATGTCTACAGCATGAGCCCTGTATTTGACACTTTAAATCGAGGAACAAAGGACTGTAACTGTAGAGGGGACTAAATTGAATTGAATTAATTTGTTTATCCTGCAAATCAACATCTGCTCAGACCTATTTCTTTCAACTCTGAAGTTGTCATAATGGAATATTTTGCCTTCTGCTCAGTCTAATTATAGATGCACAAGCCAAAAGCTCTTAATTTTGCTCACAGCCATCAGTATCTGCTCACAGATAAATGAAGGCTCTTTCTCAGGAAGGTGTTTTCCCCAGTGAGTTGTATGTTGGTACCTGTCTAAGGGGATGGTTTTGCTCTGAATTAATTGAAAAGCTTCTTTTCAGCACTGATGAAAACCATTACAGAACAAGATCCCAAGTGATCAGGTCTGCTCAAGCAGGGATGGGAGGAAAGTTCTCAGAGGCACACAGCTCTGTCATCATCACTCTGCAGTGCCCAGGAGATGAACTTGTGCCACAGTACCAACGGAGCACCCCCTACACCTGAAGGCCCAGAAAGGATCATAACTCCAGAAATATCCAGCACAAAAACCTTTCCTCCACCCTCATATCACAGAACCTAGAATGGTTTGTGTTGGAAGGGACCTTCAGGATCACCCAGCTCCAACCCCCCTGCCATGGACAGGGATACCTTCCACTAGATCAGGCTGCTCCTAACAGCCTGATCCAACACTTACAGCAATGTGCCATCCAGGGATTTCTTGGCAGCCTGTGCCAATGCCTCACCACTCCCACAGTGAAGAATATGCCAGGGAGGCTCCTGCAAGATGGAGGTGTCCCATGGGGCTGGTGAATGCCCCCAGCCCAGCACAGACAGGGCCACAGGTTCAGTGGCATCAACTCAGTCAGGTGCAGACTTGTCCCCACACCTTTGCTGCAGCAAGTGTGGTGTGACCTTACCAACCACAGTGGCATTTCTGATCACCTCAGACTATACAGAACCTTTCTGTGCCACCTCCTAAAGAAGCCCAGGTGCCCCATGCTGTAATGATAGAGAAGTGTGGTTTAATCTTTCAGGTTTCATCAATTTTCTAAGAAATATGAGGCATCCCCACTTCAAAAGGTCTCTGAAAGCAGAGGGGAATTTTCAGCTGCTCGTTGATGGAAATTACATGGTTTTATTTGCCAAATCGAGGCTAAACCAGGTTGGATGCAAATAAATACAGCTCTGTTGTTTCCAGAGAAGGATCTCTGTTGACTTACCCTACACAGAGAGATAGAATGGCTTTTCTTTGCCTTGATTGTTTTGGCACAGCTCCGTCTGCAACAGCTTACTAAGAACTGTCAACACCAAAATCCAGATCTGCTATCGAGTAAAATGAGCACTTGCTGCATTTCCAGGCCTTCTGACCACAGACCCTACCAGAAAAAGGACATAGGGATAGAAATGTGAAGAGAAACCACTCTTCCCTCCCTCCAGAGCTGTACCTGTCTCTGAGCTCCCTACAGGACGTTTTCTGGTCAGGAAAAGGTCTCCAGCATCTGTCAGTGGCTGCTCCCAGTGCAGTCCTGCCCTAAGGCTGCTCAAGATGCTCAAGATGCTGTCTGCCTGCCTGCTGCTGCTGCTGCTTATCAGCAGCCCTGGCTCGAGGCTACCCCAGCAGTGCATGGCCATTGTTTCCTCTGTAGAATTGCAGAGTTGGGTACATCAAGAAGCTTTTTCCAGCGTTTCATATTCTCAGCTGGAGATTGCAAAGTAATTAGCTCCCCTATCTGAAGTTATCTTGAGCACAACTGGGGCTTCTTTAAGTAAGGCTCATTTAAAAAGAGCATCATTACCCTCACACAGTTTAGAGTTTTTTCAGAGAGGCTTGAGGAGGTGAAGAGTTTTTGCCCTTAAGTCACAGATTTGAGTGCTTTTCTCTCCTTTAGAAATATGGCCTGGAAAACACAGTTGCCAAAAGCAATCCCAGCGTAGGATCTGTATTGGCTTCCACAGAGGAGGGGTCAGGATGGATGTTTGACTCCTCTCCATGTGCCTGCAGCACCTTCCTTACCTGCTGTCTCTGGATCCTCTGTCAGAGTGGTTGCCTCAGAGGTTTCATCCCTGGATATGATACATTGGACCAGAATTTATGGCAAAAGTTTGCCATTTAAATATAAAGATAATAAATTTTAAAAAGTCCCCTGAAAATTAGCCTACCCATTTATACCAGGTAGCCCAATTGCAGGTTCATCCTCCAGAACCCTTGGAAAGGCACAAGACCCTGAAAGCAAATGCAGGAGTTGTCCAGATCCTGTAAAATGCAGAATAGGCAGCTGGGGGGCACTTAGTGCTGTAGTTAACAATACAGCAGACTCTGCCTGGTAAATGGGCACAAGAGACCCAGGACAAAGGGACATGGCAATCCTCCTTGTTCCTCCAGACACTGGAAAATGCATTTCTCTGACCAGTGCCTGGGTGGTCTGTTCAGTTGGATTTTAAGTTCTAATGAACAAGGATAAAAGGTATGAAGTTGAGCAGGAATGTGCCTGGTGAAACCCTGGCCTATGCCAGAAAATCCACAAGTTTTTGCAGGGCCAGGATTTGACACTGTGCCAGCTGGCCTGTGTCTGTACTCCTGTGCTAGGAGAGTGGCAGTGGCTGGATGGAACTGCTGTGCCCCAAATATCTGCAGGACCTTCTCTGCAAGTGGCACAGGCTTTCTCCAAGATGGAAGCCTGAGGAAAGTAAGGTAGCACTGAATCAGAATCCTGCCCCAGAGACTGAGCAGGAATTTGGAGCACTTGAGTAGTCCATCCCCAAAGAATTTTTTCTAGGTCTGACTCTTCTCCTGGTGCATGCTGAGACAGGACTGTGTGAATCTGTAATCAGGGCTGTAGACATGATTTAAGGCCCTATAATATGTATCTCACTATCACATCACAATGCTTTGAATTGAGGAGCTCCAAGTACTGTGTTTTCATGCATGCAGCCTGCATCTCAGATAACTCACACCACTGTAAAATAACTGTCCTTTCAAACAAGTCCTTGGCTAATCTGCAGCCTCAGATAACCCAGGGGTCACCCCAGAGTATCAGTTATGTGTGTGGGACCATGGGGACAGCATGGCAAGTATCCACTCCCTTTCTTCCTCAAAGCCCCCACCATCCCTTCCTGCTCCCACCTCCTTCCCACAAAATGCCAGGATTCCTGCAGTCCCCATCTCCCTTTGGTGTGCAGCAGATGTGAGGTGTGACAACAGAGCCAACAGCATCTCAAGCTGCTCACAGCTACCTCCTGGTCCAGTTTTGTTTCTGCATGTAGCTGGTGCTGAGCATGGACCATTCCAGGGGCTCCAAGGGACAGTCAGTGGGGTGGCAGCCTGCAACTGCCAGCAGCTCAAATAGGGAGGGTGGGAAGATGGAAAAGTCACAGGCTGGACCCCAAAACTGTGCTGAAAAACAAAATAACTAATTCTTTTTCTATTGCTTGTGTTGCCTTCTCAGAGATAACTCTGTCCAGATGATCTCCCTGAGTATTTTTTTTTCTTATTTCCATTCAGAGTGCAGACAGTGGAGCCTTCTTGATGCAAATTTCCACTCCAGCCTACAGAAGCTTGGCAGAGAAACTGAGCATTTACAGGGATGCTTGCTGCAGCCAGGAGCCTAAAATTAGACCTTTAACGCCACTGCCAGCACCTGAGAGGTGACCTGGTTTTCAGAAGTGGGGGGAAATGTCAAAGCCTGGTCCATGTATGGCTCAATGCTCCATGACAGCAGCTGAGTCTGCAGCTGCTCCAGATCACCTGCTTGAAGCCTGGTCTGTGGCAGTCAGGTCTGCAGCACAGAAAACCCAACTGCCCTCTCCTTAGGGGACCTGCCTGCAGAGCTGTGTCATCTGTGGCAAATTTATTCACCCACCTTGCCTCCCCCAACCCCTTCACACTCACAGAAATGTCTGATCGTCCCTTTTAAGTTCTGCTGTTGGACAATATGGCACATAGGTTCATTCTGCTGACGAGGTAATGGCATCATGTACTTGCAAACATCAGCTCATGGGCATTTCCCAGGCTATGGGGTCTATTTAAAACCACAAAATGTATATTCCAAATGAGCCAAGGAATAGCTCCCTGCCCAGCAGCAGTGATGCTGCTGGGTGTACACAAGGCCAGCCAGCTTTGGCAAGACAGTGTCACATAAAACCTCTTTTAAAATGAAACCTGTGTGTGTATCAACTCCCTTGCACGTGCTGCACCTTGGGGCCTGTGTTTGTTTTTGACCAAGGTCATCACATGAATTATATCCTCATTGCAGGGTTTGTTAGAAAGGTCTTTGAAAGCAGATGGGATTGTGAAACACTCCTTTACTACACCTAATGCATTGCAAATAGCAGTGAAAAAACTGACAGCAGGCTGGAATGCTGAGAAAATAGCTTTGCTAAACTAAAGTGTTTAAAATAAACTTTAATGTTGTTGATTTTAACCCATGTCGGGAAGCTGAAGCAAGGAACATTCTTTCTAGTGTAAATGAGTTCAGCTTCAAGTCTCTGTAAAATTGAAAAAAGCCACAACACGGGGAGTAAGAATTAATCCGTGAAAAACTGGAGATGTGTGAGCACGTCAGGAGAAAATAAACACAGGGTGGGCATCCCTTAACACTTGCTCTGCTTTTATTATTTTCTTTCACCAAGAAATATGAACATCCTAGCTAATGCTATGTGCTCCAGCTGGATGAGGGATGCAGGTAGCCAAACCTACAATCCACTGTCCTTTGGGCAGGGAGAGTTCATGTAAAGGTTGTGCCAGGCAGAACCAAAGGGCCTGTCCTGGAAGTGAGCCAGGAGCCTTCCAGAAAACATGTTTTAGGAGACATCTCTTTTGGTTTCCATTACAAAGCCACCTCCATGTCTTTGGAAGCTCCTGTAAGTGCCACAGGGAGATGGTGTTCCATGGTTCAGGCACTGAATCTGAGCTGGCACAAGCATGTTCATCACCACGGAAGGGCAGTGGGGAAGGGAGGATGCTGAGATCACATGAAATTTTCTATTCAAGCTGTGAAATGAGGAATCAGCACTTTCTGGCCTTCATCTCCTCCCATCTCACCCCCATCTCGTTGGGGATGTGGGAGTTGCCTTTGCACCACTGCAGAGAAGGAGGAACAGCAGTGACAACCTCAGTGGGTGTGTGAGGTAAGCAAGTGTGGGGGTGAGGCTCAGACCGAGCAGTGCCAGGGGTTCCCTGCCCGGGGACAGCCCTGGGGCCCGGCAGGTGCAGCCAGAACCAGGCGAGGAGGGGGCAGTGCCAGGAGCAGCCAAGGAGGGTCAAATGGCCCCCGGGAGGCAAAAGTGGGCAAAAATGGACAAAAATGGGCAAATGGCCAATGGGCAAATGGGCAAGAAATGGGCAAATGGGCAAGAAATAGACTAATGGGCAAACAGGTGTGCCGCATGGCCCAGCAGCTTGCCCTGCCCTTGGTCCTGCAGTTTGTAGGACAATTTGCGGGGCACTTTGCAGGACAGTTCACCTGGCAGTTTGAGAAGGGCTCCTCTCTGACCATCCCAGAGCAGCCAAGAGAGGCAGCAAACAGGCTGCTGGTCTGGAAGGATGAGCATGGAGAGCCCCTTTCAGCCCATCCCATTAGCATTCTCAGGGCAACTGCCTCATGCATGCATGGCTGAGGGCTGTGCCACACTGGGATGAGAAATGGGCCTGGTGGGTCAGGCTCACTGAACACCAGTCCTGCCAAGCAGAGTGGAGGGCAGCCAGAGCCATCCCTGGGCACTGGGATACCCCCTGTATTAGCTCTCTGTGTCCTCTGGATCATCCCTCCTGCCCCATCCTGGCACTGATGGAAGCTGCCAGGGCTTCTCCAGCTGTGTCTGTTTCTTATATAAGCAGCCAGGGACTTGCCTTCAGAGGTGGGAGTGGAACCTATTACAGTCTTCCAGGAAATTTTCTACTTTTCAACCTTCCTCTAATCCCATACCCCCTTTCTGGCTGAGCAAGTTCCATTTCTGTTCAGGGCTTTTGTCATGGCCATCCACCTCCATTCGATGGTGACCCAAGCTAAACACACAACGTTTAAAGAGCCAAAGAAACTGGGAAATGCAGCCTCCTGTCCAGGCCATGTCCCAGAGCTGGGCTGGGAGTGAGGTCTTTGAACTGACCTCGCATTTGAGACTTTAATGCCCCATCCTGCCTCATGTCTCAGCCTCCTTGCAGGGGCCCTGAACTGAGAAGAGGGTCAGATTTGAAAAGGCTGCTTGCTTGCTTCTTTTTCCTGGAAATTTCCCAGCCAGCTGCTGCTGCGGCCTTGTCTTGTTTGGCTCACAAGGTCTGATAGGATCAGAGCCCAAGATAGTACCCAGATAGGCCCAAATGACTGCTGTCACCTGCTCCTTGCTTGTAGGAACATTTAGGTGTCTAAGACCTGATGGTGACAGGTCTGTGAGGTCCCTCTTTGGTGCCCCTCTGGCTGAAACACCCTTCTCTGCAGAGAGGATGTTGCCAACACATCTTCTGGGTCTCTCCTTTCAAAAGAGCAGAGAATAACCCTGCATTTATCTCCAGGCTTTAATAGACATTGTAATGCAAAGCAGCTGCTCAGCCCCTGAGGGATCTGTGCTCTCCTTTTGGCTCAGTCTCAGGATGTGAAAGCAAGATAAAACCAAAATCTCCTGATGAAACATCCCTGCTGGACTGAGGAACTGGGGACCCGTGGTGGGAGTGCAGGACACCCAGCCCCAGCCCCTTCTTGGGTTGGGCAGCACAGTGGTGTCATCCCCTGTTGTGACTTGATCTCTCTCTGCCATAACTCCACTCCACTTTCCTGCAGCAGCTAAAGCTTTGGTGCTTTGATTTTTGCACATACAATAAAACCATGCTGGATATTAGATCCTACCTCAGGTGTGAGTTTTTGAAAATATGTATCAGTGTGCATAATTCCTGAGAGCCTGTTTGCATCAGCAAAGCCCCTGATGTTGGATTATGGGGATGTTTGATATAATAATAATAATAATAATAATAATAATAATAATAATAATAATAATAATAATAATAATAATAATAATATCTCCAATAAACTTGTTTAGGATCAGGACTAGTCTGTGTGTGGTCACTGCAGTCAGGGCCCCACGTGACAACATCCCCCCCATCCTGTCCCATCCCAGAGTGTGCTTGTGGCTGTGGGACAACCTCCATTTGGAATCAAATTGCCAATTGTGGGCCAAAAATGGCAGAGCCCAGCATAAAAAGAGGGTGTGATTTGGCCCTGGAGATGTATTTTTAGACTTTCTATTTTGGACTACTCATCTCTAGCATAACATCTGTTGGATCATTTTATAGCTGTGATTGTTTACTGGTGACCGGCTGCCACTGACACTGCAGGGATTTGATAATAGTAGTTTTTCTGTGGATCTGTGGATATGTGTTACTAGAAGGCAGTGGGGATGGGTGAATGAGCTGTGTTTAAACACCACAGCAAAGGGAATAAATTTTTAAGTCAATCATTTTCTTGCTACTTGTAGGATTGTCTTGCCTGCAAAAGACAAAAGAAGGTATTTTTACACTTATGTTTGCTGTTCAGAGATTACCTTGAATTTGACTCTTCTGCTCAGTTTACTTTGTTGAAGCTGCTGAAATTGTCATGTCCTAATGCCACAGAGTCAATTAATCCCAACTGCACTGTTGGAACTCTGGCCAGGGACTCCATGGTTTCTGCACTGTCGGTTCCTGTGAAAGCCTTATCTGCAGGGCACATCAGAGAAAGGAGAGTGATGGGGCTTTAAATTATAAAATTGTGGTTTATTACAACAAAAATGAGAGATAGAGAGGGAGAAAGGAAGAGAGGACGGGCAGTTGCCATGAGAGGAGAATCAATCCGGGCAGAATTTCCAGCAAGGCACATTTAGAGGCGGTGTGTAATTGAGATTACATTGATTTTCCTCCATTTACTGTAAGGTAACTGCGAGTGAAACTGTAACAGGAAACTTAGAAATGCTCTTCACAGAAGCTATATTTAGGCAGACACACTGACATGATACCACTGAATAAAATAAACATGCAGGAGACAACCAGTCCTGAGAGACTTTCAGCTCCATCCGCCTGACATGAGCAAGGGGAATGCATTATTCCCAAGCCATCTATGTGACCTTTACAGTAGGAACCTATAGAAGCCAGCAGGCTGCTGGGCACCTTGGGTAGACTGGGAGGTATCTCCTTTAAACACAAGGGTTTTTCCCTTCCCTGCTAAAATAAAATGACTGCTAGCTGGTTTAAGCACAGCTCCTCTGGCTGCTGTTCCCTTTTATAATGGGATAATTTATGGCTTGTTGTCAACAGAAAGAGCAACAATTTGTTTGCTGCACAGGCTGGAAGAGATGAGTTTTCTCAGAAGTCTGGGTGATTTTTGCAATTAGGGGGCAGCTGCTTCTTTAAAGTCCCTGGCATGGTTTCCTGGGTGAAATTAAGGTGCATGAGGTACAGTTGCCTGGTCTCACTGATGCTATCACAGTGCGCACAAGGACCTGATTTTTTGATGGGGCACCCAAAGCTTTATCCAATTGTCTATGCCAAATTCCCTATTGCTCCTTTACCGCTGGCAAGGGACACCATTTCCCAAAAGCATGGCTCCCAAAGTCCCAGGGAAAGAGAGCAATCTTGTGCCCCAAGAGCTCTGAGGGATTTCAGGTCGTGTTAGGATCCAGATCAAGCATGGAAAAGTCACTTAACTACCCTGTAAGAGGGAGGGATGATACCTTCCCTCCTCCCCATCTACACGTGACACACACTGTGTAAATATTTAGTATTTGAGCGTACTCACGCTTGCCGAAGCAACACAAGTGAATATCAGACCTGCAAATATTAAATCCAGGAATGCAGCTGAGAATACTGTTTATTTTTATCAGCTAAATGCACACCTTCTCCCCTTGGCTGCAAAGACTGCTCTGTGATGGGAAGTGAAAGCATAAAATACCTGAAAAAAATTCAAGCGATTTCTCTTTGCACAGTGCCCACACTGATGTTACCTTCCACAGGCTTCTCAGCTAAATCAACTCTGAATCAATAGTCTGCTTCTGCATCTGGAGGAAAAGTGCAGCAGCAAATCTCACTGCTGATACAGCAGCCCAGTTTCTGTATCCAGCATGCCCACTTTGGCACCAGACCCCTGGCAAGGCCATAGCGTGACTGATGCCCTAAAGGTAGAGAAATTCAGCAGAAATTAAACCCTAACGAGTTGCAGCTCATCATGTGAGATAAGATGGGCAGAGTGCAAATAGGCTGAATTTCTGATTAGAACCAATTTAGCGCAATAGGGCTGGTGGACTACAATAAGAACTTGCACAATCCAGATTCTGGAATACTATATTTTATTGAGAAGACAGGAAAGCAGGGATAAATATACTAACTCTCCCTACTGAGCATCTCTCCACTGACAGCATAGTAACTACTTATCAGTTGGTGAGGGATAAGTGCACTATCTACATATTAACTACTTAAACATGAACTACTCCTAATTTATACTAACCTCATCAGGTGTGAGCCCCCACAAGCTACGCTCTGTGTGTTGGGACTCATCACCAGGACTTTCTTTGTCACAGCATTGTTTCCTTCATCTTTTGTGGTCTCATCCACATTGCTGCTGGATGGATCTGGCCACTGCTCTCTGGCTCTTGGCTCCTTTTCTGGAGGAGAAAGAACAGAACCAAGAGGAGGACCAGGGCTGCAGCAGCAGCCCAGAGCGGCCATTGCTGCAAGGCAGCCCACGACGTGACTCCCCAGGAGCTGCCACTCTGCTTCTGCAGCAGCTGAATCCTCTGCCACTCCTGACACTTACACACACTTCCATGCAGATATGTCTCCTTCTCCGGCCCTTCACCAACCACCTGTGCATACTGGATAGGGCTGTGCACAAGCCGCATCAGGATGATGATGGCCGCCATGGCCTACAGGACAAGGGATACAAAGGATGAGGGATGAGGATAAGGCTCTGAGGGATATAGGAGGAGAGGAAGTGGGAGCAGGAAGAAGAGAGAGAAAAGCAGCTGGCAGGTACCAAAGCCTGGCCACTGCTACAGCCACAGCCACAGCAGCAGCCGTCCTGAGTTGTGCCCAAGAAGCTCTTGTGAGAGACTGGGCTCTGGGTGCAAGAGGGGAAGCTCTCAATGCCCGGGTTTTTGCTCTGGCTGTTGTCCAGCTCAGCCTCCAGCCTGGTACAAGGGACACCATGGGCAGGCCAGCCCCACCCTTTGTCCCACCCCAGCTCAGCCCCTCACAATGGCCTGGAGCACCACAGCCCTGACAGCCACCAAATGCAGGCCCACCACTCCAGACTGGGCACCCAGGGCTTTTCTTTCAAACCAGGATGAAGCCCCTATGAAACCTTGTCAAATATAAAACTGTAGAATGTGACCCAGGGATGCTTTGTTCCTTGACATCCCCTGCCATGAGACAGGATTGTTTCCCTTGGTGGTGATGTCTGTGCTTGTGAGGGTGCTCTTGAACTTTTGATACAAGGACTCCAAGTTTGATAGAAGGCCTCAAGTTTGATAGAAGTGCCCTAAATTTGATAGAAGGGCCCAAAGTTTGATACAAGGACCCCAAATTTGATACAAGGCCCCAAATTTGATACAAGGACCCCAAGTTTGATAGAAGGCCCCAAGGTTGATAGAAGGGCCCCAAGTTTTGTACAAGCCTCAGGAGGCCACTGGCAGAGGCAGAGATGTCTTTGCCACCTCTTTGGGACAGTGCACACCAGAAGTGCGATGCAAGCAGAACCCACTGACAGGGAGCTCACAGCCACTGGTGGCACTTGGATATCTTTAAACAGGAGAAAGGGCATGCTCCAGTGGCAGCACCACCAAGAGATGATGGGGTGGGGCACAATGCTGCAGGAGGGAATTGGAGCTGCAGAAGGGTGAGACAGGCGTAAGGAGCTGCGGACACCACACAAGCCGTCGAGTGCCATCTGCTGCTGTCTGGAGATGATGTGAGCTCTGCGAAGGGCACGACACTTAGGGGTCTACCTAATATGGAAGAAAAAGCAGGAATGAGCTCAGTGGTGCTGCATCTGCTCTCCCAGGCTAAGGATGAGGAGGGAAGGGGTCTGGTAATTGTATAGATCCACCAGCTGGCTCAGCACAGTCTCAGCGCAGACATCAGCCCTGCCCCAGCTCTGCACAGCAACATCTTTCCCAGTGATATTTTTCTTGCCACAAGACCTTAATAATGTTTTGAGGTTTTTGGAGACAGGTGTCTGCTGCCCTTTCTCTCCTCACTGCAGAGCTGTGTGGCGGCATTTCTTGCTGCTGCCTGGCTGGCTGGTTGTCTTGGCCTTCCCTGACCCTGCAGGGCCTTTAGCAGTGCAGAGAGCAGAGCATGGCTGGCAAATGGCTTGCAGGAGGACAAGGGGATCTGTAGCTCCCCAAATAAGTGGATTATGCCATTTTGGTCCCTGTGGACCAAACACAGATCCATACTGAGTGAGTCTGAAGCTGTTTCAGCAGTATTCCCTACTTGCACAATCCTTCTTTGCCTCCTCTGGATGGATGGAGCCTGTTGCACTTGGATGCGACCTATGGGTCGCCAAGGGAACCTCAGCGGGAAAGGGTGTTCAACACACAGGTGCCTTCCCTCCTCCAGCAGCCCACAGCTCCCAAATCACGCCTGGAATCATGGCAGGGTTTTACCAGCAGACAGAGGAGACCTTCAGTAGCAACCAAGCAGTGAAAATCCTCTCACCCATGCCTGACTGAAGGAAATGCAACTCTTTACCTTGGCTTCCTCCCTGCTTGACCTTCCCATAAATGCAAAGTGAGGTCCAGCTCTGGTGTCCATGCCTTGACTAGAGGCATGGTGAGCTCTACCCACAGGGCTGAGGCTGCTGGGTTACTTTACTCTCAGGCAATGCTCGAGCTGCAATTTTTGAACAAGTGCTCCAGTGATATTTTCATTACAGCATTGTGTGAGTTGGCCCCTCCTGTCATTCCCTTAAGAAAGACTGACTCAGGAGGAGAGCAGGTTCATTTGTCAGTGGTGTAACAGCTGCAGTTAAACACAGTTCTCATTCCCACTGTGCAGCTGACCAGCTTGTTCACAGGCCTGACCTGACCACCAGCCACGGTGCCATTGCCCAATCTGTGCACTGAAAATGGTGATTTCTGAAATGTGGGTGCATCACAGAAATTACGAGACAGTTTCTGGATGGAAAAAAATGATGAGACAGTTTCTTTGAATTCTTATGCCAGAACCCACCTTGTGCACTGCAAACCCTTTTCTTCCTTATTGACAGGGAAAGCAAACAGGAAAATTGCCTTTTTTTCCCCAACTAGATGGGTCTTTGGATGTTGTGAACTACGTCATGGTGTAATTTCCCTGACCCCACCAGCAGCAGGACAGGCCTGGGCAGAATCCCTCCCCAGTGCTGGGGATGGGGGATACCAGAGGAGCAGGGCTGGGGCTGGGCATGGGGGCAGGGGTGGAGGGACCAGCACCTGCTGCCTCTGCCAGCAGCACCTGCTCACATGTGAGTCAACTGCACGGTGGGAGGCTCTTGAGAGAACATAAGAAGAAAAGCAGATATTTAAGAAATTAGTCACAAACATAATGGCTTAATCAAGAGCTTGTTGGAGGCATTTGGGTTCCATTTCACCAGGGACTGCTCCAGCCACCTGGGCCAAGATGTGGGGATGAGGGGTCTTGTTCAACAGTGTGGCTGGTTCTTGACATTCCTGCATCTCTCCACACGTCATCCTGCGCCAGCACCGGGGAAAATCCCTCCTGACACATACCTGCTTGTACAGCGTGTCTGTGAGCCAGCCTAGGAAACTGATCCAGCTGGAAAATAACACAGGGAAGGAGAAAAAAACCCCACATTTTCCCCACAACTAACTCTGATCTCTGACATTGTCCTCTCCAGACCCCAGGACCCTTCCAGAAGCACGGCCAAGAGGATGGAGCAAGTTGCTGTGAGGGAGGAGTGAGAAGGGATTTTTTGGCTGAAATTCAGCATGGCCAGAGCTAATGAGCTCAGAGAGGCAGGTTGTCACACCACCTGTGCCAAGCTGATACCTGGGTCACCATGCTCATCCATGTGGGCGTCACCTTGAGGCCTCCAAATGCTCCAAAAGAGACAACACACGGGTGGCTGCCCTTCCCTTGCACTGCCTGATGCTCCTTTAGCTGCTGCTGTTTGTGATAACAGCAGGTCATATTTGTATTTTTAATGACAACCTGGGTACCTTGACAAACCCAGGGAGCAGAGGGATGAGATGCTGAAAAGCATTTGACGTTCATACTATTCATATTTGGCAACTTCAGTGGAAAATGAACATTAAAGGTAAACCAAGTGCATGTTCTGAACAGGGAAGGAAGGATTATTGCATGAACAAAGAAATTTCAGAGGGAACCATGTGAACATAAGAATTCAGAAGCTGAAAGGAGTTGTATTAATAGCTGTCTACTCCATTTCAAGTTCTGTCTGGAATATATTCTAGTAATAGATAGGAACAGAGGCACACTGCTATTAGTTAATTTAGTCAAAACATTCTGCTGAGACATTTTGGCTATAAGAAGCTGGAAATTTTGCTATGAAAAAGTGCTTCTATATTCTATAAGAGAAACTAGGCTTTCCTGAGCCTTCACTGCAGCTAAAACTTCATTTTGTCAAAAAATATCTCAGTGGGAAAAGGGCAGGAAGAGATAAGGAGAAGATTTTCTTAGTCTGCTCTAGCCATTTACCACTTTGAGGCTTGATATCTTGATTTCATGACCTCTAATAAAAAGTTAAGCTACAGGACGAGTCCCTGCATGATGAAATTATTTTTTTCTGTCTCTACAAAATTCTTCAGAAGATGTTTGGCACCATGCAAGAAGTTCTGATAAGAGATACTGTCAATAAATTCCCAGCTGCATTAGGATGTAAACATAAAAGAAAAGTATTACAAAAAAAAATAAAAAAGAGTAACAATTTATGTTAAGAGCATTCAGAATAAAAAAAAAAAGAAGTTGGTGTAAACAAAGCTAGAGGTTTGAATTAGACCTCTAGTTTGGTTAGTCCAGCTACTTTGATCTGGCTCAGGAACCGAAAGCAGAATCTGGCTTTTTCCGTGTACACCTAACATTTGATTACTGGGTCTATGAAAATGTGCTATCAAACTTAAATTGTTACTTCTCATCTCTTGCCTGAATGCAAACCCTTTGCACAAAGAAGTAAGACTATGTGGCTACATTTTCCTTACAGTAAAACAAACGGGAACAAGGAGGGGATAAAAGCCACCAGCAAAACCCACTCCTTCTGTTTAAAATTATAGATGTAAGCAAAGAGCCCAGGGAGCAGCCCATATTAGGCAAAGTGCACTCTTTTCTTGTAAAAAGTTTGAAGAATTGAAGGTCTGCTCTCCCCACTTAGGACCGTCAGTGCGCTTGTGTACTGGGAATGAAAACAAGAGGAGATGTGAGGATACGGCAGCGAAAGGAGGGGCAGCCAGCTCCCAGCCGTGGGCACTGAGGGGAGGATGGGCTGATGAGACCTGTGCAGAAGGAAATCGTGAGGCCACCTGGGCTGCAGAATGCTCCATGTGGCCAAACTGGGGTCAGCATCACTGCTGCACTTGCTCTGCCACCAAGGGGGACCTTGTGGCCAGGGCAAGCCCCATCCCGGGGGCTTGTGCAGCTTGCCCAGCTCTGTGCTGCTGGTGTCAGTGATGGGCCGTACTCAGACCCATGCCAGATGGTGCTTTGCTTGGCAGCTCCATCAGACAGACCCAAGAGAGAGCACTCTGCCTGTGATGACCAAATCAAAGCCTGTTTTAGCTCTGAGAGCCTCACTGAACATCACAGCACTGGGTAACCTAGTGAGGACACGGCGAGTAATCCAACCTGTCTGAAACACCATGTAATGCTACACCTGGGTCAGGATCCCAGGTATGGCTTCTGCCAGCTCTGCAGCTGGAAATGTGCCTTCTGGTATCTGGTCTCTATCAAGCTTCAGGGATCAGATTGGTTTATGAACCTGCTTATATTAAGAGCAAACAATTTATCACTGCGGATTTTCCATGGAGTTGCCTCACTGTTCCTCTGGTTCCACAGCTACCTGCCCCTGAGAGCTCAAACCTCAACCCACGGCTTCTGGGAGCTGTGCAGCTTGGGGTGACTCTGTGGATACCTCTCTCTCCTTCCTCCCTCAAGGCACAACTCAGATCTGGCATTTTAAACTTTACTTTTTAATTTTTCTGTCATGCAAGGTGCTTTTGATCACAAACATCACATAAAGAATTCTGGTGTATAATATGAGTGAGAATGGTGCACTGTCTATGCTTTACACAATTTCCTTCTTTATCTGCCATGGCTTTTGGTTTGGTTACACCATGATCAATAAGGTGTGTTTTGTTCCAGATACACTCCACTTACTATACCGTGTGTTTAAAATTGCTGCATCAACAAATCAAAGTAAACAACCTTCTCTCCCCTGTGAGATGATGAAAAACATAAATTATGTAGTCTTTAAACAAATGGTAAAGAGTTTCCTTATTAGGCTTCAGGGTCCTGTGTGTGTATATGCCCATTGTAAAATCCTTGTCATTCCTGGGTCTGTAGATCTGTATAATGTTCCTCACAGGTTCAATTGAGTGGTCAGCATACCAGGCTTGGACTGGGGGATTTGACATTGGACTGGGGGATTTGAAATTGACACACACACACTTCCATGCACATATATATGTGTATATATATATATATATATATATATATATATATATATATTACAATGAAAAAGTTAAAATCTCCACTGTTTCTTTTACAAAAAAATCTTGATGGTGAAAGCTTGTCTTGATTTCAGGAGAATTTTTCCTTTGGTTTCTCTTCTGTGGCATTTTCTCAATTTTTTGGTTTGCATAGAATTATCTCTCAGAATTTTGCTTTACCAGGTAAAAAGGACAGATCATCCCTGGCTGGGGACACAATGCTCTCCTTCCCATCCATGTGAGACCTAGTCCACCTCCATGTCCCTCAGACAATAGACCAGCCACATCCTCACCCACTGCCCTTCCCAGCCTGCCACCTTCTCCTGCCCACAGCCACCAAAACACCTGGAAACCAGGAAGGACCTTGGCTGAAAACTGAGAAAGGACACTGAAAACATAGACTAAAATTGAATCAGCAGCTTTGCTCAGTCTCACCATGGCCAGCTGGGCTGTGGCAGACATCTGGGTGAGCTTCCCAGGGACAGTGGATGGGAAGAGCCCTGAGGTGCTGTGCTCACCGCCCCAGGCTGGCCATGGCTGTGACCATCACCTACCTGAGAACACCTGCAGGTTACAGCACCAGCCATTCCCTTCATAAATAATTTTGCTTAAACAAATAGCACCAAGTTCATTTTACTTGTTATGGGAATTATCTTGAATAAGGCAAATACTGAGGTTATCACAGAGATATGTCTTATCTAAGGCAAATGGCAATTTTTAGGGGGGTCATCACTGTTGACTTATTAAACATGTTCCTGATGGGATGTCTGGCATGTACTTATCCATAGAAATGTCTCACTTTTTCTGAGTAGCCTTTGAGAACCAAAGCATGTCCTGGTCTCTTGCCCAACTTCTATTTCCCATGCAATTACCTGTTATCTCAAAGCAAATGTGCAACGGAGGAGGAGAATCAACAGGAACTCTCCAAACTGAGGTGCTTGACCACAGCTGGGCCTCCAAGAGTTACAGCAACACGAATAAGAAGTCTCTGTAGCCAAAGGGACTCGATATCTCACCATCCTGGCCATTCTCCATCTCCTTTCTACAGAAGCTTTCAGCCCACCATTCTACTGTCTCATTTGAGATGGAACTGACATTAGAGATAGAAAACCTGTCAAGTTATTTTAACTGAGTCAATGAACAGCCATCCCAGGATCAAACCAATGAATTGCAATCTGAGGATGGTATTTTTCTTTCCCTCTTACTTCTCCTGGACTGTTCATATCTTTGAAACTATAAATAGGACTGGAAAACCAAGTACTGCACAGGTAAATCAGCAGCTTTAAGGATGTCTTTAACTACATCAACACCTCAGTTTTCATGAGTCATTCAGACTTTGCAGTAGCTGAGCAGGTTGCCAGCATTGAGGAGCCCACCTGCACCTCCCTGAGAGACTTGGTGACATTACCTCTTTTAGAAAGCTGAAAAAATGAGAAACTAGGACATTAAGGTCAAAATTGGTACTTTCCAGTTACTAAGAGTGTTCAGCCTGAGGTACTTCTGAATGTTCCATAGCACCAAGCAGACTTTGTGGTTTGAACACAAAGACTTTGCACTGCCTCTGAGCATTCAGACAGCAGAATATCTGATGTATTAATGCAGAGCTTGCTGAAGCACAGCCAAATCAGTGGATATCTCCCACCTCTCCCCTCCCTTTCCACCTGAGGTGCACCTGTACATGCCTGTTCAGCAGACCCACAAAGGGACAAGAGAGACAAGAGAGCAAGACGAAAATGATCATTCCTGTCCAAGGACTTCACCTTGGTTCCTCATGTGGAAGGCACTCAGGTGCCTTAAATTGTGGTGGCAATGCATCACAGTAAAATAAATGAATGTCTCATACTGTGCACAGAAAAAATAGAGGAATACACCAAAAAAGTGCATGTGAATAGTTTGCCACAGCTTGTGCAGCTTGCTTGAGGGAGGTGCAGGGAGGAGATGATTTCTCCAGCCTGGTGTAGGAACACCCTCCTTAGACCATCTGTTCTCCCTCATCTAACCCACCACCTGCTTTCTTCAGCAGTCACTGAAAGAGCCCCCCAGAGCCCTGTGTGCTCCCAGTGAGCCCCCAGCCCCTCCTGGAGTGCAAAGACTGAGAGCTGGAGGGAAATGGCACGCAGCACATGAAGAGTGCCTCACCTCCTCTTACAGCTGGATTCACCTTCTGCCCAGGAGCAAAACAGAAGGAAGTCACCTCTGTCACTGGCACAGAGCAGGGTTTGCCCCTTGCCAAGCTCCCTGTTTGGCTGCCCAGGCTGTGGGAGAAACCAGGGAGTGCTTGGTACATAGACACAAAGTTGTTCACCATGCCATAGGAGTACTGGCCATGTGGGAGACATCCCAGCTGCTGAATACAGCCTTGGCCAGATGGAACAGGGCTGGATGAAAACAAGTGTTTGAGTTTAGTTAAGGAGATTGATTTCAATTAAAAGTGTGTTTTCTAAGGTGATGAGTAATTTGAAGGTGATTTTTGGCTTTGATGTCTCAGCACATACTGCAGTTGACTTCTTTAACTCTGCTCTTTAAGCACATCAAGGTAACACTATCTGTAATTTCTTCCCTGATTTTGGCACTATCAGTCTATCCTGGTGTCACATTATTTTTGTCTGATTATTCCTAATCAGATATCCCTACCCATGTCAGAGGTGGGTGGAATGGGATGAACTTTAAGGTCCCTTCCAACACAAAGTGTTCTGTTATTCTATGATTCTAATTTTACCTGTCCCCCTGGAGTATCAGCCCTCACATCCTCACCCTTGGCTTTGAAGCAGAAAGGTTAATGGTTAATTATCTGGAAAAGTAAGAAAAACTTACTTACTGTGTAAAAACAAAGAAACAAAGCAGCTCATGCAAGGAAAGCTGGAGATAAGCATTTAAAAATCCTAAATACCTGACATTTTACCTGAGTTGAGATTTTTCTGCCTCAGCTAATTCAATGCAGTTTAACATAACATTAGGGACCTGACTCCTGTTCCATTTATCTCACTGAAATAAAAAAAAAAGAATAAATCCATTCTATTCCAAAGAACAAAACCATTTTCAAAGGGCTGGAGGTCACCAGTAGGCGTATCAAATCCAGGCAAATTTACATGGTGTAGGAGTCCCCAGCTTTTGAGCCACAGTGTAGCTATTAAGTGAAGGATCAGGGGTTCATTATATTAATCTGGCACTCAGTACAAGGCAGCAGGTGACTGGGGAGCACGTTTCAAGCAATCACTGTGAGTCAGATTTAACTCAGCTTTCTTCAAGGGCTGCTCACCATTATCTCCCACAGAGACCTTTTCAGGCATCAGGGTCAGGGGAACATGCTCAAAACCACTCCTTCCCCATAGATGGAGGGATGGAGAAGAGATGGAGCAGGAGGCTGATGCCTGCATGCCCACATCCAGGGCCAGGCTGGGCTCTGCAGGAGGCAGCCCCTCCATGGACCAATCTCGGGGTCTCTAGCTGGTCAGAGTGACCCCAAGAAAGGTTAGAAAGCCTCTTTTCCCAGCCCAGTGCTCGAAGGAGTCAGAGCTTTTCAGTTCTCAGTCTCAGGGTTGTTTATTGTTCCTTATCTATAAAATATTTTCTCCTGTCCAGCTGAGGTCCGCTCAGCAAGACAGTCCAGGCACTCTGCCTGCTCCTGGGGTGGTGTTACATCTTTATACCAAACACTACATGTACAATGTTTACAATTACTTCCAAATACCCATTACCTGTGTTAGACAGTGAGCTTCTACTCTAAACCAATCTGTAAGTGCCAACATCACAGCAGAAGATGGAAGCCAAGAAGAAGGAGAAAGGCAGGACACACCCAGATCCCTCCATCTTGCCCCCTGAATCCCCATTCTAAAAAACCCTAAAATCTACCTTTTCACCCCATGATAAATTCACTACCATTCTACTTAATTTGTCATGGCTTGCAGAGATCTTCATCTAAGGTTGGTAATTTGCTCCATGGGTCATAATCAAACCCACAGGGGCATCTTGGGCTCTGTGCCAGGGTCTCTGAGCCCCCTGGCAGGGTCTGAGCTGCTCAGCACAGCCAGAGGGACGTCCTGGGTTCCAACAGACCAGCAGGGCCTCAAAGCCCCATTTCAGCATCTCCTACCCAGGGTGGGAACTGCTGCCCATCCCTGTCCTCCCAGGACTGCTCATGCTGGAACAGCACCAAGAGGTAGATGCTGTTTACATCTCCATTTCCTCACTCTAAATCTCAGGAGGGTTATGGGGTATATTTTGCTTTCATGTGCTGTGTTCCTGAGGTGCATCCTACATTTCCTGCTCTTGCTTTTGCCTGTGCATGCACTGGCTGTGTGGATATTGCCTTAGCTTTATCCCAGCTAAGCTTTTTTTATCTGGACTCTACTGTTTATTGTTAATACATCCCCATATAGTCATTTGGAAGATGAACACAAGGAAGAAAAGAAGTGGAAGGGCACTTAAAGTAGACTTAAAGACTTATTAGAGTAACCACCAGTTTGTGCCAGATACTATATAGCCAAAGCACTGAAAAGGATTTCAAATCCTATCATAACCCAGAGATTTCAGGCTGATTTTTCTGATATTTCTCTATTCACCATTATTACCTCAAAATTGTGCTTTTCAGCATATAGGCCTGTACTAGTTCTTCTTTTGCATATGGGTTTAAAGAAAGACCCCCAGCACAAGTGCACGGTTCTCCCATGGAGATGTGAATTTGCAGGTCTGTGCTTCCATCAGGTCCCTGGCAGTGCTGGAGGCTGGAGGAAATGCTCTCCTGAATGCTGAGGGAGGAGGAGCAGCACCCATGACCCAGCAGTCTGCCACAGAGAAGAGATGCTAATGGCATTTCTTATCTCTTGGCAAAAGCTGCTGCTGATTGTAATTTCCATTTCCACCCATTCCCACCTCCTATTAAGCCATTTTGTCTCCTGCAGCAAAGCAGAATAACTTATTTGTGATGCTGAAACACAGTCACCTCTGTGGCCAGCAAGCAAGCCCTGCAGCGCAAATTATTTAGAAAGTTATTGCCATTATTTTGAGATGTTCTGGTATTTTCTTTGCTTCTTCCTCATTCATCCTTCTTCATCCCTCTGTTTTTTGCCACCAAGACTGCTGTCATAATTTCTAATTTCCACCACAGGCAGAGGCATCTGTAGTGACCAGCTCTATCTTGTGTGTGGCTCAGCCTGAGCCAACACCTGCACAGCTTTTGGAGCAGGATCTGCTCCATCAGGTCACAGTGCTTCCTCCACAGTCATGGGAGGACTTGGAAATAGTGAAATATTGCTGTGTCCCATGTTCAGATCTGGGAACAGGGCTGACAGTCCCAAATCAGGTCACAGTACCTCTCCAAAGTGCTTTCTGAACCATCCCAGCTTGCAGACCCAGAGGGAAGCCAAGGGTTTGCATTGCTTATGCTGCAGACCCATGTCAGTGTTGTTTGGTGGTGAAGTCAGGTGTGCCAGCTCAATGGATGTATGGAATGGTGAGAGCTTTATGGAGAAGCCTTTGGGGTGATGATGACTCCTTATGGTCACACTCATGTCACTTCTCCAGCCCCAGCTGTGACTCTCTGCATGGACCATGTTTTATCTCCCACAAGGTGTGTGCAAAAGACAGCTCTCCTGATGCAGCAGCACTGCTCCTTGCTGTCTTTAGCTGGGACAGAAGGCTGGCAGGTGGGGATGGCTGCAGAGCCAGCCTTGGAGCCCCTCAGAGGGCACTGGAGTTCTGATGTCTGTTCCTTCAGCCTGCAGCGAAGGCAGAGCCTGTTCGCAAATCTGGATTTCAGCAAGGCTCAAAAAGTCACAAGTAAAGACATCCTGTGGTTTAAATAGGGCATGTCTGACTTAAATGTTCTTTTAGAAGGGAGTTCAGCTTTCCATCCTTCCTCCATGAGCCAGAAGGCAAGGATCAGTCCCTCAGTCCCATCCATCTTCCCTCTATTGTGCAGCCCCCTCTGAAAGATCATCAGACCCTCAGGGATGTTTATTTACACTGGTGATGGGCACATCTTGAACTCCTCACAAAAATAAATTTGCTGTGAGTATTATAAGTTAGTTGGGGATTTATTTTCTTCGCAGCCCAAAGCTCCACCTCTCTGGTGTCTGTGTTGTTTTGAACATGACTGGAAGGCCTGATGTCAAACCTGGGCTTTGAAAGGATCCCACAAAGCATTTTCTTCCTTCAGACCCCGAATGTGATGGCGAGGGCCCAACAAGTGAGTCAGTGAGGTTCTGTGAATCTGTTTATCAGACAGCAACAATCATTTGTGGAAATGGCTTTGGTAGCAACAGAAGAGTCTATTTGATGGTAGCACTGACTAATGTAAATGAGGATTAATTAATGTTTTCCTGCAGTGATGTTGGCACTGATAGTGCCTTATTCATGTAATTTAATTTCTATTGACAGGCTGCTAATGGAAATGGATAGCAATGGTTGTCTCTTCCATCAGGCACACTCTGCCACAAAAATAATTCTCCAAACTGGCAGTTGGACTCATTCATTGCTGAAAACGTGAGGCAGTAAAAGAGGATGAGTCAGGAATGGGAAACAAAGCAACTTATTGTCTCATTCACAGCAGTTGACTCCCAGGTGTTTGAACCCAGATAAATTTGGGGGTTCAGGTCTGGTTTGGGCTTAGCTGTCTGTGAAGCCCAGCTTCAGTTTAGCCCCAAAACATGGACATGCAGCTCCACAGGGGGAAGGAGCATATCCCAAGTGGGCAGGTGGATGTGCCCACAGTCCCACAGCTCAGGGCACAGTGGGGGAGAGGCTCAGCTCCTGATGTCTGGCAGCCCAGCACAGGGGCAGGGAGGAAGGCTCTAGCAGGGTTAATGTGCACCAGGTTGGGTCATTCCCTCCCCCTGGAGAAACCCAAAGCAGTCTCTGCTGTGAACAGGGCCCCAGGAAAGCCACTGGTGTTATTCTAAGACAATAACCAGAAACAACTGCTGGTGTTTGGGAATGGTTTGAGCTCAGCAAAGACTCAGGTTGAGAGACCTCTATGGATTGAGAAAAACAGTCTTCTGGTTTCCTTCCAGGGTTCAGCTCCACAATGTCCTCAATTGCTCCCCTCAATGTTTGGAAGTGCAGTTGAAGAATTGCTGCTCATGAGAAATCATAGACATTGGAAAGCAGAAATAAATACTCCAGTGGAAAACTATCTTTCCTCTTAGCTAATATACAAAATCTAATTGTCCTGGGTTAAATCATGACACATAATTATTTTTAAGTTTAATTTAATAATTTCGCATATTGCTTATTTGTTGAGCAAAGATATAACTTCCAAGTCTCCTTTGCCCATGGGATGAATTTCTAAGGGACTACAATTTTCCCCTGTATTGAGGAAGCTCCACACAAGGATGACTGAAAGGTCTCCTGGGAAACTGGGAAATTACCATTCCATCAGAGCCTGACACATGCCATCACCCCTCTCCTCGCAGATCTCAATGGCAGGGAACCATCTTTTAACACCTCTGCATCTTCAAGCCCCACCAAATGTCTGACACTGAAGAAATTTTAGCTGTTGAAGGTCTTCCTATGATCACCCTGAAATATTCATGACCACATTTTTGTCATACTCTTGCTTATATCACAGTCAGTAGAAAAATACTTTGAAATGTGCAACGTGCCTGTTCATAATAAGTGGTAGGGCTGGAACAAGAGCAGCACAGAGCAGGCTGCCATGAGCAGCCTGGAAACAAACAGCAGCACCTCTGTGAGGTGAAGAGCCCCATGGCCAGCAGCTGCCCCACAATTCTGCCTGTCCCCACATGCAAGGGCCTGCAGCTCTCCCTCTGATCTGATCACCCATTCACCTGCTCCCCATTAGCATTTGCTTAATCCTCATGCCTTCCCTGCACTCCATCCTTGTCCCTTCAAAGCAGAGCCATAACCTTTCCCCTCTGGGCATGCTGCTGCTGCTCTCCCCATTCTCTGTCCAAACTGGAGGCTTTAGTTTGGGGCTTCTGCTGTGGCCTCATTGCAGAGGGAGTGAGGAGAGTCTGGCACCTTGGAAAATGAGATCTATGCCAGCTAAATTCGAGCATCTGGGGAATACTGAGCTGTGATGCCCAAGTGAATCACAGTTGTCCCTCTACATCAAAGTCTGGGTCTGGGTGAGATCAGCAGGGCTCAGAGCTGTGCCCTGGGTGGTGGCAGCACAGCTGTGGTGGCCCAGCCTGCACGAACCTTCCCAATGCCCTGGTAGATGAACCCATTGCTGCAGTGTAATTTATTCCCCACTGCCTTCTGGGCTCTCTTCTTGCTGCTTTGGACGGGGAGGAGGCAGCTCTGGGGCTCAGACTCCCTGGCTGCCACTGTGCACACTCAGATGAGGAGCCAAACTCACTGAGGGTCCCCAGGAGACCATGCACACCGGGCTGGGATGGAGTGGTGTTCCCCATCCCTTCTGCCACTGATGCCAAAACAAAAGTAACTGTGACAGGAGGTGGGGAGAGGAAACAACTCCCCAGCCTCATGCTCGAGGCACCCCTAAGGAAAACCCTGTGCATTTAAAATTGAACAGATGTGGAAAGATTTGGGGGAACAGGGACAAGAGCACAGGGCTTTCTTCTGCCTGCCATTAAGCAAGGCGAGAGTTTTATGGAAGTATAGTGACCTTCATCAGACAAACTTACATGGTTAGAGAAAACAGGCACATTTAGAGCTCTAAAATTCCTTTTCTGGGTTTGGAAAAGAAGTATAGTGACCCTCATCAGGCAAACGCACATGGTTAGAGGAAACAGGCAAGTTTAGAGCTCTAAAATCTCTTCTTTGGGTTTGGAAAAGAAGTAGCAGTTCCAGTCTAGGTATATCTGAGCACAACTTATGGAGTTTAATTTTGTTAATTGCCCAAGGTAAGTGAAAAGAAGGGTTAGCACCTGCACAGAAGGGAGGGCTGTTTACAAGGTGATAAGGTTAGGGGGGAAAAAAGGCAAAAATTACTGCCTAAGGAAGGGAGAAAGGTTAGTTCAAGGTATGACCTGAGGAAAAGTGTTAATAACAGCATGCAGAATCCTCAGCCTTTTGCAGGCAGCAGAGCTGTGGGGGCTGGCTCCCAGGCTCACCTTTGTCTCACAGGTATTTCTCCCCTTTGCCCTCCCTTCCTACAAGCCCCTGCCTGCACAAAGTCCTGAGCGTGCCAGCTGTGACCGGACACCTCTTGTGCTCCCTAAGGGGCAGAGGGGATGCTGTTGGGACCTGTCCCTCTTCTGAAATGCTCTAATTAGGTGACTGCAGAAAGGGACTTCAGTCTACGTCCTGCCCCCTCCCCGCCTGGGGCAGGGACCCAAGCAGCAGCCTGGCTCCTTTTAGAGGGAATGCCAAATGAGGAATGGCCACTAGGACTTCTCTCTCCTCTCCCAGCATCTCACAGCCATGCACTACAGCTGCTGCCTGGACTGGGGTCCTCACTGCCAGCAACATCCCAGACCTCAGTGATGCTCTGGCAGCAGGCAGGGGCAAGCAGCAATTCTATCCAGACTGGAGCCATGCAGGGGGTGTGGAAGAGTGGTCAATGCACTCTTGTGCTGGACAGAAACTTCAGCTGTGTGCCATGGGATGCTGGGTGCTCAGCGTGCAATGCTCCCAGTCCATGCTCTGGCCATGGCTTCATGTGCTCCTTCTCTGTGGATTTGGCTGTGCTGAGAACTCATTAGTTGATTTTAGAGGGCTGCCTGAAGGTTTTGTGACAGGGGGACACCACAGTTTGGAGATCTTGTGCTGAGGCTGAGCATCAGCCTGTTCCTGCCTGAGCAGTGTGGGTGCGCAGCAGCACCCCTGTGAAGGTGCTGAAAGCCATCACCCCAACAGAGACTGCTATGGAGGCTGGGCAGCTTTGTGGTGGGAGAAGAGGTTCAGCTGTGGTGCTTCCTTTTATTTGTATCACCAGTATCCCTGCTGAAGAGCTGACAGCAGCTCTGCAGCAGGTGATGCCCCACTGGAAGCACAGGGTTGCCCAGAGGCTGGCAGATGCCACACTGCTGGAACTGAAATGGTTGCATGGATCACAAGATGTGTTTTCTGAAAGTCACTTTTGCACTCTTAGGTGGTTCTACATTTTGGGCATTGACAACCATCTTAAAAACCACTCCCACACATTTGATCCCTGAGAGGCTGAGCACTGAGCCTCTATCTGCAAGCTCCAGGATTTTCTGCTGGTGTACCAATAATTTATCCCCCTGTGCATTTGCTGCTTGGTAACTCCATGTACTGACCCCTGTGAATGATCATTTAGCTCATCTGTCAAGGGGATGTGACTCAGGGCTCACTTTTTGCTGGATCCATGGAGAGCACGTAGCAGTGTCTGACAAGCACGCTCGCTGATCTTCTGATAATAATACCGTGTCACCCTGCATCTTCAACACTCCCATCCCACACAGGCTTCCCGTATCTGTTTCACTCACAGAACACAGTAATTATGTGTGCCACACGTGAAGTTGTGATGGCAGCCCAGCATTGTTCAGCTGGCAGCGTTTCAGCTCTGGTTGTAGTCGACTCTCGCTGCCCAAGAGGTAAACAAACAGCCTATTTAATGAGTACCAAATTCTGTCAATGCTGGTAGTTGCTATGGTGAGAATTCCCAGCGCGACGCTGCAGCCCTTGGTCACTCCAGGCAGAACAACGTGGGCGTTTCGGATCACAACACTCTGTTTACCAAGGTAGGTCTGAAATGCACAGAAGGGCAGGGGCGGAGGCTGCTGGAACGGGGAGCCTGCTAAGGAAACTGCGAGAAACAAACACTCATGGATGGGAAGATTTAGGAATAATCAGAAAACCAGCTCAGGTCAGCAGCACCGGATTCAGCGCTGGCTCAGAGCTGCTCAGTTGCCGATGCATTGGTATTTTTCAGGGCAACCCGGAGCATGCAGGGATCCAGAACACAAAATCCCTGCCCACAGCAGTCAGCAAAGGCACCAACCAGCAGCTGCAGATGGAGAAATATCTGTGCTTTCAGCCCTCGGGGAAGGCTGTGCAGAAGAGATGAGAAGGCTGATAGCACTTTGCTTGATCTGCCTGCTGCATCCTCGCTGCTCCAGGAAGATTGCAGGCTCTAGGGCTGTCAAGCCGTCAACTTTCACTTGGTTTGACAACAAACTCACTTCACATACATGGTTACACTTAAGGAAAATAAGAGGAAGAAAAAAAGAAAGCTGTTGGAGCAAGCAATGCCCACAGATGCTTCCTAGAAGTAGAACGTTATTTTGTGATCTGGCACCAACATTTTAGCAGCCTATAAAAGGTAAAGTTGGTACTACAGCCAGCCATTTGTACTGTACAAATAAGAGCTGTGAATATATTCTGGAAGTAATGTCAAAGAGGACCAGATGGGAAATGAGCAGCATTCATTCTAATTTAACAAAGACAGCTAACCCAGAATATGCATTAACATGTAGCATTTTTCATCTGCCTCCATTCAGAACAGATTCTCAGTAACATTTGCAAGGAATGGAAATTGAAGGAATACTGACTCCTTGGTGAATTACTGCTCTCTCATAATTGGAGAAGTTTGGCATCCAAAGCTAGGTGTAATATGTTTTCCCTGGAAATGTATGCAAAGACACAATACACCCACAACCCCCTGCATTCGGGCGTGCAGCCAGCTCTGTGTTTTGGTCCATGCTGGATGGATCAAGGGTTTCAGAGGCCTTGGGCACATTGCAGGCCTGCAGAGAGAGGTGTCACAGGGCAGGGCAGTGAGGGGAGGCTGTGCCAGGTGTGCAGAGGGTCTGGTGCCACAGCTGGAGGGTCTCTCTCCAGCCCCAGGTCATTTTGCACATTTCAGTGACAGCAGGTCTGACTCCTCGTTTCTTTGCATGAGGCCCACATGGCTTGTGGGTGACATATGCTTTAGACACATGCTTTGAGGGCTGAACCCAAATTCGAAGGCTAACAACTCCTAGATGTAGACTTAAAAAATGCAAGCTCATTTTTGACTCTTCCAGGATGCATTGAGTAGGGTGAGCCTGTTTGAGGGGAGGGATCCCGGGGTACAATATGTTGAAGCATTCCTTCATGTGTTTAGGAGAACCTCTGATCCTAATTTTAAACAAAGCACTATTTCCATTCCCTCTTTTTTTCTTCCTTAAATATTTAGAAGGGATTAACCACAGAAAACAAGCCACATCCTGAACTTCTTTTTTCCAGCATAAATTCAATCTTTTTATTCAAAATTGTTCATTACTGGAACCTCTCTCCAATTCCAAGTTCATTTGTTTAACATTTCTCTTTTTGAAGTCCAGAATTGCCACAGTTTCCTCAAGCCCCCCCAACCTGACACATCACAAAGCCAAAGTTTTATGCCATTCCACTCAGTGGAGCTCTGCATTTAAAACATGCCATTAATTTAGAATGAACAAACAGGTATCAGCTCCCTTCCCTTGCCAGGGAGAAATGCATAGACACAACCCATGCTGGCTCCTGGAGCTTTCTGCGGCTCAGCAGTGTTTTCTCAATATTTCTGGCGTCCCTTGGGTCACATTCTGCCCCGTGAGCAGCCTGTCCTGATCCAGTCCTGGGGAGCCCTGCTGGAGAGCCTCTCTTTTAATAAAAGCAAACAGAATGAAAGCCTGAAAACCAGTTGAGGTCAGACCAGATCCTGACCACCAAGTTCCTGTCTGACCTTGAAAACCTGATAAAAATGCACAGCTCTGGCTGCAAGTTGACACTGTACACAAAATGCTTTTTGTGTGGCTGCAGTGCCTGGTTTAATGCATCCCTTCAGTCCCTCAGCTTTCTCTATGCACAATCCCATTTTAGAGAGTCTACATGTAGCTCCTGGCCAGTGATCTGCATCTGCACAAATCCTCTTCTTAGCTCTCTCAGTAATACTCACAGTTTGCCCATTCGGTTTGCAAAGAAGCCCCTTTCAGAAGCAGAATAGGATCTCCAGCTTCCCAGGCCAAGGTTTGGCCCTCAATCCCAGGGACAGTTGTGCTGCTTTGCTTGGTAGCAGGCCCTGTGCACCACAGACAGCCCAACCCCAGCAGCAGCAGTGCCTGCCCAAGGTGGGCAGCCAGCACCACATCATCCCCACAGAATCACCCCAACCTCTGCCCCTGCAGCCCCTGCTGTGGGGTCACTGCACTGCCACGTGTGTGCTGTGCAGTTTGCTGGGAACAACACGGCAGAGGCTGCTGGAAGTGGTGGGAGCCTGTTTCACTCCCTCCTTCATCACTGTTTGTGTGCTGGGCAGGTGCAAATCTGGTTGTGGGTGAGGGAAGTGAGGCACAGGCTTTGAGGCTCACTTGTTCATGGCTCTGAGAGTTTTATACAGCAGCTCTGAGCAATATGAGACTGCTGCTGTGTGAGTATTCCAGGGATTGTCACCAGCAGGAGCAAATATTGCTGGAAACAAAATCTTAACCTGTAATTATGTGCGGTACGGTGCACCAAATCCTCTACAGCTCACAATCTTTTTTTCCTATGCTTTCAGCCTCTGCAAAGCTAAGGTGCAGGTTGTCCCCTGTTCATTAGGGCTGGAGTAATGACTTTCAATGGCTCCTGAAATCCCTGGTTAGGCCAAGGGAAGCAGCATGAATTTTATAGGCAAGGAAGACTAATAATCTTTCTCCCTTCCTCTAAAATCCTCCCTCCCCTCCTCCTCTCCCGGAACAAACACAGTTTTTAAAAGGCTTTTAAATAATCTTGTGTTCCTTAACAAAATTACAGCAGCAGTTTCCTCCTTGAATAGCACTCTTCTTCTTAGTAATCTTGTTTTAGCTGCAGTTTTTGATGGAGAGTGCTAGTAGATGAATCATCTTTCACCCCTCTTGGTTATTTTGCCTGGCTTCAGGAGGAAGGAATTCTGTTTTGGAGCAAAGTTTCCTGTTCAGAAGAGGAAGCTCCATTTATGTGTGCTTTTAACTAGCAGTGATAAAAAATTTTATTTGAATGGTTAATTGGGGCATAAATAGATGAATTGGGAATGGCAATCTGGTCCATCCCAGTGGATGAATTGAGCTGTCTTCTGCAAGCTTGAGGTCTGCACATCCCCTCCTGCACATCCCCTTCTTACGGAAAGTGCTGGAAGGCACTGGCTGAAGGGAACAGAGACTGACTGAGATCCCAGTGTGAATGCAGACAGGGGTACAAATATTTTAGTTTAAGAGTTGTGATAAGGACAATTTCTTCTCTGACAATCTCAGCCATAAAGAAGATCTAAAAAGAAAACCTTTATAAAGTTTATTTTGCAAAACATAAATGGCTGGAGGTGTCAGTGAGAGAAACAGAGGATTGTACGAACATGTAATCAGATCAAATTGCACATTGAAGAGCAATTCAAATAAATTCATTAATAACCGGGAAAATTGATAAGAGTGTTGTTGATAAGAAAGTTATCATTCTTTTTTTTAAATTTTCCTTTTTTAAATCAGTGTCACTGTGTAAGTGCACTAACAGATCTTTGCACTGGAAGAGCTTTTCTGGTGCCTCTTTGCTGCTGAGGCTGGGCTGGCAGGATGCTCACACTGGGACATCCCCAGGTCATGCTCAGCAGTGCAGATCAGGTACAGATCTGCATTTCCTTAGGTCTGACTGCTCTAGCACAAATTGTCTTACAGCTGTCTCTGCATGACAGAGGATGCTAGCAAAAAGTAATTCCTCCTCCTCCAATGCTGGGTAGGTTTTCCAGGTCATCAGAAATAATGAACATTATCAGCTGCTGGGAAAGAGGCTAATACCAGTGAGGAGTGCAGAAACCCTGCTCTGCTGACAGTGAGTAGGATGCTCTCAAAGAAGATGGAATCATAATTTTAAATAACTCATACTTTTAATTCCCTCGTCTACCATACTCTCTATCTTGCTCACACTGAGGTTTAACAAGGTGTGAGCTGGTCAAACCCAGCCACATGGCTAATGTGGAGAAAGGACTAACTCTGTATGAAGAGGAAATTACCATTTTATCTATGCAAATACACCACAATATATTGCACCATAGCAATTCATTGCATAGACAGATGTCTGCTTTTTTCCCTACTCGCTGAATATGTCCTTTCCACAGACACAAACATTTTATTACATTTTCCTGAATTCTGCCACCTCTTAGCAGGAAAACAGCACCTTCTGGTCAGTGAGAGCTTCTGCTCTCTCCCAGACACAGGGGAGGGATATGAGACCTCCCTGGTCCCACCAGTGGCTTAGTCAAAACCTAGATTAGGTTTCAATTTGATAAACTGCTAGCTGCATCTTGGGTAATTTCCTATGATTTTTCCACAGGAATCAGAGATCTGATGTGTTGGCTGCTGTCTAGACTCAGCCTATTCAGAGTGGTTTTCTTAGCACTGGTCAGGCTAATTCATGGATTAAAGGAGGAAGGGAAAATTCCTTCCATGCATAAAGCACTAGCTATTTTGGTCACGAGTGGCACCAGCTACTTATAACTCTATTCCTGGAAATGAATGCATGGCTGTGCAGGTGGTTTTGGCTTGCTTGAACCTGGATGGATGTTCCAAGGAAAAGAGCTGGTGATCAGAGCTAGCATGGAATGCAAGACAGGAAGAGCATCTCTGTGCCCTGACCCGCTGGATTAATGAAACCAGGATCCACAAGGACTGATTAGAGAAGGGAGCAGGTAAATACAAGCATCAAGTGCTTGGGCAGAGCCATTATTAGTGAGGGGAAATACCATTACTCATTAGAATATCATTGGAGGGCTGCTGAAGAGGATAAGGGATCATCTGATAGAATCATACAAACAGCATAAGGAATTAATAAAAAGAGATTAAAATCTTGATACATAATCAAAATGAGAACTAAGTTTTCCAAAGAGAGGAACCACTTATATCATACAAGAGGAATGCAGCTTGGGTGAAAATGACCATGAAACAACATAGTTCACAAGCCATAGGAAAGGAAAAAAGGAAAACAGCAAAATAAATACAATGGACTTCCAGAAACCATATTTCAAAAACCTTACAGTACTGATAATAAGTCTCAGAGAAAAGAGAATTCAGGAAAGTTTGCAGAACCTTAAAGAAACAATGGTAAGGGCATCAATTCAAACAATCCCAGCAGAGCAGGGAAAACAGCTTTTGTAAGGAACAAACTATTTTCTTAAAACATGACCACTTCATTGACCTGTTAAGAAAGAAATGGTTTATTCAGAAAATGGAAAAGAGATTCACTGGCATGGGAATGTAAATGTATAGGCTGAAAATGTAGGGACCAAACAAGAAAAATCAAGATGAAAAAAGAAATACAAGCCAACAGGTTTGAGAGCACATCGAGAAAACCTAAAATACATTATCAGGGACATTAAGGCCTTCTATCATAAGAAATATCCAACAGGAAAGAAAAACACCTGCCTTCCTTCACCACAGCTTTCAGTAAAAAGATCACTTGTACCCAGATTGCTCAGAAGGTGCCATGGATGACAAGAGAACATCTCAGTCTAGAAGAAAGAAAGAATAAGCAAAGAGCCCTTGCCTTGATTACATCTAATCAAGTGCTTAGACTGCTTGTTAAAGCAATCTCACAGCTGTTAACAGCTCTCTGGGATCCCACAGAGCACCAACAAGGTGTCAGAAGTGTCAAGGTGCAGAAGTGAGACATAACTCCTTTTTGGAAAAGGGAGGAACTTAAGAATATGGCCCAAGCCAACACCATGGGAATTTCCAGAGAAAATTGGATTAAAGCAATATTGTTGAAATATCTGGAAAATAACAAGGAATTGAGTAATGGCTAACACAAATTCATTAGATCACCTAGATATTTTTCCTAAAGCTCCAAGGCTAAAAGATGCTCAATAGATGGCAAAACCAAACTGAAGTCAACAACACTGTGTTGCAAGAAAAAAAAAAAAAAAGAAGAAGTAAAAAATTATTTAAGCAAGAATCATGTGGCATTTACAGCCAGGAGTGATTTCTGGCCTGTGATGTGTTCCTCTCATCTCATCCAGTGCTGCAAAGATCTCACTGGAATTCTGTGTCCCATCTGGGGCACTGGATTTTAAGTTAATTGAGGAACTGGGACAGAGAGACTACAATAGGACAAATGATGAAAGGTCTAAAAAATATGCTCAACACTCATGCAAGACCCAAAAATTAATTTTTATTTCAATTGTAGAAAAGAGACATCAGAGAGAGGACACCAATAGTCTTCAAATACATAAAGGGTAGCAGCAGAGAGGAATTTGCTGAGCTCCACATCCATTGCAAAAAGGTCAAGAAGTGGGATCAAAAGGTAGTAATGCAGCAGCATGCATTTTCTGATGGTTAACCATTAGAACAGGCTATTACAGCTAAGAAATTTCTATCTGAGGATGTCTTTTAATCACTTATTATGCAAGAAGCAGGCACTGGTTTTCCTTCCTTGTGGAATGGGATAAACTAGGCAGTCTCTGGATATCCCTTCTGACCTTGCTCTCTGTGATTCATGCACCAGGAAAGCCATGGGCAGGTGTTTCTTTGAGGATGGCTGCAGTGAACCTGTGGAACAGAGGGTGGATGTGGGCAGCAGACACAGCATGGTTCAGCCAGTTTTGAAAAGGCTTCTCTGATGGGCTGTTTTCTGAAAACCCACAATGAAGATAAACCACTAGGAGAGCAAGAACTTCACTTTTAATAGAATGGATTATTTCTCAGAAGTGAGCTGAGCTGGTTTTCTATTTTTTTTTCCCAAGTGACCAGTTAACACCTCCACCCTGACCCCAGGTGTTCCCACTTTAAGCAGGGCTCACACACAGGTGGTGATAAGCTGGGAGTAACTCTCAAAGGCTGTGCTCTGTGGTTCTCCTTCACTTTATCAATGTTGGTGGCCTTTAGTACCCAGAGCTGCACAAACTGTGTCCAACTGTCTTCTTGGGCCAGACTCAGCATATGCTTCTCTGGCAGAAGACCAGCCCCAAAAGCAGAAAGTACACCAGGCTGCAAAGTGAAAACGATAGGAAACCACCTCTTTTCTGCTCTAAAGCCCACAGAGACCAGTGCCAGATCAGAGCTGGGCAACCACTGAAATAGCAAAGGGTGCTGCCAAGATCTCAGCTCCTCCCCTGGCACAACTTCCATCAGGCATAACTTTACTTTCATAGTAGTAGTCATGAAGGAGGACAAATATAAGCACTACCTTCTGCCTTCTCCACCTGGTCTTGTCTTGGGCTGTACAGGCAGCTTGATCCCAACTAAGAGAAACCACTCCCAGGGCTTATACTGGATAATATTTTAAATCAACATCTTTGCATCTTTAGATCTGGTTTGCTTCCATGAAGAGCAAGCACATGCATGTACACCCTTATTAATGACATTACACAAGACATACAAACCAAACAGGAGCCTTCAGTCAAAGTCAAGGGACAGGACATGTCCTTGTCTGCCAAGCCCAGAGCAAAACTCAAAATACCTTGCTCCGGTCAAGTTACACAAAGAAGAGAAAAAGAAAATTCTTCTCTGGTGGTTACCCTCTATCTCTGTTCCTCAGCAGTATTCTCCATCCATATCCTTAACCCTGACACACAAGGCTTCACATGGAAAAGGAAGGAGAGAAATTAATTCTTCACAGCTGGTTCTGTCTTGCAATGCCTTGCTCTCAAGGACAGGCAGCTGTAGCCTTTCTGGCCAATTTTCAGATGGATAGCATCCAAAGTGATCTTCTTGCCTTAAACTTTCCCAAGTGGAGACATTCTGGCCTGGGTAAGTGAGATGTATGTCCATGTCCCTGTGCATACAGATAAATGGCATTCCTGTACCTCTAAGGCATATGGATAAACCCCACCACTTCCTAGCTGCTGAGATCCTCCAGGGACATTTTATGCAAATTATTTAATGAGCATACTTCCAAAGGATTTGCATGCAGGCATAACCTTAGCACAAGTGCAGGTCTAGAGCACAAAAGCTAAAATCCTGGCCCAGAGGGCTGGGAAGGAGGAGGTGTGGGTTGCTGGGACTCCACCCTGCCTGGGGCTGGCAGTGAGTGCATCCCTCCCCTGCCAGAGGGACCAATGTTCTCCAGTCCTGTCCCCTGTGCAGGATGAGTAACTGCTGGCTGCACGCTCAAACTCCTGTTGAAGTCAACCATGAGTTTTCTCAGCCTTACTTCCACCCCTCTGTCATGCACAGCCCCTGGTTCCCCCTTGCTACCACCATCAGGAGTTGCCAGAGAAAGGAAAAGGAGCGGCAGCAGGAAGAAGCAAGGGACGAGCAATGGGAGGATACTTATGTTGTTTGTTTTGTTTTAATCTGGATCTTGGCAGCCTTTGTTTTGGTGAGGAGGGAGCAAAAGAACAGCACCTCAAAGCTTGTGCTCAGCATAGGGAAATTTATATCAACTCCATGAGCAGTAGGCAGGTGCCTGCAGGCATGGGACTGCATGGACAGCCCTGTGACCCAACACAAAGGCACAGGGACCTTCTCTGGGGAAGGTGAGGGGACAATGACCCCGCAGAGGGGAAGGAGAGGCCTTGGCCTCCCCCACTGGAGAAAGGATGGCTGCTGGCGCAGGGCAGATGCAGGATGGCCGAGGGAGGCGGCGGGTTGGGTGACAGCAGCCTGGGCTGCAGGTGTGTGTGTAAGAGGAGACACTGGCTTACACTTGGCAGCCCCGGGAGCGTGCAGCTGATTGGGAATGAGTTATGGAGGCAGCCGCCTCCTGCGGGGGAAGCCCGGCGCTGGGAGCTGTCCTGCAGCAGGAGGAGCAGGGCAGCCCAGAGCCCGGGAAATGCTGGGGAAAAAGGGGCAAATCCTGCCACTGCACTCCTGGCCTGCTGGAAGTGAGCAAGGCACCGAAATTCATCTCTCTCCAAAAGCTGGAAGGAGGCAGCCCCGGTGGGAAGGGAGGGACAGTTCCAGAGGCTGGACTGCCCTCCTCCAGGGCTGGTCACACACTCACATCTGATGCACATTCTCCAAGCTGCAAGGGATGTCCCCTCCCAACCGTGCTCAGAATTCACCTCCTGGTCTGGCCACTAGGCTTTTCTAAAAGCTCAAAGTTCATTTGCTAAGAAATATTCTTGCTGCATTACCTGAAAACCATCACTACCTTTACATAACTGCAATAAAACAGCTTTCCCTACCCAAAGGAGAATAGAGTAAAATTCCACAGCACTCAAAAAATAATAACCACAGCAAGAGAACTAAGAAGTTCAGGCTGAAAACGGGGCTGCAGCACCAAGAAGAATAAAATGAAAATTTCCCCAAGCAGAGAGAATGGCCGGAAATAGCTGCACCTTCCCTCTCTGCTCCTGTGAAGTCAGGTTACAGTGAGAAAAGGCATTTTAAAATGGCACCAGAGTTTCTGAGTAGCATGGAATATTTACAAAGGCAAAACCAAAGCAAAAAAAAGAGCACACAGTGTGCTCAAAGTAACAAAGAAATTCTGTGATACAGCAGGTAACCGAGCTTGGCTCTGTAGAGACTGAGCATATGCTGTAACTACTGGATCATCTTTCTTCTGTATTACATTTGCTTAGCTTGGTGATAAAAGTATGTCTTCCTCCATAGGCATATTGACCACATAGTGCTGAAGGTAGATTGTGAGGTTTTATGTTTGTTTATCATGATACATGCAAACAAAATACTTGTCTTGCAAAATATTTTGGCTGCCATCCACCACAAAATAATCTTTAGGCAGAAAGCTCATCTAAGGAACTCCTTCTTTTCAGCCACCAGAAAGAGTAATTAAAAAACTAAAAAGCATTTGCCTGTCCATTTGGAAGCCAGCGAGCAGCTCAGCTGGGCAAAGAACATGGCTTGGTGGAGTTTCTGATTAACAAAATGCAGCAACTTTAATAGGAGACTTCAACCCAGCATAACAACCCTCCCTCAGCTCTTCTCACTTTCCCCCTGCCGCCTTCTAAAGGTGGTTATCCCAGAGGTTATCTTAACCAAAAAAATGCTTGAATGCAGTTATCTGGGGAGGCACAGTTTCAAAGAGAGGACACATAAAAATAATTAAAAGCAATATTCACCTCTCCACTTCAGAGAGCTCCTGTTTGAGCTCCAGAGGGATGAGAGGGAAAGTAAGGGATGCTTCCTAGAGAGCAAGTAAGGTGAACCAGGACAGCAGAGGGGTAGGCTCAGGACAGTGGGGAAGGTAGGAAACTGGAGCAGATTGTGGCAAGTGGGAGACGTGGTGGGGAAGGCGAAGCAGGTCTGTAGGTGGGGAAGCAGGGAAGCAAGGGGAGCGGGGCGGACAAGAGGATTTTGGAGAGCGGCTAGCCAGCTGGCACACACATAGCAGCTGCTGCTGTGTCAGCCTAGGAGAGTAGCTGCAGCTGCACGCTGGCCATGAATAGCAGAGGAGCAGCGTGCCGGCTGGCTGCTGGAGGGACGGGGGCAGCGGGGCGCTGAAAAGGCAGGGGGAGGCTCTCTGAAAGCTTTTCTGCACGGGGAAACTTGACAGCCCTTTGATTTCTGAGCTGTTTGTTCTCCAATTGTCCACTCCAGTGGATGAGCAGCACGAAAGAGTTAAACGGGGAGAGGGGGGAGGGAGAGAAACCGTAGGAAAACTTGGGTCCTAAATGCAGATCTGGGCTTTGATACTGTATCCATAGCACGCAGTTGTCTGCATGTATAGCTTTCATAGTTGTCAGCGGGGATCAAAATCACAGGGTGCTTAAACTAAAGGAGAAATCTCCACGCAGTTACCCTCATGTTTGCTTGAGCCACCACTGGAGGAGGACATGATCCAGCACTTGGCCATCTGTTCCGTGTGCAGCACATGTCACTCCGCAAGCCCTCCCGTGGGAGCTCCTGCGGGGCTGTGGGTTCACGCAGGCTTTGTGCCTCCCCACGAGGGTGGGTGCTCACACCCCGTGCGCTGTGCCACGGCCGTGTGTGGTTCTGCACAGCTGTGGGTGCGTGCACCCCGCACACGCCTCTGGGGCCGTGGGTGTCGCCAGCCCCAGTGTTCCTCTGGATCCACGCGTGGGAGCGTCCACCCCACACACTCCACAGCTGTGGCTACACACACTGTGCGTGCTCTTTCACTGGCATGGATGATCCCATGCTCTGTTCTCCTCCATGGCTACATCTGCACATACCATGCCCCTACATCCCTGGAGGCACAGCCAACCATTGCCATCGTCCGTGACTGAGTGCACAGTGTTCCTCCACAGCTGAAGGTGATCCCCCCTGAGCACTCCTGCACAGCTGAAGGTGATCTCTGCTTGAGCACTCCTTTAAAGCTGTTGGTGATCCCACCCTGAGCACTCCTGCACAGCTGTAGGCAATTCCCCCCAAGCACTCCTGCACAGGAGTGCTAATTCCTGCATTATTGGGGTACTCCCACCCCAAGCATTCCCTGGCTGTATGTACCCTTCCATGCCTGTCTGCACATTCCCTGGGCAGTTCCACCCTAGCGTGGGCGCACACATCGCCTGCTCCCTTACAAGCAGAGGTGCACCCACCCTACGCCTCCTCTAAGCATCCCGTGGCTATTCCTCCAACACCGCGGGCTGGGTGTCCACCCCGCGGGTGTCCCGCATCTCTCATCCCCCTCCAGCACCTGGCGGGCCCTGCTGCGGTCAGCGCAGGGCGGAGCGAGAGCCGCCCGCCGCCCTTTAAGAGCCGCGGCGGGAGCGGCGCTGGCCCCACCCGCCGGCCGCGGGGCCGGGCCGTCCCCCTCATTAATATGAAGGCGGCGGCCGCGGCGGCGAATGGGTAATGAAGCTGTCACTCCGGCACCTACTTGTTGGGTGTCCGCGGAGCCGAGGCGCACAGAGGGCGAGCGGAGCCCGCGGGAGGGGAGCGGCGGCGGAGCGCTCCGGGCGGCCCCGCCGGCAGCCCATGCCCTGCGCCCCCCGGCGCGCTGCGGGCGGCTCCCCCGCCGCCCATGCCGCGAGCGGCCGCCGGTCCGTGGCCGGTGGGCTCGGCGGGCTCCTCTGAGGCGGCGGCGGCGCGGAGCAGCAGCGGGAGCAGGAGGCATGCGGGGCGCCGGCTGGCCGAGCCGGGTCCCCCGCGCCGCCGCGCTCGGCCTGGCGCTGCTCCTCGCCTCCTGCGTGCAGGTAGGGACGGGGCGCGGGGGGCTGCGCTCCGGCCGCGGGGGCCGCGGCTGCCTTCTGCCTGCTCCCTTTGCACCTTGCTCGTTTCTTATTTGTATTTCTGTCTATAGCGCTGTGTGCGTGTATGTATGTATATATATGTACACATATGTATATTGCCCCGGCGGGGTTCAACCCGCAGCCGGCGAAAGTTGTCGTGGGGAGCCGGGGACCCGCAGCACCGCGCTGCTGGTGTTGCCCCCGGCCGCGGTAGTAACGAGGCTGTCTCCCCTTCGGTTTTTATTTTTAGGTGTCCCGGTCCACGGGCTATTTCGAGCTGCAGCTTAACTCGGTGAGGAATGTAAACGGCGAGTTGTTCAATGGGGAATGCTGCGATGGCATGAAAAGCCCCGAGAACCTGGACTGCTCTCGGGACGAGTGCGACACTTACGTGAAAGTCTGCCTCAAGGAATATCAGGCCAAGATCACCCCGGTCGGACCCTGCAACTACGGATTCGGATCTACCCCCGTTCTCGGTGGAAATATTTTCTATTTGAATAGCAACAAATACTCGCACCAAGGCAGAACTCCCGAGACGGGCAGGATTGTTATTCCCTTCCAGTTCGCGTGGCCGGTAGGTCTTTTATCGCGTTCTCGTTATCAGCCTTTTTTTTGTGTGCCGTTCCCCCGCGTCTGCTCCCGTCGGCGCCGCTCCCGCTCCCCCGTTATTGAGCGGGGCCAGCTGCCGGGGCGCTGCCTTGGGCGCGGCCGCCGCTTCCCGGGGCTGCGGGGCACGGCCGGCGGCGCGGGGAGCGGGGGCGGCTGCGCGGCAGGAGCCACCGCGGGTGCTGCGGGAGCTCCGGGCTCGCTGCGGGAAGAGCCGCGTGCGGTGGTGGCCGGGCCCCAGAGGCTGAAGGCAGGCAAATCACAATACCGGGGAGAGCCCCCCCGTCCCCGCCCGCAGCAGAGCCCGACGGCGCGGCCGTGGCGCGCTGGGCTCGCTGCGGGGCTGCGCCGGCAGGGGGCGCTGGCGGCGGGCGCAGCGCGCGGGCCGGGGCGGGGGCGGGGCGGGGCGCGCGCCGGGGGGTCCCAGCACCTGCGCGGGGCGGAGCCCCCGCACCTGGGCCGGGCCGAGCCCGCCTCGAGCCCCGACACCGCCGCTGTGCCCGCCGGGCTCGGTGTGCTTGAGGGGCTCGGTGTCCTTGAGGGGCTCGGTGTGCCCGCCCGCCCGCCCGTGCGGGACCCCGCGGCCGTCCCCGCGCCGCTCTGCCTTCCGCTCCGCCGCTCGGGGCTTTCAGCGTGTCGCCCCCACAGCAGCGCGCTCTCCCCTCAGGCCGCGCCGCACGCAGAGTGGTGCGGGTCGGAAGGGACCTGAGGGACCGAACAGTGTGGGCTGGAAGGGAGCTTAGGCACCGACCGGTGTGGGTCGGCAGGGACCTCAGGGACCATCCCGTTCCAGCCCCGCTGCCGTGCGTAGGGACAGCTCTGCTAGCCCGCGTTGCTCAAAGCCCCGTCCAGCCTGGCTCTGAACGCCTTTAGGGATGGAGGACTGCAGGCAGCGCTGCTGTTGTCCTTGCAGCCTGCATGCATTGCATCCTCCTGCTTTTGGGGGAGCTGGGTGCGGACAGCGCCCGGCGCTGGGAGCGGCCGCAGGCAGGGAGGGAGGGAAGGCTGGGCTCCCTGCCCGGCTGCAGGCAGGTAGGATCCTGCAGGGAGTTTCACAGCTGTTGCCCTCAGCCCGTCCAAGTGGGCCACGGGGTGGAAGCTGGCAAGTTGCGAGGTGCTGAGGAATGGGGATGGTGCAGTGCCCCGGCGCGGTGCGGAGATGCGTATCGGAAACCTCGGTACCTGCGGGGTGCGTTTGGCACCTGGTGACTAAGAGATGAAATGGCCCTTGCTGACCTCTCAGACTGTAGCTGGCAGGATCTCGGTTACTTGGAGAATGCCTGCTAGGAATGGAGACAAAAACGCTTCATTTGCATTTCAAGCTAAAGGAAGCCAGTCTACATAAATCATTTCACTTTCTGTGCTACCAGGGACCCTCCAACCTCTGATGCTCGTGCCTCGCAAATTTAGGACTGAGTTTGCTGCAGTTAAATGTTTAAAATAAAGAAGGTAAAACGGATAAATTTTTCCATGCAGAGGCACTTAAGTTCTGGTTGCCAGGTTGGGGTGTTTTGATGGCCTTTGTTGGTCCTGTGCCCTCTTGAACTTGGAAATGTTCCTGTTAATGGGGATAGTCGATACCGTAAACCCAGGGTATTTAGAACTGTGTTCTTAAGTTATAAGATCAAAGAGAAAATTAAGATTCTTTCTCCTCTTTATTGGCTGTTTAATACAGACTTGATGAAATCGTAAACTCTTCAGCAGGAGATTTCAGTAACGTTAGCACCTCAAACTTTGTATGTTATCTGCATGAGGAAGTAAAGGTAATTTAACTCACGCTTTTATTTTGCCAGTTTCTAGTATTGCTACTTGAAACACAAGGAGAGTTTGATAATCCTTGCACTGCAGGTCCCTAAGCCCAGCCTCGTTTGAATTTTTCTCTGTTGGAATAAGCACATTCTTACCTTGCAGCTGCCGGATATTGTTCTGTGCTCACCCAGTCCCAAGTAAGGCTTGTTTGACCTGCCTCTTGCAGGTGAATTAACTCAGTGTCCCCAGCCCACACTGCCCTGTCTGCTCCTGTTTCTTGTACCGTTGGCTCCAGCATTTTGAGGGAATTGAAATACTCAGGGTATTTCTTTTTTCCACCATTTTTCCCCTGCAGCTGTTGCAGAGTGGGCTGTAATTTATTTAAACAGTGCCACTGCAGTCTAGTGGGTGGTTAGCTGATTTTTGGACGGTTTACTGAATACTCTCCCAGCCCACCCCGGGTTCTAAAAATAAGCTGTGGAGTAGTTTTACTTACAACAGCCTGTGGATACACCTATGGAAAGAGGTCCCTCCTGTATGTTGTAGTTAGGTCTTGAACTCGGTTCAGTCTGTTGATGGGGCACACAGCATTTTTGTCAAAGCTGTGCATAAGCTGTGTAGGCTTTGCAAGGAGAGGCTTAATTGTAGTGCTGGTTTATCACGAGGGGGTTTTGAAGTAGATTGAGTTCCTGGGTTAGGTTTCAACTCCCCGGGGTAATTTCTAAATTACTCTTAAATAATATTCTTTCTCTCTTCGAGTTTGCCACTGAGAAACAATAATATGGGCATAGTCTTTTCCTATGACTTTTATTTTCGCTGTACAACTGTAATGAAGTTACTGTTTCTTTAATGTGATGGCAAGGAGCAAGAGTAAAGAGCATTGGAAATTGTGTCCTTCACTTATGAAACAAATTTGCTTTGGCATTGGGAAGAGGATTTATTTCAGTAGTTCTAGCTGTAATTTTTGAGATTCATGGTAAGGAAAACCACCATGAGTATATGCAGAGTTTTTAGTGAACCTCACCTGAGTGGTAACTTCCTCACTTAGACACTAATGCAGTAATGTATAAATTGCTCAGGGTGGGAGGGAGTTTCTAAAGTCTGTGTGATACCACAGTGTCCCAAGCTAGCAGTAGCTGTAAAGCAACTAATTTCTTGAAAAGTGATTTGTTTTGTTTTACTGTTTTTTTTCCTTTTTTAATTTTATGAGGTAAATCTTTTAGTTTGGACAACTGTCTTTTCTGTAAAGCTGCAGTACCAGAGTTCAGTGACTTCCAGTGTTTGAAACAGTGTCAGTTATCCAGCTTATTCCTATTTCCTGTCCTTCTTTTTTTTAATATCATTAGTCTGATCTCTGATTTGCAAGAGGGAGCTTGGGATACTGCCAGAAAGTTCTTAAAATTGCTACCTTGGGATACATCATCCACAGAAATCTGGCAGTGGGAGAGGCTGAGGAACAGCTAGAACAATACAGCTGTCTTCTTCACCCACCTACCTCACATTTTTTTCTTTGCCTCCTGCTGTAAAACTTGAAGCTTAATGCTTGTTTGAGATTGTTAACAAACAAATGATGCAATTAAAATTTATGTGCAACTTTAAAACAAAGAAGACAGAAGAATTCAAGTAGCTTTGAAGTTGATTCTGATCAGTTACAGTTTAGGCTTGTTAGTCTTGAGCTTTTTTTTTTACCCCTAGCACAAAGTTGTTTGTTCAGACACTGAAGCTTCACAAATACCTGGCACATTAATATTTATCAGTAGCCATTGGCAGAATTTTAGATTTGGGGTTAAGCGAAGGTTGCTTCTGAAGATGGTGTTTTAAAGTTGGTTGTTCTGTGGGATGGGCTATGTGGAACCATTTCTTGTACTCCTTTGCAAGATGCCATGAAATGGAGTTGTGTGTGGTTTCTCCCTCCACCCTGTTCTTTCCCTCAGGGAATTCAGAGTTTTTCCTGTACCGTAAATGCTGGTATGGCATCCATGACTTCAGTTAATTAGTCATATAGAGGAATTGTTCTGACTAGTTGAGGATGCTGAAATCATGTATTGCAGTATGCACCATTGGCTCCTCTCAGCCCCTGTGTTTTTGAGATCCTGCTGTGACTGACAGCACACCCATGGGCACTGCATACTCTGAGCTCCCCAGGTGAACTTCAGCGTTCAGGGTCCTGGAGATAAGCAGAAACAAGCATTTTCACCTCTCCTTTTCCTTGGTGCTTAGCTAGGACTCTGTAACCAATGTGGAGGAGAGGTGGTAGAGGTTCAGGCAGCCCTTGCAAATTCCTTGGATAAAGGGTGCCTTCCCTGCTAGGATTTGGAAACTAATTGATTTTTTATTTTTTTTTTGGCACTTAGTGTTTTTTCCTATTTAGAGTGTGACCGTAGCACCACTCTGTAACCTTCTGAAGTAATGTTAACTCTCAGGTAAATAAAATATGTCAATAATTTTAAAGTCCAGGCTGTGTGTGAGTTTCATCTGTGTGCAGTCCATGTGTGGTTCTCATCCAAATACCTGGAGGGGTTGAGTCTTGATCTAAAACATACACAGGAGTGTGAACCATCAAATATGTAAAGCTGTTGAGAGGATAGCTTGGCTGCAGCAGTAAATGTTAAATTTCTTAGAAAGCAACCTGCCCCTTCCCTTGCCAAAACCTGAGCAGGAATACTTGACCTTGAAGCTTTTATTGCTTAATGGGTACAGCATTCTGCCTGGTACTTCCTCATGTCTGGTTAACTGTAGGACTCTGCATCAAGCTCTCCCAGTGCTTTTAATTTGAGAGATGAAGGTGGTTAGGGCCCTGGAAGACATCTAGCCTTCAAGCTCATTATCTGGGATCCTTGGTGCCTCTAGGGAACCAGATAGCCTGGCTGTAGGAAATGCTATTGTCTATTTTTGTTTGGCTGGTAGACCCACAGTTGGTCTACCTCCTGTCTCAACACAGCCATCAGTGCTCTCTGATCAGGATCTTGAGGCTTTGTAATGAAAATATCCTGGATTAGATTACTCTCTGCTCCCTGATAGAGTAAACATGCATCCTGTCATCTTGGATGACAACCCAGCAGGACAGATATGCTTAAATTAGGCAGGTTAAAGTTAGGCCAATTAGCACTGGAAAAACTTGGGCATGGCTGTACCAGGGGAGCAGGAGGTATGTTTTTTCTTATGAAAAAGGTTACAATCAGGAGAGATACACAGCAAGATTTACCTGTAATTAGTTGTTCTGTGCTCCATTAAAACTCCTTCTTAAGGAAACTGCTTGCAAAAGCACAGTTCCAAGCAAGACCTGAGGGCAGGGAATTAGAAGTGAGAGGAAGACCTTATGCCAAAATGTAAAATTCACGTGGTTGTGATAGGCTGTGATGTGCATGCATCACATCTGGTTAGCTCAGGAAATCAGGATGGAAAAAATAATCTAGTTGATAGCTGTATATTCATGATCTACATAAATGTTTAACGTCTTACTTATCAATAGCCTTTTTTCCCCAGATAGAAGGCTTTGCTTTGACTTTCCCTCCCCAAACTTGGTGCATGCTTCCTACCTCTGTCTGCTTGTCAGCAGGCTCTGGGACTCCTGTGGAACTGCCATGCTAAAATGTTTCAAATCTTCCAAAACACCTGAAGTCCTTGTGCTCATAAAGCCTTCCCCTGCTTGTTGCAAATCATGAACAAATACACTGTGAATCAGAAAACATGGATCCATGTTTCCTCACTTTTGGGGAGGTACCTAATGGAATTTATATGCTTTCACCTGCTCAGTACTGCATTTGCTTTGAAGCCTTTTTGATCAGAAACAAAAGGTTGAGGAAATGGTTTATTATAAAAATGATATCCATTTGGTTTCAAATGACACAAATGCAAAAGGTAGTTTTCAGGTTTTGTTTTGCTCTTTCTTAAAAGAAGATAATGGGATGATGTTTTAGAGAGTGACTTCAGCAATGCTGGGAAGTGACAACTCCAGTTGATTTCAATAGCAGCTGCAGGTGTCACCTCTAAAAAAGAACCAAGGCCTTAATGGTGACCACTTCAGAACCACTCTTTGAAAAAGGGATTTATTATTGGCATGCTGTGTGTGCCAGCAACTATTTGCAGCTTGCCCAGAATAGAAAGTCTAAAGCCTTAAGTTTCATGTAACTATAGGAAATCTGTCTTCTAATTTTAAGCAGAAGTGCTCTTTGCACTCTTAATCTTTCATGCATTCATGTCACTAAATCTAGAATTTCTTATGTCTTTGAAATAAATATGCCTCAAAGGACAGTATTCTGCTAACTATTTAAACTTTATACCTTGAAGTTCTGGGGGTTTTTTGAATGTCACAGAGATGGTCAGATAGTAAAGAACACTTCTATTTATACTCCTTGAAAGTTTCCTTAAATAAACATGTGCTTATTTATTGGAAACACTGAGGCTGAAGTCAAAACTTGCAGACGGAGTCCCTCACCTCCCAGCCTGACACACTGACAGTGTGCTTGTGCACCTCTTGTCAGCTTTCTAATCTTTATTCCAGAAGGTGCTCCAGGCAGCCTATCTGTGAAATGCTACACTCCCAGCCACACAGCTGGTGTGGGCATTAAATCTTTGCCTGAAAATGGAATAGGTATTAAAGCAGTCAGGATTACTCTTACACGAGAGGATGTGAGGTAGAAGCAGAGCGTGTTTGATTCACTGCAGTGCAGTACAGGCTTTGTGTCTGGGCTGTTTAAAGATGTTACAAATGCTGTTTTCTCAATTTAAAAAATCTGCTGGAGACATAACCACTTGTGGCTTTAATCTTTAAACAGTCGGGTTTATCTTGAATGTAGTTGGGGTGAAATTGTAATTGGTTTGTGTTATATCAGAATTGTGATATTTGGCCTAATTAGACTGTGTTCCCACTGTATTTTAGGTGGCTTGAATGATCCTGTGAAGCTCAAATGTGAGTGTAGATGTTGAGAGGCTCTGTGTGGCAGAAGCTGCCCTCTGTGTTTGAAGCTACTGCTTGTATTTCTTTCACAAATGCAGCTTGCTTTAGAAACTATTGCAGGTTCAGTGTTTTTCAGTACAAAAGCTGCAAAAAATTAAGCTTTTGTCAAACAATTAATAATGTAGAACGACTACCTTTTCATGAGACCAGAAATGATCTCATGAATTTTTAGTATATTTGTTAATATGTATTTTTGTCACAAATATTTTCTTGTATGAAGGGAGATTTGAGACAGATGTGTAAGGTAAATCATGATTTTGTTTTTTAACTTTGAAAATTACTTTTGTGCCCTGTGGCCACCTCTGTTGAGTAATGCCTTTGAGTCACTTCATGTAGATGAGATGAGTGGAATTCATCTTTTTTTGTGCAGTCTGACTCCTTTGCTTGTTTTTCCTCTAGGTGTTGCTTTGTGTTGGCTCTGAAATACGTGCTATGGGTGTACTTTAAAAACTACTCTAAGTTCATAAAGCAGCTATGATCACACTGTATACTTAGTCATCTGCAGGAGCTTTAGGTGACTGTGTGCCAGAGATCTTCCCTCCCTGCTCTTCTGAAAACAGGCCCAGTGTTTTGTCAACTCTCTGTGGGTCCTGCTTGTTGCCTGCTCTGTTTCAGCCCTGCTCAACCTGAAGAGGAGACATCATCAGAAAGTGACCCTGCCTTTTCTGCCAGCACACCCATTTGCTTTCCCATGTTCCTCTGCAGTTCTAGCTCAGTAATTCTCTGGTCTGGAAGGAGCTTGAGAGCATCAGCTGGGAAGGAGAGAGGCTGCTTCAAGGAGTGAGCAGTAAATACTGGCAGTGCTTCTCTCTCCTTGATGCTTATCCATTTGCTTACCTGAAGGAGAGTTGCTGCTGTTCCTTGGCAGTAATTCCACCATTCCCTCCCTCTCCTGCACTGTGCTAAACCTCTGATGGGCTTTTTGCTAGAAATCTGCTCTGGCTTTGGTCAGTGGGTGTCTAAAACGGGTCAGTCTCCGGTCAGAGGTGACGGCTGGAGGCATGTGCTGTGTCCATTCAGTGCTTTGGAGCTGCTCACAGGAGGTGCAGCCTGACCTCCCCACCCCGTCCCTGCTCTCAGGGCTGGGGCATGAACCAGTGTGGGTTGGTGAGAGCCTCTCTGCCTGTTCATGTTAGACACCACTCACCTTCTGTCTCCCTTGGGGTGGGCAGCCCCTCTGGGAGCTGCTCCTTCCCCTCTGTGCACCTGAGCAGACCTGTTGGGAGGGACAGAGCTGGGGAGAATGCTGTGATGGCTCTGGTGTAGATCACCAGAGTCAGGGAGGGGTGGCCATCCCTGATGTAACCACTCTTTGGTGCCTTTGCTTACTGTACAGGAAAAATACTCTAAATGATTGAGTGCTGTCTTCAACAGTCTGTCATGTGCCCATTGATACTGCAGACAAGCAGCAGTGCTAGACTAGGACTGAACAGATGAGTTTATTTTTTGATTACTCCAATGCTTTTGCTTTCTTTTTTATTTTTTTCTGGTCTGATGGCCAGACTGTGCTTGAAGATAGTTAATTTTAGAAGTCCAGTGTGTGCAACATAGTAGACACATTTCAGCATCACCAAAGACTTAAATGCTATTGAGCTTTGAGAGAATTGCTTGCTATTTACCTGAAATGTCACTACCACTGTTCTTGCTATTAACCATTTTCCCTGTTATTATATTAGGGGAATGATTTACAGTTATAAAATGTTGTTTAAGAGTTGAGCTATACCTTATGCTCATTTGTTAAACCATTCCCAAGGGTTTTCTTCATAGTTGTAACTAGCCTTTAATTTGTATATAAAGGAGAAAAATGAAATATTTATTTTATTATTACTGTTTCAGATGCTAAGCAAAGTGTAAAAAGCATATATAACATAAGGATCTTCTGATAACATGAGCTCTGAATCATATAGTAAGCCTGGATTTTATCTCTGGTTGCAATGACTGTTTGCTCCTCAGTAGGAAGCTACATTAGATGGAAGGGACAAGGCATTTCAAGGCTAAATGACAATCTTAGTCTTACTTGATTAGAGCTTGCAGAGGTTGCTAAGAAACAGCCTAATAGTCCTTGAGTAACCAATTATATGCCCCTAGGACAGATGCACAGGTGCTCATTCTCTGAAGTTGTTTTTTTTTCTTTTTTTTTTCAGTTGGGTTTAAATTTTTAAATCTGAGATAAGGCTGGAGTATTAGTACACAAACTGCAATCTGTTTACATCCTGCTTTGGGCTTGAAATTCCTGATTATATGTGTCTTGCTTCCAGCAGGATGTGTTCTGGTGGGCTTTGTTTAGTATGTTACAATTTGATTATTATTGTTACAGTGCTTTTTCTAGTTCCACATATTCCACTGTGTCTCTAGTCTCTCCAGTACTTTCTAATACTGTGAACATACCATCTTAAATAACTTTAAGCATTTAACGTTCAAACTGGATAAATTTTACATTTTCAGACTCTTAGTGAATCTTAATACTGATGCAGTATCCTATGGTGGGTGGAAAAATATCCTTACCCCTTCATGCAAATTGGAGAGGATTATTGTATGAGCTAACACTTAACTAAAGCATCAAACAGGGTTCTTCCTTTTTTTCTTGCTTTTTTTCCCTTTTCCTGAATATGTATGATGCTGTTTATAGCATTGCAAAGTTCAACAGTCTACTTTGCAGAGACAGAATCTATACTTTTAATGTAATAGGTCCTGGATTCCAGCTGGAGAACTTAAGATCTAATTAGGGAACTTGTTCATACTTGGAAGACATGATTGACATATGCTCTAAGCAGTAAGTTGAGAAATATTTAAATAGCTTAATTATTGATCTTCAGTTAATTTACTGAAGTAGAAGCATTTTAGAGTGTGCAATTTTTGATACTATTTAGTGTTCTTCCTACTGACTGAGGACAATTTTAACAGCACTTGTCTGGCAACCTGTGCTACTGCTTAATAGTTTTAGCTGCTGTTTCTTTCTTTTTTTTTTTTTTTAATAGTGGTGATTTTGACAGTTCTGACTCTCTTATCAATGACATGATTTTTGTTGTGTCACAGCATGGAATTTCTGCTGTAACTGGGTAGATGTAATCAGCAAAGTCTACAAGTCAGACCATGTGTCCTTAGACTGTTAAGGGCAGGTATATCCATGTGCTGCCCCTCAGTGTGACTGGTTTTGTACACCACAATGACCTGATAGCACCCCTGTGTTGGTTATAAACTGTTGTTTAAATCTTATGTTTATACATAGGCCCAGAATATTTTAGTGTTGTGTTTGGCTGTTGGGCACCTTTGTAGAACAGTATTTTTCCATGATTCATCCACACATATTGGTGCTTTCTCCTATCAGAAAGTGAGGAAGGGAAGGAAGTGGGGAAAATGAAGTGTTTGGACTTGCACAGACGTGTAAGGTGTTGGCTGTCAGATATTTAGTGTTCCTGCAGTGCCTTCTGATGTTTGCTGTTCAGCTGTGATAACTTCAGGGTTCTGGGGAAACTGCCAAGCTATAAACCACACATCTCTTGTTCTAGAAGAGTGAAGGTCAAGTGGTTGCCCAAACCCAGCTGGTGGCAATTCTTCAGAGGTTAATTTGCAGAATTCAGATTCCCTTTATCTAACACTGTGTGTCCTGGGCTTGGTCTGAGGGCTGTCAGAATGTTAATTGTCACAGGCTCAGGCAGAAGTACAAATGTTGTGTATCACCAGAGCTTCTCAAGCTGCTCATATCTACTCCCAGATCACTGCAGATGTAGGTTAACAAAATAAGCTTTGGCTGACAGGAAAGATAGTCTTGGCTTGTGGCAGCTTGCTACCAGTGATAATTTGTTTGTCCCTAAGCCATTAGGATGGATTGTGAAGATTTGGTACTCTGTGAATCTTCAGCTTGCCAAGGAATGTGGAGAAAGTTGGAACAGCAGGGAGTCAGTGGCAAATGAAGTGCTGAAATTGTAAAGTAGTCATTGGGACATATTTTTGATTTATGGCTCCAGCTTTGGACTTACAAAATTACTCTGGCTTTTTTTAATGTTGGCCTACTTTCCATGGCTTTGTTGTGTTCTCTATTGATACTCATGCTTATGAGGAAAGCTATAACATTGTTACCCACCAGAGGAGCAACTGGGGGTCAGCAATGAAATAAATTTGAAGACTTGCTGATATAATCTCCCTTTCATAGCTCCCAGATCCATGTTAGTGGGAGGAGAAGGGGGAAAATAGACGAGTGTTCTGAATTTGCATGCTTAGAGTAAATTTGCAGAGCCTGTGCTTACTTTCAAAGGCTGCTTCATGTGCTTTTCTACCATTGTTACAAAGTTTTCCTTCCAAAGGTGTTCCCATTTGTGGTTTTTCTCTGATTTGTAATAAAGTACAGCTATATCAGATCCCCTCCAGTTTACAGGAATCTGAAAGAGATGATTGAATATTGAAGTTCTGATGCTGCTTTGTTGGGATTGATCATGTCTTTGTTGTTGTATATTCAAATAGCTTGGAATTATGAGCTACATAGGTTATTTTATGCTTTGTCTCTTTGCTGCTGTAAGCAATTAATTTTTAATAGTAATTAAATCCAGTGTAGTGGTTGGTGCTGCAAATGTGATGAAGATTTACTGTAGCCACAAAGCATTGCTCGGAAGATTCAGCCCTGCTGCTGGGATATGATTGAAGCATTTGTCTCAGGAATGTGTTTATGAACTTAGTTTTTTCACAGCTAAACTCTGACTCTACCTTGTATATTTAACTGTGTGCATAATCCCTGTTTAATCCTTTATTCAAGTTCCTTGTGTGTGTTGATCTACATGAAAGAACTTGCACCCGCTCTTGGAGTGGTGACTCTTATTTTTCTGCTCAACTTATTCCTGTAAATTTGCAGAGAACTAAAATAAGGCATTTCATTTCTGATTGCTTCCCTACCAGCCTCTTTAGCATGTGCAGAAGCTGACAACTGAGCTGCTATTTTGCTGGGGGCTGAAATGAAGGACAGCTTAGGTGTGTTTTCCCTTTCTTTGCATTAATGACACTTCTAGGCATGAGCAGTTCTACGCTGTTTGATAAGTCTCTTGTGGAAATGTGGAGTTCAAATTGACTGAAGCTTTTGTGTGACTCAATGTAGCAATAAAAGAGAGACAAACAGAAACACAGAATTTGTGGTTTTATTGTGAGAAGGCCTGTGGTGATGCCTGTGCTGAGAACCAAAGCCATGGGAGGAAAAGAATGGATTTTGTTTAGAGTTGCATGAGGGTTTGAGCCACCAGCTGCTGCCACCACTGTGGCCAGTGGAGTCTTTGTTTGGTGTCCCCTTTCAGCTGTGGCTGCTGCTGCCCAAGGAGCTCTGGAGGTGACTCAGTTGGGTAGGACTGATGAGGGAATTGAGGACTTAAAAACAGTGCCACAATCTCTGCTCCCTTGGGAACAGTGGTTGAGCGTGGGCCTCTCCTCTTCCAAAGGCAAGACATCTAGAGCTCATTAGCTGCATTTGGTTTTGTGGGCATTTGCTTTTTCAAAAATGAAGGAAAAGATTGCAGTGCTATTAGCAGCTAATGTTATTTTAAAGGGTTAAGATTAAAATACTACTCTGTCTTCCTGGGGTCTTTGCATACATAGAACTTGGGGGCATATCTGGGTTTTTTATATATTTGCTTACCTTCTTAGTATGCATATTTCCAATACAAAAGAGAGTGCATGCAGGTGTTCTGTGTTTAGAACAATAATTAAAGTATGTTATTACATAGTTAGTTTAATTCCCTCTTGACTTCAAGTTGAAATTATAATGATGCATGGCTTCAAGTGCCCAGAGGACACTAATATCCATGCCACATGGAGTGCAGAGGGGAGGGGAAGAGCAGTATTAATTACTAGTTCATCTTTGAATTCTAAATATTAGCATAAAACAAGTCTTGCACTAACCGTTAATGGGTCTTCATGGTTGTTACATCCACTTCAAAAGAGACAATCTAGCAATGCTTTCATTAATGCAACGAGAAAGTTTGTGTATAATGGGCTTAATTTATCTTGGACTTCTTCCAAAACTTTAGGAAAAGAGTAGGATGTGGATACTTGGTTAATATCAAGTTTGTCTGAAACAGTTCAAAGGTGGTAGCAAGGCTGAAAGCTTCCTCTTAAATCTAATGGAGTGATGTTCAGATGATCCCCAAGTGTCTGCCTGGTACTGTTCTTGTACATGTCTCTTTATCTAAAAGTCTTTTGTTCCCTAATTTCATCAATACTTTCTTCTGTTCTTTGCTATTGGATTAACTGGGTGGATTTCTGGAAACTCCCAGTGCCAGCTCCAGCTGTGGTGGAAAGGACTGGAACTCATGAGCTATGATGTCATGAAAGTATCGTAAGATGTAGCTGGATTATTTTCTGTAACATAATGATTGGGCAAAATGTGTGTTGATACTTAATCCTGTGATCCTCTGTCTAAACCAGTGGATTCTGATTTTTTGTTTTTTTGGTCCACTAAAACTGGATACTAGCAAACATCTGCTGGAATTGCTACTCTGATCTTGTATATAATTTCTGATTTATTTTCGTTTCTAATCTCAAAAATCAACACTTTGTGTTCTCCCTGAATAGGATGGAAGGCTGTTATTTAAGGTTCAAGTGTGTTTTCAGGATTGATGCACGTGGGGTTAATTTCATTTTCCTTTCTGCTGCTTTTGCTCTAGAACTCTCAAAAAGAGAAATGCAACTGGGGGATGTTAACTAGGCTCTCCTGTTTGAGAGAGGCAGAATATAAACTGTGATATTTGTTTGACTGTTATCAGTAGGCTACTGGGATGTTGTCTCTTCCTTTTATATGATTGTAGTGTTCCATTCCAAATCCTATTGCTCTGGTTGGTAGCTGTTATACTTAAAATAGTGTTGGTAATTGGCTGCCTTCTCTACTTAATTTCTTCTAAGGTGTAGAGGAATATCCTGCTAATGCTATTTTATAATCCAATATACTTTTGAGAAACCACACTGGGACAGGCACAGTAACACCCATATCAAAGGATACCCAAATATTTAACTTTTAATCAGACTACACAGAGGTTTAGTATATATAGATATCTTGGGTAAATTAGCAGAGGGGAGCTGTGCCTGTAGGAAGAATGACTAGTGATTCTTCTATAACTATTTAGTATTCTGTGCTCATCATTAGCTCTTATCAACTACTTGAAACAAAGCAAAGTGATGAGCAGGGTGGTTTAAGACTGTTTTCAGCTGGATTTTACCTTGTGTACATGTCATTCTTCTCTATGGTGTTGATTTTTCTTTCACAGTGGCCATGTATAAACAGAGCATTGCTGCTGGGGCTGGGACAAGCTCTCCTTTTTTGAGGCTGTTTTCCACATGCCTAAAGCTTTTTATGGGATGCTAGGATTCTGCCCAGCAGATCTGAGGAGGTTGGAATAGAATTGGTGAGTTGGGCTTCCTTTACCTGGGAGAAAAGCAGCTTCACAGAGCTTTCAAAGGTTATTGAGTTTCTGCAAGTCTTTTCTCAGGACTTGTTGGAGACCTGCAGGAGAAGGCCTTATGTGCTTACTTGACAAAAAATTTAAAGGCATTTTTGCCTTACTGGAGAGTGTGAAAAAGTTGAAATGAAAAACATTACCAGCAGTTGGTTTACCTGTATATAGAAATGGCTCCAGAAGACCTGTAATGTCTTAATTCCTGATTCTCTACTCCTGTTTATTTTGGTCTAAAATGCAGTTCCTGAGGTCACTAAGGATTCTGATCTCTGCTCAAATTCCAAATTTGTGTTGTCTGAGGCCTGGGCTGAGCCTGTAGCAACAGCCAGGCACGCAGACATTGAGGCCCACCCAAATGGCTAAAAGGATGTATCTACTGTTTCCATTTATCAGGAGTGCTACAGGGGTCCATGCCAAGTATCTAGAAGCATCTTTTGGAAATCTGGCTAATTAACCTGGTTTGCTCTGAAGCGATTGGTTTTTCTGGGATCTTGTGTAATGACAAGGATTCCAGATTCCATGTGTGATTTAAAGTTGTGTTTTATGGAGAGTAGTGTTGTATTTGGGGTGGTTCAATGAAGTAAGGGAAGTCCTGCAGCAAGTCTTTGAGTGTTTTTAACTTTTTATTCCCTTTCATCTTTTAACTCCTAACAATTTTTAGCTGTAATTTCCAGACTGTCTAGGATGCTCTTGCCTTCACAGCTTCTGTGCCAGTCATGCTAAACCAATCTTTGCCTTTCCTATTCTATTCTTCCCCTAATTCTCTCTGGAGAATAAAGATGCTGTTTTGTTCCTTAGGCTGGTTCCTGAGTGGCTGAGAGGCCCAGCTTTTAATGGGGGAAGTATTTCTTGCTTACTCTTCAGCTGGTATGGAATAACATGTGTGGCTGGTGTGACACTTGGCTCAGTGACACACGTAGACAGTGCAGAATCACTTTCTCAGTGGAGGAAGGCTAATTAGGAATAGCACTACCCTTCATCTGTGCCATGTGGAAGCCTGTAGGGATTGGTTTTGGCTAGTGTCAATAGAATAGCTAAAGTTTGGAGAGGAATTATGAAATTATTTCAGTTGTTTTTCTGTGTAAACCTTGGTATACCAGTCTTCTCCAAAACAAGCAGTGTTTTTTTTTTTTTCTTATAGTTAAACCAGGATTTTTTGTCACAAGTGTGCTGATGAATTTTTGTGTGAAAATTGCTATGAAATCATTAAGCTTTATTTTCACTTGACACTTGTCAATCTTCTTCTAGTGCAGTAAGTGCTTGCTGTATTTGAGCATTTCTGTTGTCTTGCCTTGAATGACAGTATGTTCTGCTTTGTGTCACCTGACTTAATCACTATTAAAAGGCTGTCTGGATTACCATTTCCTCAGGGGAAGTTTCAGAAGCCTACAGTCTTCTAAACCTTTATTCTAAATAATAAGATCTCCCAGTTAGTAGATTTAGCTCAGCTTGTCTCTTTTATCTGAATAGCATTTGTTGCATTCACTGCAACAGGTACCTGACTGAATAGCATGCATGGGTTGGTGATTTCTGCATTTCTTCTATTTCATGTGACATTTCAATGTTGCAGAAAGGAGAATCGTGATTAGATTTTTCCATTACGTCTTTTTCTGTCATGGTTTTCAAATAGAAGTTCCAAGATAAAATTATAAATTTGATTTAGAATTGTGCTTTGTGTCTCCTGGCTTCCTTTTCTCCCTCAAACACTGCTTGGTCACAATTTTGATTATCCTGGATAGATGGTAATGGCTCAGGCAAGTGTGCAAGGTTCCACAGTGTAATTGTTTTATTAATTTTAGCACTGTCTTGTTTTAATGTCAGCCATCAGAAAAAGTGAAATGATTGCTTCAAAACCACACCTGTACTGGAACTGGAGTTCAGGGAATGTAAAACAATGTTCATAGGATGTCAAGGGCAAGAATATAGAAAACTGCTTGTCATTGTCCCTAGCTTTGTTTTCAACATGAGAGCCTCCAGAAATAGTTGTGGTTGCTCTCTCCAAAGTATTTGTGCCAGTTTGCCCTTGGACCCACAAAACTCTTAAAACCACTTTTCCCTTGGGTCACCTGTGTGTAGATTTTGCCAAGTTCTGCCTAAAAGTCTTCTCTGACTTCATTGCTTCTGGCCATGACTCCTGTTAGCTTCCTTTCTTATCTTTTAGTTCTTGCCAAGACCATGGAAATAGATTATCTATTCCTGACCCATCCCTGGTGCCTATTTGAAGCATTTCAGCTTTGGTCACATACTCCTGTTGTGTCTTTTCCAGGCTGAGGAGTTTTGGCCAATTCTTTCATTTTTCTCATGGAAATAACTTGATTCTTTATTACTTCTTTGTGCATTTCTCTGGACTACAATCCCCCTCCTAGAAGATTTTTGTTTTTCTCTAACTTCTTTTCCTATCCAAGGTGCTCTTTTCAACAGACTTCTAAATATTAAGTAGTCAAGACACAGAAAAGAGTGGGAGGTAGATCTCTTTCTGTGATCAAAGAACTTGAGTTTGTGAAGGGAACTCGCTTAGCTGGGAGAAGCTGCATGGCTTTGGTGGATTGAAGGACTAGCTGGTTATGGTTATCAAAAGATCTATTTAGTGAAACCTTGCATATCAGTACACATTTGCACAGAAGAGCAAGGTCACAGGTGTCATTAAGCCAGGGTTGTGATGGGCTCTATGAAAATTAGTTTACATTCAACAAGGTTGGAAGTTAAAATGAGATTTGCAATGCTGTACTCCTACTAAAGCAGAATTCAACAAGAATTGTGAAAGACACCATGGAAAGAGATGAGGATAAGAAGTTTTTGAAAGACCACCTAGAATTTTATTGTTCTAGTAACTAGAATTAAGTTACTGGTCATTCATCTAAGATGAAATTAGTTATTTTTTCATAAGCATTAAACTTGCTTGTTCATTTGGGAAAAATCACCTTTCCTCCTTGATGTATTGATTAGTTTTATGAGCCAATACTTTTGTTGAGACTTGTGTCACAGAGGAGGTGCCTAGGAGTGGCATAGGCAGAAGGCATTTGCAGTAAAATAGAAGTGTTTCAAGAAAACTGACAGCTTATAGCATGGGTTGGTATTAAACATTGATATTCTTGTTTCTTGCTGGAAAATCTCAAGAAAGGCAAGTTATCATGGAGTCCTCAGTAGCTGAATTTCCACTGATGGCTTCTTTTTTGTTGTTCTGAAAGTATATGGCAGATGACTTCTAAGTCAATCCTATGGTGTTTGCTGAAATTTAAGTGGCCACAGTTGGCAGCTCAGACTTCATAGTTGGAACTTAATCTCCCTGAACACAGCAGAGATGTGTACATGCTGGAATCAGGGGAAGGGGGATGGATAGGGTGGGGATGAACAGCAGACAGCTATAAAAAGCAGAGGCAAGCATTACTGCTGTTCCCTTGGACTAGCATTGCTGCTATGTGTGTAATGGTGAAAGGCACTGCTTTAAAACAGGGAGGGGCTCTTCCAGGAGCTGAGAGGAGTCAGCAGATGAGCTCCTCTTCAGATGAAATCCTCCCATGACTGCTGCCTGGTCACATATCCTGCAGGTTTTTTAAATGAGAAGCTGATTTCTTGTTTCTGGTGCTGTGAAAACTGTTCCTGGGGTGCCTGTTTCCTTTTTCCTCAGGGATGCTGCTGCCCTGGCTGCAGCAGCTGTCTGACAGGTGCTATCAGAGGTCAGGGCCAGTACTGAACCAAATGTGCCATCTCTGACTTGCCATTTGTCACAAGGTTGACTTGGCTGAGATGTGCTTTGAGTTTCTGTCTAGGGTGCTAAGTTACAGGAAAGCTGTGGAGTCTTTATTCCCATGGTTTAGTTTCCCATATGCAGATGGATCTCCTGAGGGCTCTCACTTTGCTTTTGTGTGGTCTGAGGTGACTGCATTAATGTCCTGCCTTGAGGAGCTCCAGTCTGTCATGGCATTTTGGGCTTTTGTGAAAATGTTTCTGTTTCCTACAGGCATTAGCTAAAGTTGTATGTGACCTGAGATGATTTTAAGAGTTCCACAGCCAAAATGTTTGATGTTCCTTGGTATATAAAGACCCCCTTCACAAAGGGAAACTCCTGCTGCATTCTGCCACTGCAGGAGGATCAGAGTATATTCAGACTTCTGAAGATCTTACTACAAATGTGTTCTCTGGTAAGATATGTCAGGATCCTGGTGGTTTGATCACCCTGGAGAGAAGCACACTGCTCCTGTTTTGTAAAACACTAGGCACTGCCAAATAGATGTTGTAATACCCCTTTGCATTCCTCCTTCAAGTTGTTTTATCTTTCAGATGCATGCAGCTGGTTGTTGATAGGATTACCTCCACCTAGTTGCTGGGTAATTTTCTTTACCTGAAGTGAGTCTCTACCTGGGTGTTAAACTTAATATATTAACTCCAGGACTGACTCTTATTCACCTGTTGTTTTTATTTGTGCTCTTTTTGCAATGAAATTATCTTAATAGTCTAGATTTCCCTCTGCCACCCCCACATGCACACACACACACACACACACACACACTCCTCCAGCTTAGGTTTTGCTTAGTTTGGTGGAGGAGTGGAATGAGTGTTCAGACTCATGTGGGAGGTGATATCAGCCTGTTGTCTGTTAACCATGGCAAAAAATAGCCCCTCTCAGCCCTCCCTGGTTTTGCAGACTTCCTAAAGATTGTCAGGTGGGGCTAATTCACAAAGAGTTCCCCTCACACAACAGTAGGGCTCCAGAGTTTGTAAACATCATCTTGCTTTTGTGACTGGGCCAAGAGGAGTATAACTGCACTAATTGCTCTCAAATAGAAAGCTTGAACTTGCTCAACTGCTTTCTGCTATCTGCTGCTGATGTTTGAAGGACTCTAACCCAGTTTTCCACTCCTAATAAAATGGGGTTGTTTGGCCCTGATTTGCAATGGGAAGGTTTAGGACTCACTATGCTCACTCCTTAAAAGAAAAATGAAGATGTAAAGGATGATCATCTTTCTGATTTTGGGTGGTGGATGGTCTCTGAATTCAGCAAACAAGCTTCTTGCATGCAAGTGGCTGAAATATCCTTCAAGTTTCAGAAAAAGCCCTCTACCCTGTTCCTGTCCCCAAACCCCCATGTTCACCCCAAATCAAATGGGGATGATTTACTCCTTCAGTAAAGGTTCCTATTATGGCTTTATAATATCTGTTTCTAAAAGATAAACCTGCACCCCTTAGACTTGGATTGACTGTGAGTCCTAGATCATCTCAGAATCTTTCTTCATTTTTTTCCTTATTCATTTTCCACCTCTGGGTTATTCAGGAGGAAGTTGTATGAACTTGCTGCAGAGTTCCTGGGGAAGGAAATGGAATATGCTTGCCTTGAAGTCAGCTTTTTCCATGGCAAGCAGGCTGCCTGGGGGAGGGGAGAGGTGCTGAAACAAAAAAAAAAGAGGGGGCAAGCCCTTAGACCCGTGCTTGTCTCACTTGGCTCAAAGTTTCTTATGAAAGCAAGTGTGAGAATTGACTGTGCTGATCAAGACTTAATGGTCTTGGCTGTGAGAGATATTGGTGGTGGCTTGTTCCAGAAGTCACAGAAGTTAACCTGCAGTAAGACTATGCTATCCAGTGTTTGGGCGGTTGAAATGTTTGAGTACAAATGTTTCCATTGAGGTTTGAAAAGAAACAGTATTTTCTGGAGATGAGACCCTGCATTTACTGTGTGACTGCAGATCAGGAAGATAAGGTGGGCTTGGGATTTGTTTAGGAGCAACACTTTTTTCTGCTTCATAGCTGGTTCCTAAATAATTTTGCTGTGTAGACAATCCAATCAGTCCTTTTATTTATGTGAAGTTAATAACTTCTTGCCTGTTAGCATAAAAGTCACAGTAGAATGTTATTGATGCGGAAAACTTCAAGTATTGATTTCATCTCATGCTTCACCTTTGGCATTTTCCACATTGTGGGTTGGAGACTCTTAAGTTCTATACCTGACTGAAAATGCTGCCATCAGATTGATCATCTCTCTTGGGATGAAAATTCTGACGTGACTGGTTTGCCAGAAAAAGCCCCTACCTTTTGAATGTTGATTTGCAGATACCAAGGTGATAGTAACAGTTCATGAAAAGACAGTGCCAAACCAATATTACAGGTCTTGTTTCCCCCCTCCCCAGAAAGAAGGTCTCTGGGATAGTATGGGGAGTGTTTTGTTTAGTGTAAACAGAGGAATAATGCTTTGAAGTTGCTTGTGTCAACACCAATCCTGAGGAAAAAAAAAACACAACTGAGGCAGCATCACCAGGATCAACAGACTTAATTTGTATCTTTCCAAGCTACTTGGCATATCTGTTTAGCTAACTCCTACGGAGTGGCTCTTGCATAAGCTCTGCTCTCCTGCAGAAGTGCACTGATGCTCTTCTGACTTGTAGCCTTTAACATCTTCTGAGTTTTGATGTGATGAGCACAAATGATGATGTTGTGTGTTTAATTCTTTCAAGAAATAAACTTAATCACCAGAGTCAGTAGAATCAAGTCTGTTTCCAGTGCTGTATGTTCCATACCCCCATCCCCTCCCCCTCAAATCAGTGCCATGGCCACTTTAACAATATTTTCTAAATATTTTGCTAGTACTGGTTGAAATGAGCAACAGATAATACTTCACAAAGCTTTTTGTAGAGATCAGAGCAGACTGGAATATACATGTCCTGCTGTTCTATTAGCCTACAGCAAGAGTTGTGTGCAAGTTAAAGCAGAAGGTGTGGTGGTGTGTGTGTATTATGTGTCAGGCTTGTGATTTTGGGACATTTTTAGGATACTTTTGTAGTGTTTTTTGTTAGATTTATGCATGAACTTGAGCACATTTACATCTCTGTGGAAAACATGTTCTTAAATAACTTTCAAGCAGGTCTATTAATATTTAAGATACATCAAAAAGCCAAGACACTGCTGGATGATGTGAGGGGTTAAATATTTGCTGTATAGGTACTCCTTAGGTTCTGGACAAGAGCTAAATTAATGCAAGTTCAGTTGCTGATTTCTGTAAGCACAATTTAATAAAGATGTCAGGTGTCAATGTCTCTGCTATGGAGGAGTTACTTGCAGCTGGTGTCAGTGGATGTGTTGGTTAGTTTGTGTTAAGACTTGCTGTAGAAGAGTGCAGATGTGACTAATGTCAGCTGATGGTAGAGTTTTCATAAAACGAGTATGGCCAGTGTGAAGCTGAAAATATCCTTTAAAACTTATATCCATTAGTGTTATTAAACTTCAGTTCTTACTCTGGTTATTAGGTAGGTTTACACTCAGGGTGAATGTATGGATGTTAAAATTTCCACTAATAAATCATTTTGGTAGTAAAATGTGTTTCTGATAATTCAGCCATAACTGGGAAGCTCTCAGTGCTGCATTTTATGAACATATTTAGTAACACAGATGCTTTTTTGTAAGTTTTCAGCTGTTGTTTTACAGTGAAGTGCAAAATTCAAAGACATGTAAGCAGATCTAGTGCAAGACTTGGTACATGTGGTAGTGGGAAGACTGAGTTTTTTGAACAAGTGGGTTAAGGACCAGTTTTCTCTTTTGAGGTGCAGTAGTTATGTGATGATCCATTGCACTACCACAGGGAGGAATTCCTCTTTCAAGTTATTGGCCAGCTGGAGATGAGGAAGGGTGACAGGTTGAGTTGGTAACCTTAACTATCTTCTCCAGAGGTAAAATAGCCATAAAAATCAGTTTTACAGTTGCATTCTTGCTGTGTCTGTTTGGGGCTTTTAATGGGTGGCTGCGTAAACTCAGCAGAGAGCAGAAGTTGCACAACTGAGAACTGTCCCAGCTGAAACTGACAGTCCAGTAAATACAGATTTGTCTATCAATACTGTGTAATGTCATTTGATTAACATCTCTTAATCTCCTGCAAGTGTGACTGCAAGCCTTCCTGAAAGCTTACACCCCAAATGCTTGCTCATGTGTGAACAGCCAAGTGCCAGCCTGGTCACCCATAAAAGTAGGCACAGGGAAGTGAAAGGATTTAAAAGGCTTGGTCTTCTCTTTGCTGTGTAGGTTCTTTAAACTTATTACATCTGGGCTGTGGTTCTTGACCAGTTGGGAAGAAGGTCAAAGCAAATGCTGGGGACCAGGCCTGTGGGACCTGGGGCTTGCAAAGCCACGAGGAGGCAGCATGAGCTGTGTGGGCTCCTCCACATTTTGGAGGAGCAGCTCTGCACCAGAGCCATAGCTGCTCATGATGTGCTATTAAGTTTTTATTAGATCATAAAGCAGTATTTTCTGCTCCAGAGACTGTGCCAACTTAGACCATGAGGTTTGCCAGCAGAGCTGTGGGATTTCTTGTCTTAAGCATCTTAAAATGCTTATTTATCCTCATTCACACTGTCCAGCACAATTGTGCTGAAACAGTGCATTGCATGCAGCTCTTTACCCATCAAAATTCCTTAGCATCCTGAGTACAGATACAGCTCTGCTTTCAAATGCTATGATGGGAAAGCATAGATGACTGGTCTGTTTCTTAAGACAGCACATCCATGTTAAATTTTTGCTGCCTTTTGTGGGCAGTCAGATGTAACAGCCAATTTGCAGTAGGAAAGACCAGCCCTCACATAAGTAAATGGACATCTTGGAAGGACTTGAGCACTGGTCTGTACTTCCAATACAAATCAATGGAACAAGGAAAACTGAGGGATATGTTAGTAGGTGAGTAGTTAAAAGTGGAAGATGTGGATAACTTTGGACTTTGCATTGATTTGCAGAATTTTGGATTAGTTAATAATTTTGATACAACATAAGGAGACATGCTGTTGCCAGAAGATGATGTTAGGGCAGTATTATATAGAACTTATTTTTTCAACTATTCAATCTGTGGGTGTTTTTTTTTCAGGTAGCAATTAGGAAGAGGGGTTGCAGGTAATGTTTTCAGAGTACAGTAGAATCCTGTCTGCTTTCCTAAGTGCTGAGACTGGGGAGTGCAGGGATTTGGAGGGTGAAGCGACTAAAATGATCTGCTAGTGTTTATCTTTAGAAGTTGGATGGAGTTGAGCTGTGCTGTCTTTTGCTTTCTTTTGCCCTTTGCTTTCTCAACTGATCTCTCTCAGTTCTCCATTTCCAAGGGCAGTGCAAGCTCAAGTATGTCTCTGTCCAGTATGGTCACTGCTGAGCTCCCTTTCTCCTTCCTTTCTTTAGTCTAATCTAAATAATCACCACTAAACCTGTTTCTGTTTCAGTGATGTAAAATTATCTTCCCTAGTATATGTCTGAAGCTTAAAACACAGTAGAAAGACTTATTTTCTAAGGCTGAGTTGTGGTTTGTATGTTAATGTAACTGAGCAGTGGAAAATAAACACTTAAGTGCATTAGTTCTGAGTAGAATGATTGTGCTGCAGTCATGGAGGACCTCAAACAGGGAGCCCTTCTGCTTGGGGTGCTGCACTGATCCTATTGCTGCTGCTGCTCTAAAATGGGGAGGTTTCAGTGTTATGATCAACCCTCCTTGGTGTGGAGTTGAGGGGTGTGTAAAGCACATAAGGAGCTATCTCAAAATTAAAACACACATCTCTTGATGTAGCGCTAAAATAGTCCTAATGACCCTGTGAAAGATGGCTGAATTCTTACATAATCCTCTCCCAAAGAGGGTCCTTGCAATTTCTTGGCTGAATGTCCCCATACCCATGTAGATTTATAGAGCATTAGGCTGTGAACTGTGCACACATCAGAGCTTGGCTCTGTATGAAGATGTGTATAGGAGGATTTTAGGATAGTGCTGCAATGACTCTTTTCTGTTCTTGATGGTTTTACCTTGATTTTGAATGTATGTGAGGCTCTCAATGTTACTTGTAGCACTTGGAAACTATCAAAGCTGAATGGTTTGACAGCTATTCTTGTTCAACTCAAAGCAGTTAAAATTTACCTGTATGCATAACTTTTTTCTAAATAAGTTTAGTATTTGAATATTAACATCTGTCCTACATTTTTGATCATAAACCAAGAAAAATGCCTGAAGCCTTGGTTTAGTGAAGTAAAGGCTTCTTGTTTTTTCTAAATCATTTAAGAACTGTCTGAAATCATGGGTTTTTTCTTTCCTCAGGGAAAAGTACAGTGCCAGGTGTGCTTACTGTAATAATTGTTTCTGCTGTGTCTTTTGTAGTTCTGTTTTTTATGCTACCCTTTCATGAGAAAGAAGTCTAAATTTTTGATGGATGCAGGGTGAATTGTGTATTTCTTCTTTTGATATGTTTTTCTGTAAAACAGATCTGGTACAGACTTAGTCTTTCATGTGCTTTCTAAAGAATGGCTCTCATTCCATTTTAGGGCAGGTGGTTCAGTTGTTTAATTCTTAAATATCCCAGCTGTTTCCCAAGGTTCAGAACCTCATTTCATTTAAACCTTTTAGGGCTCCTTCTGAAGAGCATTTCTGTGGCTAAGCAAAGCTGAGCATTAGATGCAGTGGGAGGAGAGTAATAATAATTCAGTCCTCAATATGTGTGTGTGTGTGCATGGAATGTTTTTGTTTTGCTGGTAGCATGGCTTGTCCCACAATGTTTAATGCTGTTATATTTCATGCTTTTGAGAAGATGCTTTCAAGGGCTTTCACATGACAACAGAGAAGTGAAATTTGGTACTGCTTTCAGTTGGCTTTCTTGTAGCAGTAATATCTGCTTATTTCAAATCAGTTTGTCTACTTATAACAGTTTTTTATTACTGTCTAATTGGTGTCTTGTTTTTTTTCAGAGGTCGTTCACATTAATATTAGAAGCATGGGATTGGGATAATGATACAAAAGCTGGTGAGTATTTATGTAAAGCTTGGAGTTTGTACTTATTCTGTGCTGTATGTGTGCAGACTGGGGAGAGGGGAAATTGTATCCTGCTGCAATCAGCCATCCCTCCAGATCAGCTCTAGGCAAAGCTGATGTCAGTAAAGGGCATGTACAAATCCAAACAGTGAGTATTGGGTTAGGAACTGTGAAAAATTATTGCTGTATAGGAAAAAGAATGGACAGTTGTAACAAAAGGATGTAATTACAATGACTCTTGATAATTAGCTCTAAAAATGTTTACAGATCATGCTAGACCCTTAATTTTTTTAGAAAAGGGAAGATAATCTGTAGAGTTGCACTTCAAATTCTCCTCAGTCTGCTTGTGATCAAGCTATGCAATAATTTCCATGATCATGTGAGCAATTAAACGTTCTTGCTCCCCATAAGAGAAGTACTCGATGTTTTTGTTGAAATTGTTCTAAATAATGGTATGATCCCTTCTCTGTTTCTTCTCAAGTACCGGAGCTCAGCATTTGCAGACTGAAAATGCAAGGTAATACTCATTGTCAAGGCAGGGTTATTGATCTGAAGTGAAAGCAAGATTATTTTATAAATATTTCAAAGTCAGATCAAGGTGCTGATTGCCAGAATGCTGCTAAAGCAGGACTCCAGCTTGAACCTACACTCTGTAAATGGTTTACAAATATGTCCTAAAATAACCAATACTTCTGGCTACAAGATAGACATGAACCTCAGGCTTGCATTGTGGTTATTGATGGACTGTTTCATTTCAGTTGGGATCAGTGTAGGGGAAGGTGTTTGAGCATTAAGATAGTGAAAAGGTTACATATGTCCCAAATCATCATCAGATTCTGTATTAGTAATGGTAAGTTTTTAGTTTAACTGCTACCTGAACCCCTTTTCTGTTGGAGTTAAACTTGTCTTGTTTAACAGCTCCTTTAGCCTTTGTCTATTGGCTGTGTTTTCTTTACATCTCTGATTAATGTTGCTGTAGCCCTTCAGTTGAGCTTGTCCACAGCCTTCTTGAATGGCACTTCCTAAAGCTGGGTGTGGTATTCAAAATGAGATCTTGTGTGCTGAGCAGACTAAGCCCAAATCTTGAATAAATTTAGACATCCTACATAGTAACAGATTGGAGGAATTCTCTTGAATGCTTTGTTTAAAATATACTATGTGGTGTTAATTAATATAAATGATTTCCAGCTTGGGAATAATTTATTTAGGTACAGCTAGTACAGCAAATATTAGAATATTCATGTCTTGTTACAGAGGGCAAATCAAGTCATGAGATGTTGTAGAAAGGACTGAACATAGAGACAGCCTATCCTGTAAATCATCTGTATGCATTCAAGTGCTGGATTTAATTTTTTATTTACCTTTGTAATAAATAATAGTATTGTTAATTTCTTAGAATTTGCTGAATCCTCTTGCAAATCTGTAGTTTTAAACTCCAGATTTCTTTTGAATACACTTGATAAGAAGACAGTCATCTCAGGCTTGTGTTAGGTCTTTGTTATGCTTTTTAGTTAAACAAGCTCTAACAAATCTCTTTACTTTCATTCTTTTTTTTTTTCCCTGAACTTGAGGCCAACAGGATATAGAGTGTTTTCTGGAGGCCCAGTGTGCCATCTCCTTAAATTAACAGTTTCTATGAACTGTGGGAGAGTATATAAGTGTCAGATTACAGTTTAGCTCTATGAGAAACTGCTGATGGAAAGTGAACTTCCCTTTAATTTAGGCTGCCAGAGAGAGGTACTGCAAAGCTGTATTGCAGCTGAAAGCTTGAAGGCTTGTCAGGTGAATTTAGGAAGGCTTTCTTGGCCTGTAATTTGGCAGAAGACTAGCGAAGTGCTTGTCTTGGTTTAATGTTTCTGTAGTCAGTTTTCTGATTTTGTGATAGAGATGTGTTTTTTAGCTGTGCTTCAATTTAGATTTGCATATAGGATTCCTAGGAAGAATTCCTTAATGCTGAAGGTTTTCTCTTTTTTGAAGGATCTTGGCAGTAGGTTTTGCCTTGTGAATCTGTCGAGACGCAAAGATGCTTCAATTCAAAGATGTATTTTTGCAAGCACCACCCAACTGCCAAACAGGCACAGATCACTAAAAATTCACATGTTAGAGAAGAGGAAAGGGAATACAGCAGCTCCTCCGGAGAAAAGACCATATCTGGTCCTGGAGGGGTGAAGTGAATGTCTGTGGAAAGCTTAACTCCCTGTCAATCCTGAGTGCTGTGCTGATCTGGGGATCAGATTACGTGGATCTTCTGTTGCTACTGTAAGATAGATTAATCAAAGTAATTGCCAGAGTCTGTTTATAAACTGATTAATTAGTTCTAGAGTCAGGTTTTGCTTTCCTTTAATGGGGATGAGTAAGGCTGAAAGTTAAAAGTAGGGTCTGTGTTCCAGCTTGGATTCTAAAGTGGGTATTAAAAACCAAAACAACAGCAACTACAAAAGTAAACAACAAAACCCAAACAAGAAAACAAGCAAACAAAAAACCTCCCCTAAAACCTAGAGAGGCTTTCACTGAACAACTTGAGGGTTCTAGAGCATTTGTCATTGTTCCCTCCCTGTGTCCAAGCATCCTGCATTCTTCTTGCACTCAGTAAGGGGAGGGGGACTCAGAGCTGACCTGTAAAGTACCATCTCAAGAGCAAGTCTGCCACAGCAAATGTTTCCCCTGTACAAATTCCTAGAGGGTCTTTCACCCCCAATTCCTGAACTGCTGGTGTGTTTTTCTCCTCCTGTGTGCAGCAGGGTTGGCTCAGGGGTAACCTTGTGGCAGTGTAGCGTTACCACTTGTTTGCTTTGGGAGGGTGGAAGAGTGGGAGAGGAAGCTGGCTTAGATACAAAGTCACTGCAGAGGGCCTGCTCACTGTCATCTGTCACAGCAGCTCCACTTCCCAGGTAAGTCACTTGACCTGGCAGACTTCAGCAGAGCTCTGGGCAATGCCCAACCCAGCCCTGCCTTGACAAGGCAAGCTGGCATCTTCACATGGGAAGTAACTTTCCATTTGACTCTGTGTCTGCTGCAGGCATGCAGTGGTTGCTTTGGTCCTTCCCATTAACCTGTAGGAGACTCATCTGTCCATAGTGCTCAAAAGATATTGCTGAAGAGAATGTGCTTCCTGAGAGGGGCACCTCCTGCTCCTTTGGGTGTGAAGTTGATGTGATGTCGCTGTGTTCCCTTACAAACAACTGCCAGCATCCCCTTTTGTACAGCCCTGTTGGGAATGTCTGACCTCTGCAAAGGGTTGGGGTGCTGATGGGCAGTGTTCTTATTTGTGTACTGCACAGTTAAATACTCTTCAGACAAGGCTTTCTATTCCAAAAATCAGGTTCTCTGGGAATATTAATTAAAGAAATAGCTTTTAGGCATTATCTCCTTTTATGCAAACATCTGTACCAGTATCTGCTTTTCTAGAGAGGCTTGTAGAAAACCTGTTAATCAAGGAAATTGCTTGCGGGCTGTTTGTGTGTATGTAAATTTGAGTAATGAATGATGCTTTTTTGACCAATAAACAGAGAAATTCAGTTGTGCCTTTACTGAGAGCTAAAATAAGAAGTGTGAACCTCTTAGGTGAACTTCTATGGCAGAGTCAGATGCAGGGAGCAAACTTGTCTCATCAAAACAGTTAGGTGTGAGAGGCTGGATCTCTTCAGACACGCTCTGGTATTGTGGGGGAGGAAGGAGAAACCTTGACAAACATGTTCCTCCCTGTGTTTACAGATCTCTCAGGAAGATGCACCTTCTAACAAGGATCAGTGTTAAATTTGAAGTTAAACAGAACTCTCATACTTACTCTGGTACTTAAGAATTTAGTATTAGAAATGAAATGACTTGGAGCTGCTTCCCTCATGCCTTTTGTGGCTCAGGGTAAATTACCTGGCTTGCTTATTTAGGCTGTTAAACCCTACTTGTACTGATACAAGCTTGAGGAAAAACCCTTAAGACTCTGAATACATTCCTTTTCAGAGGAGCTTGTGAAGATAAAGTTGGAGTGTTCAAAAAGATAAAAAGAGCACTCTTGGGTTATTTCCCTTGTTCTTGACCCCTGGTATCAAGAGGTCTGTTCTGCATAGGTATATTTGCAGTAGCTGTAATGCTTGTTCCAGTTAACTGGGTCTGATGAATCTCCATTAGCCTGAAGATGCCTGATAAGAATTTTATTATATGAGCCACTTCTTTAATCTCAGGATCTGTTCTTCAGTCCATCTGATGCACTTAGAGGAAATGCTTTCACAGCAGTGGATGCTGCAGCTGTTTATAAGGAGCCTATGTTGCTTTTACAGCAGAGAAGCAGCTCCACAATGTGTATTTGGTTCAATTTTGCTTGACCATCCAGTGATTCAGCATGTTTTCCTTTATAGTTTCTCCATAGTCAATGGAGGAAAACAAGATTATTAAAGGATGCTGAGATCTGCCTGGGGAAGTGGTGGTGTCACCATCCCTGGGGGTATTTGAAACACGTGTGGATGTGGCATTTGGGGACATGGTTTAGTGTTAGCCTTGGCAGTCCTGGGTTGATGGTTGGGCTTTGATGACCTTAAAGGTCTTTTCCAACCTAAAAAATTCTGTGATTCTATCTAATAATTCAACTTTTAGTGGTGACTGGTGTGGTAAATATTCTGTTGATCAAAAATAAAATGCAGGCAGCCTTTTCTATCTTGCACATGCTGCTGGATGACAGAGCAGTTTCTGCACAGGAATGGGAGTTAAAGAAGGGGGATAGGCCTCAGTGTGTCTTGGCCAGCCATAAAATGTTTCATGCAGTCTAGTCCAAGCAAGCATGACTTACAGCTTATACATTGCAATACCACTTTTAATAATAAAGCAGAGAGATACTGTGAGATCTTAAAAACTGGAGTACCTTTCAATGCTTAGTTAAAAGGGATTCTTTTTAAGTTCAATGTTTTTTAATTTCAAGAGGAAGCATTTTTATAGAAACAAGCTTGGAAAAGATGCCAAGAAGGGAAGATACTTTGGAGAGTCTGATACTTCTGTAATTATTCTTTTCTCTTAATATTGGAGCAGCTGAAAACACTTTACTAAGAAATGCACAAGATTCCTCTGAACTGTCAATAATGTTCTGGTTGAGAAACAGTCACTCCTTGGGTTTTGTTTTCTAAACATATGAGGTTAATGAGTTCTAGAAAGCAACTGGGTAGGTAAAATGAGTTTGCTAAAGGTAATAGCTTAGAATTGCTTGCTGCCAGCTTGACTTGTTCTATACTGTTAATAATTTGAAATTCAGGCTTTATCTCCCTATCATCTCAGCCTCTTTCTGTGTGCAAGTTTTTGATTATTCATTTCTTTTAACATGTATTTTACAGAGTCTTTAAATAAAGAAAATGAGTGCTGAAGCTCTAAGCTGGCAATATTACAGCTATTTCATAAATGTGTATGAAATTAATATGTTCAAGTGAAGCTTGTGTACCTTTTTCTCATCCTTGAATAGCATTTGTAGTTCCAGATGCAATTTGCAGTCACCCAGAAAAGCTCTACAGCAGGGTGGTACCAGATTTGAATGGTGAACCCGTTAGAAAACTCCTGCCACTGGAGTTGCTCGCTGTCTGCCTTTACCTCAATCCCCAAGCTTTGCTTATTCTTAATATTTGCTGAAGCAATTTTGTCATTTCATTGTACTGGCTATAATTGTCTCACCTCCTGGTATTGAAGCTTCTATACAAAGAATTACATGGATAAAGATACAAAATGGATATTTATGTAAATGACAATACTTAGTGTTGGCAGTTTCTGTAGTGTCGCAGCCTAGAATCCTCTTTTCCCCTGGGATGTGTAATTCTTGGTGCAGGTTTGGCCTCAGTGAGAGGAGCCTGGCAGTAGCAGAGCTGCTGCTTTCCATGGGGACAAGGCAGGATGCTCACAGAGTGTGCTGCAACAGGGATCACAGTTATCAGGAGTTCCCCTGGGGCTGAGGATAAGGAGGATGCAGAGCTGAGAATGGCCCTTGACAATCCTGAGTTCACTTGTTTATTTCTTCTCAAAATGTCAAACACTAGCTGTCTAGTGTTCTATGGCATGGTTGTTAAAGATGTTTTGCCTTTATTTTAAAGTGAATAATAAAATGGGAACAAGCTAGTTTATGTATTCAATGCAAGCCTAAAGGAGCATTCACTAATGCTCAATAATCTTGCAGCAAATTTAAAGATTGTGGTTTGCTTTGTTTTTTCAATTAAACTCACAGCAGAGAACTTTATCTCAGCTATGAAATTATGCAGATCTTGCAATTTTATAAGAACAAAAAGGAGGCAAGAAGAGCCTCAGATCAAGATAAAGCTGCTAGTTGTCAGCATGTGGGTGTGGTATGTTTGGCTGCCTTGAAAAATAAGCTATTTCCTATGGATTATGTTCCAGGGTTTTTTAATATTTCCTTTGGGACACTTTTTTAAATTGGCCTTCCTGTAATGAACTTTGCAAGGCAAAGGAAAATTCAGTTATACAGTAGATCTTTATCATCTTAACATTTTCTTTGCTTGGTTTTCCCTTAACCAGTTGAGTACTTCTGATTGGATTCCATATGTCCTTGTGTGCTGTCAGACTTAACTCCCTGTTGAATTTACCTTTCTTTCCAAAAAGGTGAAAACTTGTTGATAGAGCGAGTGGCACATGCTGGCATGATCAACCCAGAAGATCGATGGAAGACCCTGCAGATCAATGGTCCTGTTGCTCACTTTGAAGTGCAAATAAGGGTGAAATGTGATGAAAATTACTACAGTGCTCTGTGCAACAAGTTCTGTGGCCCTCGAGATGACTTTGTTGGTCACTACACTTGCGATCAAAATGGAAACAAAGCCTGCATGGAAGGTTGGATGGGAGAAGAATGCAAACAAGGTAAATATGTTTGTTTTGTCTTGGATTAGCCCTGGTGTTTGTAGAATAGGTGTAAACTGCAGTAAGAATTTCTGTGGTGTCAGTACTGTAGCATATTAATTTTAGGACTTACAGGCTTTGTCCTATCAATACAAATCTTTAATTTAAACATCCTCAGTGAAAAGTGGAGCACAGGATACAGTGCTTCTGATGTATGCTGTGAATATACCTGAACAAATCTAGTATTCAGGGAAACATCCATTTACTAATTGACTTTATTCAATGGTGGTGTTCTTTCAAAGCAAAATGATGCATTACATCTGTTAATGTAAGATTTTATTGAAGTGATATCATCACTTACACAGTAGACTTCAGTGCTGTAACAATGCACCCATAACACTGTTTCTGCAAATGAAACAATTTTAAGTGAAAAGTGTGCAAAGCTGAAAGCTTTTTGATAGCTCTTAATGGGAACAGAAATTCAAGTGTAGTTGTGTCTTTTAATGTACCACTCAATCAAATAGCTCTGCATTTTACCTTCAGTAATTAGGGCTAAAATTATTTGATATAGTCTTCTTTCTGCTGAGGGCTTTTTGGTTTTGTTTTCTGTTCCTTTTCAATAAAATGCTTGTTAATGATGGGAAGGACTGTTTTTACAGCTTACTCAAGGTCATGTATCACTTAAAGTTTGGGATTTCCAGCACAATACCAGTCTTACACCAGGTTTTAAAAAAACAGCTGCATTTCATGAAAGTTTGAGTGCTGACACTCCTGCTGCAAAGCTTTTTGGCTGTAATGCTGCTGTGTTCTGTGAAATAACTGTCTGGAAGGAACAACTATTGGAACATGGCAAAGGCAATCTGCTTTGCACACATAACAGACAGGCTAAATGACAGGAGCCCTGCCTGAGGAGCTCCAGATTGCTGCTGCACTAATGGATACCTGGCTGCCCAGACTGATGCCCAAATCTTTTTGTGTCTACAGCTGTGTGTAAACAAGGATGTAATTTGCTCCATGGGGGCTGCAGTGTACCTGGGGAATGCAAGTAAGTCTGCATGCTTGGGTATCTTTTTTTGGGGGGAGGGGGGGAAGCACTGATCTCTCAAGTATCCTCGTTGTATATTGCTACTTCTCAATAAGTCTACTTTAAAATGGAAAAATTCTGTACAAGAACATGGATAGAAATGGATTTGAAGTAGAGGTCTTGTGTCTAAGAACTGCATATACTCTGAACTGTTTTGTGATGCTATGCTATTTTTTGCCTCTATAGGACTAAACAGATTTGCTTCATGTAGTTCAAAACTTATTGAATGAGAAAATCAATATTTTTATTATTATTTTCAAAATCTTTAGGATGTTTAATCTCTATATATTTGTTTCTCTCAAATGGAAGGGGAAAGCTTGCTCTTTGGACTGTTAGAGGAGCAAATGCTCACAGTCCTAGAGCACTCAATTACATTTTGATGGCCAAAATATAAATGTTGCTGTTTCAAGAACAAAAGAGGTTTGGTAAAATAGAGACACAGTAGCAACCCCAGCTTAAACTTTCTCTGCCAGGTAAATTTTTTTGGTCCCTAAATGTGAGAGAACAGAGTGAAATGTTCCCTTAACTTTGTGGTGCAGCTGAAGCAGGCTGTGATAGCAAGGGCAGTTGATTGTTTTCCTGTAAAGGTTCAGGCATTCAATGTAGTAGGTCAAGGGGAAGTGGGTGTTATTTTTACTCTGGCTGTTGAAGAAATGGGACAGGTCCACTTGCAAGTTTGGGATCCTGTGTGAAGTTGAGTTTATTTGTGGTCAGAGTGGTATGCACCATTGTAAGGGTGGATTCACACGGTGGTTCCTGATTGAGCTGTGTTGAACCTGCTTGATTGGAACGATGTGAAACTGAGCTGTGGCTGCCAGAACCCCTGAGAGCTGACAAATACCACTTTGTGACAAGCTGTGACAGTTTAAGGCAATTTGGCTTCATCCCTCTGGCTACTGCAGCCTCCACAGAAGTGGCAGAAATGGGATGCAGATAGTCCAGCTTAGCTGGGCTTGAGCTGCCAGTTCATGAACTGTGGTAGGTGACACGCAGACAAGTCTCATCCTGCTGCAGAACCTCATGTTTTTAACACTGGGGGATGGCAGATAACAAAGCAAACCTTAAATCCTTGCAGCACAGAGTGGTTTCTTACTGCCCTGAAACTTGCATCAGATGCTGCTGACTTCTTGGAAGGTTTGTAGTCTTGTAGCCCTCTGGTCTGACTGAGAAGTGTAAATTTCAAGTGCAGGGCTTCAGTTTGTGTGTGGTTTCACTTCTCAAGCTATAAAAATGGCTTAAAATTTTTTTTTCAAGGAAGATGTTTAAATGATGGGTTCCCTTTTGTGTAAGAATATTTATATATAAAGTTATTTGTCATTTTTCCATATCACTAAGTATCTTCCTTGTGATTTCAAGTATTGGGTGCTCCTACTGCTGTTGGGCATTTTTTGTTAGAAGTAGAGATTGTTGTTGAGAGCTGGACCAGTATCATTTCTGCCTGAAGAAGAAACACTCCTTCCCTTGAGCCTTCCAAGAATGCATTTGTTCCCCTTGAGCCTATTTTAATGAATTTTGATTCATGTAGGGGTTTCTGGTGTCCTGTAGGTGTCAAAGTAGCATCCTAGGAGCCTGTGAATATTTGCTTTTTGAATGCAAGAAGTCTTTGACTAAATATGTAAAAGAAACAGATTTAAACAAGTACAAAGCAGTACTTTTGGTTGGGTGTTTTTTTTGTTATTTTTTTTTTTTTAATGGGGGTTGGTGTAGTTTCCTTTTTAACTTCCTTTTCTCTGTGATACCTGCTGGACGTGAGAAGGCAGAAGCTGGAGAGAAGGTGGGAGGTTTCAAGAAGGGAATATAAAACCTGGGTGCTGTTACCTTTTCAAGGGGGCTGTCAACAGGTGATCTCACATGGCAAAGCCTTTCCTTGCAGCCTGGAGCTGATGGGAAGAAGCATTTGGGGTTGTAAATCCAGGTGTTCCCCTGCAATCCACCCAGTTAAACTGAGCCCACAAAAATAACCCTGAATCTACTGAAGAACTCTGTCCAGGTATCTTGCTATTGTGATGGGTGATTCTCTCACCTGGAAGAAAGCACTGAGGGAAGGAATAGTGGATTATTGTGTGCAGTTTATCTCATTTCTTGATGCCTGTCTGCTCAAGTCAGAGCTGTGATCAGCAAACTGAAGGAAAACAATGGCTTTTCTCTGTGTGGCTACTCTTTGTAATATTGCAGAAAGGTCTTAGCTATATTTTTAATGGTGATTTGGTAGCTTGAGTGTGTTCACACACAGGCTTTAAATTGTGTTTTTAAATAGTACTCTGTCATAGCTATTAGACTATATTGGAAATGTTGCTTTTAACCAAAATGGATAATATTTTCTGTAGAAAAATGATGCTGGCCTAAAAATAAACAAGGCTTACAGACATGACCTTTATCTTCAGCTGTACAAAGGAAGCTGTTATTTAAAAGAAACTGCTATGTTTGGTGCTATTGAATTTTAATCTAGATTCCTTCATCCTGGTTTCTGGACAGCTGCCACTGTAATTTAACAGGTGAAAACAATGTCCTTTTTTAATTCAGAAAGAAAATGAAAATGTGAGAAAAAATATGGGTGTGAGGTAGTTGGGAACCAGCTGGTGCCAAAAGCTACTTCATTGCCAAAATTTGCAGTGCTGTTAGTAAATAGAAAAGCTGGAAAATGGCTTCCATCTTCAACTTGCATAAGTGTGGAGTTAACTTAGAGGTTCCAAGGCTTCAACCAAGGTCTCAAGAAAAGATGTGTCCTCCATCTTTTATGTTCCAGTGTAATTTAGAGGAATTCTTGGATTAAAAGTTACACTACAATCAGAAGTAGCTGAATGACCTGAGACTGTTAATAGAGGCTGTGTCACTGGTTCTGGGTGTGCATTATCTGTTGGTCAAGTTCATGTACCCATATGCTTTTACAAAGTTACACTGTTGAAATGTTTTTCTATTTCTTCTTTGTTTCCATCAAATGGAAAATAACTAGGGATGACCAGAAATCTCAAAATGACCTGATGTAGGAAATGATTTTGTGGTGTGGCTGGGTCTAGGTGTTGTATTTTTGTCATTGTAGAGGCAATTCAGCAAAAATAAAAGTTTCCTGAATAAAGATGAAAAAATACATCCTTGAGGAAATCAAAAGCAACTTAGCTGATGTTGCAAGGATGGAAGAATGCCACCATCCCAAAGAGAAAACAAACCAGTCTTTACCACAGTGCATAAAGAAAGACAATAAACTTTGGTCTGTAGTGGCAGGATAAATGGTCTTTCTTTTTTATTGACTTCACTGGGCCAAAGAAATAGGAGGGCTTATCAAAGACACAACATTGCAGAGCCTTGATGCTGATACTCTTTGTATGTTTTTGCATCATTTAAAGTACTTTGTTAAATCCCATTAAGCTGTCTGGAGGAGAATGAAGTTTGATCTAATGGCTCATATCTGGCTTGGGTTCAATGACCTCATGAAATTAGCAGAGTTGAATGTAAAGAAACCACCAGTGACAGTCTCTTTCCTTGATTAAAACTGCTGACCTGGGTATGTTTGGTACCACTCATAAGCTGTCACTAGGCTTAACAGCTCAATCTTTCACTTCCTTGTTATCCAGAGTGCTATGGCTTTGGTTGAGGTCCAGATAGGCCTCATATCTGGCTTACATTGTCATAGCCCTGCCAGGATGTGGTATTTTCAGAAGTCTTTCTACTTTTCTTATTGCCTTTGAATGTTGGTTTCTCATCTGAAAACAAAACAAGAGACGTTGAATCCCTAACACTGCTCAGCTTGTGTTCTGCAGCCATGGTAAGAGCCAGGTTTTGTCCTGGGAAATGCCAGTCTTACTTTCCACAACTGATATGAAAACTTCTTTAGAGTGTGCAGACTAACTGAAATGAATTAGAAATGGGGTCATTAATAGTACTCTAATGTGAATTCTGTGCAAGGTGGACCAAGCAAGGGCACTATTTTTAAAAGAACTTTTAATATAAATTAAGATTTGTGTGGTTTGAACTGACTTGTTCTAGAACTATCTGTGACAGTTTTAGTTTTACAGTTTTGGTGATTTTATGTTTGTTTGGTTTTGTTTAAACATGTACCTTATCTTTGCCCCATGGAAAAAGTTTTCTCAAGCTTTCTGCCCAGTGCCATGCCTTTTGTAGTCCTTGTGTTCCCCTTCAGCAGTCCTGCAGTGCCTGCAAAGGCTGTGGGCATCTCCCAAGTGATTTTGCTCCCTTCATCTGTCACTTTACACACCCTGCTCAGCTGTTATCCGGTACTTTCTTTAGAGATGCAGAAAAGCTGGAGCTGCAAAATGAGCTACAACTACCTGGAGTATTGGTGGTGTAAAAAGTGTTCTAGTGAGTCTTTGTTAAATCTTAGACTTCTCAGAGGCTATCCAATATCACTGATGTCTCACTTGTGGTTTGTGATAGTTGGGTGGATAACATATTTAACATCAATGCTGGGCAACTATGTCTAAATATTTTATTTAAAAAAACCCAACATCTGGATTCTTGTAAATTCCTTCTTGGGTATAAAGTGATCTGGTGAGGCTTTTCAAAACAGGTTGTTATTGAAAGACTGTAGAGGACTAGCAGAAGGTCCTATCGAGCTGAAAGAAAAAGGAAATAAAATTCCAGCTTCTAACAATTGGGAGAAGGTAAGAAATGGGGATCTTCCACTGGTGTTCCTGAATGGAATTTTTAGAAATCTCATAGGCTGCTCTGAGCAGTAAACTAGAAAAAAACTTGGTTGGAGCAGTGTGCTTAGCTGCTTTGGCATCTGACCAGCTCAATTCCAGCAATGCTGCACTGCCCATGATCCCTAAAAAGTGTGAGGCTGCTGTTTGGCCCTGCAGGAATGCACTTGGTACCATGACTGGGACATCTCCTGTCTCCTTTTTGGTGTAAGATATCCTATCACAACTTCAGGTCTCCAAGATCTTGTAAAAGTCTTACCATTGCTGTGTCTTTGCACATGTTGAGTTCTCCTGCCTGGTGTTACAACTAGTGTGCTTTTTTTTTTTTCTTTTATGTCCTAATGGTGAGGCCTTAGGGAATGTTGGCAAGCCTTTCACAAGTAGACACCTTAAGTTACATAAAGAATCTCATGTTTTGCTTCTTTATTGGTCAAGGAACTGAGGCATGCTCTGCATGAGTGGGTTGGAGGGTATAGAACATATCCTAAAGGTGGATCTGCATCCAGGAGAGGTGAGTGGGTGTGCAGGAAGGAAAAACATGTAGTGCTTGAACTTGTGTCTGCAGCAGTGTGGAGGAGAGCAGCTGAACTAGAACAGTAGATCAAAGCAGTGCAGAGAACTCAATATCACACTCCAAACACTTCAGGACTTTTAATTTTAGACTCTCTAGTCTGTTCTTGTGGCCTGAATGCCTGTTTGCAGCTGGAACATATTGGGTGTGCTCCTGGCATACATTGTCTGATGTTACCTTAGTTTAACCTAAGAGGAATCCAATTCCTTTGTTCCAGAACAGCTCTGTGATGTGAACTAACACACCAGCAAGAGGAATGATCAGGCAGTTCACGTAAAAAGCATGTTCCTGGTGTGAACCAATGCAAATACAGGCACACCCTTAGAGCCACTTATGTAACTTAACTGAGCGATGTTTTGGCTAAAAACTTTTGAACCATCCCCTCTTTTAACTTGTTCTCAAACTACTGGAGTTCTACAAAGTACTGGAGTGAGACTGTTAGCTTTCAATAACTTCCTTTATTAGAGGAGAAAAATGTTTGTAGGGAAAGGTTTGTATCTTTTGGTGTGATAAGAAGGCTGGGGGTGAGAGGAAAAGATAACAAGCTTTCAGGTAATTAAATTATTTGAGCTCATTAATGAGTATGTTTTCCTTTGCTATTCACAAAATTATCTTGCCTATTTTGAAGGTAGGAAAGTGGGCAAAGTGCTTTTGTGACAAGTTTTAGTGAATGAGTACTGTACTGCTTATTAACATTGAATCCAGATGGCTCAGAGTTGTAGGATCTAACAGCTGGGCAATATTGCTGCCTGCTGTGCAACAAGTAATCTCCTAAAAGTTTAAACAGACTTTCTTATGGTTATTTTAAGTAAATAACTAATATAAAGCTATTGTTCTGGCCTATGCAACACCATCCTGTTCACGTCACTAGAAAATTTAGTGGTTTTCTATTTAAGAGGGCTATTTCTCCCCCACCCCTGAATGATGCATTTTGCTTCTGCTCTTAATGTCACTGTTTTTGCTTTGTTTTCCTGTATTGAGATTTTTGGCCCCAACTTCCACTTGAAACATGATTGGGAAGAGGCTCCTTCCAAAAAGTCTGCTTATCAAAAGGTGTAAGAATACCTCACAATGATGTTGTCTTCACTCTTTGTATGATGAGCAATATATCAGTGAGGTGTAACCTGTGATATTTAATGGTTTGAACCACATTGCCTACATCCTCCCTAAGATTTTTTTAAAATTTATTTTTAGGCCCCATATTCTTGCAATGACTTCAGGAATAGACTTCAGTTTGGTGGTTCAGGTGTATTTCTGCATGAAGTGCTGACAAAGCTCTGTAAGTAGGTGTAGAACAGAATTTACAGAGCTTTTTTTTTAAGGTTAACAAGCATAGATTAGTCATGGGATGAGGTGTGCAATACAAAGTTTCTCAGTTGAACTTTCTGCACAGAAGGATCAGGATTCTCAAATAACCAGGAGAATAAACCACATATGAAGATAGTACAGAAGAGCTGAGTTTAAGCTGACCACTGAGGGCACCCTGATTTTCTGCTGTGGTGGCAGAAGCATCCTCCTTTTGGATGAGGAGGAGTTAATCATTCAAGGTGCTGAGGAGCCATGGTTCACAGACCTTCAGGATCTGAGTACATCTCTTCACCTTTCCATATCACTTCTATAATTGCCACTGTAGGATTTGACATAAATTTATGGAGTCTGGACAACATCTCCAGGGTCATGTAGTCCCCTCTTTCCCCAAGGAGGTCTAGTTATTCCTATCTAGTTAGTTCCATCTGATTTGGAAACGTTCAGTTTCAACCTAGCTCTTACTAAATAAGAGTTGTTGTCAAAACAAACTTCCTCAAAGGAAAGCAAAGGCCACTGTCAGCTTTTTCCTTAATTAGATCTCTTTGAGAAGAACATAAGGAAAGCATATTTCTATAGAAAAATTCTCTATTAGACTTGATAAGTTTTGGTTTTGAATGACCCCAGGAAAAAATAAAAACACCAAATGTTCTGTTTCATGCTTTTTTCCCCCACTTTCCCCACCTCTGAGTACAGATGTGACTGTGAACTGTGTGTTCAAAGTTCTGACTTTGAAATGTGTGTAGTGATGAGTGCTTTTGTAGGATTCCCTGATGTCAAATTTACCTCTTTAAATGCACTGAAATTTACTGTAGAAAGTCCTTTATCCTGAAATTTAGCTGTTTGAAGCCCCACTGAGCTGAATTATTGTGGCTTTTTCTGCTTGACAATGACAGTAGTATTTTTTCTGCACAGTTGCAGTTTTTCTGATCTGCCTATTGAAGGCTTGTCTAGAATTTTTGCTCATGTTAACTCCTGCCCACCCCCACCTCCAGCCTTTTGTTTGAATTCTCATTTTTCTTTTGCCCCCAGACTCTCATCTAAGGAAAATGGATGCTGTGAAGTGTGCCTGTAGAATTACCAGATCTCTTCTCCAAGTTGTTGGTTTTGAGATAACCAACAATTGTTCTTCTCTCCCAATTACACTCTGTTGTGACCCAAGGGGATGCTTTAGTCTGGGAGCAGATGCCTGTGCTTCAGCCTTCCATCAGGAAGTTACTAAACTGTAACAATCTATTTATGGTAGCTTCTTTGTACTGCTAATAACCCAGCAAGGGCTAAGATTAAGCCAGGTCTGATTTTTGTTTTGCGTGTGCTGGACTGTGAAGACAACTTTGAGCTGATGAAGTCAGCAGAGGGGAAGGACAAAGGAAGTAGAATCTTGATTCCAATAAGAATTTTCTTTGTCTGTTGAACAATGAGAATCCTTATAGATTCTCTATATTTGGCTTTCTTATTTTGTCAGATGTGAAGAATTTAGAATTGCTTTTTAGTTGATTCTTGACTGGGATGGGAGGGCAGGGAAGAAGTAACTTTAGCCCACTATTAGCTGCACTGACTGTTTCCTTTTGGCTTTTGCACAAGTAGTTGGTACTTGAAAAGGAATTCTGGTTTGAATTTTTTTGGTTTTTTTTTTTTCCTAAATGATGTTGAATTTGTGTTTATACCATTTGGACTTCTCATAGTAAATCATTAATAATTTTCATCTTTGTTTTTTTTTCTTGATATTTTTGTCATAAATGACACGTTCATACCCATAAATGACATAGAACATACCAATTTCTGGGTAGGTTTACCTTTATTGATCCCATCTTGCTCTTGGGGTGGGCTGAGATCCATATCAGCTCTATCTTTTCAGAAGGAAGTGGAATTAACGCTGCTCTAGCACCTGTTAATGTAGGATGCGACCAGACTTCCTGTTCAAGAGGAAATCCTAATTTACTCTTCCTTGTATACTGAAGGCTGATCAGCTTACCACATAGTAACCTTTTGACTTGTAAACATTATGTTCTTTTGGACTGCTTTTAGCCTCTGGAAATCATTTCCCTCAGGCATGGTGGTAACTCTAACAGTAAACTTTGGCTGTGTTGAATATCATGAAAAAGCAGCAACTTTTTTTTCTGCTGAAGTAACTTTAATGTCACCAAGCATAGCTAGAAACTCAAGTAGGTGCTTAAGATGCCTTCAAGTTCTCGAAGGTGGCTGTACTTTTCTTTGCATTCTTAAGCACTGCTGCACTGTCAAACAAAGAAACTTGTTATCCATGGGCTATGGAGAATAAATTGAGTTACTGTGATTATTTGCTTTGTGATGCAGACTTTCAGCTCTTGAAAATGCTTGTTGTATGTGGGTGGGGAGTTGGCTCTGGCTGGGATAGTCATGGTGAATCACTGGCAGTAGTGCCAGGTTTGGCATGGATGAAGATTTGGGTCAGGGCCAGTAAAGTAAGTTGCAGTGCTTTTTTTATTATTACCATCCTCTGAAAAGATTTTTCTGTCCTTGAGGAGGAAGGAAGAGATCAAATTTAGCAAGAGCAGTATTTGTTTCCTCTTGCTGCTGCTGCAGCCAAAGAAAGAGGCTTCTAAAATGTGAGTGTTCTCCAGGCTTCTGCCAGCCCTGCTCAGAGGAGCATCAAGGCCTCTGGGCTGGGTTCTCAGCTGAGGCTCTCCTTGGAGATTTGGAGCTTTTCAGGGCAGGAGCTGGTACTGGGACAGGAGCTCAAAGTAACTCTAGAACTTGTATGAAAAGAATGGTCTTGCAGAGATTCTGCATCTAGAGTCCTTACTTCCAATGTAAGCAGTAAGGGTTTAAATACTGTACTTCCATCACAGCTTGTTCTGCTCCTCTGGGGATTGATCCAGGATACTGAAACAGTGGAAGGGGATTGATTCACAAGGAACCAAGACTCCTCATTTACCCTTCTCTTCCTTGTCTTCTCTCACTGCCCCCCCAAAGACTTATTTTATGCTCTTTTATACTATTTAAATCACATGGATAATAGAATGGTAGTGTCCAATGTAAAAAATGTAGTTTCATTTCTAATGTTTTTTTTTTCCTCTAGACAATAGGGCTGCACTGCTGTGCATGTGCTCAACTCTCATTCAATGTGATCTCTTTATTGCTAGTATGTTTTTTGAATTCTGTATAAGAAATAAACTCTTAACAGACAGAGCATTTCTTTTGTTGGCCCAAAAGAGCAAGCTTAATATTTCTTGGTAATTTAAATATATGTGAAATATAAATATGTTTTTAAAAATCATTAGCCTATGCCCTTCCCCCCTGTAGCATAAACAGTTGCTTCTTTTAATGGAGTTCTGATACAGATTAACATAAAGATACCAGTCTCAGAAGAAATCTTGTGGGGAAATTTCAACTCTAAACCAAATGAATTATTAATGGCTTTTGTTTCTGTTCTCACTCCTCCTTTCTCCAAAAAGTACTTTTTCCATAGTGCCAGTAGAGAACACTGAGTATATAATGGAATAAATCTGTGAAAAAAGGTTTTCTTGAGAAACCAGGCATTGAGAAAATTGTCAAGACTGCTGCTTTTCTGGCTGCCCTGGCCTTTTAAGGCTGTAGCACTCTATAGCAAATTGGCTATTATCTTGAAATCTCTCTTTACAGAAAAACACTGTGGTGCTCAATGCAGTAAGCCAGCTGTCTCCTGAAAATCAATTTCAGCTTTCTTGTATCAATCACAAGTTTTGTCCTAGTGTGAGATGATTATGTGAAGATGGGACTTCTTGTGAAAGACCAACTAATTCATGTCCAGTTCTCATAACGTGTAGTGCTTGGTGGTGTTTGTTGCCATTGTGTGTAACCCATCTGAGCAGGATGAGTTCCCATAAAGGATGTTCAACAGGACTAGTTGTGTCCCTTCTAAACAGGATAAAGTGTTGTTATCTGTTGCACATTGAACAGTTGGCCTTGTTCTTGAGAATGGTAAGTGTAGTGTTGTAAATACATGTAATGCTGATGATGAAGCATCATGTTGCTAACTTTTAACATGTGAACTTACATCTTAGGTGTCATTATGGTTGGCAAGGACAGTTCTGTGATGAGTGTGTCCGCTACCCAGGCTGTGCTCATGGGAGCTGTAATGAACCATGGCAGTGTAATTGTGAAACCAACTGGGGTGGCCTGCTCTGTAACAAAGGTACTTAACATTAATGTACAGGAAAAATAAGTTAAATTGCATGATTAACTGATAACTCATTAACCCCTTTTCTTTTCTGCTAGTGTGCAACTACCCGAGTGTTTCTGTGCCTTAATTCTTGTGTGGCAGATGGTGCCTAGGCATCAGAAATATAGGAAGTTCAAGACAAAAGGCTTGGAATTGTCCTGACTCTTCTAACTCCTGCAATTGTCTCTTGTTCATTCTTCCCTGTTCTGTGGATAGTTACCAGATCACAGGCTAGGCACTGGAATATGGGGATGATGTGGGTGAAGGATGTTCGAGCCAGAAAGGCATCTGTGTGTCTGGAATGGTGCGATGTGTGTTCCCTGCTGACTGAGCCTGTTCTCTGTGCAGATCTGAATTACTGTGGGAATCACCACCCGTGCCTGAACGGCGGCACCTGCATGAACACGGAGCCGGACGAGTATCGCTGCGCCTGCCCCGACGGCTACTCGGGCAAGAACTGCGAGATCGGTACGTGGCACACCTCTCTGGGACACCTGCACTGCCCCAGCACTGCTGCATTGCACTGGGATGTGCTCAGCCTCTCCTTTCTGGGGCCTGAGCATGGCTGTTCACAATATCACCAAACACAGCAGAGATGCTGCACCAGTTTCCCTTTAGATAAGACTGAAACTATTTCTTCCCTTTGACTTCTCTTCCTTAATCCAAATATGCAGTTGGGCTGTAGTCTCATGAAATAGGGAAAGCCATATGTCTAACCTGTTGCCTTACTCCCTGCTGCCCATTTTCTTGTCTTCTGGCTTGCTGGCAGGCATGCATCTTTTCCAAGCTGGGGACTAAGAAAGGTGGTGGTGATGGACACCTCAGCTCCTACTCTGATGTGGGGCTTTGGCCCCATTTTTAGTTTGCTGAATGTGTTGACTATGCTTTTTAATCAACTGAAACTTAATCTTTTAATGTGGGACTTCTAATATATTTAGATTAGTAATGAAATGTTAACTCCTATGGAAATGTGCTCAAACTCTCTTACAGAGTCACCTTGAGCAGTCTGAACAAAAAGTGTCTTCCTTGTGCCTATTGGCAAAATGGAGGAGAGCATTTAGACCACATTTGTGAGGAAGTATGGCTTTGCCTTTAACAGATCTGTGTCTTGAAAAACTGCTTCCTATCTCAACCACATACAAAGATAGCATGTTGCTTTTTTCTATCTGTGTATGTGTTACTCTGTTACACAAAGACCAAAATGTTCATGTTCTAGGGACAGTTTTGGTCTCTGGAGACTTTTCTTGGTTATTCTCACTTTGGAGATAAATGGACAGCGTGCAGTTTCTAGTTCTTTCATATTTTGCTTCATATAGTGGTTAGTTGGGTGCTCTTTTTCTTTGTCATGATGCATTGTTTAATCCTTTTTTGAAATGTGATATTCACAGCTTCTCACTATGAGTTTTGCTGTTCTTGATAGTTAAAATTTTAGGTGGAAAGAACCTTTTTTTTTCCACTTCATTGCTTGGCCTTAAGTTCACTAAACTATTATAAGCAGAAGGTTTTTGGAGTTAATCAGGATACAAATCTTTGAACTTCCTAGAGCTCTATGTGGTATTAAAGATACCATCAAAACTTAAATTTTGCTTCAGCTGGTAGATCATGATGTAAGTTTAGGCTAAAATGGAGGAAATCTTGCCATAGCTTGTCCTGAAAGCTGTGGGGGAGTAACTTGTCTTTTTAGTGAGGAGACAGTGAAAAGGGAGCCATATACTTGTTGAGATCTACAGTGAATTTTAACAGTAGGTTGGTGTGTGAGCTGCCTTAGGTGCTGGTACAAAAAGACTTCCTTGGCTTCTGAGAGGGGAAGTTACCAAAAAGAAGTTACAAAAAGCTTGTCCCTCCTCAACCTGATGGTTTTGTGCAGCCTCTGTACTGTTACAGCCCTACATGGAGTGACAAGCAGCATCACTGCCTGTGAGCACTTCTATTCCCTGCTGTTTCCAAGAGCAGTGCTAGAATGAAGCTAAACAGACCTTAAACTACTACAGCTCAGACCTCTGCAACAGACCTCTGCATACAGGTCTGTTTTTTCTCACTGAATTTAAAAGAAGTGCTGGAGTGCTCTGGAGGTGGAAGTGCATGGCTAGAAGCAGAGTGTCAGTGGGGAACTTTGCTGGAATTTAAATAGAGTGAGTTATCTGTGCTTAGGCCTTCAAGTCATTAGGTGGGAAGGATGATACATCTTCAGTGAAATCCTGCTTCATTTTCATCCTGGGAATCTTAACTCTCTGCAGGTGGAAGAGGAAGGCTCCAAACTTCTGTACTGGTATCTCTCCACTGTTATTTATCTAAATTACTTTTACCCAATGCAACTTTTAACTGCAAGTTCTCCTTAATTGGTACTGGAAGAGTATTTAGCAAGAATTTCTTTCCTCCTTTCTCCCCAGCTGAGCATGCTTGTGTATCTAATCCCTGTGCTAATGGTGGAATTTGTCACGAAATTTCGTCAGGCTTCAAGTGTCACTGCCCATCGGGGTGGAGTGGACCAACATGTGCTATTGGTGGGTATGGGTTTGCTGGTGACTGACCTGTTGGGTTGGAAGGGTTGATGCTTGGTGATAACATGCTCTGTGGGTGTGGAATTTGGTGGTAGTCTTTCACTTTCCCTGTCTTTTAACAGCTGAGCATTGGCAGAGTGAAAAGAGGTTGGGTTCTGTGCAGCCCACAGTATTGACTCAATGCAGCTGAGATCTGTTATCAAAAAGTTATCAGAAGAATAGCTGGACTCTATCCAAAGAAATGCCTTTTGCCAAAGCTTCTTTGTCAATTCCTGACTTAGCCTGTCTGAAGCAAAATACAGAATAGTTCCATTTTGAGAAATATAAATGTGAAGGTCAAAGGTTCTCCCTTTCTTTAATCACAGAAAAGTAGATTTGCACACTTAAATGCTTAAGTGTCTGGTTCAGAGGACAGAGAAGTGGTTGAAATGTATTGTGGGGCTGCATTAGGTTTGCATGTTGCCTGTAATTTGAACACAGGTGGCTTACCTGTTTTCAAACAGCAACTGTCCTCAAAAAAAAAACAAAAACCAACCCCAAAAACCAAACCAAAACCCTGAAAATTACCAACCACTGAACCAAAACTAGCTAAATATGTGTCACAATCTAAAGACATGACTTTCAATGATCATGCAAATCATAGGTAGGTTATCTGATTCTTGTTTGAAGATGTTTGCTCATCTTCTCTGTCACAAAAATGTGAGAAATCCTAACTAAAAAATTGGGTTAGCTGTGTTAGTCTGTGCCTAGGCTTCTTTGCACGTTCTCCCCCTTCATCTCAAGCTAACTTTGAAGCAGAGCCTGTGAAGCCAAGCTTTAGGCTGTGTGATGGAGTCCCCCTTTGCCTTTGCAGATATTGATGAGTGTGCCTCGAACCCCTGTGCTCAGGGAGGGACCTGCATTGATGGTGTCAATGCCTTCGAGTGCATCTGTCCACAGCAGTGGATTGGAGCAACTTGCCAGCTTGGTAAGTAATTCTACAGCTTTGGAGACCACTGGAGATTATTCCTAAACAATGAATAACTCTGTGTGTTTCTGGCATGGTTTTTGTTGAAGAAAATGTAGAATATGTGTGTTGTTATTGGTATCTTAGCTTCTCTTTAGCAGATCTCAAAGCCAGAAGTTTCAAGTGGATCTGTAAATATTTAAGCCCCAATTTAAGCTTACTTGTAATAGGTCTTTTAGAATGCCCCATAACTTTTCTGTTGCAAAATGCAGCACTGGTGATGGTAACTCCTTTTCCATGGTGGCAGAACAGTGACTAAGCTTGTGGAGGCCAGAGAGGGATTTTCCCTGACTAACAAATTGCCTTTTTGAGTTTGGCCAAGGGAAGAGTAAGATAACATGCATGTGCTACTATGGGCAAGTGTGCATTAAAATCCTGTGGTATGTAAATGGTTTTAGTGCCCTACCAATGTTTAATGTGAGCTTCTGATGCTGGGATTGCATGGACACTTTGCTTGGTGCTGTGGTAATCTGTTTCTGGGTTTGTTCTTTATTCTATTCTTTATTTTCTCTTCTTTCACAGATGCTAATGAGTGTGAGGGGAAACCCTGTGTTAATGCTTACTCTTGCAAAAATCTCATTGGTGGATATTACTGTGACTGCATTCCAGGATGGACAGGAGTAAATTGTCATATCAGTTAGTATTTCTTTAGTATGTATGTTGACAGTAGGATGCTTTGTTCTTTAGAAAAAAATATTATAAGTGATAGTTTACGTACTTTAACAAGAAAAAACACCTGTTGTCAGGATTTTTCTAACTTATAGCAATGTAAATTGAAAATAGTATTTGAAAATGTATTTTGAAAGGTAATTAGTATTAAAGTGATCTTAGAGATACACTTTAATAAATATTTTGACTCTTACATGTTTCTGAATAATATATACTGATTCCATTTAAAATACTTTAAGGCTGAAATGTTTGATATTAAATTATATTGATATCTCATGTGGTAGAAGTATAGAATGTCATTTTCTATTGGTTATTCTCAAAAAATAAGGATCTTTTTAAGACATCGAGAATCTTTCCTTTCCATTGGAACATGTAGAAAAGAAGCCTTTTTGAAAATCACTTGTTCTCCATCTTTATGCTAAACCTATACTTTACAGCTTAGTCTTGCAGTCTAAATTCTAATGCTTTGCATATTTTATCCATAGATATAAATGACTGTCATGGACAGTGCCAGCATGGAGGGACTTGCAAGGTAACTCTTGTTCAATACATTCCATGTTGAAAATTAATCTTTGTCTGACTGGTTATGAGTTTTATAGTTTGCAATTAAAGTTTGGTTAAATAAGTTCAAATGTTTAAGATGTAACACTGTACTTGTAGAGTCTTGCACCCATTTCACATAATAAAATTCTGTGGTGCTACTGCTGTTCACAAATCCAGAATACAGAAGTAACTTGCATTTTTGTGTGCCAATTTTGTCAATAAACAAATCCTTCTTCTTTTTGCTTATTTTCCCTGCTCTGTGAAGGATGAAGTGAACGGATACCACTGCTTGTGCCCTCGTGGTTTCACAGGAAAAAACTGTGAGATAGAAACCAACGAGTGTGAGAGCAATCCCTGCCAGAACGGGGGCCGCTGCAAAGACCTGGTGAATGGATTCACTTGCCTGTGTTCCCAGGGATTCTCAGGAGTCTTCTGCGAGGTGAGGCCAGTGCAGACATTGCTGCAATGCTTGTCATGGACTGAATTCCTGAAAGAAATATATCTCTGAGTTTAAATGGGAGTAACCCAGAGCTGGAGCGTCACTGCCTGCTGTAGCTGTTACCTGATACTCTGAATAAGCAAATTTGTTGTGCAGTGCTGTCATAGTAGCTGGAACACTTGAATTTGCAGCCTGATAAACTGCAAGTTGTTGTATGTAGGTGTTGGCCTTCCTAAGGGCTTTAAGGCTGTGCAAGTATTCCTTAAGCTTGAAATGTTTTCTTTTGCAATTTTCAGGACCTTTTATCCTTTTGTTACACTGGAGTGCTTTAGGTTCTCATCCTAATAATGCTGAGGCACATAATTGAATTACCCTTCAACTAATCCTACTGCTATTGGCAGGAGTAGAATAATTATATATCAATTATTTGTATTATATGTAATGGTGATGATTAACATAATTACTAAAGGAAGGCAGATAGACAAGTATTAGCTCTCAGAACTCTGTCTGAGATCATTATAGGAACATGGAGTTCTAGTGCTTAAGGACTCAGATCTGAAATATTGAAGTCTTAGTGGTAATTCCTGAAGTAATTCATGGTAAAGATATTCCTCTTTTCTTGGGAGGACATTAGGCTTTTCAGGGTAAAATTATTTTGCATGAAGTATTCACTTTCTGACTTTTGCTGATAGTCACATTCATCTGGATGTTATGCTTAGTATCAAGTGGAGGCACTAGGCTAGAATTTTGTTGGATTAGCTCCAGAAATTTTTTGTGGAGGATATTGGAGTGATATCTCTTAAACACTGAACTAATTTTATTCTATGTTATTTGCATTATTAAAGAAGTAGGGCCCTCATTTTAGTCAAAATTTAAAAGGACTGTAGATACCAACCAGTTTAATCAAACTGGTGCAGCACCTAATAGCTCATAAACTGTTTCTGCATAAGGATCATAACTTCAGTGCTGTACTCTGGGCTGATTCATACAATACTGTGTAATTAAAGTTTTAGCAAATGTGCTTGAATAATAGGGGGGAGTTGGCTGCTTGCCTTGTGTGCTGCAGGAAATATCTACCATTGATTCCAGATGCTAAAGTACCAGCTACTGAACTTGCATTGGGAAGGGGAAATTTACACTAATGGAAGGAAACAAATGGAGACATCTGATAGAGGAGATCTGAGAATCTTTCTCAGACCATAGCTATATTTTTATAGCTTGCTTTGAATGTTGTGTGGGAGCACGAAATGGTTTGCTAAAAATTTTCTGTTGTGACTGGAATTGTATGTGCTTCTCTGAATTAAATACTTAACACCATTTGTGTTCCTTCTCCTTTGGCTAGTTTGGCATTTTTCTCCTATTTAGGTACTGAACTGCTAAAAATAGGGATTAAAACCTCTATTGGCCTTAGCTTTTCAACTTTACAGACATGAAATTATCTTTCTCCCAAGAGAGAGATGTGAAGAAGGAAAAACTAACTGGAGGGGGAGAAAAGCAGTCCTTAAGAAAAATAATTTGGAAGAAAGATATGTGATGTAAAAATGTCCCTTTTGAGGCTGCTTTGTGGATTTTGAGACCAATTTAGGGCATCACGAATCAGTGATCTTGTGTGTCAGTCTAAAGCAGAAAGCAGCAGAATGGTTTTGCCACAGCAATGTTCATGTTAAATGTTGTATTATGAAGGCAAAGTTTAAATTTTGCTCTCTGGATCAGATGGTCAGATTTCAAAGTGCATTTCATGTAACTGTGTAAAGTGGTGTAGTGATGGTACTTTTTAAAATAAGACCTTGAGAAGCTGAGTCTAACTAGACCTACTTAGAGCAGGAGGTGGGGAGTAGCTGACCTCTAGAGGTCCCTTCCAAGCTGTGTGGTTTTATAATAAATTCTATGTGTTAATTGAGATGGGAAGAGAATTTGCTCTAGGGGATGGGGTTTTATTCAGGTTCTCTGCATTTTAAGTCTCTTGCAGACAGAAAGCTGACAAGTGCACTTGTGTTTAACTTGCCTTGTGGCACTTGGTATGTGGGTGTGAAGGACAGACAAGTGACTTATAATGATCCTGAGAAGTTGCAGTAAGGTGTCTCCTAATGGCTTAAGTAATTATTCACTGAGTTATTGCAAATGTGCTTATTCAGCCTCCTCCAAAGGAGTACTTTTTTAGCAGTGTCAGACATGCTTTGTATTAGGATAGACTAAAGTAAGCTGAAGTTTCTGTCTTGCAGGGTGGAATGCAATATTTATGATTCATAAACCTTAAAACTTGAGGTTCCTTGTACATTCATCTGTGTCTCTGGCAAAGCAGATAATGCTGCTTACTCCTGGGAAATGAAGCAGCTGCTGCTAACTGTGGTCTCTCTCTTACAGATGGATATTGATCTCTGTGAGCCTAACCCTTGCCAGAATGGGGCTAAATGTTATGATCTGGGAGGAGATTATTACTGTGCCTGCCCTGATGACTATGATGGAAAAAATTGTTCTCATCTCAAGGACCACTGCAAGAACAATTCTTGTAAAGGTAACTGCTGTTGTCCACAAATCTGTCTTGGTGGTGGTACATTAAAAAAAAAGGCATTTTGGGGAATAGTATAATGCAGAAATGTTTTTATTTCACTCACTTAGACTTCATAAAATAGTGAGGCAGTGAGAGGAAGTGCTCTTCATTTATGAAGAGCTTGATGGTGACTTATAAAATCATAATTAGTTTTAATTCTTGTAAAACTTCTTTTAAAACTAAAATCTGGTTGGTGATAGAGATCATTAGTCTAAAGACCTCACTTCTTTTTCAGTAATAGACAGCTGTACAATAGAAGTCTTCACTAATGCTACCCAGGAAGGAATCCGTTTCGTTTCATCCAATGTTTGTGGGCCTCATGGACGGTGCATTAGTCAGCCAGGAGGGAATTTCACTTGTGCCTGTGACAGAGGCTTTACTGGGACATACTGTCATGAAAGTAAGTAGGAGCTCGTAAAAGATTATTCTTTTTGCTATAAATTTATTTGAAAGTTAGTGTTATGAAGGTTTACAACATAAAATAAAACATTTAGATGTCAGTAAAGTTGCAAAAGGTGCTGTTTCAGATGTACTGCTTGAAATTGTTTCTTCTGGTAGCAGTCTTTGTAGAGTAGTGGTTTGCATTTCCTCTGTGATAGAAAACTGGTTTTAGTCCAGCTTCAGTGTAAATGTGTTTGTAGCCACTACCTTTATGCACAATCTTACAAGCTACAGATTTCTCCAAAATGAGAACACAAAGAGGGGAGCAGAACTTGTATTGCTGGTCTGGGTGTTTTTAAACCCCTGAATATTATTGCCAGGTAAGTGTAATGCTCTGGTTGGACTTGACTTGTTATATGTGAGACAATACAGCCAGAAACCCTATCAGGCTTGAAAACAGATGTTTGAACTTTTTTTTTTTGCATGTACAAATGCAGCAATAACTCTGTGCTGCTTTTCCTAGAGACAAAAGTGTAGATCAATCCTCTGAGTAGGTGAAAACAGCTTTGAGCAATAATTGTTGACTTTTTGTTGCAGATATCAATGACTGTCTTGGGAAACCTTGCAAGAATGGTGGGACATGCATTGATGAAGTTGATTCATTTAGATGTTTCTGCTCAAGTGGCTGGGAAGGAGAGCTGTGTGACACAAGTGAGTACTGCTCAGTGTTGCAGGGCCAAATGATGCAGCCTTGTTGTAACAGAGATGGTTGGCATGTGCTCAATAATGGGGTAGTTTCTCTGTTCCATAATTGTTTTACTTGCAGAAGCATTTTCAGAAATACCTCTAGGTAGCTGCTCTAAAAGCCTCAGCTCCTTTACTAGGAGCAGAATCTGATTCTTTGGTATAGTTCAGCATTCATTTCAGGAGGAGAAAACTTTTTGTCCTGGGGACAGGCAAGAGTGCTGGCCAGGAAGTGAACTGGGCCAGTTCATGGTTAAGACACCTCAGAGGAAACTGCAGTTGTTTCTTTTTCTGCTCTGAACGAAGCCTGTTCTAAAACATGATGGCAAGGACTTGCTGAGACTTATTACAGGACATGCATCAATTAAGATGTGAAATACTTTCTGAGCAGCTTTTGGCAGCTATTGCTGTCAGAAGAGCCTTTTGTGTGGTCTAGATGAAGTTTGTTCTGGAATAGTTATGTTCCCCCTATTAAAATGTTTATTTCAAGTGAAAGGAGCTTTCTCTAAAATCCATAATTGTGTAAGTATGTCTAATGTGTGCACATATGTATGTATGTGGTTAAGCCACCTCTAATGGCTGTAAATCTGTATTTTAAAACAGAACAAAGGAGCCTTAGCTGGCTCTCTCATCTCCCAGCATGTCCTGTGCTGGGGCTCCTTTTCTAGTGGTCCCTAGTAGAAAGCTCTTTCTGAAGTTCAGAATACAGCTGTTTGTAAAAACCAAGCTACTTTTGGTGCTTTAGTGGGAAGCCATACTGAATGCTCCTAAGCTGTCAGAAAGTCATAATTCATGTTGTTCTGTATTAAATCAAAGTATTTTCCTTGCTTGTATAAAGATAACCTCATAATAATGAGGATTGCTGTCTTCCTAGGTAGTACAAAATGTATTTTCTTTATAAAGAGATTTTTTTTTCTGTTTTCTCATGGCCTTGGCTGAGCTAGATCATCTAATTTGAATAACTGGATTTTTTTTAGATTTCAATGACTGTTCTCCTAACCCATGTCACAACGGTGGCCGATGCATTGATTTGGTAAATGACTTCTATTGTGAGTGCAAGAATGACTGGAAAGGCAAAACTTGTCACTCACGTAAGTGTTCCTTGCTTTGATCTTTTAGTACCCAAAGATTTATTTTCTTCTCGTGGGACTGGAGTTCCTGAAATTTAAAATAAAACAATCACAGTGGAAAAAATAGGTGCACTTTCCTTACCCCTTCCAGTTTCCCAGTCACAAAATGGAACATTTAAAAAATGTATTCCTTCATGCAGTGAAACAGTTTCGTGAGAGATGTCCTTAGCTTCCATTCTTTGGGTTGTTTATTGTAATACAGCAAGCAGAACAATGTGTTTCTGATACTGGTGCATTTAAATACAAAGTTTCTTTAATTTTGTGATTTAAAAGTACCTTCAACAAGACCAATGGAAATCAAAACTGCTTTGTTGTGCTGTGTAGGTGAATACCAGTGTGATGCAAACACTTGCAGTAATGGTGGGACGTGCTATGATGATGGGGACACATTCCGCTGCTCATGTCCTCCAGAGTGGATAGGAAGTACTTGCAACACTGGTAAGCTTTTAAAATTTTCTACAGATGAAGCAGAGAAATGTTTATTTAAGCAACTGTTTAGTAAACAGACACACTGTTCAGGCTGGCCAGTTCAAAGCTGTTCTAGTTGGGTGGTGACTGAAATTTAAATAATTTCTTCCACTCACCTGACATGATACTGATTTTTAGGAAGCAGTTCTTCTCTGACTTCTTATATGGTCTTTTCCATAGCTTCTCTCCTAAGCAGTTTTAGAAAACTTGGACTTGTGTCTTGACTTTTCTCTTGGTCTTTAGAGGCCCTATATAAAGATTTTCCTGGGAATTTATTGCAGAGTCCCCAGGTTTGTGACTGTGAGGTGTATGAGCAGGTATACCAGGAAAAATGAAATTAAGCAGTTCTTCCTGAGGGATTTGCAGAGTTAATGCCTGCTGTAGTGAACTACTTGATTTTTTTTTTTCCCCTTTGGAGACTGAATGTAGTATCTGTGGTGCATCTTTCTGAAAATGAAACTTCCATTATGATCAGGAAGTCGAATGAAGATCATTTAATGGAGTTTTTCTACTTTTTTAGATACAATTGCAGCTTTTAACCAAAACCTGAGCTTTAAGTACTTGTGTTTTATTGCAAAGAACACCTCACAGCCCTGGTAACTCACTGCCAAAGTAATAATTTAGCAGTACTTGAAGAATGCTTACACAAATGGGGCAGAAAGGAGGTAATTCCTTTTTATTAAAATTTCATGGTTCAGTTAAACAATTGAATTGGGACCATGGTGAAGGTGGGTGAGAGACTGTCATGTGATTGAGTATTTCTGAAGGTTTTTTGATATTTTGTAAGTTTTTAACTGTTGACTTAAATGCTGTTTAGGACTGTGACACTGACATACCCAGATGATAGGTACTCTTTGTTTTCTGGGCTAACAGGCACTTTTTCTGTTTTCAAAGCTAAAAACAGCAGCTGTATTCTGAACCCTTGCATGAACGGTGGAACGTGTGTTGGCAGCGGGGATTCCTTCTCGTGCATCTGCAAGGAAGGATGGGAAGGACGCACATGCACACAGAGTGAGGCTTTTCTCCTTCTTCCCCTGCATCCCCCTGGGATATTGGGAGTGTCTGGCAGAGAGCTGTTAACTGAAACAAAGCAAGTTTATGGGGTTCATGTGCCAAAATATCTGAATCATTCAGAGTGGGAGGTAGGTAAAGAAGACGATGCTCGAGTAATGAATGGAGAGTTTGTTGTGCTGCTTTTTGTATCCAGTCTCTGCCAAAATAAGACTCTCGACATTCTATAAAAATATAATTTTGGAAATGTGTGCAGAGCAGAAAAAATCCTCACAGAAATAATAATTTTAATAATGAAGAGTATCTGGAAGGCAGGCAGTAGTGTATAAGCTGTTTTCTCTGAGGATAGCAGTTAAGTACTTTGGCATACCAAGACAATGAATTGGCTAGGTGGAGTAAAGCCTGCAACCTCGATTTTTATTTTTTCCCCCAAGGTGTGACTTTGGGAGTGGGAGGGAAACTCTAAATTTGAGTTCTGTTTTTATGCTGCCTACTGTTGATATGATAATTGAACTTTTTTTTCAAGTGTGGAAGAAAACACTCATTTCTGTATATTTCTTTATTTATCAAATATAGTGGCTTCTGAACTATAGTGTTATATTTTAGAAAATAAATTGTGCCACTATTTACACTAGCCAATATTCTTTTTTCTAGATACCAATGACTGCAACCCTCATCCATGGTAAGTACGTGAACTCCAGTCCTGTACCTATTGTGAAAATACAAATGAGCACAGTAATACGGATTTACATTACAGATTGGAACTAATTTTACTCTAAAATAATTGAAGCCAGCCTCTGTAAAATATCTTATAACCATTTTTTTTTTTTTGCTGTGCTGTATTCCTTGACAGCACCAAAGACCACAAAACAAGCTGAGTTGATTCATGTATGAACAAATAAAGTAGTCTCCATGGTGGAACTGACCAGTAAATTACAATGATAGGAAGTGAATCACATGCAATAACATTTGAAGCATTTGTAATTGGGTAGAGTAAAAAATGAGAAATCAAAACCTGTTAGTTTACTGTAAATAATTTTAAATAATATAAAAATGTCCTGTTGAACCAATTACTATGTATAAACATTTTTAAAAACAAAACTGAATTTTTGGGAGAGAAAATGGGACTATTTTAAATACAGAGGCTGCTATTTATGATTGAAGAGGGAAAAAACTGATGTGGATGAAACAATCTGCCTTATCTTTCTCAGTTATCTGCTCTGATGCCATCATCTGTGCTTCATGTATTAAAAAAGCAACCAAATTTAGAAAGCCTTGGACTTTCTTTGTATTTCCTTGAAAGTGCTGTTCTACCTCTCTGAATTCTGTGGATGTGCTTCCTCATGCATCTGTAGGATGTTGCTGTTTAGCTGCAGACTTGCTAAGCAATATTGTTTATCTAGCTTTATGCTTTTGCTCTTGATAGAAATACATTGTCCCCCTAAAGAGCAGCAGAAACTTTAATTAACAGAGCTTTAATTGACCAGTGAAGCAGTGTAGATGGCTTTTTAAGCACCTTTTTTATTCACAGTTACAACGGAGGGATCTGTGTCGATGGAGTGAACTGGTTCCGATGTGAATGCGCCCCTGGCTTTGCTGGTCCTGACTGCAGAATCAGTAAGTACCTGGCTGGTTGTGCCACTCTGCACAAATTGGAAAGAACACCTGGTGAGCCTTTTTACATTAGCTCAGCTGAATTCCAAATAATGAAGCAGAAGCCACCTGTTGGCCAGGTATTGATACCTTGTAAATAATAGCAGGTTATGGTCTGTTACTCATTTCATTAAATGGCACTGAAATGAGTTGGCTTAAATCATGCTTAAAGACTTGATTGCTAGATTTTCTTGGATAATTCTGAGGTTTCTGGGGTGCTGGCTTCAAAGAAGCTTAAATTTTAAATATTTCTCTGTTGATAAATATCTTGTTGGTAAAGATGACATATATCTGAATGTGTTCCACCTAATGTAAGAAACCAGAATGCACTGAGACATTCCAAATGGAAACAAAAACATTGAGTGTAGTGCTGGCACATGAATAACAGAAGTATGATAAAGGTCTTTCAAAGCTAGAAAACAAACCTGTTACACTGCAATTATTCTGAAGGGTAGAGGCCAAAAAGAAGGAGAAAAACAGACCCTAAAGTATTTTGAAGTGTTGTAGAGCAAGCTGGTGGGGGATTTTTGTTGTTTGGTTGGTTTTTTGCCTAGTTTTGGTTTTGTCTTTTTAAAGGAATTTTACCATTTTAACTTTAATGGATATATACCTTTTTTATTTTTTTTTTACTTTCTGCTTCGGAAGCTCAGACTTTGTATATTCTGTAGCCTCAAGGCTTCTGGGCTTGGTCCTTCCACTCCTTCAGTGTGATGATGTGCTTTCAAGTTCATCCTCATTCTGGCATAGAGCAAACAAGCCAGCACTTCTGGGTGGAAGGCAGCACTTGTGGAAGCATCAGCTCAGTGGTGTCTCAGTTCAGAACCAGGCATGGCAATCATTGTGTGTCTAAATCCAGATACCCAGAAAGGGATATTGAATTCTCCTTGCCTGCTCCTTTTCCCCTTAAGGCTAGGATGTCACAAATACAAATACTTTGCATTTGTAATGGAGCTGCAGACATTTTTTTACTTGTTTAGACTGGTATAGATGGAAGGAGTAGCTTTGAGAAAAAATGCCTTTTGTGACTGATTCAAAAACAGAGTTAAATCACCTTTTTCAGCATACAGAGGCTGGAAAATCTTAAACTTATATAGTGTGAAGACAGGAGGAAAGAGTAATTGAACCCTGTTGAAGTTTAGATCTTAGTTAGAAGATCTTAGAAGTTTAGATCACTTTTGAAGGAAGTTAAAATAGAACCAAAAGCCCTCCCATATCTGTTGGATTGTTGTACATTGCCTACAAGTGTAGCAATCTCACTATTGCCATTTTTCATGTTCATTTTCAAAGTCCTGTACTTTAAAATGAGCTGATATCATGTATTGGACCAGAACTGGTGTTTAAACAGTTTTCTCTGGGGTTGGAAAGGGAATTCATACTCAATGGAAGAAAACTTTCAAAAGATGCTTTGGAAGAGAGATGTTTCTGGTTGAAAATGAAGCAGTTGGTGCCTGTAGCTCACAACTTGATGTGCTGGTTTCTGTTGCATAAATCAGTATTGGTCACTTCCCCAGGATAACAAATGACACATTGCTGTCCACTGAATGGACCATGCTTCCCTGCCTTTTTCCATTGGTTTCTGTGGCTAAGCCTCTGAATCTTTGAAGGTTTCTTAAAGAGGGCTTTATGCTAAGTATCTATGTATTTAATTAATCTACTCAGTATTTCAAGGTCATTAATGTTCATCAAACGTGTGTTACAAACTAAACTGTTACTCTTCTGCCTTTTGGTCACTTGTATTGTGGCAAGTCACTTCTTTGAGCATTGTTGAGCAAGATCATTGTTCAGCTCTTGCACTCTGATAACTTCATGAAAACACATGCTTTTTTTTGTGTGAAGCCTAAATGTCTGAGATTAGTGCCAGAACAGGATGTGGGACTTGTTCTGTAGCTGAATGTGGACAAGGCATTAACACCTTCAGCTGTCCAACACCTCTGCTCTGTGAGATCAGTCAGCATATGACTGCTGTTTTGATTACCAGAACTTCAATTAGAGTGCAATTATGAGAAATCTGTTGCAGTGTATTGCTGAAATGGCAGGACTGTTTAATTACAACATTAATTCTGTAGCCATACTGTCCCCTGCTTTTAACGAAAGGAGGTACTGTTAGATTACACCTCAGTGAATTATTAATTACAATGTCCTGTGTCCTTGTCACTGAGTTTTACCTATTTTCTGTCCAGATATTGATGAATGCCAGTCTTCTCCTTGTGGGTATGGTGCCACCTGTATAGATGAAATAAATGGATACCGATGCACTTGTCCTCCTGGAAGAATTGGTCCTAGATGCCAAGAAGGTATTCTGATATCTGCTATCAACCTTTACCCAAAACACAATAGAGCACAATGTAGACAGTATAAAGTTTATACAATAGTCTGATATGTAAGGAATAGTAGCTAATATTTTTAATTTAAATTTGTATAGTATTTATTATATAACTTGAAGTGTCTGAATGTGCTTTTTGGGTTGTTTTTTCTCTTTAGTGATTGGAATTGGAAAGCCTTGCTGGCTTAAAGGAATGACCTTTCCCCATGGCAGCCGGTGGGAGCAGGAGTGCAACAGCTGCCACTGTTTGGATGGACGTATTGACTGCACCAAGGTAGGCATTTTGGCCTATTTTCTTAAAAGCTAAAACAAACTCATTGTTCTTGATGCACAAGTTAGTCTTTGTCTCCTCTAAATTTCCCTTGGTTTTTTTTTTTTTTTTTTAAGTTGCTTCCTGTAAAAGCAGTTATGGATTGTCCTTAGTATCATGAGTTACTGTCCTGCTGTCAACCTGCTAGAACAGGCTCTCTAGACCACTTGTAGAAAATAAAATATGAGCTGGAATAAAGAATAAATAAATCACGCTGCTGAAGCTTTGCAAACACAGTTTTAGAACTCCTAATTCTGTGAAATTGAGTGAGTTCCATAGGTGGGGGACATATAGGAAGAAATTTTTCACTGAGTATTAACTGCCTTTTTGTATTGTTCTTCATTAGCTTTACTAATTGAGAGCTTTCAACCTTTGTATGTTTAGTGTGAACTAGATCCTAGTGGTTTTGTGACTGAGGAAAAGACCTAAATGCAGTTTGAACATGTGCCTTAAATTCAACTCATCCATGTGTGGTATTTGATTTCTTCCATGTGTAATGGAACACTTGCAGACAATTGTGTTTTAAGAAATCCCTAAGTTCCTAATAGCTGTGCAGTATTATGTAGGCTCTTAAAGGCTTTGTGGAATTATAGAATATCTTGAGTTGGAAGGGATCCCCAGGGATCATCCAAGTCCAGTTCCTGGAATGGAGCTGTGTTTGGAAATTGCTGCACCCCAGTAATTTGTGGGTACCAGCAAACTGTTACCATTTGGGAGCATGGTTGGAGTGGTTGTGCTTATCACCAATGTGCATCAGCTCTCAACATATTCTGCATTCTCTGGCAGGGTCTCAGTTGTGAATATCGAGGAAATTAATCTTCATGTTGATATTGCTCTTTCTATATTGTAGAAGCCTAGAGGACTAAATTGAAATAAATACTTTAATTTCTGTATAACTCAGTTAAGTGGGACAAATCTATAAACTTCAAGGAGATATGCCCAGTCAGTGGTTTCTCAGATTATCTTTACACAGATTTTTACTCCTGTGTCTGTACTAAATGTCCTTATTTTGTGGAAGAGCAGATCCATCTGCTAATGAACTACAGCAGTATCAAAAGAGAGATATTTTTCTGTGTGAATTGTTGATTTGGATTTGATGCATGAGAGCAACTACCTGTAACAGTGCTTCATTCTTTTTATTTCCTAGGTGTGGTGTGGAAAAAAGCCTTGTCTGTTACACAAATACTGGGATAATTCCAATAACCAATGTCCCATGGGTCAAGAATGCCAGGAGAAGTATATGAAATGCTTTCAGCCACCATGCACAGACTGGGGAGAATGCAGTGCCTCTGAACCTCTGCCTATCAATATCAAGTGTCTGCCTAATTCTGGGTACTTGGACAATGACTGTGCTAGAATTACTTTAATTTTTAATGGAGACAAAGTCCCCCAGGTGAGAATGGAATTCTTAATGAAGTGTGGCAGTATATGTAGGGATCTATTCTATGTCACAGCATGCAAGATTAAGGTTTCTAGTATGAATCCTTGCTATTATAAGCTTGGAAATTTTATTACTAGACTCCTGTTGCTTTTAATTGAGCTTTTTCTAAAGGGTGAGGCAAAATTTGGGTTTGTACTGAATATTCCATCTTCTTGAGTCTTGAAGAACTATTCACATTTCAAGCTCAGACTGTACTAACGTATTCATGCAAGCTCAGTTTTTTGCCCTTCAGTCAAAACCCTGTTCTTCACTTTTCTGCCCTTTCTTGCTCCCCTCTTTGCTGTCTTCATCAGTTCTTAGCAACTGTAAGAACTCTGAAGATCCTTATTTTTACGTGCTATTTTTTACTTGAACTAAAATCCCACAATCTCCCTTGCTTCTAACAGGGCACTACAACAGAAAATATCTGTTCTGAAATCCGGTATTTACCAGCTACAAGGACTGTTTCTAGGGACAGAACTCTGATAATATTGTGTGATCCATCTTACTCCACAGAGAATGCAGTGGAAGTTGCTATTGTAAGTATGAGACCTGTGTGTATATATATATACAAATGTTTTCTTAATAGTTTTTACTGGGGAAGAAGTTGTTCAAGCTTGTTTCACTTGAATGCAGGTGGACCAATCTGTGGCCTAGTCTTGTCTGCAAAGCAATTTTATGATCTCACAATTTCCTACACTGCCAGAGAGCTGAAACTGCAGGTTTTGTTAATGACAGATGGCTACTACAAGCTCATGATAAATTACTTTAAGGACCAGTTCAGCCCAAATTAGTGAACAGGTGCCTACTTGTTCTGTCAGAAATCTTGGGCTCTTGACCTTCTCAGTAAGGAGATATGGTTACAGGTGGCTGGATTGTTCTTGTGAAGAGGTTTCTGCTGTGCATTCAGTGTATGACTGCTTCAGGGACGTTCTTTAAACACAAGGTACTAAGTGAGAAGTGAAAGAAGGTGCAAGTCAAGTAGATGAAAGTAACTTTTGCCCTAATGAACTAAAGACTTATTTTAGATGCATTTAAAGCTCAATCTTTCCATGCCTGTGTATAGCTTAGTTTTCAAGAAAGAGTTAATCTTCATGGTAAATGTTTATCCAGGCAGAAGCTGGACTGTATGTCTCTGCTAGTACTGTAAAGAACATGCTGAGCCATGATGCAGGGACCAGAGTGTATGGTATAAATAGAGCAGACTGTTATTAGTCCAAGCTTCTATCTAGATAATCCACATGTCTTGAACTGCTCCAAACTATGACTAAGTTTAGCTCATCAGTTTGAGTAACATGGAAGTCACTGCTTATGCTTTGAGGTATATTAAATTAACAAGTAGGTGTGCTGCCCACCAAGTCTGACACTGCATCTGCAGTTTGGGTAGAGCCAGCCATGCTGTTGCTGTGGTAAGCTTTTACAGAACTGTTTGTAGCTACTGTCAGGCAAATTGAGTGAACTCAATTAAGATATTGCTAGATTTTAAAAGTACATTTCCATGGTTAGGTGACTGCAATAACTTGTTGCTTTCCCCCTTCACTCCCTTTAGTCCTTTGTCCCACACCAAGATGAACAAGATAACAGCCTCATTCAGAATGCTGCTAACACAATAGTCAATGCCATCACCAAGCGACAGAACAGCACGGTCATGCTGGCAGTAACTGAGGTCAAAGTGGAGACCATCGTTGTTGGGAATTCATCATCAGGTAAGGTTCCAGTGCATACCTCCTCTGTGGTGTGTTTTTTGTTCCCCTGCTCTCAGACTTTTCTTATCTTTCTTTACATATTGGAGAAAATTATCCACTGGGTTGTGTTTTTAGTTGCTGTTACTAACTGAAGAGAAAGCGCCTTTGAGATCAAGATTCTGTGCCTGTGTGCTCATTTAAACTTGACCTCATCCCTAAGTGACATGCTCAGGTACTCTTGCCATGGTTTTGGCTTTGACTTCCAGCCCAAGCACACCTTTCATAAGATCAGGAGTTGTTGTGTGCAGTTCCAAGCCTGTCCAATTCTCCTACATTAACCTTAAACCAGCCTCAGCCCTTGACGCTGCTGCACTGAGGCTGTGAGGAAATGAAAATTCAGGGAGAGAGAAGGTGTGGTGTGATCCCAATCTCTTCTGAAGTGCTCATGTGCTATTTATTTACCTCAACCAGAGTTAAAGATGTCTAGTTTCTTCCAATACTTGGCCATGATGTAAAACTTTGCTCTCTTTTTCAACATGTGTTTCTCACTAGTGCACAGCTGGCTTGAAATGTAGCATTCATTCCTCTTCAGGAGGATATGGTGTGATTGGAGAGCTTTATCTCCAAGAGCTGTGCCAAACTGAGTTGTTGCAGGTTTTGCATGCCTGTGTTCCTGCCTGGGGAGGCAGGAGATGGGCTTGTGGAAGACCGCTGGTAGGCTCAAGTTCAACCAAGCCCCAGAGTGAAAATCTTACAATGGTAGGAGGCTCTCCCAGCTTTTTCCTAGACCTCCCCAACATAATCTTCTGGAAGATCTTCCATCCATAGCCTAAACAATTGCCTGGTTCCACTTCCCTTGCATTTTCCTTCTAGGAAATGCCTTTCATCTGTTAAAGTCTTGGCAAATGCACTGTTTCCTCAGCTCTCCTGAAGGAGTGTGCTTGCCTTAAACAGCAGTTGTGTAGGAGATAAGGATTTGAGCTGGGATTTTGGCATGCCTCAGCCCTCTGGCTTTTCTGATTGCTTATTAAATTCTAGGGCTAAAGGGCTACAGATTACTTTGCCTCCCACCTCAATGAGATTTAAAGAGTCTCCCAAAATAGTGAATTAATTTGGGTTCTCTTGCAAAATGGTTTCCAGACTCCTCGTTTTAATATGGGTGTTCAGTATTGACCACTGGCCCTTAGTTCTTAAGTGAAGTTGTTATTTTTGGTTTGGTTTATAACCTGGTTTTGGTTTTTATTTGTTTTACTGCTGCCCCTTAATTGGTTGAGGTGGGTGAAAAGCTGTCAGAAAATGTGCTTGAGAGCCCTATGTGTTGAGAATCTCATTTCTGTGGGGTGCTCAAGTGTCTAGGTGGAGCTGATAATTTAGATGCTTCATTGGCTTCTCTAGCTTTAAGAAAAAGTAGTCTGAATTTAGAATCTGTATGCCAAAAATTCTGTATAAAGAACCTGTTATTAAGTGAACTTGGATCTATGGTCATATGATGAAATAATAGATGTGATAGCAGTGAGAATGCAAGCTTTGTGTTCTAATCTTGGAGAAGCTGTAATAAAGAGCTTCTTTTTCTTTGAAGTATTTCTCCCATTCATGATTTAATGCTAGGTTGCTTATGAAAAATCAGGAGAGAATAGCAGTTACTCATGTGAGTGCAACCCTTCCCATAACTGTTAAAATACAATTTTGACATCCCTTGAGGCCAGCCATGTTGGCAGTGTACTCACCTTCCTGTAGCAAAAGGAAATGTTTGAGAATGTGTCACATTCCACATAAGAATGTGCTCAGAAGGCATTTGAACATTGGAGGGGAGGACTGTGGTGTTGAAACATTGCTTGTTTTTGTATAGTCATTTCCAGGTTATTCTGTAAGCAGATATCGTAAAACTGCTGAGGGAATTTGTTTGGACGAGGCATTGGAGTGGTGGGTTGACAGCATTTGTCTGCAGAGCTGTTGAACAGCCCTGTTGCTCTCTATAAAAACAAAGCACCTCATCTGTTGTTGCCCCTTACCATGTGTGAGTTTTTGCTTATCAAGAACAGAAAAAAGCTGTTTTACTCTCCTAGCTGTACAGCTCTTGAGGAAGGGGGGGCAGAAGAAATCCAAATATACATAAAATTTTCAGAAATATTTTCCTAGAGAAATAATCTGTGTCTATGTGGGAGAGTACTATAGTGAGATTTGGATTGAGAGAGTGGAGAAAAGCAATTGCCTCAACAACTTTAGTTTGTTCATTGAGCAGTGAAGACTCTTCTCCCTAGGGCAAATATTCTGGTATTTCATCCTGAGGTAGAACAGGAGTTTGCTGAAGAATTCATGACCAGTTCGGTTACATAGCCCTAACCTGGATGTTTTTGGAGATTATTGATACATAAATGTCTGTAGACACTGATGGTAAAGGACTGTTCTTTCTGATGATAAATGCAGGTGCAAGTGCCAGTACTTCTAGGTGCACAGTACTCCATTGTCTGCCTGCTGCTAGGATAAGGTTTTTCTTAGCAGAAATTAGCAGGATTACTCAGGTTTTCTCAGACAACTTTGCATAGATGCTAGAGAAAGATGCTACTTAACAAAACCAGTTTGTCTGTTGGAGGGGACAATAGATCTCAAATGGAGCTTTCCTCCCTCATCATTAATCATGTAAAACTAAACTAGTAAAGAGCACTTTCAAATGGACCTGGTACATTCAGGTAGTTATTGTGCTGTAAAAACATCTTAATTCTTTTCTCCTAAAAATGGTTCAGGTGATCACCTGTAGCCAAGTATGGCTCCTTCTCTTGCAAATGTCCAGTGCTATATATCTTGTTCTGTTAACACAAGACTTTTATTTCTTTCCATTTGCCCTCCAGATTATTTGGTTCCAATTCTTTGTGCGGTGTTTAGCATTGTGTGGCTGACTTGTATCATCATCTGCGTGTGGTGGACTCGGAAGAGGAGAAAAGAGAGAGAGAGAAGCCGTCCTCCCAGAGAAGAGGGTGCCAATAACCAGTGGGCACCTTTAAATCCCATAAGAAATCCTATAGACAGATCTTACAGTAACAAAGACATTCGTTATGAATGCAAAAACTTCATATCTCCTCAAAAGAGAACTTGTGATGCGGTGGAGGAGTATGTAGAGTATGAGGAAGAGGAGGATGAAGAGGAGGAAAGAGATGAGGAAATGGACAAATTCCTCTCTCACAAACTCGCAAAGCCTTTGCCGATAAAGGTGTCTGACACATCAGAGAGCAGTCCAGTAAAGAAATCCCACCAAATAGGCAAAATGGACAACAGATCTGTAAAAAATGTGAATGCATCAAACTTTGAAGGCAGTAGAGACTAACCTGTATTTGGGATGTAGGCAGACTGCGCCTGCGCTTGCTGGGGAGGGGAAAAATTGACATCTCCACTTTGCATCAAGGACTAAAAATATCTGGAGTCAAATGTTCATAGTTTCTTTATTTTCCGTAAAAAAAATAAATAAAAATAATAAATAAAATTTATTTTGTTTCTTTAGCCTTGTATAAATTATTCAATGACTGTCAGATGAAAAAAAATGAGTAATCTTTGATAGTTGCTATTTTTGTAAAGTTTACTTATAATACACTCGCTGTGTGGCAGAGGAGAGGTTGTATTTTCAATATGTGTAAAGTTTATTACAAAAGACTGTACACTGTTTACAGAATGTATTTCTTTTTATTACTTGCTCTAATTTAATGGTGGCTTTAAAACCTCCTGGTTGAGGAAATTGTGTGAACTTTAAACTGCTTTCTTGACTTTGAATCTCTATTAATGGCAGCTCACTGCACTTGTTACGTTAGTAGCTTCTGTAAGATTTTTTCCAAATTTGCCTTACACACTTTGTAATAGGAACAGAAAAAAAATTATAGAGATCTTTCAACTGTGGTTTAAAAGTGGCCTTTTTATTTCTGTTGAATTACTTTAGAATTGCAGTATTGAAGCATGTGACAAGTGCCTTGAGATTAAACTTTTTCTATAGCAACTGTCAAAGACTGCCATATCAATATAGTAAAATTGTGAGAACTCTAGGTTCCCCAACTGACACAGTTTATTTTCTAATAGTGAAAGTGCTTTTTTGTAAATATGTAAATATTAAATGAATCACTCTGTATATTTGATTTAATAAGTTAAATATTTTGGTCTTTTTTTTTTTTTACATGTCATTCCTTTTAATTTATGTTGCAGAAAAGGAGGTTCTATGGCAGTTTATAAGACTTTTTTTTGGTATTATGTCCAGATTAGAAAATAATGTTAATACAATCAATGTTAGGAATCTGTTGGTCATTTGTATTTACATAGGAGCATAACCACTTATGTGTAAATAGATCCAGAAATGTTTGTTTATCCCCATGTTCAGCCCATCTCAAGAACACTAACGGGTGCATCTACTGTACAGTACCAACATAGAGAGGCATTGTTTTTTCTTTTGTGAATATGTTAATTACATGTGGTATTACTTTTTTTGCGTTTAAATACAGGCCTAATGAAGGGAACAATATTTTCCTCAGTCTTGTTTCTGTTGTGCTTTATTCATCTTTCACTCTAAAGGAAAAAGGCTGGCAAGCTCAGAGGATGGGAGTACCTCAGTAGAAATGGTTAAATGTTTTGGAAGGCTTATGCTTTTTTTTTTTTTTTTTTTTTAAGGCTTTTATTATTGCTGTTATCTGGGCAGACTATAAGTTTATTTTAATTACTGAAGAAGCATAACACTACATACACCTAGTTACCCTACCAATGAGAGGAACGGATGTCTGAGAGTGTAAACTCTGGCCCACGAACAATGTAAACATGAATGTTTTGAAACCAGTTATTTTATACAGGAATGCAGGATTTGCTTTGCAGGATCATCTGTTTTAGTACATTTTTTTGACATGTTCTTAAAAAAAAAAACCTTTCAGAAAAGAAACTATTTATTAAAGCATTTTATAATGATGTTTGTTGTAACTTTTTTACTTGTGCTAAATATTCAAAACTTATTTTGATAACCTGGTTAGGAGTTAGTTTAGAAAAGGGTACTATCCTTCTCATGTTCCCCAGTATAATCCTGAGTATTTAAACCAAAAACACTTTTTTTCTGCTACTCTTGTAACTTTTTGTACTGTAATGCTGCTGTCTTCCATAATCTAATAAAATTATTCCCTCATTGTGTGTAAGATACTTCAGATTGTTGTTTGCTTTCTAAGCGCTTGGAGCTCAGATGAGACCAGGCTAAAGAGAGGAGGAGTGAAAGTCCAGGTTTAATTCCCAGTATTTCCCATAACCCGAGTGTGCAGCACTGATCTCCAACATTTCCTGAGCCACAGCCAGCCTGTGGAGGAGGTGCTGTCCCCTGGGCCCCAGGGACACCTCCAGCTCTCCCTGCAGAGCACAGGGCTGTGTTTGGCTGCCAGCAGTGGAATTGTGGATGATCCCTGTGGGTCCCACCCAGCTCGGGATGCTCTGTGTGTTCCACGTGCCTGTTCTGCAGTGATTCTCCTCCTGGCTGCTCAGTGAAGCCTTCTCTGAGCAGGGCTTGGCCTCCTGGGTGAGAAGAGGGCTGGCTGAGCCTGCAGGGGCCTGAGGAGGTGTCCTTTCCCAACTGAGTTGGATTTTGAAGTAATTCCTTTCTCTACTGTGCAGCCATTCTGAGTTTTTACATGTCATGCTCCAATCTCAGTTGAGTTCTATTCCTGTTTGTCTAACAATTCCTTTGTATATGATATTTTACATAGTAAAAGATGAATTCCTGTAAGATAATATGGAATATAAAAGATTAATTTTTCCTAGTAGCTATCAGCATTTGAGAAAGAATTCTAGATTCTAGCAAAGGTTTTATTTTAGTCATCATACAGCTACTTTTTATTGCTTTTTCTTGGAGTATTTGCTTGTCTTCATTGTTACAGAAACAACTCTCAGCTAACTCAGTCCTCAAAATCTAATTCTGTTACCTTTCTCAAAAGAAGAAATAAGTTTATATGTGTTTGGAATAAGGTCACTGCTGTTCTGTCATCTGGTCATGAGCTGTCTGACTGCTCCCAAAGGTGCTAATTCTGCTTCTTGCCAGTACTGAAGTAGCAAGGGGGCACACCAGTGGTCATCACCCACTGTTTAAACAAAGGGACTGATCCCATGTCCAGGAGTTGTTCCTCTGTGGATTCACAAATAAAGCACAGGCAAATGTTCAATTTTGTAGTGCTCTTTCCGTGCCAAAACCAAGAATGATTTGACGCCTCCTTGATGTGATGAGTGAGTTATGTGCACTGAGATACGTGAAACACGATTAATAAGTTTAGGAGGATAAACAAACAAAAAGTAAACTTTCTGACTTCCACAAATTAACCTTGATCAATTTTATGCAGATCTTATTTCTATGCTGCTCTTAAATTACTTGTATGTCTCCACATGCCTCATCTCACCTTATTCAGTAGTTTTGTTTCATCTTGATTTATTTTTACAGATGTTGCTCTTGCATCTCAACTTCTTGCTGATGCACATGTGCTAAGCATTATGGTGCTGCCAGAATCCTCTCTGCTACAAGAACTACATAATGAGGCACACTAATAAATGCACTCTTGTGATTTTTCTAAGCCATGAGTAGTTCTGGGTTAATTTTTCTTCCCTGATGCTCTTTCCAAGACCTGATGTTAACCTGAAACACCTGCTGAGCTCAATTTTTCTTTTGGCCATTTGCTGTTGTCTGGTTTGTTCTCCAGCAGGCCACGTAATTATTGCTCTTCAGATCAGACTGTGCTTGCATGGCAAGTTAATTTATCCAGCAAAATAACTCACTCTGCCCATACCTTTCCAAGAACAAGCTAAGGGTTGGAAGGCATTTCAGTCACTGCCCTGAAAGCTGTACTTCTAGATATGGGGAAACTTAAAGGGATGGGGTTAGCATGTAACAAATTTGCAGAGGAATTTGTTTTAGAGATATGATGTGTGTGACTGAATTGAACTCTCATTGTCATTGAGTGCTGGTGGGCTGCCCTGGTGCTTTGGATGCACTGGAGAAAGGATGAGCCTGAAGAACAGTCCAAGTAGCTTGTGAGCTGTCCTGGGCAGCCTAGTAGTGACCTTTAGGAGGTTTCTTGTGTCTGAGGGGAGTAGAGGTTGTCTATCCTCAACACTAAGGCTGGTGTTTGTATCAAGCTTAGATTATTGCTCTTGCTGTGAAAAAATTATGTGACTCTCTGACCTGCTCTGTTCAGTGCTGCAAAGCAGTCTCTGACTAGCCCTGTGTTCTTATTTTACCTCACAGGTGGTGAGGTATAGAATGGGCTTATAAAACAGTAAAGGAACAAAGGTCCCCTTAAGAGATGACTAAATCCTTCCCAAGTCCATCCTTGTTTTACTATGAATATGTGGAACTCTTTGCTTTTGCGTTGTATAAATGAAACTCTGTATATTTTTCAGTGTGACAGAGACTTAATCTAAGTGCAAAAGTGTCTCTTCTTCAACCACTTGATTGTAAACATGTGCTTGCAATCAAAAGTTTATAAATTAATTGTCATAGACAATATTCTGAAGTCGGAAGTTTTGGGGTTTTTATGAGAATCATAAGGTTTCATGGTTCATTGGGTCACCTTTTCCCTTGGAAAAGCTAGATTGCATCCATCTAGGAAATCTGGATGGTTTATACAAATCTCCTTTTTATATTGTATTTACTATTTCTAGAGCAAGAAGAAACAGACAATGTACAGGGCAGTGTACATTACAAATGAGCTGAACAGAGACCCACCTGTCCTGCTTCAAAGTTAATAATCTGGGGTTTCCTGCAGACATCCAGCATCATTTTGTAGAAATCCTTCTCAAAGGATACTTTGCACTGTCTTTATGAAAGGAGTACATAAATCAACTGCCTTGAGGGACCAATGAGCCAGTCTTTAGAAGCTCAGAAGAAAAGCTCTGTTTATTTTTCCCTGGCAACAAAGCTGCTTCGGGTTTTGTTCTAGATGGGGAAAAAAAAACCAGGGAAAATTTATGCAATATTGAGGAGATGTCATGTTTTTGCTCATATTACTGTACTCCATCCATATTACTCTTTATAAGCACTGAGACACAAGGAATGAATGTGCTTTGCTGAAGTCAAACTAAGACTTCTTGGTTTGCAGTGGTGGATAAGGCAGAAGGATCACTTTGCAGGTGTAAATGTGATATTCTGTAAGGATACAAGACTATGAGTAGGGAGGCACCATGTTTTCTGACCTCTGGGTTCCCAAGAGAGGCTGTTGCTTTCACATATTCTGGCAAAAAGAAGAACCAGCAAGCCAGCCAAAGGCAAATCATTCAGCCCTGTTGGTAGGGAGAGACTTGTTAAGCTGTGGGTCTTTCTCAGCTGCTATCCTATCTTTTCTCCCACCCATCTGAAGGAGGCTTGGTTGGAGGGGATTCTCCCTGTGGCAGATGTGCTGTGCTGATAGGCTGTGAAAGGAGGCTGGGCAGGAGCAGTGGAGCAGGTTTGGAAAGTGCTGTGGCAGCGGTCTCAGAAGGCCTTTGAAGGCCTGGCCATCAGCCTGCAGGCATAACTCTGGGCATAACCCCACCTGCTCATTAGTGCAGCCCCACCTGTGGGTGGAAGGTGCTCAGCCAACAGCTGCACTGGTGCACATCAAAGGTCCATCTGCTGTAGCATCCTCTGTCCTGCAGTGGCCAGTGGAAGATGCTTACAGAAAGTGCAAGGCAGCAGCAAATTGCAGCATGAGCCCTTCTCACACCCATCCAGCTCTTTCAGTTAGTAGTTTAGGGTCATATTTGATAGGCATCTCTCCTCTGTAGCATTATGTTATCCTTTTTGTGCTTTTTTATCATGTGGCATTGAGTTCCACAACTGCACCATGAACTGGGTGGAAAAGCACTTCATTCTGTTTGTTGTGAACCTGCTCCTCAATAAAGCGATGTAAAACCAGAAAACAGTTGTTCCCTCTCCATCTCCACAACATTTGGGAGCCTACAGTACAGACAGCACTTTCCCCCTAAGTCTTGGAGTTCAAACTCACAGTCTGTTCTCTTTCCACTTGCAGGCCTGTTCCAGGTCTCTGGCTGGTTTTCCTATATGACCTCTGTGCCCTTCTAAATTATTCTCTGTCCCTTTAGAGTCAGGTTGACCAAACTGACCAGTATCTGATGTGTGGGCACCCCACAAAGGCCAGCACTGTTTTATACTCTGCTTAGATCCTTTCTTGACCATCCCTGGTGCAATGGTTTCTTTTTGATCCATGTTGGCCTCAAGGCTGATGATGAAGAAGAGGTGATTGTTTCATGCCTTGGCTCTGCATGCTCGTGGTTCTTGTTAGAGCAAAGCTGTCTGAATCCCAGTGTTGTGAGTGCTGGGATCCCTTGAGAAGCTCTCTCTGCCATGTCTGTCTGCAAGGAGCAGCACTGGGATGTGGGGGTCCACAGTGGGCCTGGGAATTGTGATCCTGTTTATCTGGGGCAGGGCTGGAGTGGGTGGATATGCCAATGACAAGGATTTGTGCACACCAGGCAGTAGAGGAACAAGCCCTGCAGCCTCCCCAGCAGCCAGGAGGCTGAAAAGGATGTGGGCCTCAGTGAGTGTGGAAGAAGACTGTGTTTTGGGGAATGCTACATCAGTAAGATCTAGAGGTGAGGGTTACATGGGTACCACACTGCACTGGTTCATCCCTCTTCAATTTCCCTGCTGCTGAGGAGCTGTGCCACAAGTGACAGCTGGCACAGCCTGTCCCCAAATGGTGAACCCCCAGCCCTTCACCCTTCCAGGTGAGGCTGAAAGGGCCACAATAATGCTGCACCACCATCACCATGTGTGGTTTGCTGCTGGGGAGGCAGCAGGGAGGAGGAGGAAGGGGTGGGTGGCTGGTGGCCACTGCCCTGTGCCCAGCCCTGTCAGACCTGTGGCTGCTCAAGCTGGAGGAGCACAGCCCAGAGGCTCCTCCCCACCATTATCTATCAGCTCTGGTTCATCACTGGGCTGCCTCTTGTGGAAAGCTTACCCATGTGTGACAGCTGCTTCAGACAGCTCATTGCTTTAGGAGCAGAAGGAATCCTCTGGCAGGGCTTTTCTAGATCCTGATACCTGCAAGTGCTGCAAAAAGCAGCTCAAGATTAGTTTTGTGTATCTCTTTTCAAATAAACATGTAGGTGTAGCATCATTTCAAAATAGTGCATGATAGCTGTTGGGAAGAGGGGGTTGTCCCTCTTTTGTATCTTTTTTAGCTGTGGGCCCCGGGCCTGACCTCTCTGTGGGTTAGAAATTCTGGGACAGTTTGTATCTGTTTCTCCTTTTGCCATGTGGCTTGTCTGAGTGCTTCCCTCTTTGGTGGTCCCCTCAGTGATGTGTCTGCATGGCTGGGCTCCACTCCAAGATCCCCCATGTGTTACTTACAAGGAGGTGGAAAGGGCTGGGAGAAAGGGCTGCTCAGTGCTGGACCCCCACTCAGCCTGGGCAGGGAATGTGCAAACAGCCCTTTTTCTGGCTGAGCTGGTGTCCCTGTCCTGCTCTGCCTTTTGTGGGGCTGAAACTCCCCAGGCAGGGCTGTCCCTCCACAGGGCACTGCAGCTCAATGGCTGCTGCATTTTCTCATCCCCACCTCCCAAAAGAAAACAAATGGTGAGTGCAGCAGCTTCTCAATGGGAGGTAAAACTGCTGGAGTTGAACACTTGGACCCGTTAAAAGGTGAGTGTGGTGAGGTGTGCTGAGTCTCGGTTTCTCTTCCTTTTTTTTTTTTTTTTTTTTTAATTAAATGATGTGGCACTTGGTGCCATGATCTAGTTGAAGTGTTAGAACATGGGTTGGACTCTATGATCTTAAAGGTCTTCTCCAACCTAAAAATTCTGTGATTCTGTGATAACCAAAAAAAGAAAGAAGAGAAAAAATTGAACAGTGAAGAGCTCTGCTCTCTCAAGACATGCACTGGGAAGTGCAGGGGTGCTGCCTGGGCTCCCTGGCCCACTGGGATGTGCCTGGATGCCACCCTCAGCCTGGTGAGACTCCCTGGCATGGTGGCACAGGGACATCCCTCCTGCATGGCCCCGAGGCCCTAGGACAGGGCAGGTCCCCAGGGGAGTTCTGACAGTCTGCTGACATCGCTTTCAGTGCAGATAAAGCAGTGAGGTTATCTCAAGTGCAGCAATATCCTCTGCAAAAGTGAGGAGGAGAACCCTCTTTGCACCGTGTCACCCTGGATCAAGCCTGTTAGTGGGCAGGGGTGGTGGGAGCAGGGAGGCAGCACCTTCTAGGGGCATCCTGGCTGTGTGGGACCCCCAGCACAGGGCAGTGCAGGCAGCACATGGCAGACATTTCCCAGCCTGGCTGTTTGGATTTTGCTCTATATTTAGTGCCCCAAAGCAGTGCTTTGATTCGCAGTGCTCCCCAGCACCTGCTGCTCCCAGGGACTCTGGTGGTCTATATGGGTCCCAGCGAGGCTCGGGGTTCAGCTGCTCCCTCTGCATGCCTAAATTTGGGTACTAAGGGTTGGAGCTGCGGGTGCTATATTCTGCTGGGGTTTGTGTTTCTCCTGCTGCGGGGCACGGTGCTAATCTGGGGTTTGTGGGCAATGTGTTTTCAAAACAAGGGTGGCTTTGATTTGCCAGTTTCTGGTTCAGCTCATCTGAGCCATTAATCGTTTTTCAGAGCACAGAGAGATTAAAACTTATAGAAATAAAATCTGAATATGGCTAGCTGCTTCTTCCCAGCAGCAGATGCCTGCTCACACAGTGTGTCTGGTGCAGGACATCCCCCATGCAGTGGGAGCACTTTCCAAGGCCTGTTCCCTGCCCACCAGTGGAAAGGCTGAGCTCTGATGCTGAGTGTGACCACCCTGATGTCAAAACCTCCAGCTGGCTGTGACAGCTCAGTGGGACACTGCTACAAGTGGCCTTTTAAAGAGCCTGGTCTGGGAATGGGCATAAACACTTTTCCCTTTCATGCTCATTTCCAGGACAGGTAATTTATGTATCTTAGTAAGAACTGGCAACCATGTCCATGCTTCTGTCCCTTTGTAATATCCTGTTGTTGCTTTCCAGAGAAAAAATACCAGCAGACATCCAAGGTTACTTCCTTGGCATGCTCTGTGTGTTTTCAGCCTGATTGTATCTGTGCTGTGTGGATGTTTCCTGACGTGCTGCATCTCCCCCGCTCTTGCATCACAGGCTGAGCATTAACTGTGCATGCTTTGCTGCAGCAGACCTTTCCTTTCTGACCACAGCTGCCTCTCACAGCCTTGCTCCAGGCACATCCCCTCCTTTGTCCAGCTCCCACATTGCTCCTCAGACTCCTCATGGTGCTGGATGGACCTTGGAGCAGAGCAGGAATGATGAGTGACTGTGGCACGGATCAGATGCCCACACAGCTGCTGGAAAGGGCCCTCACTTCTCTTATTGCAAGACAAATGAGGTCACTCAGAGGTGGCTTTAAAAGTGGCCCTCATGGCAGGCTGACTGCTCCAGATGTTGTTCTGGGTGCCTGCAGCAGCTGGATGAGGAGAAGTGCCAGGATCCTGGTGCACTCCTGGTTCACTGAGCTGCTCCTTTTGCCCATCCAGACCCTGCAAAGTGTGAGCCCAGGTTTGTTCCTCATTGCTCCAGGATGCTTTGGCATTCCTTGAGGACATCAGAGCTCATTCCCCTCTCCACTGCCAGGCCTGGGCTGTGGCAGCATGGTCCAGCCCCAGCACAGGGCCTGTGTGTGATGCTGCAGATGAAAGCTGTTGTTTGTTTACAAGCTCTCCTCAATTAGAACTCATTTGCTGCTCACACACTATATTTAAAAGCTCATGTTTAAATCAGCACTGGTGATTTAGGAGTGCCTGTTTTGTTTTCTTTCCTAGATACATATGATAATTCCTCCACCTGTTAAAAATCTGTTGCTAATATTTGCCGTCAGGTTTTATTTATTTATATTTTTTAGTCCCCTGCCAGGATAGCCAGAGGCCTGCAAGTGTTTATTTAACTCTAGCTGTTTACTTCTCATAAATCTCTCTGCCTGAAAATCCATTTGGGATCAGGCAGGAAAAAAGCTTTGCAATCACGCTGGATTAGATTAAAATAGACAGAAAGTTTCAGTTTGGGCATTTGGGCAGCCCTGGATCTCTTCAGAGGAACTCTCAGTGAGGCTTTCCAACACACAGCCCCATGGTATGGAGGGGATGAGTTCATGTCCTGGTGCCATTTTGTCCTCCAGTGTCCTGGCCAGTGCAGGTGTCCCAGGAGATGGGACAGGGCAGGAGCTCTTCCCATGGGGTGCTTCCCTGAGCACCCTCCATCCTCAGGGAACTGCTCCAGGCAGAGCCACCATCCCACTGGGGTGTATGTGACCTCTTAGCCTTAATTTCTACAGGTCAGCTAAGTAAGGAAAAATAGGATTTTAAATTTTTTTCCTCAAGGTTATTGTTTTTTAAATTTTCCTGTATTTTTTTTTATTTTGTTCATTCTTCATTAATTTTGTTAATTCATTGCAAACTTATCATATAACTGATGTCTATGTATACCTTTTTTCAGAATATCAAATCGGTCTGGTCAGATTCACCCATGGGAGGACAACTTTAGTCTTTCAAGGAAAGTTTTGTCCAGATTGCAAAACCCTTGCTGTAAAAATTGTACTGGGTGTGGGCACTTGTTTAACTGCACCTTTACATGGATGAAATGTGTGAGAGCTCCTGAGCCAAATTCTGGTTTAAAGTTAGGAAACTCAGGGTAAGCCCAGGACGAGAAGACAAACCTTCCTCACCGTGCAGATGAGCTGATCCAGCAACTTTCCAAGGAACAGGATCATGCCCAACGTTTGAAACCTGTGGCTTTGGGTTCCATCAGTCATCTCTTTCAACAAAATCCTATCCTGTCATGGAATTATTTGTAGAATTATCTTTTTCTATAACTTTTTGTCCACCTACTGAATTTTTATGAAATAGAATGTTTGCGGAGACCAAGAGGAATTTTCCAAAGGACTACGGACTGGGATGCTGAAACAAATGTTCCCATGTATGTATCTGATTGGGACACACATTTCTTTCCTCCAGACCCCTGGGCCTTCACTATATTTCATGCTTTAGCCAAGGGCCAAATGTCAACCCCAATTTCCCCAACTTCTACACTTTGGAAATCAGCAGAATCATTCTGGATTCTCTGCAATGTGCATGAAAAAATTTCTTTTGTTCCTTTCATAATTTTTAGAACAACTCAAATGTCTTCAGGGATTCAGTCAGGAAGCATAATCTTGAATAAGATAGAAACAAGAAAGTCAAGTCCTTGTTGTATCTTCCATGCTATTTCCATCTCCAATGTATTTCCTCTCTCAAATTGCTTCTCTCCAGAGTCACACTCTGCCAGAGATAACTAGGTGGCAGTGAGTGAAGAAAGGAACAGCATTGTCTACAGCTTTGAACCATGAATAGCCCTTGGAAAAACAGCAGCAGAGAGAGATACAAGTTCAGGTTGATAAAGCAGGTTGCCAAGTGACTGAAGGCTTGATCCTGTTTCGCTGAGGCTGGCGGTGCACTCCCATGGATGTCGCGTTTGTCGCTGCTCCCAGCCCATCCTGGGTGCCATCCCCAGCAGCCTGGGCAGAGTGGGGCTGTCAGCAGCTCTCTGGGGATGGGGATGGGGCTGGGTTTGCTGCAGCTGCTGGTCCAGGGTGCCAAGCACCCTCATGAAGCAACGTGGGTCAGCTGAGGTTCAGCATCATGCTGGTTCTGTGCAGTGCCCTCTGGCTTTGTGCTGTTGGCAGAGTGAGCACAGATGCACACACGTATTTACATCATGTTTATGTACATCAGGGCCTCAAAGCTGTATGGAAAAATCCCAGAAACAGCTGCCATTTGGCAGAACCCAGTGATGAAGACTGAGACCCTTGATAATCTTCATCCTCAGCTCTGGCTCCATCAGCCAAAGCCCCCTGGCTGTACGAATCCAGGCCCTGGTGCACTCCTCAGACAGCACCATAGGCTGATCCCATGCAGAGGGATCCCCTCCTCAGCCCTGTACGAGACCCACAACTGTGCCTTCAGCAGGTGATGGAAGAAAATGAAGCCATTTAAGGCCATTTTAACAGCTGCCCTCTTCCCTACCACCCTCTTCTGCCTGCTTGGTGCACATGACATGAAACATGGGGCAGCCCAGAGCACAGCCCCTCACTGCTGTCACTGAGACCAGCTCTCAAAACCCTGCCCCAAAGAAAAACCACTTTATTTCAGTGCCTCCGAGGGGGCTGGATGAATAGCTGAACTGCAGCAGCCTAATGGCCTTTGGAGGGGGGTGGGAAGCAGGATGGGACACGCAGCAATTTGCAGGGAGGCGTGTGGGGAAATGTTGTTGCGGCGATGAGGAGCGGGAGATGGAGTAACAATGGCTCCAGTTTACATTGTGCAGCGCCGGCGCTGTGATCTGCTGCCAAGATCAACCCTGCAGAGAGGAACTTGAAAATAACACGAATAGTGTGGCAAGAGAGATACCCTACAGCATATCCTGCTCCCTCGGACTTTGCCTTTGAGTCAGGAGTGAAATATTGGAGCTATTGTGGTGAAGGGAGACTTAAAAATAGAAGGAAAAATTGCCGCTTTTTCTTTTTTTTTTTTTTTTTCCCTCCAAGGGGACATTGTTTTTAAGTTGTGCTACTTCTAGTTTGAGTCAAGAAGGAAAACACTTGAAGGCATTGAAAGGGCTAGAAATCATGTCACTCATCAGCTGTGGTGTGAGAGCTGCCCCTTATCTCCGTGGCCATAGCAATGCTGCTGCTCTGGTTACTCTCCCCAGTGGGTTTCACACTGCTCCTGCATTACTCTTCACACTCAAGATCCTTTCAGAGGAGGCCTGGTTAATACCAAGAGTCTCACAAAAAACTAGTGCTGAAACTCAGGTGAGTTAGCAGCATTTCTGTCTGCACATGTGTATTACCTGCAGGGAACAGAGAGGGCTGGTGCCCGGGACTCCTGCACAGGAGGCGAACCTGAATTCCAGACAAAACCTGGAAAATCTCTTCTGTCTTGCAAGAGCAACAGTCTGGAATCAAAGTGGGTTTAGGGAGTTACAAAGTTTATATTTCTTGCAGGGCTTTACCTCATTTGGATTCTTTTGCTATTACAGGGATCCGTGGGCTGGTAAAGCTTAGGTTTCTCTGGGTTTTCTAAGAACTGCATTTATATCAATGTGAGATGAAGCAGAGCAACATCAGATCTGGTCACAGCCATGTGAATGCTGTTTGTCTACTGCCTTCAGAAACAGCACTGCCCTCTGTGTTAGGCTCCTGGCTGGGTGCTCCGGGATGCTGCCAACACCAGACCTATTGCAAGCGCCTTTCTGGGAGCACAGAACGCTCCCTCTCTGCTTTTGAGCTTCCTTGGGAGTGGAGAGGCCAGGCTGGGATGCCAGCACACCACAGACAGCTGTGGACAGCTTCCAGCCACGCTCCCAGGGACTGTCCCCCCATCCCAGACTCGCTGCTGGCCTTTGATGAGTGACTGCTGCCACATGGGGACAGGGCTGCTCCCCTACAAGGAGAGAGCTGCACTGTTTGTATAAATATAGTACGTGACATGGATGTCTGAGTTTACCAAATTCGGCCCTTTCCCACTGGTAAACTGTGAGAACCAGCAGGGTCGTGGTGTTTATGGCCAGAAGCGATTGCTAAATCTGGATTTACACCGATCTCTGAGCTCAGTCACTCAAACCCAGCAGCTTGTTTCACTGAAGCTCCTGTTGCTCTGAAGGCAGTGGGAGATGGAGCACCTCTTTCTCTTTGTCCCACAAACTGGTCATCATCATTGCTCACTCATGTGCTTTCCTTCTGGCTCAAAAATCCTTCTCCTTCTCTGCCTTGGCAATGTTGCAGACCCATGAAGAGCTGGGAATATATTCACCTCTTCAAAGCATATGTATCAGGCTGTCTCTCAATCCTCTTTGCTAAAATTAAGGAGGCTATGAGCCCCTAAGGTGTGCCTTTCTCCTCTGCCTCTTACCTCCATGACAGATAGCATATATCCCTGCCAATCAGCACCAGAAACCTGGTCTCCCACAAATGATTTCCAAAACTCAGGATGGTTCATCCTTTCCTCAGACCTGTCACCAAACTTTGGGGCAAAACCCTCCTGTGGCTGAGATCCTATGGGCAGCAGGGGCTGGGCAGGCATCTCCAGGGTCAGTGGCCACCCTGGACAAGGAGCCAGGATGGTTTCTGTGGGATGGTGCCCAAGTGCAGGGCTCCTCCAGGAGCTCAGAGGAGCCACCATGCAACGGCTCATTTCTGCAGCAGATTAAATCAGCAAAAGGAAATGAATAAAGAACAAGCAATGGGTTTCAAAAGATGGAAAGAAAAGATAGTTTTTTTATCTGTGTGGAGCCTGACAAAATACCCGTGTGCTGTTGGGAGATGGCATGACTTGATAAATGTGATGAAAATACAACATGAGGGCAGAGAAACAACTCAGGGCCCAGCACTGCTCTGGATATGGGTGTTGGCATCTCAGACGTTATCCTTGACCAGCCAGGACAGGTTTGAAGGCAGTGCTGTGGGGAGCAGCCTGTGGTGTTTTGAGTCCATGCTGGAAGGACAGGCATTGACTCAACACTGAAGGTGGAGCAGGCTCTAAGCATTACTGTGAGGGCTTTTCTAATGCCATCAGAAAGGAAAAGGATAAAAACACCAACAGCATCTGAATGCTGGAGGAACAATGTCTCTCCATCTAGAATCTGACTATTTGTGCACAGTTATAGCAGTGCTTTTAGGGACTAAATCTCTGAGAGGAGACTGGGGTGAGAAAGTTCAAGATGTAGGACTTGACAGCCAGTGCTGCTCACTGGAGAAAGAGGTCTCCTCTCCATGTGTTTCTTAGCTCAACACCAAAAGGAACCCCTCATGAAGCCTTCTTTTTGTGTTCAATTTGGTGAGCAGAGTGGGCAGACACCTTCCAGCTCCCTTCCACCCCAAGCAAAACCCAAGTGCTGCACTCACCTCACTGTGCCTTTGGCTTTGCCCGGGGTGGAGAAGAGCCAGGAACACTGGTGATGTGCACCAGGGACAGGGAGAAAAGCCCCCTTGCTCCCTGGCCAGGTACTGGTATCCACTAGGACAGAACAAATAGCAGCTCAGCTCATCTCCATTTCTATTCCCTGGACACAATTATTGATCCTCACTGAATTGTCCTTTGAATTGTCCTTCCTGCTACAGAAAGTCCTCTGTCAGGTCCTTTGTGAAGTTTTATTCAGTTCAAACTTAGGCCACATGCTGGATTTCTCATCAGAATGCACCTGAAATTCTGACAATAAGCAAAAAAACAAACAAGTAAAAAAAAAGGGAAAAAAATCTCAAGGCCAAAAAATCAAAAGCCCCAACAAATCTCTCCACCCACAACTTGCCAAGAAAAACCCAAGGCCATAGTCAATAACTCCAAGGAATTCTGAGAGACCTTGCTCACAATCACCAAACAAATTCTTCCTGGGAATTATTAGCTCGGTTGGAAGTGTTTTGTTTGCCTCTGTGCAGTGTTGGGTCTCAGGTGACAATTTAAGAATCCTCTGAATCCTAAGAAAGAACATTTCACCATTTGTTCCAGTGAAGAACATTTCACCATTTCATCCACCAATCCACAAAACAATGTCACTGAAAGGAGGCATTATATGGGGTCTGTTGGGTTATCAAATCATTCCTCCTTTAAAATATAAAGCCTTTGCACAGAAATACTCACACTTACCTTGCTGTGAATCCTTTGGCTTTCAGAAAAAGAAACATTTAATATTTGTTGCTTTCAGTCTGGACAGGAGACCAAGAAGCCTTCTCCTGCAAAGCTGTTGGGATGCCACAGAGCAGCCCATGGCTTACAAACATGACAAAATTGTCTTCCTTATGAGTAATAAATAATAAAAAAATACCTCTCTCGGGTAAAGGATGGAGGTGATTCAGCAAGCACTTCAGCAATGGCCTGGGTGGCATTAATCAGCTCTCCTGTCAGAGATGCTGTGTGTAGTCATCTCACAAACCAGGCTCGTGGCAGCAGCTCCTGCACCTCTGAGTCAGACACAGCTTTGAAACCTCAGAGTGTGAAGTTTCCCAAGTGACCTCAGAGTGGTTTCCCAATTGGGGAGTTGAGTGCAGAGGCTTTGGAGCCCACACATCTGCAGTGGCACTGGGACACCATCCAGCTGGTGAGTCAGGGCTAAAGGGCTCTCTATGCAGGACAGAAAGGCCCAGGAGAGGAACATGTGTTAAAAACTTACTGCATAAGGCCAGCTTTTAGTGCAGCTCCTTTCTCCACCTTCCCCATTCTGTCCAGAATCTGAGTTCTTGACGGAGAGTTAATGAGAACTTCTGAGAGCACCTGCTTGGCATCTGCCCATGCACAGAAACATTGCAGGCTTGCTCCCTGGGCCTGGGCTGGGGTTTGGGTGTGGGACAGCTGTGAGGGAGGGATGGCCAGCCTGCCTTTGACCTCAGAGCATGCCCAGCACCCCAGCTCTGTGCTGCTGATGTGGGCCAGCCCCCATGGGCACTGCTTTCCACAAACATTGTGGTGTGCAGATGCTGTATTCATGGAAAGCCCTCAAATTCTGGAGGTGCAAATGAGAGAACCTGTCTGGCAAGTGTTCCATGGCCCAGGAATTTGGATCCCCTCTAATCAGATCTCCCCTGTGTGCCTGCACTGGTCCTTCAGCTGTTATCCTCTCTGCAGAGTCTCCTTCCTTCCAGTTTGTACTGGTCAGCCTGCAGTGAGTCCTCCCAGTGCCAGTCTGACATTTCTGGGAGTGCAGCCACTCCAGGAGCAGCGGAAGAAAAGTTCCTCTGAATATTCTGCTTTTCAGGAGTTCTTTCCTCCCTATTGTGTTGTGCCATGAAAATTGATATCCCCTGGTTCACTCTCCAGCCATCCTCTGCTTCCATTTCTGCCTGCACTCCCCAGGGATGGCAGCCAGGTTGTCTCCTGTCAGAGGTCACCAACAGCAGGGCTAATACAGCCACAGATCTGTGGCACAGCCCTCCTGAGCCTGAGCCCAGACCCCAAAGAGCCTGTTTGGGGCACTGTTTGGAGAGAACTTGGAGAAGGCACCAAGGGATGCTCACAGGGTCTCTGCACCCTCCTGCCTCCCACTCTTCTCACACATGTTCCCCAAGGAGTTCTCCCTGCAATCATATTGATGATAAGTCAAGTGGATGCACATATTTGCAGCCCTGTGTCCTCAGTTTGGATACCTGTGGCCTTTTAGTTTAAGAATGTCCATGAAGGGGGTGGGTGGTGCTTGTTTCTTTCTCTCAGGCTTTCCCATTCCTCCCAGCCCACAAGTGGCTTCTCTCAGCTCTGCCACTCCTTGTCCCTCTTCCTGGCAGCAGAAGTGATGACACACTTCACAGGTCTGTGGGAGAAGTGAGTAAAATTATACAGGACAAGAATTTCCTTTGCTGATGATATAGAGGGACACAATTTACTTATCTGAGTTTGAAATATTGTTTCCAAACCAAAGCATTATTAAAAAAAAAAAAAGTTTGAAATCTCCTTGGAAAGGTACAAGTGGGACTTCAGATGTCAGAAGAACATTTTCCATCAATACAATCAATGCTCCTTATTCCAGGCTTAGTGTTTTCTGAAGTACACTGCTGTTTGTAATAGAATCTGCATTAAAAATTAATGAAAAGTTGTTTCAAAAGAAAAAAAAAAAAAGGTTCTTCTTGATAATCAAGATAATATCTTGACCTTGGCAAGAAAATGCCAGTGCAACTTCCTGCAAAGTCACTTTTGTTTGAAAGCTACATGTTCCCACAGAAAGTTTGAATTTATTTAAGGAATGGCATTTTCTTTTCCTTTCCTTTTTTTTTTTATGTTACTGACAGATTAGGACTCAACCTGATTATTTGCAGGCAGCTGTCTAAATAAGCTATGACAAAAATGTCTTCTTGTGACACTGAAGAATGAGCAAAAGTATTTTTAGTCACTGAAGTGGATGTACTTAATATCACACATTTTCCCTCCACGCTTTTTCTAGTGTATTTCCCAAAGCTACTGGGCAGCACATGTCTCTGCTCAGGAATTTCATCACAGGGATTTTTCTTTCCCACCTGAGCATCCTGCTGCCCAATTGTCCTATTCTCATTCTCTCTTTTCTGCCCCTATGTGAGTTGATTGCTTCTTCCCCCTCTTTTGTCAGCCTGATAACCTTTTCAGGATCCCAGTCATTTGTTCACAAAGTATGTATTGGTGCCCACAGGCAAATTTTAAGTCCCTAAATCCCCTCTTAGATGCCTCAGTGGTGCATTGAATGTGGTTCAATAGCCTCTTAAGAAACAGACCCTCCATAAAGAGCCAGGGGACAGGCACATCCCTTTCTTTCCACTGCAGTTTGCCCTCCAGGATGAATGGGAGCATCCCAGCTTGCAGCTGATTATTTTTTTAACACTTGGACACATCTGCCTGGGAAAGTGACTGCCTCCCTGGGCTCTGCACGTGTTTGTGCACCAGATGTAAGTCAATGGAGGGCAATTCTCCAGAAAAGATCCTGGGCATGTGTGTGAGAGAAAGAAATTGCAGGGAGGCCCTGATGAAGCGAGGAGAGAGGCCCATGATTGACCTTTTCCAGAGAAGGAGGAGGGGAGGGCAGTGGAGAAGTGGAAGCCAGTTCAACCACAGTGCCCTTCCTCCTCCTGCAGAAAGGAAAAGCAAAGGAAGATGTGAAACTCTGCTTTCATTCCCAAAGACAGGGCAGACCCAGTCCCTGAGCGACTCAAGCCCTGCAATTGTCTCCCCACCTTTGTGCAAACAGCTTGTCCCTTGCTCAGCACGTCCCCCTGTGGCTCAGCCACCATGGCAGGGCTTGGCAGTGGCTCTCCCTGCCCACATGGCTTGTGCTCACTCACAATGCCTCAAAGGAACCTTATAAAAGCTGGGGCAGGGATGGTGTTTGGCCCTGCAACCCCTGACCCTCCAACAACTGGGTTAATGATTGTGGTTATCAGATACACTGGCTCAGCAGTGCATCCATCACTGGGCTGACAGGGATTCAGTCCCACAAGGGGAGGCCCTGAGCAAACACATTCAATCTCAGCCCGGCCAGCCCCCAGCGTGCCTCTGCCCCTAAATCCAAGAACAAACAGAGAGTTTCCAGGGGAAGAGCTGCTGTGATTTATTGTCAAATAATAGACAAGATGGACCTGTGGATGCTGACAATGCCTCAGAGGCAGGACCAGCCCATGAGATGCAGCTTAGCTGTTGATGCTCCTTGCAGCACACTGAGAGGGGGGCAAACCAGCAGTGGTGCTTCTCTTTCTCTTTTGCTTTACTGGGTTCAATCCTGCAGCCCAAACCTGAAGCCAGCAGCTTGCTTTGCTGAATCTAAGGCTTATTCCTTGCATCTGTACTGCTCCAATGTCCCAGCTCTGCACTAAAACCTCCTGCCCCATTTGTTTTCAGTCTCTGTCCAGGACACTGTGACCCCCTCTCCCCAACCTGACAGTTCTTCCACCCATTTTCAATAGATTATTCTGCAATAAATCACAGCAGTCCTCACTGATGATGGAAAACTGTTTGTTTTTTGATTTGGGGGAGGTCCATAAAGATGCTGCCAGCCACAGCAGCCCCAGGGGTACCAAAGGGAGGAAGATGAAGTTGGTACTGTGACAGCAACAGTCCTGGGTCAGTTCATCCATACTTGGACCCAGCACAAAGCTTGCAACTGCTGGCTTCTCCCTGTGTTTTTGAATATCACAGTATTTTCATGGTGAGAAAGGTCTGAGGCAAAACGCTGAAATACATTTGCTGAGCTCAACAGCTTTTTTTCTGAGAGGCTTGGAAAAATCTGGAAGCATTTCCTCTGAAGAGGCAGTGCAGAAAGAAGCCTGAACCCAGAGTTTCTAAAGACCAACCTCTCCTTCTGCTCAAATACCACAGAAATTCCCACTCCTCTTTCATTTTCTTTCCTCATCATGTCACATGTGCATGGAGCTGACAGCAGAGAAGCATTGGGCATATCTCAGAGTGGGAGTTTCCACCTTCACAACCCCTCCAGATGAAAGGAGAGGTCCAGATGAAGCACCACCAAAGCCTGGCTGCCCAGGAGCACCAGGAGACAACTGACAAAGTGGGGTATGCATTAACCAGCTTGGTGTGCCTCTGCTTTGAATAGCAATTATTTCAAATATGGCCAAGGTTAATTAGCTGCTCCTGGTTGCCACTGCCTGGTACAGGCCACCCTCTGTGACAAGGGCTGAGTACAGAGCAGACCTGGCACTTGCCCTCACTCCTGATCAGAAACTGGGCAGGCAGTACCAGGCAGGATTTGGAGGGATAGAAAACACTGTGATGAAGTTTTTATCTTATCTTGGATCCTTCAAGCAGTCCAAAACTTTGGCTCAGCTTTCTCCAAGCTCACTCCTCAGCAGATGACAAGAAAGCTGGCTGTAGGATAAGGCAGCACAGGCAGATCGTGGCTGATGGGTGCTCTATAAAGTGCCTCATGCCAAGGTGTGTTGATGCTCCCTGGGCAGGCTCACTGGTGGCCAAAACCCCCTTCCCTGGGGTTTACAACATGACCAAGTCCAGTTTTTGTATACTGTGCTGCTTGAAGGGAGCAGCTGGCCTCAGATTTGGAGCTGCAATGAATGCACAGGATTTCCCCTACACTTCTCCCTTCTCTCCATGCTTTCGTGGGATCCTCAGGGAAGCAGAACACGGCTGTCAGCACAGGGAGGAGAGCCTGATCCATTTCTGGGTAGTGATGCTGGAGTCCCTGGTCCCACGCTGGCAGGGTCCCCAAGGATCCGCTGTGCTGGGGAAGCTGCGCAGCAGCGCTGCGTGATAAGAGCAGATAAGAGAGTTCCTGCTCTGATTACAGCATGACCAAACAAGTTTCCTGATCCCATACCTAGAGCAGCCACTCCTTGAGACAATACTGTTATCCCAGCAGGGAATGTGCAGGCAAGCAGGAGCAAACCAGAGCTGCAAGCCCTGATGCCCCATGGCAAACAAACGTCACGGTGTGCCCTCATCCCGGGCAGCGTGCAGGCTCAGGGACTCAGGCAGGGAGATTTCCAGGGGAAACAGCCTGGCAGGGCATCAGGCTTGGAAGAGACAGGGAGAGGAGAGCCTCAGTGAAAAGAGAACAGGATGTGAACCAATGTGGAAAGTATGACAAAAAGCAGCTAAGATTACACAGCAGCAGTTTGCAGTTGGGTGCCACAGGGGAGCTGAGGCTTACAGCCATGCAAATGTTCCTCACTCCATCAGCTCTTCCCTTCTCCTCCAGGGATGCTATGACTGCACCATTGGGGTGGTCCAGCACACCCCCAAATAGCTCCAAACCACTATGGCCTGACCACCTAGTCCAGGAAAGCTCTCTGCAGCTTTGCAAGTGTGCTGTGGGCTTTGTTGGCTTGGCTTCCAGGGGAAAAAAATGGCAAAATGGATCAAGCTCTGTCACTGCAGCTCCTGCTGTATCAGGACAAGCAGGGCTGGGAAGTTCTCAGAGATGGACACTCCATTTGCATGGGCACTGAGCTGGGAAAATGTTCTTACTCAACATTAGACACATCACTATCAGGCTGATATTGGTATTTTAGGGTAGATCATATGCTGACCTGTGGGGAAAGACTTTGATGAATTAGGACCCCACTCACAGGGTTTTGCCTGATTTCCCTTGAGTCATTGAGGGAAATCATCACTCTCCTTTTAAGTGATCACAGGGGTTTCTGGTAATTCATAGCATGAATTCATAGCGTGACCCAGCAGCAGACTGAAGCAGAGAGCCCCAGACCTGCTCAGGACTGTGCCTCTGTTTTTGTCTATACAGTTACTTGAAGTAAACAGGTTTGATTTTAGGGGCAGACCTCTTGTGCCACTGTTGTATATTCAAGTAATCACACAGACACCATGGGATCCTTATCATGTTCATATGGCAGTGAGGCCATCGGGGCTAAGGCAGTTGGGAACTGGAGCACAAGTCTGATGAGGAGCAGCTGTGGAATCTGGAGTTGTTCCGAAGAAAAGAAGGCTAAACGGGGAGATTATTGCTCCCTACAACTACCTGAAAGGTTGTAGATGGGGGAAGAGTCTCGTCTCCCATTTGACAAGTGATAGTGTGAGAGGACATGGCCTCAAAGTTCCATAGGGGAGGTTTAGATTGGATATTAGGGAAAATTTCTTCACTTTAAGGGCAGTTGAGCATTGGAACAGACTGCCCAGGGAAGTGGTGGAGTCACCATCCCAGAAAGAATTTAGGACACGTGTAGATGTGGCAGCTGGAGACATTTTAGTGGTGGCCTTAGCAGTGCTGGATTAGTGGTTGGACTTGATGATGTTAAAAGTTTTTCCCAACTTTAATGATTTTACGACTTTATGAAACCAATGCAAACACAGCCCGAACAAGACCCATGCCTGTGTGACTCGGTGTACAGCTGAATGTGGTTTATGAACCTCTTGTTCTCACAGGCCCAGTGAGTCTGTGCTGATTTAATTTGGGTGCCCAAGCTGCATCCTGGACAAACAGCACCACGTCATGCCAGGTGGGCAGCCAGGACAAAGGAGCACACAGGGACCCGTAAGACCATGGAATTTAGCAAAGCCCACAAGAAAGAGCTTTCCAGCTATCTCAGAGGGCTCATTTGCATGGGGAGAGCTGGTTTCCTCCTCTGAACTCTTCCTGGCCTGCCTGAACAGTGCCACCCCAACAGCTCCCCAGGAATGTTTTAATAGGGACCACTGGGTAACACTTGGCAAGTCAGAAAGGTGACCAGAAAAAACACCCTGAAGTTGTTTTTTCTCCCATTAAGAGCTGATTTGCATACAGAGGGATCACCAGGGGTTTCTGCTGTTCCTCAAGCCGACTTCTGCAAGGGACTCATGAGGCAGAGGCAATCTCTTCCCCTCAGCAGCAGTGAAAGTTCTCTGCTAAATACCTCTGCAGCTGTCCTGAGATGAAATGGTTGAACACAGGCTTTGTCATGAATCCCCATGGGTTGCTTAGTCCTGTGAACACCTGCTGGGTGAGGTACCTCCTTTCACCCTGAGAGCTGGGTCAGCAATTGTGGTAGACCTTCTCCTGGTGTTTTGTCTCTTGGGAATTGCACCTTGGCAAGGGGCTGGGAGGTCGGAAGAGAAGAAAATCGTGTGTGTCATTTGGCCAGCTCAGACCTAGGAGATGAGGAGGTGTGTAGAAGTAAAACACATTAAGGAAAGACTCAGATGGTGGCAATGATTTCTACTTTACTGAGGAACCACCTACTGAGTTTCCTGATCCCTACCACTGCTCAGCAGATAAGCAACTCCAGTGTCAGAAGCTTAGCAATGGTAATTTATCATGTTTGAAGGTGCAATAGGTCTCTCTAGATGTAATTAAGTGCTCCCTCAAAGGAAGGGACTATTGCTAAGCCTTGCAGGCATGTTTACTTGACCACAGAAGGCCCTCATCAGAACATCCAGTACTAATATATTATCACTAATGATGACAACCAACAATTTCTTCTCCACATGAATTACAATTACACATTCTTACTTGGCTGGAGAGTCCAATTATCCACAAGGAAAATTTTTCTCTCATACAGGACAAGAAATATTAGCAATACCTACAGGTTGCTCTTTCCTATCTTCTTTTTTTTTTTTTTTTTTTTTTTAATTTGCCTCCTTGTTTTCCACCTCTAATTTGTTTCAAATTATTTCCAGCATTATTAGATTGGTATGAATGATCATCCACCACTTTTCTCTTTTCCCAGCCCCATGTGCCTTTAGATTCTCCACATTTTTACAGTTGGCCTGAAGGCAATACTTGATCTCTCAAACTAGCCACCACAACAGAGTTTACCAATCTTTATTTCATCACCAAACACTTCTTCAGCACAGCATTTGACATCTGAGCTATGTGCTCCTCTCACATCAAGTTCACCTTCTCAAAATGTTCCTTTTCCAACAAGCACATTTTAAGGACCTCTGCCCTGGTGTCCCATGCTACATCCTACACTTGACATAACAAATTGCTCCATAAAGATCATAGGAGGCTGGAGCAGTTTGGAGGAAGGCTGCTTATCTCAAAGCAGCCCAGTGAGCTGGAGGAGGATATTCCCCATGTGTAGCAGTGATATTGTGACAGAGCCTCCAAAAGCAGTGCCTTAGGAGGCCTGTGACCCAAAGGAACAGCAGCAGCTCCTACCTGTTGGAGGTGAAGTGTGTTAAGAGGCACTAGTGTGAAGGAGTTTTGACTAGACCACAAAATGGGCGAGCTGACACAAGAAGGAGGCACTAGGAAGGCCTGAAACTGCAGGAGAAAGTCATGGCAATCTCAGCAGCCTCTGACAGCACTGATTCCCTGAGCTGATGTGGGGTAAATGGGGAAGTGCTGTGTTATCTGGGCACAAACCACTTCCCCAGATCCTCTGTGAATCATCTTCTGAAGGGCACAGCCCAGAGCTCAGCAGCGCCTGCTGCTACATCCCTCTGGACTGTTCCTGAAGGAGGACAGAGGGCTGGAACCACCCAGGGAAAGCACATCAACACCCAGCATGGCAGCCATGGTCCAACCTCGCTGTCCCTGGTAATGAAACTCCTTCTGAACAAGATTTTTACAAGAGAATCTACAGGCAAGTCAGGTTTGCTCTGTTACTCTGCTCCATCACTCGTCTGTTTCCATCTGAGGGATGGAAACACAAGTGTGTCTCCCTGTGACCAAGCTGCCTTCTGCTGTGATGCAGAGCCCACACCTCAGGTGTGCTCTGAGATGTAAACCTGCTCTTAGGTTGTGTGGATGCTCATTCTAGGCCTCTCCTAGTAAAACTCCTCTTTTATTTCTATCTTCCCCACCACCCCCAAATTGTTACATGACTAAAAAATGCTTAATCAAGCAAACTGGAGCAGAGCCAGCACTGGGCCCGTTGATTGTTTTGCTGTTTTGATGTAGTGAGGAGAGCTCATCTCTGAGGGCAAACTGAGGTTTATGTGTCCCCAGCACCCCCAGCCACAACCAATATTCCAGCCAGTGTTACACTCTCTACTCTGATGATTTTGCTGCATCTTGTTAATCAAACCTGCCTCTCTAACACTTCCCTGATTAACAAAACTCTGCAGCTTCATCCTGCCATCATTCCCACTTCAGTGCACTGAAACCTGCTGGCAACCCATCCCAATTTCAGCCACGCAGCTGGCTCTGACCCTCAGAAACGGGGGCATGGCAATGAGGAGGGGTTGTTGCCTACAAAACAGACCTGGATGTCACCCACATTCCTCTGGGAGCCTTCCCTTGGCTGGCAGGCCCTCCTCCAGGCCAGCCCGGGGCCTGTCCTGCCCAGCAGTGTTATTAGTAAAAAAGTTGCCCATTTTTTTTAAAGGTTGCAGAGTTCACAGTTTGGGCCAATTGCTGCCACAGTGGAGTTCTAACTGGTTGTTGTTGTAATCACCTGTTGTTAATAGTTTTTCTTTAACTACCTGCTGTTGATGGTTGGGAATTCACCATTTTGGTCGAGTGGCACCCTGCTGCTTCCTGGAGGATGGCACCCAGGACGGTGAAGAGGAGGGGACATCGGGGTGGCATGCAAATGAAGAAACCCCTCACCAAACCTAGCAAAAACCCCTAAAAACAACAAGCCAACACGGAATTGAGGGGTCAAAGTGATATCTAGAACGTGAGGAACAGAATCCAGTATCCGCTAAAACCCTTTTTACCCCTCACCCTAACCTAGGAAAGAGGACCTTGAATGAAACACTGGAAATCTCCTGATGCTCTCATGAGGACGGAAGCCCCAGCTCTGTCTGCAGACCAGTGGACAAAGCTGCACTTTTCCTCCTCCTCCGTGCCACTCCTGGAAGCAGCGGCAGCAGCAGCATGAGCGTGACCTGTTGATTCTTCCCACCCGAGCTGATTTTAATAAAGGCATTAAAAGGAGAAAGGTCTCTTGCCCTATTTATTTCAAGCAGTGCCCTCCTTCCCGCCAGGCCGGGGCTGGGAGCGCTGGAATCTCATTCATGCATCTGCTGTAGCACCACTGCTGCCAATCCAGTCGGGCTTTAGGAGAGAAGAACATGATCACTTCAGGGGAGCTGCTGGAGTCACTGCACAAGCAGAGGAGACCATCTAATCCTTGCATTCCTGCAGGAAAGAAAGCCCCCAATGAGCTAAACATAAATGGCCAACGGTGTGTGTGTTATTTTTAAGTCCAGAAGCCTGAAAGCAAGGTTTAAAGGAGACTCTCATGGCATATTTTTCATGAGCTGTCTTAAGTCCCCTTGTCTCTTGCCTGGATTGCGTCAGCCAGCAGTGACATATTTTGGTGCAGGACCTGTCTCTGTCCCTGCTCTCAAGGCACTTTAAGCCTGGCTGGAGCAGGCAAACTGAGACACGGAGCAAATGCTGGCTTCCATCTACATATCCTGTCATCCAGGATTGACAGAGACCACAAAGTGGCCTCATAAAGGGATAAAGTTAGATGATATGGCTGCCTGATGTTCCATGTTACACCCTGCCTCTCGTCCCCAGAGCTGAGGGGAGGCTCACTGTGCCCGTGGTGATGTCCCTGCCAGCAGCCAGCTGTCCCTCTCCAGCCAGAGGCACTGAAGCAGCTCTGCTGTGCCACACCACATCTTCCCTGCCACCCCAAGCACTGACTGGGACCTGAGGATGCAAAAATTCAGCACATATCCTCCTTCCCCTGCCAGCTTTGCTGGCCATGGAGCACCAGAGCTATGCCAGTGTTCACAGCATCATTGCTCCTGCTCCTGCCTGCTCAGCTCCTATGGCTGCCAGAGCATTCTGTGTGTCCTGGCCAAGACAAAAATGAATGAATTCACACTATGGGTGTGTCTAAGTCCCATGTTCAGCAGCTTTGTTGCTGTGTGGGGCAGAATTGGGCGGTAAAATATGAGCTGCAGCTGCAGAAGGCTGAGGGAATGCACCCAGCCTAGGCAGCAACCTGCTGTCCTTGTGCTCTCTCAGCCATAACTGGGCATCCCAGTAGGCACTGGCACTGCATGGCACTGAGTAATGGGTTCCTGTTCAACCTTTTCTCCACTGAAAGCAGCTGCAGAAGCAGTGGAATGGTCCCCAAAACTCTGACCCACTGGTGTTTCTATATCCCAGTAATTATTTCTGACAGCAACATTATTTTGGTGAGATGGCTTCAGCCAGCTGACATAACCATAAAGTATAACCAGCTTTGGCTTTTGCAATGTTTCCTGATCTAAAATGAATATTTTTGTTACTGTGCAGATGACTCTTGCTGAAACAAGCAGCTATTCCATCTGGGATGAAATCCAGAAGGTAGCTGGGATTTTGGTTTTTTGGAAGGAAAGATGACTTCTGGGGACAAAGAAGCCCAGGTCTCTCCACATATAGAAAGGATTGGGGCTGAAGTCAGAAACTGTCATGTCCTGGTGTCAATGAATGTGAGAGGTGATGAGAGGCAGCCTCAGGGCTGAAGGATGAGTGTGGTTTCAACCCATGTTTCAGAATGGCCTCACCAGTGCATACTCAAGCATGTGCTGACACTTTATCCTTAAATCCCAATATCCCTGCTCTGTGCATGCTGCTGCTCCCACCCATACTTCTCAGTATAAAGAAACAAAGACATATGACAATGAAATTGTCATTAGTGCTTTGTTTTTGTATGACAAGCCTCCTCAAATGAGCTTTTTGATCTTTTTTAACTTTGGCTGCGACATCCTCCCAGTTGCTCCTCTTTTCAGCGACCTCATGTTCATTTCTGCTTTTCCTAATCCACCTTTTTCTGTCCTGTCTTTGATCATCTGACCCCAGCTCTCACAGTCAACACAGATTATAGGTTGGGAAATAAGGTACACATTGCTCTAGCATCAGACCAACTTCTGAAATTCCCTTTCCTCCTCTACTGCATCAGGCTGGCACCTGTGGGGCAACTGGCTCAAAAAGGGCTGATGTGGAAGCAGCATCCCTGCATAGACAGGGTAAGAACCTGATCATATGGACCAGTCCCTGCATCTCCAGAAGTGCATATCTAAAAGCAGCAGAGACTCAAGGGTGGCAGCACAGTGTTCTGCAGAAGCATTAGAGCTTCTAATAATGGCCTCATCCCTGCTGGCTGAGACATTGGACATCATCTTCACACTCCCTTGGAACAGAGGACTGCTTCTGATAAGATGAAGGAAAAACAAAGGAAAGGAAACACCAGCATCATTTTGGGGACGGAGGTGAGAGGGCCTTGTGTCTGAGTTTTCAAATTAGTTGAGTCATGAGAGTGAAAGAAAATCAGTTTAAGGAAGCCAAACTGATTTAATTAGCAATATGATTATGAGTGCACTGCCTTCCCAGGCATAGGAAAGGTTCTCATCTTCACCAGTTTCATTAAAATAATGACTCATACCCCCTCTTCCTCCCCACCACCCTCGCCACAGGTCCTCCCTCTCCCATGCCTGTGACCGTGCTGGGATATGCCCTCGATAATCTTCTGCTATCCTGGGGGCCTGGGAGGCAGGAGGGCCATGGAAAGAATCCCAGCGTTTCCATCTGTCGAATTCCCGAGCGGCAGAAACCCGACCCCGCACGGAGCGGGGACGCGCTGCATTATTGCTGCTGCGGCAGAGAGAGCCCTTGTCATGCATTATTAAGTGAGCTCAGAGAGGGAGAGACACCGACGATGAGAGGGTGAGTGAACCTGAAAAGTGGAAAAGTCAAAACTATCCTCGTAATAAAAAATAAATTTAAAAATAAATCCAGCCCCTCAGCAGCCGATGCGGCAGCTGCTCCCACGGGCAGGGCAGAGCAGGCACAGCGACATGACAGCCATGCTGATGGTTTGCTGCAGTAGCCTGGGGTTTTTCCATGGTTTTAGCCAATTTGTAGCCTGTGTGAAAAATGAGGCAGTAAATGCTAAAGTCTGTCATACACTTGTTTCTGTCCTAATTTGCTCAGTGCTGAGGGAGCGGGAATACTTTGCTATTGGATGAGCTGCTCCAAATCCAAGCCTCACAGACATGGGGTGGCACTGCTGTCACCCAAGGCTGCTGGACACTGTGGATGGTCAGCACATCCCCTCGGTCCCAAAGCATAGGTGGGAATGGTGGCAGGGCCCCTGTCCCTGGCAGAGCCCTACCATGGCCACAGCACTCCTAAACCATCTGCTGAAACTGCCTGGGACATTATTGAATGTGTTATGCAGAATACATTTGCCTGATCCCAGCCAAGCTGCTGCCCTGTGAAACTGCACAGTGTGAAGTACAGAGGAAGGGTGTGGATGCAGGGTTTGCCCTCTGGGACTCCATCACCCATAGAGGTGGATGGGGTCTGATGTGGGGTGAAAAGGAGACCCCAAAATTCACCTGCTTCTGCAGCACTGATCAGTGTCACAGCACTGGGGGCTTCAGGAGGGCTTCAAGCAGCAGCCACCACTGAGCCCACCTGAGGGGAAAGGCCTGGATCAGCCATGTACTGTTGGGCAGGTATGCAATCTCATCCCAGTCTTTCCCTGAGCCTGTTTAGTGATGTTTTTATGGATGCTTTTGCCAATTTTCCAGCCCACTGGCAACTATTCCTTATATGGAAAAGCAAGAGCATGGACAAACTTATTGTATTTCTAGCTGCTTTTAATGAAATTTAATAACTTCAGCAAGGAAGCAGAATCAGCCCAACTAATTTTTTGTGAACCCAGAGCCTGTAACTGGAAGGCCTGTCTGAAGCAGAGCAAAAATGGCCTCTCTTGTTATTTGCAGAAGAGGCAAAATTGCAGAGGGCCAAGTATTGCAAAACCCCAGGTTCTGCAGAAGGTGATTTATAGTTACCTGCAAAGATGTGACTAAGGAGCTCAGGAATCCCAAGCTGAACAACAGCCCATTGATAAGCCCCAAGACACTGCAGGCCAAACTCTTGGCTACCCCCCAGCTGACCCCTGGCAGTGTCCTGCACTTGCCTGAAAGGCAAATGTGTGCAGGGGAGAGACTGGGGAGCCCAGGGCACTGCTGCAGGCCAGGGGCTCCACACGCCAGGCACTCCACATGACAGGGCTGGTTTGTTTTTGTCAGCAGAGGATGGACCAAACCCATTGCTGGAGGCAACATCTCTGTCAAGGGGCTGAGGGTCAGACCTTGCTAATAGTGTTGTGAGTTTTTTTCAGGGATGTTTTCTTTCCACTTGTGCTCCTGGAAATGCAGAGGCACATAAATAGAAAAGGACAAATCAATAAGCCTTTATGAGCCATGAAAAAGCTTTCTTCTCACTCAGGTAAAATCTTAGTTGTGCTCTTTATGTGGCTGGGATGATTCATTGAGCTTCCCTCTCCCCCACAGGCAAGCAGAAATAAACAGGAATGCTTTCCAAATTCAGGAAGGGCATCCTCCCTCCTTCCCTTCCTCCTTCCCTCCCTCCCTCATTTCCCCAGTATAAGTAGATTTTTCTGCAGACAACTCAAATGGTTATCTCTGAAAACTTCTAAATTCCTGGTCACTTCACTGCAGCACAGCCTGGAATACTGCTGGATGGTCATCCTGACCATGGGTATGTCCCTTCATCACACATTTCTCTGTGTGCCAAAACACCCCTCCAGTCCAGTCCAGTCCAGTCCAGTCCAGTCCAGTGCCCTGAGCTCCACTTTTGCTGTCGCTGTGGTCAGAGGCTAAACTTCCCCTGGCTGCAGCGGGTGCAGGAGCAGGTTTCACCCAGCACACCCACCCCTATCACCATATGTTGCTTTCTCTGCTGCTGTGTTTTCCTTTCAGCCCTATCTGCTCCATCAGACGGAGCTGGTGGCGGTGGCGAGCGCTGTTTGCACAAAGGCGGTAATTCAAGCCCTGGCGGGAGCTGTTTTGGCAGCGTAGCCAAGGCACTGCTCCTTGCTCCAGCTGACCTCTCTCTGCAGCCCTGCCTGCCCTCCTGGCTGGGTGCAGGTGGCTCTTAGCCCAGCCTTTGCCCCTGCTGTGCTTCCTAAAACCTTTTTCCCGTGACTCACTTGGAGATGGAGCAACTCCTGCCCTGCTTAGTAGGACACCTGAAGGTGCTGTCATGGGACAGTTCACACCCTCAATTATTTTTAAGACCCTGTGGGGCCAATTGTGCAAAGGCAGCAAACTGAGCCATTAACATAACACACTTATAACAGCACTCAGAGCAGGTGCTGACAGGGATTTGACTGGTGTAGGTCTTGGCTTGGGCAGGAGAGTCAAATGTTGCTCTCCGCACATCGTGACCTGCTATCGGTGCCTCCACCACCTCATGCTGCCAACAGGTATTGCAATTCAAAGGAAATCATGGCTTTTTTGTCATGTGACTGCCCCATTTGTTGGTAAATCCTCACATGGATGGTATCCAAGCCCTTTTGCTCATCCTTTGCAAAGGCCTGGAGCAGTGCTCCCTGGCCTTCCCTTTGCAGAGACTTTATTTTGAACCTCTTGCCACCCTCCAAGGTCTCTGCAGTGGATTTGCTGCTCCTGACAAGCTTGGAGAAAGTACAGAGTGAAATTCCCTTCAGTTGCACAGCTCAGTTCAGTTTATCCCTGCTGCAAGAATTTCCAGGATGGAGAACAGTCAGATCAAAGAGAGACAATCCCAGCTGAAACATGCACGATTTGCATATTCCATTAAAAAAAAAAAAATCAAAGGGGAGGGTGTGTAAAATATTTGTGCCCTGGAGCATATACATTGTATGCCCCAACAAGATGCTCCATGTAGGCCTTATACTTATTTACTCTGATGCTTAATAACAAAAAAAAAAAAAAAAAAAAAAAAAAAAAAAAAAAAAAAAGCTGTTGTAATTTGCACATCCCCAAAAATTCTGGCTCATCTGATAGGCAGACCATACCCCTAAAAACTCAGGCAGGCTTTTGACAAAATGCTTACTTTTGAAGGTCAAACTAAATACATTCCTTGTGCAGTGGGAGGTCCCCATTGATAGAAATCTTTATTGCTCTGGTTTTGCTGTTTCATTTAGCATTTTATAGGCTCCAAACACAGGGGAGGTGAGTGGAAGATACATGGATCTTTCTCTGCCAAATTTTAGAATGGCACTGTGAAAAGTCAAATTGGCAAAGCTGAGTTGGTTTTAGGCTGAGGAAAGCGTGGGCTAAGAATTTAATTCTGCTTCTGGCTCTGTGGCAGCCAGCTGGATGACAGTGACAAGGTCACTGCTCTGTGCCACTGTTTCTCCATCTTTTAAAACAAAGTTATTGATCCCTTTTTATAGTATTTTGAAACCAACTGCTGGAAGATCTGTGTGAATCAGACACCATTACCATTAGCATTAATATTGTTGCTGCCTTTTATTGCCCCAGTGGTGGCTTCTAAGGCTGTGAGCCCATGTTGCTCTACCCAGGAGTCTGAGCACAAGGTGAGTGATATTCCTGAGTCCATGACTGTGTCCTTCTTTCCACCTATCAATTCCAGCTTCTCAGTGTGCACTGAGTGGCACTGCCTTCCAGCAGGAGACAACAAGTAAAAGAGCAGGTTAACTGGAGAGGTGGGTCACGGGGCTGCTCTGTTGACCCCTCTCCAAAGCCTTTCTTCCAGCAGTGGTTTGCCCATCAGCAGGCCCTGGGGGATGCAGGAAGGCTGCAGGGTGGCACACAGAGAGGAGAGGCAGCGGAAGATGATGAGTGCACGCCCAGGTGGAAAACACCACTGTGTACAGAGCATCTCCTCCCCCCTGGGACTGCCCCAGCCCATCCCCAGACAGGAGCACAGCCCTTGGCTGTCCGGTGCAGAGCTTTGGGCTGAAGGAGACACAGTTCCCCTTTTCCCTGTGGGGGTTTTCTCTGGGTAAAGTCCTCCTGTACCAACGCCCCACACTGAAGCACCCACCCTGCCATGCACTCATCCTGCAGTCCCATGGCCCTTCTCCTTCCCCTTGAAGGGACCAGGCACTGCAGCCATGCATGGACATGCCCTGGGGAAGATGCTGGCTGCCTCCCATGAGTGTTCCTGCTCTTGGCACTCCACAGCAGCCCTGCACTGATTTGCTTGAAGGCGACGGTCGAGTCCCTCATAATTTATTGAAAAGCAGCCGGGTGCTTTTTGCTGACTCCCACTTCTTATGTGGCTCACATCAACCCGGTGCCAGCAACAAGTCATTGTTGGGAATACAATTCCTCTCACAGAGCATCTTCCAAGAAAAAAAATAATACTCAGGAAGAATGTACCTTGAGCCATCAAGCGTTTTAGCGCTGGTTTGTTTGCCTTTTCCCAACAGCCTGCCTTTAAGGTACATCATTTCTGGCATCAGGTTTCCTCACGTAGAGACCATTTAAGTACTTAAGGTGCTCTCTATGTACTCAGCCAAATGTTTTGCCAAGAAACCTAGAATTTCTTTGCTTTAGAGGCATAAAGTCTTCCATCTGAGTCTTAATTACAGGGTTGAATACACAACGAAACGGCAGCTAAGCCCCTACATGTATGGAATGTAACACCACTTCACTGCGCCTCACCTGAAAGACAACTTGTAAAAAAGCCACAGATGAGTAATAAACTGGAAGAACACTAATAAGAAAAGAGAAAAGATTTAAATAAAAAATCTCCCTCCAGTAAATAATTAGATTTTTTTTCTGATTTCGCTACTCCTGATAAAAGACAAAGAGCCCCGTCAGGAAGTGACTCCATCTGAGAATCTACTTCCAGAAAATGTGGTTTTAGTGGTCTAGACCATCTTGTCATGGCCAGGGGAAGTGAGTCTGAAGCCATCTGCATTTGAAGCACTCTGATGTGGCGGGTGACGAAGCTCTCTTGAATCATGCTCCTGGAGTGGGTGTCCCAGGGGAGGCAGAAGGAGCAATGGGGTTCTAGACCTTCCTGAGGAGGAGGAAGCCCAAAAGCCACTGCTGCTGGGATATGTCCTTGGTGCTATTAATGATCTGTGGTGCTGGAAGTCAACAGGAAATTTTCCTGGGTTTCTGTGGGCCGGAGGTCAAACCAATCTGCAAGTCTCATTCTGCACCTGGGCAGGGGCTGAGATATCCTTGAGGATGTGGCTAACACAGATGCTGCTCCAAGGCTGTCCTGAGGCTCTCCAGGGCACAGCAAAGCTGTGGGCAGTGGTCTCATGGCCAAGCTTGGGCTAGCCCTGACCATGGTGGCACTGTGCCCACCTGCCTCCAACTCCCCACCACACCATTTCTGTCTCAGGAGCTGTGCCACAGCGTTTTGGGGTGATAAAACACTGTGGGTAAAAGGGATTGCCCAGCTCCAGGGAAAAGGAAGGGGAGTAGGGAGTCCCCATCCCCTGGGAAGGCGAGGGGACAGGCTGAGCTGAGGCAGTGCATGGGTGGGGAGCTCTGGAGAGGCAGCTGGGCTCCTCCTGCCACGGCAGCCAGCTTTGCCTTTCCCCTCCTTGTGGGTGCTGTGCCACATGCCACAAAGAACCCAGTGCCAGAGTGAAGCCCCCTGGATAAACACCTGGCATGGCTGGCCCATCTGCTCAGAGGCAGGCAGGAAGACAACAAACAGCAAGATAAAGTTATTGCTTCACAGAAATGTGTGCTGCGTTTCTTAGCTGGAGAAGCCTCATCAAAGCATACCTTCAAGCAGGGAGCATGCTTCACCCAGAGCACACAGTCTTCATATTTAACCTGTAATTTAGTTGGTTGTTTTATTTTTTTTTTTCCATAGAAAGATCAAATTAGCTGCTTTAGCTCCATCCCTAATTAAATGTCTTTCCTTTTTCCTTTTTCCAAATGGCAAATTCCTGCGAATTCAAACAAGTTATATCACCTGGCAGAATTAATTTTTAGTCAGGACATGCCTGTCATTCCAAACAAATTAGATATCTGAAGGGGGAGGGTTTAGCTGCATTTCTGTGCACTAACCAAACCAAGCAGTTATGATCCACATGGGGCCAAAAACTATATTCTTCAGGTGACAGTAACCCTTATGCATACCAGCACCTTGCTCAGTCAGAGTAAACACCCATTGTGCCCAGCATATAGTGCTGTGGGTCTCTGAACCCATGTTTAATGACCTTGTCAGGGAATGTGTGTGCTGTACTCTTACATTTTTAAGACAGCATAATGGTGCTTTTGTCTTCTGTTTTTTCCTGTGTGGCAAGCTGCAGCTAGTCTTCAAACTTAGCTTAAAAACTTCACTTATTACTTCTGGACAGTTCTCTAGCCACTTCTGTGCTTACGTTTTTTTTTTTTCCTTTTTTTTTCTTTTCTTTTCTCCTTTTTTCCCATTTTCTTTTATTTTCTTTTATTTTTTTCTTCTTCAGCTGAGTGTCTTAGCAGATATCAAACTTTCTTTTTGGTGCTGTAATTGATACTTTGGGGTCCAGCTGTGAGTCTGTGCACATGTCTGTGCACATGTGCATCTGCAGGCTCACAGGCTCCAGTCCATTGGACATACATATAGCAAGAGCATAACCTGAATACCTAAAATAAACACTAATGCTCCATTCAAAGGGCCCAGGTGTTTAGTGTCTCATTCAGGAGGGAGGTTCACTAAGTGGCTGACTTTTAACATGTGTGAAAGTCCCACTAAGTTAAAGACTCTGCAAGGTTTTATAGACACTGAGAAGACTGAAAATGCAGGATTCATGACTGAAGTGAAGTTTTCTCTCCTCCCCACCTGTAGAGGCTGTTAGGAGAAACTTGAATATGGAATGATAGGAAAAGGGGAACGAGGGAGAATGGCTTAAGCTGACAGAGGGCAGGTTTAGATTAGATATTGGAAAGAAATTCTTCCCTGTGAGGGTGCTGAGGCCCTGGCACAGGTTGCCCAGAGCAGCTGTGGCTGCCCCATCCATGGAAGAGCTCAAGTCCAGGCTGGATGGGGTTTTGAGCAATCTGCTCTGGTGAAAGCTGTCCCTGCCCATGGCAGGGGGGTTGGAGCTGGATGAACTTTAAGGTTCCTTTCAATCCAAAGCATTCTGAGGTTCTTTGACGCCCTTTTTGCCTGTGTTTGTCCTGGTGTGGACATGGGTGTGCAAAGCGCAGGTACAGCTCATCAGCCTGCCCTGAATTCATGGCTACAGAACAGAACAGCTGCTGTTTCAGGCATGCAAACCTGCAGTTCTGCTAGAGAAAAGGACACTTCATTACAGATAAGATAACAATCTGTGTGTATAGCCCCAGAAAATGGATACAGAGACTCCATAAATTTCTTGGGGCTGCCAGTGGAGCTGGGAGGTTCAAGAGGATGTTTGGAATTAGGAGGAAATAAGAACTCTTCAATCAGAGCAATGAGAAAGAAGACAGATCCTTTGATGACTTTTCTTAATGCAGCTGGGGATTTTCCATAAATCCTTATATTCTTTTTAAGCGGTTTTAATTACCTGAGAACATGAGAGTGTCTGTGATTGTGGCATGAGAGTAGGATCCACCTCACAGCATTTCAGATGTTCACACCACTGCTGTCCTATCAGAGCTCCCTCCACAGCCCTGTAACACAGACTAAAGGATGGCTGGAATTATTTTGGGCACCAATTTCGGCATGAGATAGATCCTTCTTGAAGCCATTGATTCTAAAAAGACAACAGCAGGTTAGATGGTAACCAGATAGATGGAGGCACCTGGAGCTAGGGAGATGAATTTCACCCTAGGTACAATTTAGGTGTTGAACAGGTCTACCAGCCAACTGCTTTGGCAGCAAAATTTGTAGGGAAATTAGTCAGGGAGCTGGAGGAATCTGGCTCTAGGCAAGGAACATTTCCATCTCCTGGCAGGAAGAGAAGGCACTGGGAAGCAAACTAATTGTGGATGAATATTAAAATCCTAATGGCTCCTGAGGTGCCTGTTAACTTTGCTAAAACCTGAACGCAAGGGAAGACACAGAATGGGCCTTCTGAGGATGAGTATGAAGGTAAAGGGAGCTTTTTTGTTTGCTGATTTTTCTTCATGCCCTCTGATGCCTTTTGGGAGCCAGCATCCCACTGGAGGGGAGCTGAAGCAGAGGGACCCAGAGCTGAGTCTCAGCCATGGAGGGCTGCTCCCCAAAACCACCTGTGAGCATGCTCAAGCATGCTGAAGTGAGGGAGGGGGAATCCTGGGAAATCTTCTTCTAGGATATGAGATTAGCAGTGATGAAGTCCCAGATCAGCTGATTTTCCAGGAGACTTTTGCTCCCATTGCCTGCAGGACAGCTGTGCAGGAGGCAGGGAGGAACCAGAAAGCAGGCCTGAGGAACCCATGTCTGTGCTCACTGCTCCATCATAGAGTCTCCTGAGTTGAAAGGGACCTGCAAGGATCCAGTCCAACTCCACCACATGCCCGAAACAGGGGTGTGAAACACAAACAGCTCTGCAGGACACAGGCAGGAGATGAGGTGGAGGATGGCAGGACAAACGTGAGTGTGGGAGCAAGGCCCTGGATGGCTGATTTACCCTGTGGAGTGCTGGGAAGAGGACAAAACTCCATCACTCACACTTCAGCTGAGTTCTTCACTCCCAAACCCCTACTCTCCCCTCTGGATCAGGAGCTGCTGCTTCCACACACCACAGCCCCTTGCTGCCCCATGCCATGAGACCCTGCCAGGAGCACCACACCAAGCTCCAGGGATGGACACACAGCTGAGCCCTGGGACAGGCACTGTGGACAGGATGTGTCCCTTCTCCCAGCTGGGATGCAGGTGCCTCAGCAGCCCCCATATCCAGCTCCCTGCCTGCTGGTCACACCCCAAGGCTTCCCATCTTCCAGGGGTCACAAAATGCCACACCAGGCAGTCTGCACCTGTGTGTGAGCACAGGGCTTCCTACATATCTACAGACAGAGCTTTTCAGGTTTATCGAACCAAAAAACCCCTAAATCTTCCCATAGTGCTATAGGAGACCATTAAATATCAGGTCAGTGCTTTGAGACCCTGCACAAGTGCCCCACATGAAGATAACCCTTCCCATCCCAAAGCACTTACAATGGAAACATAAGAGCAGAGGCAACAGGTGGGCACAGACAGCCAGGCTGTTGGGAAGCACTCAGCAAAAAAGGAAATCCAAAAGTTCAGGAGGTGCTTCTGAAGCTGCACATCCCTGTATTGAGATTGCTTCTGCCCATTTCATTGCATCAAAAAATTCACACGCTGCATTCTGGGTTGTACAGATAGTGCTGGAGACAAAAATGGATCAGCCATCACCATATGCTCAAATATGGTCAAACACTGGCAACTCATAAGGATCCTGTACAGGAGATCCCAAATTAGCTATTTTTGTTTAAATGACACTTCTGCCCTTCCAGCTTTTCTCAGCAGCTGTCCTTTGCAGGACTGTGTTCTATATCCGTTTGTTTACCTACTCTGCTGTAGGAACCGTTCCTATGGCAGCTCCTGTTAGAGGGAACACCTGCAAGTCTCAAACCCTGTGCCCCTTGGCTTGGAAATTAATTGTTCATCTCTATGGGCTGAAGCCTGAATCATTTAAAAAAGGGAGAAATGAGAATTTCCAAAGAGTGGACAGAACTGCATATGGGGAGCTGCATCTAAAAGATGGCAGCTTCACATAATGATATCCAAAATTACCCTCTGCCAGTGTATTAGGTGATGGATTTGAGATGGACTTCTGCAGTTGCCTTCCTTTGTTAACTGTCTGATGATAAACTTTTCAGGATCCCTGAGCTTGCTCTAGCACACACTCTGCAAACATATAGAAAGGACATAGTCCAGAGTTTACATTTTCATTCTATTCTGCTCTTTTTCCTTTCTTTTTTTTTTCTTTTTTTTTTTTTTTTTTTTTTTTTTTTTTTTTTTTAATTCTGCTCATTAATTAGAGCTGTGAAAAGGTGACTTGCAGCTTCACACAGCTCAGGTTCTGTGATTCTGTGACAAGGCCAAATCCAGAAAAACAAATCTCCCACTGAGATGTTCCTTCTGCATTGCTGAAATTAAACTGAGGCCAAAGATATTTCCATAATTTCCTAGAGTACAAAACCAGGAAAACACTTTTAGATTTCTTTTTCCTTGTTTGTGGCATTTTCCACATGTTAGAACACTGCCAGCACATCTCTAGAAGGATGTCATGACAGGAGCTTTATCAAGCACAGGTAACAGGAGATAAACCCTGCTGGGGACCTGAGTAAGTCAGGTGAAAGCAGGGTCAGGATGCTGTTGCGTTTTCCCATTGCTGCTGTGAAGTAGATGAAGGCAGATGGGACATTTTGCAATGACCACTTTGCTCTGCAGCCTCCCCCAGTGTTTCACCTCTTAGCTAGAAACTCCTCCTCACTGGGGCTTTCTGTGCTCCCAGACTGGAATGCTCTCCTCCACCACCTTTCTTGTCACTCCTGAGCCCCATGGAGGGAGTAATCAGCAAAAAAAATACAATTCATTTAAAATTCTGATTTCTGCTCTCACCTGGTAGGGTTCATGGCTCAGCTCCTTAGGGCTGTGTCTGCAGCTGAGCAGCTCAGGGCTGACACTTCTTGCTGGGGGATGACAGCAGGCTGAGAGCAAAGGAAGCTTCTGCAAACAAACTCTTCTGTCTTAGAAGCATAAACCTAAATGTTATTTAACATTTTGGCTGTTAAAGTGATACTTCTGAGTCTCAGAAGCATGAAACACCTTGACCAGGGCTTGTCCCAGAGCCCAGATTTCACGAATGACCCAAGAGGCCCCTTCAACTCTACTCCCTCCTACAAAAGCCAGCTTGGGAAAATGAGACCTAGATATCAGAGTCAGAACCATGTGTTTGAATGCATCTGGTGGCCCAGCAAGCTGCTAAAGCAAACACAGGCAGCAAGCACTACCCCTTGGCTTGTCCTGTAACACAATACAGAGAGCTCCCAGCACTGATGCTTGGCAGTCACCCGAGGAACCACTGGACTCTGCTGGAAAATTAATCCTTGTGGTGAGGCCAGGGGGCGAAGGGGAGAGGGGCTCACTGAGGAGGATAATCCCCACCTCCTTTAAAAATTAAACACTATGTTTCATCACTGGATAGCACTTTTCTCTGTGAAAACACTCACAAGAGCCAGGAAACTTGAGGTGTGCAAGCTGTGTGTGTGCTTCATGTAGATCCTTGCCTGTGTCCTATGCAGGCACCATGGAGGACCCCATGGTCCCAAGGAGGAAAAACCCCTCCCAGAGAGACCAAAACATGGAGAGACATCCTCAATCATCCCACCCACCCACGGACAGCAAGAGCCTGCTTTGCTCAGAGAGCTCTGTATTTCTACTTTCCAGTATCTTATTGGCACCTGTGCTTTGAGTGACACTGCCCCATCAGGTCTGGGGCTTCAAAGCCTGTTCCACAAGCAGTGCTGGAGATCTTGCAGTGCAGGGATGGCAGCCAGGGCTCAGATGGGACCAGAGCTGTGCCATGTCCTGGGTAGCTGCCCCTCTCCAGCCTCTCACAGGCTGCCACATCACCCAGGTTATATTTAGCGAGGCATCTGCAATGACAGTCGTTTTTCCAGTATTTAGGAAATGCTAGTGCTGTCTTCTGGTTGGCTGCCAGGTGCTGGGAAACATGTGTTGGGATGGATTATTTTCAGTGCTCTCACCAGCACAGTGCCCATCAATCACCCCTGTGGGGCTGCTCCGAGTCTGGCTGGACCAGGGCAGCCTCACAAAGTCCTCCTGCCTCCCCAGGGCGGGGGGAGCACAAGCATGAGGAGGCTCAAGGGTAGCATGCAGATCATTTTTTAAGGAATTCCTGTCGTGCCAGGCTTGGCTGAGCCTACCCAAGCCTGCTGCAAAGCCTGGGGTGACGTTTAAAAAGAGTGGGCCAGAGCTAGGGGAGCACGCTCTGGCTTCATGGTGAAGGCTTCCTCCAAAATGTTTCCCTGGAGGAAAAGCTGAGTGAAATGCTCTTTTTCCTTGATGTGCTGGCTTGCAGCAGGGGTTTCAACAACTGGGATGTTGCTTCACTTCACAGAAGCTTCTCCCAACAAGTAGCTCTGAGTTTGGTTTCTGCGGGGAACTTCTTGCCCCTTAGAAAGTAAAATGCACCAGGCAATTGCTCATGACTAAGTGAGGATCCAGAGACAAGCAGATGGTTTTATAAGTATTGTCATTATATAATTGATACGCTCTGTTAAGCTCTTTATTTTCTTTTAAACAGGGTTTTTCTTTTCAATGTACTTTGGCCACAGCAGCATCAAAGAAGTACAGCTTGAACAAACACTTCTGCCAGGTCATGATTGCTCTTTCTCTAGGATTGCAAAAGCTTTCCCTCAGCATTTGGAGGATTCAGTCCTGCCCCAGTAGCCACTGCTTACCCCTGGAGCTTTTCCTTCAGGGTTTTGTTGATCATGGATATTCCATCCCAGCATCTCCCCTTCCTCCCAGCTATGCTTCCCTCCCTGCCTGCTCTCCCACACACATTTCCTTGCTATGGGCCAACTTCATGCTGAGGTCAGCCCAGGAATGAACTTCAGGGAGGGCTTTTGCTGCCCTCAACCCTTGGCAAGGTCTGGTTCTCCTGTGGGTTCAGCACTGCTGGAAGCCCCTGCAGGCTGGGATTGGGGGTAAGTTCTCCATCCCAAACCAGGGCACCCCATCAGCTGGGGAAGGGGTGCAGCAACAGCAGCTGCCCCCCTGCACTGCTCCATGGGCTCCTGCCTTCTGTGCAAAACCCTAGGAAAACACATTGCAGTCACAATGTTTAAGGAAAATCTGCACCCAGGGAAAAGGAGAGGGTTTCCCAGCTGGAAGAAAACAGCAGAAATCACAGTCATGGCTCAGGTCTTTGCTCCAAAATGTCAAATGAGTTTTCTCTCTTTCTCCCACCAAAACTTTCTTCCATTCCTGTTGTGCCTCAATAGTCCTAAAACAACATTTTAATCTTTGTGTTTTGCTTGGCTGCTCCATTATTTTTTTCACTGGAATATATACATATATCAAGCTGCTGGTAACTGCAAAAATATCTTGTGAATAGTGTCATTAACAGTCATAAAGTGATGGCTGTGAATTAAAAATTATTTACAAAGGAAATCTGGACACTGTTTAGAACAACTGATAAGATACAGAATTTTGCAATAGGTGAGACAGAAAAAGGCAGAAAATTTCCCAAATACATTGCTGGCAGTGGATGGATGGATTCATGACTGTATTGTCCCTTTTATTCCAGATTCTGCTTTATGTGGGCACAGAGAAACACCTCTTTATGAAAGTGCTTATAAAAGTGTTCAGGTTTCCCTGATGGGAATGCTGATCTGCATTACATGTTATGGCAAAAGCTGATAGGGGATGGATTATTTGGATGCTGGGGGTGGGGAGGTCCTGTTTGTGCCAAGACATTAGAAGCAAATCCCCTGCAGCTGATGTTTTTATGATTCAAGTGGGTATGCAGAGGTCCCTTTAGCTATATGTGGTGTGTGCCAGTGTCACAAACCAAACACACTGGGCTACTCCCAGCAGACATCACTGAAACACAGAGTTTGCTCTATTTAAAGCACCCATGCAAGCACTGAAGCAGTGTCCACATCACCTTTCCACATCTGACACTGATTCCCACATCTCCCTTCTGCTTTGTTCTTGACAACAAATCTCACCAGTTACCAGCTTTACATGAAAGGCTTGTTCTCTGAGCAGGCAGGCAGAGGCACTACCAGGGACAGAAAGATCAGTAAAAGGGTGACATTTGTACCTGTTTCCCACATCTGAGCAGCACGAATGATCATCCTTCAGCTTGTGGGTCAGAGCAGTTGTTCAAAGCAGAAGATACCACCCAAAGCAGGGTGGGAAGACCTTTGGGGCCATCCAGTCCAGCCCCACCAATCCTGTGAGCATCACTCAGCTCTCCAGTGATGCCTCTGCATGTCACCACCATGCAGTGCAGGATCAGGGCTGTGCACAACACCTAAAAGGCTCCCAGTGAAAAGCCAGAAACCCTGGTGTGCCAGAGGCAGAAAGCAAGAGGAAACAAGTTGTCACCTCTGTCCTGGCCCCACACAGTAGGAGGGCTTTATGGGTTGAAAGTCAAACTAGTGGGTTTTGGGTTTGACCCAAAAGTCATTGCCAAACCTCAGACAGAACAAACCCCTCCCTGGTTATCATTCCCCCTGGGATTTTTGCTGAACTCTCAAGAAAAGAGTTTCTTATCAGCCTCTTGCTACCCCTCCCCGAAATGCAGAATTTTGGCAACAGCCAAGTTTCTTCACAGCTTCCAGGAGCACATGGGAATGTCTCTGCAGTTCACATGCACTCTCCCACAGGAGCCTGCAGAGTGCTGACAGCACCCCAAATCCCACAGGCCAGCCTTGGTCACCTTCAGGCTGTACATGCAGCACATGGTGAATGCATTGAATGCACCCTGCATGCCTCAGACCTGCTGTGCACAAAGGTGGAGGAGGTTTGTGTGTGGTCAGGAAGCTCCATGTGCTCTGAACCCATCAGATTTCCTGTACAGAGCCTTTTCCAGGAGCTGACTGCCTCCTGCCCCACTGCTGGACCTCCCTGCGCTGTGCAATTTCTCAGTGCATACCCACTGCACCTTCCCCAGGCAGCTGGGACAAACCCACTGCCCTGCCTGAGCTGCAGATCACCAGCTGCACTTTGAAGCCAATCTTTAAAAACCCAAGAGATTTATCCTGTTCTTGCAATAGGAGCATTTACTAACCCAGCCTCGATGCTGCTGCATCCATGCCTGCCCCCAGTACCAGTTGCAGCAGACATCCAGAGAAAATCAGCTTCAGGCAAAATAATCTGCATCTTGATGGTTTTTAAAGGTTGGCAGCCTATTCTCCTGGGGCTGGAGCTCCCAAGATTGCCTAGCTCACCTAGAGAGGGCTGTGAGCAGTCAGGGTGCATTGCTGGTGTGTTGCCTGTTCACCAGCAAATTCAGTTCCTGGAAAGACTAGTGGTGGTTTGAATCTAAGAATGGTGATGTTCCTGGCCAGAATGGGAAGTATTTTATTTTATTTTATTTTATTTTATTTTATTTTATTTTATTTTATTTTATTTTATTTTATTTTATTTTATTTTATTTTATTTTATTTTATTTATTTTCTTTTATTTTAATTTTAATTTCAGGTTTCGGATGCTTCTTGGAAAAACATTTAAAACTGATCTATCACCTAGAAAATGAGCATGAATGACTTTTTACTGGAGTAATAGAAACTGAAACATGAACATTCAATAAAATATTTTGTCTACAGGAACTGCAAAGCTGCATTTAAAGCAAAGTGTTCAGTGTGTATTCAGGTGTCCTTTCTCAGCCAGGTACTCAGCTTGCTTGTGCTGTCCTGGGGGAGGAAGGAGGGACAGGGGGACATGGCAGCCTCCAAACCTCCTTTGCCATGGGGAAAGCATCAATTCATCATCCTTGTACAATATGTACATGGGCTTGTTTGATCTCATCTTGCAGCTGAGAAACTGCACCACAAATTTTCCCCTGAGTGGGTTTTCACATGTCATTAGCAAATCCCACAACATAAAATCAATCATAGAAAATATTCAGCAAAAAATAATGGGGAGGAATTTCTCTGCTTCCCTGTTTGTGATAGCTTTTGAATCATGGCTACCCACTGCAGGCAAAACTTGTGGAGTTGCATAAGTTTCCCTACTCAGGGAAATCTCCCCACAGACTTCAGAGGGATTTTTGCATGGGTAAAAGTCCAGAATACATCCATCATGGTGAAAGAAGGAATCCTTCTGTTTACTTGTCCAGGTTTCATATGAAAAAGGGGAAACCAAAACCTGCTTTTTTCACATTAAATGGTTATTATGTGACATCCAATGAGCTAATTTCAGGGCTAACTCTGTGTGTGTGTGTGTTGTGTGTAACCCTGGTGAGTGACTGCCCTGGAGCCCTTACATGTGAAGACTTCAATCAAGATTAGTTAAAATGTAATAAATCTAAGTAGGCAGAGTGGTCTGCCCCGACTATTAATAGCAGGAGTGGGGAACTCAACAACTGCTGGTTGCTCAAAGGGCTTAAATGGATAAAATGAAACAGAAGGTATATGTTTTATTACAGGGTGTCACCGTGTTATCAGATGCGTGGAAATCATCCTTGCAATGCTACTGCGCCACTAAATCTTGCATGCAGGCTGAATGAAGAGGATTACTTCCAATATCCTTTTGCTCATGCTGCTGTCACAGCTTTTCCATATTTGACTTTGGGAAAAGAAGAAAAGAGTTTGCAAGAGGAAGAGTCATGGCAACGCTGCGTGTTAGCACCAAATCAGATTGGTCATGGCTGATCTCAGCGGGACATCAGAAGTTACAAAGCCAGCAGAAATGGCCAAAGAGCCTTTGCAGGGATCCACTGGTATTTGGGTTTATATCCATTTCAAAGGGAAGAAGATATGGGTAAAGCTCTTTATGGCTGACTGACGTAAAGCATTTATGAATGTAAGAGAGTAGGCAACTTGGCCCAGTGTGCCAGAGGAGAAGCGCATTTAGAACTGGGTTTTATCTTCAACTCTAAGGAGTCTGACTCCAGTTTGGGCACTGCTTCTTAATCCTTGCCCACCTTTACACTCTCCTGGGCACTGGCTCTGCCAGTGGTGTGGCACAAACACCATTTCTCAGCATATGTTTGTTCAAGGACTACCCCAATGTGCCCAATCTTAGCATCTGTAGGAGGTATCATAATGCTAATATAACCTGTGGGCTGGCTGGAAATATTTTAAGACATGCTTCTAATATGAGTCTCCCTGTGGGTGTGTAGCTGGGATTAGCAGGTTTTCTGCAGATATTACTAGAACTGCTAGAAATGAATAATGGAAAATGAAACCTAATTTCCATTATATTCTCTCTCCTCTTCCAGAAAAATGACAAAATACATTAGAATGTTGGAAGTGGGACACATTTATTTGAATAGAGCTATACCACTTCCCGTAATAGCTACTAGAGAACTTCCAAAGTTCCCTATTTTTCTTTCAGCTTCCAAATTCATAGTACTATGAAGGATGGCAAGTCATAATGCTGACAGGGATTGGATTTTTTGTTGCAGCCTGAAATCATGTATATCCTGCTCATTTCCCCTTACAAGTTTAGGGGTCTGCTTTGCACTCCGTCTTCCAGATTTGAATATGCATTTACAAGTTGAACCTTTCATCCAGTGACCCTTCCAGATAATGCAACTTCCTGAAAATCTACTACAGCCTTAGGAAAAGCAAGAATGGGAACCATTGAAGCAGTGGTTGCAACGACAGCAGCCTTACAGTGCCTAAAGGGAGATACAAGAAGGCTGGAGAGGGACTTTTTACAGGGTGTGTTGTGGGATAATAGCTTGAAAGGGAAAAATAGCTTGAAACTGACAGAGGGCAGGTTTAGAATAGATATTGGGAAGAAATTCTTGGCTCTGAGTGTGATGAGACATGGGCACCAAACAACAAAAATTGACTGTGTCCACGCTCCATAGTATTTGGGAGCAGGTCTTCATTGGGCCCCATGAGATGACCCTCCAACATTAATATTTTTTACCTATTATTGCAGATGAAAAGAACACTGAGGCCATCCTGTCTCCAGTCAGAATGGTTGAAATGGAGGGTTTGCAATGTGTGTCCTGGAGAGAAGCTCTGGGAAGATGGAAGAACACAGGGCCACACTCCATGCTGCAGGAATCAGCAGCTGGACAGGTTTATCTATATAATCACTTATATAAGGGTCATTCTGCCAGCTACACCATGTCCTGCATAGTCAGGAGACACACAACAGGATGATCCCAGAAAGGGAAAAATGGATTGCCTCTTCTCCAGGCTGCTGGGGCTGCTCCATAGTGCCTGCACTGGGATATCTGTCTGTCTTCCTCTGGCCATCTGGAACCAGGGGGAGCAGCACAAAGCGTGTGTGAAGGCAGATGACAACAGCTGAAGCTGGAAAGGAGAAGCAGAGAAAGACAGAGGAAGCTGTTAGTAATGCCAGGATCTATTTTGGTAGATGCAGGGGTTTCATTTATTTTGCAACATAGAAATTGGGAAAAACTAGAAACAAATCCTATAATGACGAAGGTAGACTTGTGAGAAATCATGAATTTTTTACCAAAAAACATCAATAATTTAAGCTATTGATATTGATCTATTAAAGCACTCGAAATTGCAATTCTCTTCCTTATCTTTCCCCTTTTTACTCTTCATTCCAATTCCCTTTGTTCTTTACTTGTCACTCAACATCACATAGATTTTGTGATAATCTGCATTTTCTTTTCAGCTTTCTTGAAATCATCTGTTTGCCCGTGTCTTGTTTCTCTTCAGTCACTCTGGGTGCAAATCATCTGACACAATTTCAACCATTTGAGAGTCAGGTACTCACCCAGGCTGCTCCTCTGGGCTCCATTTACAGAGGGCAGAGGGAGACCCAGCTGGCAGTTTATCCCACGCTCTCTAGGAAGGGGCCAAAGGCTGAGCTTAGCTTTCACTGGACATCTAAATCTGAGAGAGAGAAAGAGGGTGACAAGCCCTGTCATCTGTGACTTTCCAATAACTGCATGTTACTGGGCTTACAAGGACAGAAGGAGGAATAAAAAAAAGACATGACGTAATTTGAAAGAAAAAAAGTAGAACATCACAACTCTCCACTTGTCAGAAAAGGAGATTTATTTTTTTTAAGGAATGCTATGTTTAGGAAAATCCAAAACTTTTCACATATATTCCAAATTTAGAGCAAAAAGGGCATTTTAAGCAGAAAAGTACAAACCAGATTTCGTAAAATTATAGACATTATTTCTCTAAACCTTCCCAGCATGTAGTTGCATACTTCATGAAAGGTGAGAGAATGTTTTAAGCCAGAACAATCTTCTAGCAGCTATGAGCAGATTTGTCACTGACCAGGGAGCAGATGTGTTCTGTGATCTGACAGATGTTCCAATGACAAAAGGGGAACCCAACACATGGATCAGAAACATATTTTATCTGGAGCCCTGGTGCATTGTCTGAAAAAAACCATAAAGCCAAACCAGGTATTAAACTTACCAGAAAATTATCTAAAACTTGAAGAAAGTTCTAGTATTTTCTTCTTTTTCAAATTAAAACAAATCTGTAGAACTTCATGTGACATTTAAGTGCCTCTATCTCCACTTCCCTGTCAGCCCCATATCATCCCTTGACATCTCTTCATTTCTCCCTATTTGTCTCAATTAAAAGATCAAATGTAATTTTCCAACTGATTTTCCTTCCTGAAATTTTTAATTCCATTTTTCCAACATTCTATTAAATGTCAATCTCTCCACACACGCATAAATTACTTTATAAACTTGGGAGGTGGGGGGAAGGGAAGAACAGAAGCATAGATAAAACCCCAAATAATTCACAAATTGAGGCTAAGGAATTAATGCCATGTGGAATTTAATGTCATGGGGTGTTTTGCTACCTAAAGCCTGTCCAGTCACTCTGCCCCTTCCAAGGAGCTCTGTGCACAGCTCTTTCCATGTGCCATTGCAGGGAGCTGTGGACTGGAGGTGGTTTGATAAGATGTTCAGTCTGGGGTTTCAGGCCATGCACCTTTCTGCTTTGTCCTGAGAGAAGCTGCCCTGCAATAATGCTCAAAATCTGGAGAAGTTCCCTGTATAACTGGAGATCTGCTCTGTTTAACAGCATCTCACAGATTCTGGCTGGCCAGCTGAGCCCCAGCACTCCTGTGTGATTGCAATGAGTGGGAGAAACCTTCTTTCTCCTCACTTTAGTAGTAATTCATTAAACTGGAAATTACCCCAGCTGGAAAATCGATATGCCCCTGGCTTATTGGGGCATATGAATGCACAGCCCCTTCTGCAAACAGAGGTTTAATTTACCTCCCAATTGCCATGAGCTGAGGTGATATCAACTGCAGCAGTGTCCCATGTAATCGTGGCTGAGGTCAGGCTTTAACGTTTGCAATTCCTGTGCAACAAACAGTTCTTTTGGCAGTGAATTTGTTGGTAGAGCTGTCAGAAAAAAAGCACTTTCTTCTTCTAAAAGCACTATTCCTGTGATGGAGATGGGTCACTGTCATTGCAGGCTTGTTCTCCTTATGAGAATTCCCTGAGATGCTCAGACAGACCTGTGAAAAGAGGGATTCTGCACATGGGGACACAGAGGCACGAGGTGGCAGCATGGCCAGGGGGATTTCCCCCTTCACTGTGTTGTCCTGACATCAGTGTTTGGCAGAACTGGCAGTCAAGCAAGCAGTAATTACAACTCCCAGGCCATGCCTCCATGGTCCTTTCTTCCCCAAGGAATTTCCCCTGTGCTGATGTCCGAGTTCAGGGTCGTGTGCTGGTGACCAGCAGATCCAGGTGGCAGTTTTGTGAAGCATGTTGGATTCCCCTTGGCATTCTCAGCTGCCTCCAGCCACTTTCTGCTTCCCTGCTATTTGCCCCCAGGTCTTTTTCCTCACCTTTAAGCTGGTGAAACCTTGTCTGTGTCCAAGTGCCTCTGTGCTAAATTCATTTGTGTTCACAAACATGTGAAGGCAACTATAAAAGTGCAAAAAAATGAATATATGTTAATGTATTCTGCGATCATAAAACCAGAAAAGGGAGAAAAGAAAGCAGTGATTTTATCTCTGTAGAAAGAATAATTTAAGAAACATTACCAAACATAGCTATAGAACACAGCTAATGACTCCATTTCAGGTCTTAACCTCCACAGTGACCTGCCCATAAATGAGGTATTTTTTCAACCTCATGTACTTCCCAAGCTGCAAATAATCCATAGTATCAGTGATTCCAGTCTCATTTATTTCCACCAGTGTGACTTTCTTTTTCAAATAAAAAGCACAGTGCCACACATTCTGCCTACAGCTGGAATAACATGAGAGCTGCTAGCTGTTAGAATTCACCCGAGGGGAGCAGTTTAAGGTAAAGCAGCATTAGCCTGGAGCACATGTCACAGCACAAGAGAACCCCTTCAAAATGAAAATAAAAATGCAAATCTGCTCTCTGTGTTGCCTGTTACACCATCTCTCTAGGTTTTAAACATTAAGAGAACAGCTTTGTTTGACTTTTTTTACTCCCAGGTTGGTTCTTTAGCTCAGTGCACAGATATTATTCTGCCAAATAACTCCTGTGTAACTTGAGCTACGCCACAAGATTAATCCCTTGGTTTTTTTAGAGGACAACCTGATGGAAAGAGCTGCAGTTAGCAGGTGGGCTTGTGACAAAGAAAAGAGAGCAAGGATCAATTATAGCCTTGAACGTGGCTGCTCAACTATGTATCAGATAACCACCAATTCCCTGAAAATCTGTCACTATCCAGCAGTTGCTATGCAAGGGTGAGTGTGGGGCTGCTGAGTTCATGTTCATAATCGGGCCAGGTGGGTGATGCCTTTTAAGGAGAAGTGGCAGGAGGAATGCACAGAGACCCAGGATGAACAGCCCTGCCATTTTTGCCTGAATGAAAGGCACTTGATGGCCTGGGACATGATGGCCAGTTTTGTCTGCAAAGGGTTTTTCTGGGGTGACAATATAGAAGCAGAGCCCTGCCAGTCAGGTTGTGGTGCTGCTTTGGTGGCATGGATATGTGAAGGATAAGGAATGGGTCTGATTGCTTGCTTTCTCCTGGACACAGCCCCCTTTTGGATATCCCAAATTTTTCCACTGTAACATATGTTTCTGTGCATCTCCAATTTCTAATTTGTCCTCCTGCTGGCACGATTGCACAGACATTCTCATTTTGATACAGGACACAAAATCTGGAGGTTGCTTTAATCAGTCAGACAAGATTATCACATGAAAACACTTCAGATTGCTCCCTTATCTGCGGGGATACATGCAAAGCTCTTTGATGAGAGAAAGAACATGCTGGTTCCACATCTCGCCCCTCCAAACAGTCCTCAGAACCTGGTGAAACATCTGGCTGATCCAGCTGCCACACTTACCAGATCTTCATGTTCACCAAGACAAATCCACCTTATCCCACCTCAGGCTACCAGCCCTGAGTGATTGCAATGAGTGGGAGAAACCTTCTTTCTTCTCACTTTAGTAGTAATTCATTAAACTGGAAATTACCCCAGCTGGAAAATCGATATGCCCACCTGGCAGCAGTTGTACTTGCACTGCTGAAACAGTCACTGGAAGAGACCAGCCAGCATGAGCTTGAGACCCACCAACATTACCAGGTATGGAAATGGCCCTTCAGTAAAAAAATCTCATTTCCTGTGGTGTGCATTTGCCAGGGTTACCCAATACTTTTCACCAAGCTATCACAAAGTCTGAATGAAGTTGAACAACAGGTGAAGAAAGGAAGGGGCAGTGGGACACATCACTCATAAGGTGACCACAGACGAAACTGTCCCCACAGCTGGATGCTTCTCAAGTGCTCTGCAGACCCATTCACAGCTGCTCCTCAACAAACCTTTCTATATCATGAAACTATATCATACAGATGAGAAAATCCTGCTCAGAGGCCAGAAAAAATAACCAAGCAAAACAAACACAACAAAACAAACAGATATTTTAGTGCCAAAAGACCAGTAGATTTTAAGTGTCAAGAAATGAGGCTGTTTTCAGAAGGGACTAAAAAGATTGAGGTAATGGGAGCTCAGGGACTCGTGGTTGCCACTACACAGTGGGACAGCTGAAGTCGGGGACTGGTCCCAGCTGTCCTCTTCATGTTCCCCATCCAGGGAGGCAGGATAACTGCCTGCCTCAGCCACTGCATTTTTAACTCCATGTGAGTCAAGACCCTTAGGTTCCTCCTTTTGAAGATAGGGTGTAAGCCCTTATGTCTCTTAGTTGTGTATAAAAATACTCACCAAGAACCAGACATGGAGTTACAGGGCAGTGACTCACAACTGCCTATTATTTACTAAATAATTTTATGGTACACTAAGCACTTATTATGTTCTTCTTTGCCCTCCCAGGGGAATTGCTGCAAACAAATTTTGGGAGATGGTGCTTGTCCCAAAGCACCTGTAGTCTGGACAGAAAAGACACATGAAGTGTGCAAGCATAAACAGTGGGGCAGATAAGAGATTTGCCTGAGGTCACAGCATTAAAACTGGGATTTGGTTTTCCTCATGCCCCATTCCCTACCAGGTATTTTGTCCATTCAATTCTGACACTGCTATCCCTGGTGATGGAAAAAATTAACTGAAAAATATGGCAGAACAGAATATTACCAATGAATGTAGGGGCTTTCACCTGGTACCTATTTACAGGAGCAGTTATTACAGAGGAACTAATCCTCAGGATTCCCTGGTCCATGAAAAAAAGGTTGGTTTTCTTTGACACCATTTTTATTTTCTCTCTTCTTCCAATGAGAAATGGTAGTTTAGGATAAGAGAAGATGGGATGGAACATTCATTGCAAGAGTGCTTGATACAGATCCCACTGCTGTCCTGTGTGTACAAGTGATGTATCCATGGTATTCCAACTCCTCTGTGCAGAGGGGGAGGTGGGTGAGGCAGGGATGTCTCCAACAGCTGAGTGGGGATGAAGAGCAAGTCCCCTGGCTGCTCCCCTCAGCCATCAGCTTTGCAACGCTACCCTTGGTTCATCTGGTGGTGGCTTTTGGGGTGACCACTTGTGCTCTCCTGTGAACTCAGGGTGCTCCACACACCTGTCATGCCTCCATCCCTGCTCTGCTGTTGCAGAGGTGCCATTCAGATGTTTCCCATTTTACCAGGAGACAACAGTGATGTGAACTCAGAGAACAGAGAGAGCTGTGAAGGGAAGCAGAGGGGATTGCATCTGCTGCCTGGAAACCTCGAAAGAGGCACTGGAGAAGCTGGAGCAGTAAGCTGAATGTTAACACCTGCCTCTGAGAGCTCCCTGCATTGTCTATAATTGGAATATTTGTCCTTGAAGCAGCTCAGCTATGTCCCTGAGGAGGAAGAGCGGGGAGAATGTCTCAGGGAACTGTAACAGCCAGTGAGCTGCAGGAAACATAAATGTGTGTATCTTGGGCTTTTGTGTTCCTGTGACATCTTGCTGGATGTTGGAAAGGCAAAAGATTTCTAAGAACAGCAAAGGATCCTGATACAAAATGAGTAAAAATTCAGGCCCTTTGGAAATCATTTGCATTTTAATAGCATTTATTCCTACAGACAGGCAGCAAAGAGAGTTGTTCTGGGATCACAGGATTATTCCATATGAACATGCTTCCTATGGCATTTACTCCTGATTACCTAAACCCACAAACGGATGTAGATGGCAAGAAGGGAGGGGAGCTCTTGCGGGAAAGAAGAGCACTGGTGGTAAGGTACAACCAGATCTGTGGAGGGTTTCTTATCCTTGGGACTACTTTGAGGAAATTTTGTGTGGACACAAGTATTTGCACATGCAGCAACCTATCAGTTTAAGTTGGGGTGTAGGAAAACCATCAAATTTCCACAGCCTCTGGCTGTGGAAGCCAAGGAAAGGGAAAGGGTCTCTCCAGGTGGACCAGAGACACAGTGTGTAAGGGTAGGACCTCTGCATGGGTCAAAATTGGGTTAGATTGCAGGGAAGAGGTGAATCTTGAAGCATTCCTAAACCAAGGGAGGATGAGCTGAATCCCTCCAGTCAGTGCAGTGGTGGGTGATGGAAAAAGGCAAATCCCTCAAATGCTTTGCCCTTCACAACAACAGCCTGAACCTTCAACATCAAAAGCTGAAGAAAAAGGCAAGATGAAGAGAAAAATGGCACTGGTGTCCCTTGGTGCAGACCACAGTGGATCTTCCAAATGGGTGTGTACAGAAACAGGGCTCAACCCACGACAGCTGCTCAGCCAAGCTCCAGGCAAGGGTGGGAGCTGAGCACCAGGTGAATCCCTCTCTGTCCTGGCAGATAACACCTTCCCAAGACACCAGGAGCAGCAGAGGAGAGGGCACGAGCAGCCCTTGCCTGGCTCAAACCCTCGGTGGCGCGAACCCAGCGGAGCTGATGGCTCCGCTGCTGCCGCCAGCCCCGTGCCAGCAAGCCTGCCCGGCCTTGCAGCCCTTTATCATTTTAATTTAGCTCTGCAAACCCTGAGCTGTTAGGGCAGGATTCATGCCTCTGGTATTTGCTCTTGGCTCCAGCAGGAACACACTCTCCATGGCTGCTGGGTGCTGGGAGAGGCCCTGCACACCATGGTGCTGGTGGTGCCTGACTCCTGTGGGGTTACTCAGCTGCCTGGAGAACACGGGGCAGGGGGAATGGGCACCCTCAGGGCATGGATTTGGCTGCTCTGGGTGAAATCCAACCAATGTTCACAGCAGGAAGACTCTCCATGGCTGCTGGGTGCTGGGAGAGGCCCTGCACACCATGGCATGGTGGTGCTGGCAGCTAGGCTGACGCCACAGTGCCTGATTCCTGTGGGGTTACTCAGAGAACACAGGGCAGGAGGAATGGGCTCCCTCAGGGCATGGATTTGGCTGCTCTGGGTGAAATCCAAGCAATGTTCACAGCAGGAACACACTCTCCATGGCTGCTGGGCGATGGGAGAGGCCCAGCACACCATGGTGCTGGTGGTGCCGGCAGCTCGGCCGACTCTGTGGTGCCTGACTCCTGTGGGGTTACTCAGAGACACAGGGCAGGAGGAATGGGCACCCTCAGGGCACAGATTTGGCTGCTCTGGGTGAAATCCAAGCAATGCTCACCCACATGCTGCTGAGGCTGGCATGATGGCCAAGGGAGGGGGTCCTGCAGCAAGGCAGGAACATGGCTTCCTCTCTTCACTTGTGATTGCTGTCCTACCCCAAATGAGCTGGGCAAAACTTTGGTAGGTGGGCACAGCACCAAGTGAAGCTGTTGGATGTCCCCCTCCAAGATGAGGTGGGGGCCAAATGTGTAGCTGCTTTGGTCCATCCTGATGTGATGTTGCAGCGCATGCCATGGATTTCCCCAGCCAGCCCCATGGCCCCAGTGAGCCCCAGCCCGGCAGCATGCCCAGGCCTGGCGTGCTGGGGCACCTTCCAGCCTCGTTCATGGTGGCTGTGCCTTCCCTCCCATGCCAGCCCACGCTGCCCACGCTGTCTCGAGTGCTTCCTGCAAGCATTAACAATGGAGCCAAGCAGAGGATGCCATCCCCTGGGAGCTCTGCAAAGCTCCATGGTGTCCCCGAGGTGGCTCAGAGGTGTGTACCCAAGGGCAGCCTTCCCAGTGGACATCTCGGCAGGCTGCAGCTCCCAAGTGTCTCTCCTTCATCCCAAGATGACATGGAGCCAGCCCAGAGTGGTGATTTCAGCATGGCCCCTGGGTTGGCATGGGAAGGGAACCTAGGAACCTGCTCTGTTTTACACCTTCCTGTAGTTCCTTCAGGAGCGTATTTCTTGGAGAAGATGAAAGAATAAGGATTTTGCTTTGTTTCTGTTTTCAAAGCAAAATATCTCAGTGAAAACATTTCAGATCTAATAGCTTGACTAAGCTTTGAATTCCTGTGGTCACAGAAAGTGATGTCTTATGAACACCCATAAAAACTTCAGGCATTAATCACAAGTGCAATTTTCCCCTCGCTCCCGTAGCAGCAGCAGGCAGTGCATTGCAGGACCTGCTCTTGCAGGGAAGGGGAGTGAACACTGCAGAGTGACTCCAGGGCAAACAGACCAAACTCCCACCATGCACAAGCATGACACAGTCTGGAGTAGCAACTTAATTTTGAGATTAAGTTAGTGGAGCTGCTCCTGATATCACACCTTGGCTTAAAATTTTCCAAACAGCCTCAATAGCAACACCACAGTGTCCTTTGTCATTGGGAGAGGACCAGGCATGTGTGCCATCTTCCCTCTGGTGCCACCTCCAGCCCCACAGCTAAGGGCCTCTTCAGCCTTGCAGGGTTTTCAAGACATTTTGGTAGATATTTTTACTACCCATGAAGGCTTCATATTGTACTTAAAGCAGTGATTTGGCTCTTAATTATTTTCTCTTCTAGGAAATTAATTCAATTTTTTTATTGTTGTTGTTTTTAAAGTTGAAATAGTTTATATTTCATTGTGTTTCCTCCCTACCTCAAAAGAAATGTCATTTATAGGACACCAATGGCTGCACCCAAAATTTAATTGCTTGTGGGAACTTGCCTGTCTATGAATGCATCAGCTGTTTTTATACCAGAATCAAAAACGTATTTAGAGAAAAAAAAAAGATAAAAGAAAATGGAGTGTAATAAAAAGTATAGCTGAAGGGGTTTGAGAGGCATCACCATATCAAGAAAAGTTACATCACCTGTGAAAACATCAGATATACTGTTCCAGCTCTGCAGTCATTATCCTTATTAGCAGTGTTGTTATTATCACTGGAACAAGAGTGAGCTCAGGGCCATGGAAACAGGAGGGCTCTGGGCCACATCCTGCACATCCTGCAGCACACGCCATGGGAGGCCTGACCCAGACATGCAACAGCAAAAACAAAACAAAACAAAACAAAAACTTGTGCAGAAGAGATGAACAAGAATTTTTGTAGTTGCATTTCTAGGAGAAGTGTTTTTTTCTTGAGAAGGAGAATTTTAGAAATTCCTTTTATTGTTTCTCTCTCACTGCAAACACACTGAGGCAACTGACATAAGAAATTGGGCATGTTCCTAGAAAAGAGGGATTATTAATAAAGCTCTTGCCTAGACAGGAGCTGCCTGCAGCCCAGTGGAGATCTGCCTGCTAACCCATGTGAGAGGCACACACTGAGAGCTCCTTTACCTTCAGGCACCAGCAACCCTCAAAACCATCACACTGTCTTCCTGCCCTCCCAGGGATCATGAAAAACCTCAGTGCTTCATTCAGAGGAGCTGTTTTAGTCCCATGTGTGGCAGAGGAGAGAGGAGGACACCACCAGGAAGTTTTCTCACCCTAAGAGGATTATTGAGAGGAAGGGGCTGTGTCTTCTCACTGGCTTATAGCTTCACCTATCAATAACAAAGGCCTGTCTGAACCAACACACTCTTTAAATTGGGCTACTCCAGGCAGGTTGGCAGAATTAAATCTGGCCAAAGGTAAACAAAATGTATTAAATATAAAAAAAAGCCAACCCCCTTTCCTAGGAAGCCACCCACTTTTTGCATGCCAGATGCTCTGCTGCCTGGAAACTTTCCAGACAAAGTGCAAAAAAGTTTCTGGATGGGCTGCGAATTAATTCAGCAGCAGTTCATTTGTTTCCTTGAGCTGCATGTACCAATTGCAAATAAGCTTAACAGATGATATTTGCTACTTAGAATAGTTTATAAAACAGCACAGGAATTATTTATAGCTGGACTTCACTGCATACATTCAGTCTGAGGTTCAAGAAATCAAGCTCTCTAGCACCAGTTAAACTCCCTCTTGTTAAAGTTCCATAAATTACCATCAATGGAGAACAGTGTGCAGACTTACACCATGCCAGCTGGAATCCTGGAAGACGGGTTTGCCACTTCATCAGCAAGAGGAATCACACCAGTTTTCACAAGGAAACAGGAGGAACTGATGTTCCTGCTGCTCTGCATGGGTTGGGTCCTCTGCTGATCTGTGCTGCTGGAGCTCCATCAGCAGCACCACCACAACTTTTCCCCACCCAGGCATCCAGACTGCAAAAAATTAGAAGTGCATTGTATTTAAATGTCAGCATTTTGCAAACAAGTCCACAGATAAAATCCTTGCATTTCTTACTATGCTATGTCTCATTTTTAGATAGTACTCAATCTCATTTACAGGCCAGTTAGGAGGTTAATATGCATACCTATGCATAAATGTGTGTATGGATGTGGGTGCAATTTTATAACTAGCATGTTAACAGGATTGTCACAGGCCCAGACTGCACTAGTGGCACAATGAATTCATCATCTGAAATATCTCTTTTCTAGATTAATCTCTTAATGCTCATTTAACTCCTCACACTTTATGGTTGTGGGATATTGTTGGATTGTTTCACTCCAACATATCAGCTGGTGACTTGTTTAGCTGGAAAAGTCCTTCTGCATGTACATTTTGCATTTCAAAATGAGATGGACCACTTCTCTGTAAAACTGGTCTTGAGGTGTACCTGCAGCACCATGAGAGATTTTAAAAGTCAGCCTTTCTTTAGCCTCAGAAAGAGGATGGCTGATGCCTCCAGACCTGCTGAACAAACTCTGCTCTGCACCTTCTTGGAAAGAAAACAAAGCAGATGCCTGTGCTAGCAAGAGGGAATTTTTTCCAAGATGTCCAGCAGCACTTGTGATCCTGCTGCCAATTAGCTCTGGAGACAATGCAGGTAAACCTGGTTTGCCTTTCTCCTCCAGCATGCCAGGAAAAGCTTTCAGATGACATATGAGGTGACCACAAGGCCTTTAGATAACAGGCTGGGATGGCTCCAGTCACTTCCAATGGCATCAGCATCATCCAGCAGGGAGCTCTGTGCTCTGAACAGTCAGTACAAGGCATCCAGTAAGTGCCAGGAAATGCCTGACATTTGGATAATTTATGCACTTATTGTTCACATGAACATCAAGTCCCAGGGAGCCTGGATACCCAGAAACAAGTCAGGCAGTGTGGGTGCCTGCAGACCAGCTTGTTGTCAGAGCCAAATACCACTTAATTTGGACTGAGGCTGTCTTCAAATTGCATACAGAGCAATAGCTTCTCTTTTCCTTGAGTCCTCTCTAGATTTGAACCAGGTTGCATAATTGGAAGGATCAAGTGGGAGTTAAATCCATGGCTCTTGACTTCTTTCAAAGGCAAAATAGTGCTTACTGCCTTGCATTCCTTCAGGGAGCTCCTGTCCAACAGGAGAGATCTAATGACCTAATCCACGTGAAGCCCTGGAGATACTGTTTTTGCTTCAAAGGCTAAATGCAAATTTTGTTCTTGTACCTTGTGTGGTTGAAGGGCTTGGCATGAGTACAGAGGTGGGACGTGCAGAGGGCACTGCTGCCTGCCTGTCTGAGGGATCAGCAGCAAGTAATGGCAGCACTTAGCCACAAAAAGGCTGGAAGATAAAAGTCAGGTTTTCTTGTAATGATGCAGGGACTGCCTCCAACACTGCAGGTTCCTCAGTGTGCGCCAGAAGCGAGACCCCAAATGATTTTGAAAAAGCAATTTTTCCCCACCTCAGTCTCAAAGACCTTCCACTCCTCCCAAGGCTTCTTCTCACACCCCAAACCCTCTTCCTCTCCCAGTATTTTGCCACTCAACCACCACCTTCTTGGCTGTCACCCTCACTCCTGGAGTGCATGAGGGTGAGACTCAGAGCTCTGTCCAGCTGTGCTCCACAGCCATCCTGGCATGGGCCTCTAAGGTTGCACCACTGAACACTGGTGTGGAGGCATGAGACCAAAGAAATTCCTTGGGCTGCATTTTTCCATTTAAAGTATCTTCTCCCCCCTTCCCTCTCTCTGCCCAAGGCCACTAACCTCCAAGATTTGTCAAAATCTTGGTCTCTGAGCATCCAGTTTGCCTCAGCTTTCCTTCCTCAAGGCTGTTTTGCCTTTTCTGCTTATCTACCTTTGTTGAAGTGCAGACTTCTCCCATCCTGTTCATGAAGTGCAGACTTCTGCCATCCTGCTCATGAATAGTCTGAAGCCACCACAGCTCTTGCAGGCTGTAAATTTTGTCCCAGTTCACAATGTTCAACCCTGAAACAAGAATCAAATCAAATGAGGGCTGTGACCACATGTGGCATCAGCTGGTGATAAACAGAAGAACAGTTCTGAAAGAAACCCTGCTTGGTGGAAATTGGTGTTAACAGGTCCCCTTGAACAGCTTCCACCTGGTCAGAGCCTCCTGAAGGCTGGATGCCATTTCCAGACGAAGCCTGCTCAACACCCAAATATTGCAGACTGTTGATGGCTTCAAAAAGGGGTTGAAAACATCATCAGCACAGCATAATTATTCAAAAAACAGGCCAATTTCAATGCTCAGCACAATAGTTTTAAACAATAGTTGATGAAAATCAATTTCCAAGTCAGTTGAGAGGCTGATAACATCCCTGGTTGCACTGCTCATTCCCAAGTAATCATATTAGAGGCAGATGTCACACAAGAATGTGACTCCACTAACCATTAAGAGACACTGAGCTCCTTTGTCTTCCGAAGCAAGTTTCCATGGGATTATACTAGAATAATCCCATGGGTAGAATAATTTAAAATTGAAAAACAATAGCAATCCTGAAATAATTTAATGGGATATTCCTTTAATCTTCCTTCTATGGAAGAATCCAAACTACTCAGGGGTAAGGGGACACCTCTCCCCAGGGCTAAATGGCCATGAAATGCTCACTCACATCCAATTTCTGTGGGACCAGGCCATTTAGTGGTTGTCAGTATCTTTGCAAATCTCCCTCCTAGGTGAAATTGCACTCTGCTGTTCTGCCAAAAAGCAGTAGTTACTTTTGGTTTTCAGGGGGGCTTTTTTTTTGCTAGATGAGAATATACAGATATTCTCATAACTTTAGAGAGGCTTTCAAAACCCAGGTGCAGAGGTTTGGCATCAGCAACCTCCCCAGAGCACTTTATAGCACATAAATCTTGCTCCCAGTTAATCAAACAGTGCTGGAGTGAGCCAAGGAACAATGAGAATGTAAAATGCTCTTCTCCTCCCTTCCTACTTATCACAGATTTTGCTGCTGCTTCTTCAGAGGCAGAGTGAGGAGTTTTATTGCTTTAAAAGTGACTCTAGCACTGGTAAGGATGCTGCCTTGGTTGAACATGAGCGTTTTCTGTGCACAGGACTTTTTTGGGTTTGGGTTTTTTAACCCAAAACTGTCCTTGATGGGCCAGATGCTCTCCTGCATTAACCCTTCTCTGGAACTGTTTTTTTCACCCCTCATCTTTACTTTAACCCCAGTCTGGGTTCTCGGCAAGGCTGGAATTGTTGTGCAGTTGTGTTAGGAGCAACCACACCATTTCACCCAGCCAAAGAATTTGGCTGCTTTCCTACTGGTCCTCTGTGCTCCCTGGGTTGTGTGCTGCAGGACAGCTCAGGGTGCTTTGCCTTTTGTTGATGAAGAGCTTTGTGAGGGTGAGAGATGAGATAACTCCATGGATATCATAATTTTCCCAGCAAAATTGGAGCAGCACCCCCTTTTTGCTCAAAGTTATCCCTGTAGATGCCAGACTTGTTTTCAAACAGGGATGCTCAGACTCAAGCTGAGCCAAATAGAGCCAGAGGAAAAGATTGCACCTCCAAACTGTCATGAAATCAGGATTAGCACATGAAGCAGGAGCTGTGTTTAAAGACTTGCTTAACCTCCTGCTTAACACAAGTCTTTACTTTAATCTATAATGCCATCTTGTTTTGTTTTAATGAAGTTATGCAAAAAAGTTCTTCACTGAAAAGACCAACCCAGCATTTTCTTTCTTCCCTTCAAGTAGAGATGAAAAGCACTGCCTGCAGCCTGAAAGTTTGCTTCCTCAAGGAAACGGAAAGCAAAGAATTTACTTATATTAATGCTTTGTATCAAGTACCTTTGAATTTCAAGGGGTAAAAATCAGCCTTGACCTGGATGCTAAGTCCAGATTTTCACAATGTTTTTCCCATTCTGCTGGCGCCAAGGTCAGTGGGTTGCACTTCTGCTTCAGTCTGTTTTAATTCTGGTCTCTTAGCACTGACTTCTCTGTGCAAGACATGGAAGCCACACCCCAGTGTGTGCTACTCCCAGCCATTAACAATCCTGGGCTAAATAAACACACAAGGATCCTTCTGCATCTGGTTTTACTGGCAGGAGAAAGAGACATTATATGTCTCTGGAAATCTGATAAAACAGTGACATATAAATTCTGGATTGCTAATATGGCCAGTTTAACTCCACTGGACAGAAATTGCTGCATTGCTTAAGGCTGAGAATAAAACCTCTCTCTTTTCCTGAGCACTGTAAACCAGAAAAAACATTTAAATTAGCATTTGGCAATATTTACAACCTTCTAGCAGAAGATAACAGCCTCTCAAATTCAGTTTCTGCAGTCTGTCCCTCCACAGGGTAATGACTTGTCATTTGTTCTGTCTTATTTGTGGAGCATTGCACAAGCCTGTCTTTCTTCCATGAATATTTTAAAAAGCTGGATAGTTGCTTGGCAAAGGCCTGGGCTGGTGCCTGAGCATTGTGCAGTCTATACCATGCTCTGCCACAAGCTTGCTTGTGACCTTGATAAGTGCCTGTGCTTCTTCCATTTCTCAATTTCCCTTCACTGCAGTGTGCATTTTCCTCCTTCTGTACTTTGTCAATTCCTTAAACTGATAAATATCTTTCTGTATACTCATCTTCATACAGGGCCTACTGCAGGTGCTGTTCAACTTTTCAGATGCTAGAAGCACTGTGATTAAATGAAGAAAAAAATTCTGCTCTTGGTTTTGTTGCTGCAATGCTTAAGATTATTTGTGCATGATATAAATGTATCTATGCTTGTTTAGCCCTTGCCTGCAGGAGCCATTCAACGAGGATCAGGTAAGGAGAAAATAGTCAATGCTATGAGCTGGTGAACATGGAACAGGGATGGGCTTGAAGGATGAATTTACAGAAAAGTGACTGGCAGAGATGGGATCATGCAGTAAAAGTTAAGGAAAAACAGTCAGGAGAGCACTAACAACAGAGTAGATGGATATTTTGCCAAGTGTGGTGGAGGAAGATGGAAAAAGAGTGGATTGGGAGTGAAAACAGGGAGTTTAACTTTGGCCATTGTGATTCCTCATGAAGAAAAACATGAGCAACAAGGACATGAGAATTTCCCTCAGACCGCAGGACATTCCTGGCCTGGAGAACCCAGAAGGATCTGGCTGCTTTTAACAGGGAAGCAAAGTCTGCATCTGTTTAAAATTTAGTCCCCATCTCTGACCTTTCTAAGAATTACAAGTGTGAGACTCCTGGCAAGAAACTTCCCTCCCTGCTACCAAAACAGAGCCACCACCTTCCTCAGCAGACAGGGCAGTCTGGTGCAGCAGTGATGGAAAAGCCATTCCTGAAATCCTGCATCCGGCATGTTTAAAGAGGCTTCATCAAACAAAATCAGAAAGAAGAATCCTGAAAGGAGCAATATTTTTATTAAATGGCAAAATTTACATTATTAATGGTGGATCCATTCACAGTGCATGTATATGGGCTGCATTTAAGGAACATATTATCTGTACATTAAAAAGTCACTCCAAGTGTTATGGAAAAAGAGTATCTACAGATAACATTGACACAAGCAAAGCTGTGAGCACTTAAACCCTTATCTTTGCTTAAGTGTCCTCTTAGAAACACACATCTTCTTATCCATCTTAATTTACAGAGCTGAGGTATGAATGAAATTTGCACCCCATTTGATTATTCCTTATACTGAACTAGACTCTTTTCTTAGCTCCTTTGTTGAAGTAGACATTTCTGCCTGCCAAATGTAGACCCCTTCTGAAGAGATGTTGTGAGTGCTTTGGCCCATGTTTTGCCATAGTTATGTAGTTTCTATGTTTTGCCTTGATGTTGTGTAGGATTTGTCCTTTGGGGTCGATGCAGCATTTATGGTTTCCAAATGGGCCTTTGTAGTTAAATCCTAGAGAAGTAATTCATTGCAGAAGAATTGTATACAGTTAAGCTTTGTCTAGTAGGAAAATATGCACTATATGTGTGCATAACAAGAATTTGAGGGCAAAATTCTTCTGTCTGAGCCACATAATGGAATGAGAAGGTGTTCTGGAGATGTACTGTGGCCAGCAGCTTGAGTGCAATTACCTGATACGGTCGCTTTGATGGTAAAGTTATCTTCAGATGTTCCAGTGGAATAGAAACATCCCAAATACTGTGCTTAATAGTTTAATTTTCCACTAAAATATGTGTGTCCTTCAAAGATGCCTTCTTGTTGAAACAACTTAAATAGGAACCAATATTATGACAAGGTGTAATGTGGATTTTCTGTGTACGCTATGGCTCAAAGGAGAGTGTGCCAAGTTGGATCAGGCAAGGGGTGCAGCGTGTCCACAAGAGAAAGATGAAAATAGCTGCAGTGTTTGATTGCCATCCTGGAGTTTGGTGGGTTTGACACTTTACACCAGCAGCACTTGGGAATCAGAGAGGGTTCCTGGAGCTGAGTGTTAAGTACATGAACCTGAGCAGTGTAAATGTCACAGGAATAGGGATTGGTTTGGGAAGCAGTGTTTGTTGTTAATTGAGTCTCCAGGCTTTGTCTGACACGACTCAAGTCCACATACCGGTACACTCAGCACTATCTTTCCACCCTCTCTCCTTCCCTTTTCTCCAGATAAGAGCATAGCACTCGTTATTCTAAGGAAATGACAGCGATGTTAATCACCAATTCATCAGGATCTCTAACAAAGGCCCTGCTATTTTGAATATTCATATTGCCATGGCATTAGGAATGTCAGAACTGCCATTGTTCTGCAGAGAATGACACATCCCTGCTCTTCCCGCTCGGCATCGCGGCGATGCGGCCCCGAGGAGCGCGAACCGCGCGATCCTTCTCCAGCGCTGCCCCTGCTCTCCAGAGGGGAGGCAGAGGCACAGAGACATGAAATGACTTGGCCAGATCACATGGGATCCCAAGGAGAGGCAGGAAAGGAACGCAGGTCTTCTTAATCCTGGCACAGGGAGGGAACTTTGTTTCTTATAAACAAAATAATTCACATACCTGACATGAAAGGATGTATCGAGGTGATGAATGTATGTGTGAGTACGCGTGCACGTAGGTAATACCCATATAACATTTGTGAGATATACAATATTGGATGTGTAACTCATTCAGGCTTGGCCAGAAAGAGCTATTGTAGTGCTGGCTGAACAAATTTATGCAAATCAGTCACTGATTAAACTCATAACCTTTGCAATATTCTTTAGGCAAATCAAATGCTTGTGGAACTGTTGGTGCCATAGCCCCAACCTAGAAAATTGGTTATGATGGGAAAATGGGTCTTAACAGGAAGAAGGTGTATGAAGAGGGACCTACCTGTTGTCCATCTCCCTGCCACCACCCCAAGGTCATTCTTGGCTTAGACCACCAGGATTAGCCTTTCTTGCACAGCTGGTACTCGGCTTTGGGAGTTTGTTGCTTTAGAAGGCTGTGGAGACAAGGAGTGCCAGCAGAGCCAGGGATTACACAAATTCATAAACAAAAGGTGCAAGCAGGGATGTGCCCTCTAATGTCACAAGTTGGAACGTGGAAAATTCCAGTTAGATATAAGGCCAAAAAATTTTTTACCATGACAGTGGTCAAATATAGCACAAGTCACCCAGAGCGGCTGTGGGATTTCCCATCTTCAGAGCTGTTGAAGGCTGGACTGAACAAGTCCCTGAGCAATTTGATCTCAGTCCAACTCAAAGTTGGACTGAGTTGTCCCAGAAGTACCTCCCAGACTAAATTATTCCTTGGTTCTCTAAGCAGATCTTCTTCTTTACTCCTCTATTTCTTCCCTCTCCTCCCCACTGTCTTGCTTTCACCCTAGCTGGTATTGCAGGGGGATGGGTCTCCCCTCTTGCCCAGAAACCCTCAGGCTGTAGACTTTAGGATTCCCATAATACTCTCAGGACACAGGTCATTTAAGGCTAAATTTTTGCTCTTCTCTCTGGAGACCTTCCCATCCCAGCCCCTTGAAACAGAAATTGGTTTCCTCTGGCAGCAGGTCCATGGTGGGAACCTCTGGGATTTAACTGGCCAGGGAAAGGGCTGGCCCACCCTGCCACCAAATGGTGGTTTCCATGGTCATGGTACACCAACCTCCTAACATTCACCATGCTGCTGCATTTTACTTGGCCCTCATTCCTATGCTGAAATTTTGTATGGGCATCAAGTAATCATTCACCCAAAAAAAAAAAAAAATCAAAATATTTTGGCCTAGCTGGCCAATGGCCTAACACTTTAAAAAGTGGGAATGTGCTGAGTTTAAGCTGGTTTTGGTCTCTGCACAGCAAATGCCTGGCTTAGCTGGCCTGTCAGTGCTCCCTTATGTGGAAATGAAGAGGCAATGACAGCATGAGATGTATTAACGGGAAAGAAGACACTGGATTTCAAGTGGCAGTACTAGAACTGGGAGGCTGTTTTAATGTTTTGTGCCTCTTCCTGCCCTGAAGTATTTCAAACACTCAGGTCTTGTTTGCTGAACACTCTGAACAATACACGTGTAGTTACAGATTGATATCATAAATCACCTAAAGAACAAGACGGTCTTTCAGAACAGAAAGGACAATTTTGAGGAAGTTTATTTTTTAAATGGCAATATTTATCCTCTTAGTACTTTAGAAAGAAAAAAAGAGTCTCAGTTGTTGGGTCTGAAAACCACCTGGAAAACATTTTTAAAAGTCTGTATTCTGTTTTTGCTATTATATGTTTTTGTATATGTGTGAATGCATATGTATATGTATGCATGCATATGTGTACATTAAAAAAAATCAATCAAAATAAAAATGGGTAGGACCAAACTTCACAAGCCAAGTGAAATCCAAAGCTCCAACTTTATTTTAGATAAATGCACATTTTTGAGCCAGTGTGGAGCTATGAAGCTAAACAGGAACAGGCAGGATAAGCAGTGATGGAAGCTGAGTTTCTCCTTCAGAGGCTGTCCTGGAATGGCTGAGCTGGCAGAGACCCCAGATGTGGCTGTGAACACACTTAGGGCAGGATCTCTATCTGATACAGCTCTGCTGTGTTCCCTGGTAATGCAAGCTGGGTCAGCAACATCAGTCTTGGAAGGTCCTGCTGAATGCTGATGGTCTGCCTCAGGAAGATTTCCAGAGTTTGTTCAGAGCAGTATTGAAAACCTGAAACTTCAAAATTGCTGTAAGGGAAACTTTTGGGGGAAAGAACACAAACAAACATGAGGTTGTTTGATTCAAATTCAATCTTTTGATCTGATTAATTTTTATGTTTCAATGTTTCCATTTTTGCACTATATTTTCTACTTTCTTACTACATTTTCTACTTTCTTACATAACTATCCCATGTTACAGTAGGATATAGAAATGAGAAGTTGTTCTATGGTGGAAATTGAAAAGTACTTTATTCTCAAAAGGTGGGATAGGATGTTTCAACAACTTTTCTATTTGATTTTACAAATTTTCCAGATTTTAATAGAAACAATTTGTCTTATTTCCATTTTTGTTCCAATTGCCTAGCCCAATTTTAAAATATTAAATAATTAGAGAGCAAAATACATACCTGATGGCCAGCAGCTCCCTGTAAACAAATCCTGCTTCTAAGTTAACTACAGTTTTTGTCTCGATCAGAGAAAGCAAATTCTCACTGTAGAGCATTGCCAATGGGTGCCACAGAGTCCCTAAAGCTCGAATTTGATAAATCATGATCAGATAATTTTTGAAAGACTTGCTTTAAATCAGCTAAAAATTATGAGGGCAGATTCAGGAACAGTGAAATGAAATCACACGCCCTGTGTAAATGATCAGATCTTTCTGGCCCTTTATCAGGCACTGATTTTCGTTCAGTTCTGAGCTCAGTAAAAGGGGATGTGTGCAGTGATGTGCTGTTTACCTGTCTAACAAGCAGCTCTGTTTCAGAGGCCTCCCTCACAGACTCAGCACTGCCTGCAAGCTCTGGTTTTCATTTACTCAGCTGTGTTACTTAGACACATTCTATGGATCAACTTAATTACCCAAGAATTGCAAGTGGGGCTCCTAAACACAGCAAGGGTTCAGCAGCTGGAACTGGAGTGGCAGCTGGAATATGAACTTAAAGAGGTGTTGTGACAGCTCACACTGTTCCCACAGGCAGCCCAGGGAAAGGTGATGTCCTCTCACTTCACACTGGCCTCTGTTTCTGTGCAAGTGACAAATTGGTGATGAACATTTGCTCTCTGCCATGAAGGGAACAGAGGAAGTGGTTATCATCACTGCTCCCTCCCAAATAATAATGAAAGCATCCTCTTCATTTTCACGGACTCTTCAGTATTTGATCACCTGCCCCTCTTGAGAAAAGTGTCCTCTTCCCTGACACATCACCTGATTTTCTAGACCTTCCAAAGGTTTGGCTTGGCTCCAGCCCTCCTGTGCACATGGACAAGTGTCTTCTGGGTACAGAGGTCCTGACTTACAATGTCTCTGAAAAGTTCTGTTGCAAAGCAGTTGCTCAGCAATGAATCAGAGACAGAGGAGAAATGTTGATGCCCAGTCTCACTCATACAGCACCGTGGATGGCCAAATTCAAACCAGAACAAAAAAAAAAACCAAAACAAAACAAAAACAAACCCAAATCAAAAAGCTAATTAAGGCAGCTGTCTTTCCTAATAAATGAAATGAGAGAGAAGTCAGATGTCTCTCTCTGTCACATCCATCTTTACCTCTTCCCAGACATTGCTATCAGTCACTGAAATCCTGAGCTTTTAAACTGGGTCCAGCTGTAGGTTAGCACACAAAAACACACATGGTTTGGACAGGATTTCTCTGCTGATGCTTTATAAGATGGTCAACTGCTGATCTGGGTGTTTTCCTCAACCCTTTCCATGCACTCCCTGTGATGGCTGCTCCCAGCAGGGTCACAGCTGCTAGGTGGGAGTGGAGTTCAATTCCCTGTGCACTGCTCCTGGAGTGTTCTCCAGGCTTTCCGAGGAAGAAGGGGCTCCTACTGCAATCTGGGCATGGGAAAAATGAGAGGAGACAAAGAATACTGGGAAGAAATAGGAATGAGAAGAGTGCTCTGAGTCACTGAGCAAACAGAGCAGTGCATCCAGCACTTGCATAGTTTCAATCCTGTGCCCAAAGAGCCTTGGCTATCCCAGACCTTGGCTCTGGTGAGGGTGGGGGAGAGAGGGAGGGGACAGAGGTAATAGTTTCTCAAGGACATAATGATCTTGAGCAATTTCTGTGCAGGTATAAACATGATTTCCTGCAGCACTGCTTGTCACAAATGTCTCCTCACTCAAACAGGACTGAATGCATTTGTTTGCAGTGTTTGATGCAAGGAAAACTTCTGACATATGTTTTATTTATGAGGTGTCCTAACGTAGTGATACTTTTTGTGTGCATGAGGTAGGGAGGGAATTGCCTCTCCCTGGCTGCTAATTTGAATGGCTGAGGATTGTGTTAATAGAAATGTGTGGAGGAATGTCTTAAAAACTGTACAAACCCAGGCTGTGCAAGATGGTCAGTAAAAACAAAGTGTCTGCTACTGAGGATATTCACAGACCCTACAGCTTTCCCCAGAGCTCATCTGCTTCTTAGAGATATCTAAAAGACAGCAAAGGTGGTTCTGGAATCAGGAGAGATTCCAAAATATCTCAGTCCCTCTAAGCAGATGCTGTAGGAATTTGTGGCAGATGGAGAGACCAGGGGAAGGGGAAATTCCAGTGACCTCCTAAACCAGGAGAGCACGAGGACAGGAACACACGGACAGAACAGTCCCTGTGCTCTCACTGGTGCTTGGGACAGCAGAATGAGCCCACCAAGGAGAGGTCTTGGCAAGCTGACCCCCTCCAGACCAACAGCAGCCTCAACATTTTCCAGTGGCTGAACTTGCTTATCTGTTCCTTCTCTTTTCAGCTGGACATGGTGGACAACTGATGTGAGTGCAGAGCGTTGAGTTCACTCTAGAATGGAAGATATGGAGGTCAAATCAAAACATGAGAAAGGTCCTACCAATTCAGTCATCAGACACATCTTGCTCTGAAACCTCATTCTTGGCCTTGACCTGCTGGTTGTGGTGCTTATAAAAAGATAAAAGTATGGCAGATGCACATGTTTCTGGAATATTGCTTTCCTCTGGGGTTATATGGCACTGCTACATCCTGGGCCAGGACTTGTACCCACATAGCCCTCAATAATTTCTTGTGTTGTGATCTGGTGGCGACTTTGTGAAGACTTCTGGACTCTCCAACCCTGCTGCAGGGACTCCTAAGAACTGAGTGAGGAGAGGACTGATAGGGCAGAGGCACAGGGCAAAGATGGAGGATGGCACAGGGCAAAGATGCCCTTTCCAGAGGCTGAGGAGATGGTGGGTGCTTGGTTCAGGCAGATGGAACCGGCAGTAAAGTGGCAGAAAGAGATGAGGAGGCAAAGCAGATCAGAGGGAGAGCCCTGGTGCAAGGCAGAAGCCAGAAGCCAGTGAGGCTGACACTGACCACAAGGCAAGAAAAAAAACAGAGTCTTGGTGAAGGCCATGAAACTGGGCTTCATTTCCTAGGTCAAGAAATAGTTGGACACACAAGGAAGACATAAACCACCCAGATGAGGAGATTGGAGAGGAGCTGCTGGGATTGTTTGGGGCAGAGTGCAGGCAAGAACTGTAGACAGTGGCATAATCCTCCAACAAAATAATAATCCCCCTGCTTAAAAGTGAGTCATTTAAAGGCAGTTTGGGTGCATCTGCCCTGCAGTTACTTCTCTGAATGCAAGGAATTACTAGATTTGCTGGCATGGACTGTTCTGCACAGGGCAGGTTACTATAGCACTGTTTACTTTTATGGCAAACAAACTTTTGCAGTGCAAGTTACCTTGGGGACAAGCCTCCCCACTGAGCAATAGTGATATTACAGCTCAGCCCATGTTTGAGCCTTTCCTTAGTCTCTAATCCTGGGAGGATTTGATGGGAAAAGGTTTTAATAATCACTTTAGGAAAGAAAAATGCACCTATAGCTTCCTGCTGACTAAAGTGCTAGAGCTGGATGGGGTTTCTGTTCTTATTTGGGCAAACAGGTGGAATTTACCACGAGTTTTGGCCAGCTGAATGCAAACATGTTCTGTGTAGGGATGTGGTGTAGAAGACAGATATGGGAGGTTGAAGATGATAGTGAAAAGGCCAAACAAGATTTTGAATTTTATTTGTTTCATTTGGAAACACGTTCTTTTCACTCCATTCTCAGCCTCTTTTCACAGTCTCTCCTCCTAAGTTTTTCTTAAGGGCTTAGAAGAATTAAGCACTTTATTTGCAGAAGATCGAAGTGGTCCAAGTTAATTCTTCTTCCATCACATAAAAAAAAACCAAAAAAGACACACACAAAAAAAACCTCCAAAACAACTAGTAACAAGGAATATTCTATGTAATGTAAGTGGTGGGAATAAATTGTAGGCAGCCTAGAGCAGAGCCTTTGGGAAGTGCTGCATGGAGCTGGAAATGACCACGATCTTTAGGAAGAAGAAGCAAGATATGTGCATGCTACCACTGAGTCAGGGTGGGGAAAGAAGCAACTGAGCATCTGGTCCCTCCCTCCCTCACACACAGGTCAATTGTGCTGCAACCTTTGTGTGTTTGAGTGTAAAATCCACCCTGAGTTGGCCAGGGGTGTAAAGCACAAGGCACTGGTTGGTCTATATATACTTTCCTGCAGAAAACATCAAAGCCACTTCCCCTGCAGTGTTTCGTCACCAAATTAACTCAAGCAATGTCTGCAGTGACATGGTGAGGAGAAATCTTTGGCTGCCACCACAGCTGAGTGTCAGCTCCCTAAAGGCAAGGGCTAATTGCATCTGCTTCCATGTTGCAAAGACCTCCCTTTGCCCAGCAAGCACTGATCTCTCTTGCCCCTGAAATATCCCAGTCTCTGAGTCATCCTATCCACAGAATTCAGGGCAAAATTCAGCCTGTCATATCCTGCTTTTTACTTGAAGAAAACAACTAGAGACAGGTCTGCCAAACGCAGTCCTAACACTTGGGAACTGCTGTGAGCCCCTAGTGGAATTTATGGGGATGTGGGTGAAGCCTGTCCAGGAATTTAGATGGCTTCTTTGCTCCACTTATCTGGATGTATCAGAGGGCACAGACATGCATTTGAATTTCCAGACAGGCTTCTTCCTTGTAACACATCTGCTGCTGGTGGTGGGTGTTTGCAAGGCCATTGCACTCAGCTCAGGGTGTGATGATCCCTCTGGACTTCAGCAGGATGCACTGCAGCTTGCTTTTGGCATCAGACTAATGTGCTTTGGCTTCCAAGTCACTTCTAACTGCTGGCCTGAATTTATTTGGAAGATGCTCTGCTTTACTGTACAGTATTTAGGTAGTTCATTGACTGATACAAAATCTCCTTTCCCTAATTTTTTTCTAGGCTGGCACTATTAGGAAGAGTGTGTTAGGTGATAGGAAAAGGATTGTCATGCAAAATACTTCTCTCCCTGAATTCACTTGAAGATTTGGAGACATTTTAGCATCCAGGTACAAATGTGACATGACCCTGCTGGACACAGCACTTTTTTTTTTACTTTATTCCAGCCACAGGGAAAAAAGACAAATTTACTTTCCATCAGTATCACAGTGTTCTGCAAATTCTATCATTAACACCTTATATTATTAAAAAATTTCAAATGTCTCTTCTTTAGAATAAGCCCCAAGAAAATGTGTTTTGGAGTGATTACCTAAAGGAATTCTCCTTTGACAGGCTGACTGTTGGTGTCACATGCAGAAAGCCCCGAGTAAGACTGGTTTACTGTGGCTTTGGTTTGGTTTCAGTTTTTTTCCAAAGCCCAGCCTGTCTCCCTAGAGGGCCCACGAGCCAGAGCTCAAATCTCTCTGAGTTGTGCAGCGTAGCCCGCGGCTCCAGTAGCTGCTCGGGGATTTTGCAGCTGTTCTCCAGCAGAGATGTGTAATAACTGTGCAGTAACACACACGTATTTTCTTTCATAGTGGATGTTAATTTATGAGCTTGCTTAGAGCTTTAACACTCAGCTGGTTTGCTCTGCACCTTTTTGTGTTATACATAGCATTTTGTGAATCAGGGCAGCAACTGGATACGGGATTGCCTCAAATCCTTGGCAAGGTCTGCCACTCAGAAATTCCACCCTAAACCCAGTCAGGTCTTTTGTCACAGAGTATTATTAGTTCCCTCTAAAAGGCCCTGAGAGTCACAAAGTAATTTAGAAAAAAATAAAACTACTCTCAAAAAGTGATGGAAGGCTTATATTTGGTGAGAAGGAGCAGACCGAGTACATCACACCTTTTTCTGTGCTCTCATACTATACAACACATCTGCAGGTCTGAAAAGTCCTTCTCACATTTTATCTGGCTCAGCATTACTAATATTAAGAAACCATTTATTTGCTGCAGGGTTGAGATCACATCACATGGATAGCTGACAACTTCCCTGCAAGCTGCAGCCTTCTGAGAGGGACCAAGAGAAATAGGCTTCATGCAACCAGTGCTCTGCAAAATGGGGCTTGGGCACTCGCCCAGAGGGATGGAAGGAAGAACCAAGGTTTATGTGGTTCCTCCAGTAGAGCAAAAGGGGATTCCCATGCAGTAGGTGGGCAGCCCACTCACTGGGCTGTGGCATACAGGTAGCACCCAGTCCCTGCTTCCCTATGCTACCCACACATCCAAAACCATCTCCAACACTAATCCCTTTGCCTCCGAATTATTTCTGTATTTTCCAGTAAAAGAAGTCTTCAAGTAGTCCTAGGTGAAACAGATAACTAGGACTGAAAAAAATGTCTTACTTAGTCTGCTTTTTTAAAGCTTTATTGGTTTCCTGAAACACACAGCAAACAAAAAAAGCCTGAGGTTTTTTCAAGCATGGCTAAAGCATGTGCTTAACTTCCCCTGGTTTCTAAAGGTACTTTCTGCAATACTTGGATGTAAACTCATGCCCAAGTGCTTCACTGAACGAATTCCCTTTCTTCTCTGAACACAGGGATAAAACCATGGCAGCAGGGTATCAAAGAGAAGGATGAGGGATCCCTTCCTGGGTTTCAGCTAGGGCAGCCGTTGAGAGCTCCATTTCCAAACCCAGAAAAATCTCCTGAAGTTGTTCTGACATGTATTGTAAGAGTAAATAAATAATCACATGGCACTTTATTCCACCACCAGAACTCTCTTAGCATGGGATACCAGTGGATCTGGATGAAGCCAATTCTAATTACAGATAAAAGGTTTGATGCATGAAAAGAAGCTGGTATTTACACCCAATTATCTGAGGGAGGAGAGATAGGGATGCACTTCCTTTTATCATTTTCATTAAATTTCTTTTGAAATTAAAGGCTCCTTGATTTTCTGAAGACGCAACAGTCTTTTCAACTCGCCGTCAGTGAGATACAGGTTGTTTTCCACGATGTGTTGTGCAAGTTCAGACAGTGGGATCTCTCCCTCCTCCCCTGACTCCAGTAGAGCATTGCATGATTCTTGCTCATCCAGTTGCTTCTTTAATGTCCCTTTGCTGAAGTTTGAACTCCTGGAGCTGCATTTCGTGTATTTCAGGTCTGAGGCACCCTGTGTTTGTAAACAGCCTCTGCCTTCCCATCACCTGAAGAAAATCACTTTGGGTGAAGGAAACCTCCAAGCTTTTGGGGCTTGTTAGGGAGGGCTAACACCAGCACACTGAATACTAACAGAAGGCAGCTGGACCTACTGATGCCAATTTACCACAGAGAACTCTCAGAGGGAACAGAGAGAGGGGATGGGAAGCAGCTAGGTGGATGTGTTATCACAAAGAAAGCAGCTCTAAGGAATTGGGCAGAGCAGGACTTTGACAGCTCCACTGCTGCCTGGAGTCCAGAAGACCTGTTCTTTGTCACTCTTCTCCCTCCCTCCTGCTTGGAGTCCAGAAGACCTGGTCTTTGTGACTCTTCTCCTCCCTCCCTCCCTTCTGGGCACTCTGAACCCAGCCTCTTTTCTTGGTCTTAGAATAGATCACTTGCTTCTCCTCTTCATTTCTCCATCTGCAAATTGGGGATGATGTGCGTAAAGCTCCCTGAAATCCTCTGCAGGGAGGTGCCACAGAGTGGAAAGTATTAGCTATCAGTATCCTTGTTAATATTCTGCTCAACTCGGAGTGAAGTCACATAATCCTGTGTTTGGGTCATCACTATTTGTTGCTATGGAAATGTGTGTTATCAGATACTGCAAATTCAGTGTCTGAGGACATCTGAGGAGGGGGGAAATCTTTTTTTTAATTTTTTTTTGAACAAACACTTGTGTCAGTGGCAGGAGGCTTTGTGAGGAAGAAGGGAATTTACCTATTTCTTTTGTTGTCCACAAATTTCTGGGATGAGTCAACACGAGCTCCCCACTCTCAGCTCCTGGAAGCTGGTGTCTCTTACCCGATGCACAATTCCAAAAGGGCTGCACGTGCTGGCTGAATTTGGGAATGCATCTGGTAGGATCATTAACACCAGAGCAGAAGACAAATGCAAAGTATGTGCTTGGCCATATGGGTGAACGTGAGCTGCTTAAGACTGAGTGCCATAATAGAGATGGAAAGTCTTATGAGAGAAGATCAGTATCCCCCCACCTCTCTGGCAAGGGATTAAGGCAGTTGGTCTTGCAGGAGTATTCATAGAGCCTGAGGCCAAAGGGGACACTTGGGTCACCTAGGCCAGCCTCCTGAATGCTGCAGGTCACGGTGTTTCTTCCAGTGAGCCCCAGGCTCAGCCCTGTAACTTTATGTTGAGGCTGCAGCAAAGCTTCCAGGCAGACCAAAGAGGCAGAAACCAGCAGCTCCCTGCCCATTTTGTTCAGAGAATGAACACTCTCACTGGTAAGTGTGGGTGCAGATCAAGCCATGCCTGCTGCAATGGGGTCAAACACAGAAAGTGGATGCCCTGGACCAGTGCAGCTTCCTGATCCCAGCTGGTGGGGTTACATCACCCTGAGCCTCAGCCCCGCCTGGCTCCAAACCTCTGCAGGAATATGCCATTTCCCTGAAAACGTGCCTACTTACCAAAAGTCCACATAGTGTTCTTTGAGTGAAACCAAAGAGGCTTTTTGGGCAACTTCCTGCTCATTTCTATGGTTGTCTATTGCACCTGTGCAAAATCTGACACGTTTTTATATGCACAGCTGTCCAACACACCTATGTGCTCACTGTGTGCATTGAGTCTTTAGATATAAAAAGCCTTTTTTAGATATACTTAGCATCACTTTCATTTCTAGACCTTCTGAGCAAAGACTGTTGTAAGAGAA